>NC_089859.1:37802174-38412174 GCF_036373705.1 Amia ocellicauda | reverse complement strand
CAGAAAAACACATTTCAAAAAAGTTATAAATTGATTTGCATGTTAATGAGGGAAATAAGTATTTGATCCCCTATCAATCAGCAAGATTTCTGGCTCCCAGGTGTCTATTATACAGGTAACGAGCTGAGATTAGGAGCACTCTCTTAAAGGGATTCAGAGGAGAACTGGGTGAAAGTGTTGGGTCAGATGAGACCAAAATCGAGCTCTTTGGCATCAACTCAACTCGCCGTGTTTGGAGGAGGAGGAATGACCCCAAGAACACCATCCCCACCGTCAAACATGGAGGTGGAAACATTATGCTTTGGGGCTGTTTTTCTGCTAAGGGGACAGGACAACTGCACCGCATCAAAGGGACGATGGACGGGGCCATGTACCGTCAAATCTTGGGTGAGAACCTCCTTCCCTCAGCCAGGGCATTGAAAATGAGTCGTGGATGGGTATTCCAGCATGACAATGACCCAAAACACACAGCCAAGGCAACAAAGGAGTGGCTCAAGAAGAAGCACATTAAGGTCCTGGAGTGGCCTAGCCAGTCTCCAGACCTTAAATCCCATAGAAAATCTGTGGAGGGAGCTGAAGGTTCGAGTTGCCAAACATTAGCCTCGAAACCTTAATGACTTGGAGAGGATCTGCAAAGAGGAGTGGGACAAAATTCCTCCTGAGATGTGTGCAACCTGGTGGCCAACTACAAGAAACGTCTGACCTCTGTGATTGCCAACAAGGGTTTTGCCACCAAGTACTAAGTCGAATGGGTCAAATACTTATTTCCCTCATTAACATGCAAATCAATTTATAACTTTTTTGAAATGCGTTTTTCTGGATTTTTTTATTGTTATTCTGTCTCTCACTATTAAAATACACCTACCATTAAAATTATAGACTGATCATTTCTTTGTCAGTGGGCAAACGCACAAAATCAGCAGGGGATCAAATACTTTTTTCCCTCACTGTATGTGAGCAAAACATCCGTTTGCTGTAGTGATTATAATTTAGTTTGCTGATTATTATTATTTCGTGTTTTTTTTTAAATATAGGCAATTTGTTTTTTAAATGTACCACTCATTCAGCATTGTTATACTGTAATATCAATATTATACTGTAATATCAATACCTAGTATTTATTAAAGCATTACTGTGTTGCACAACTACTAAAGACTTTTTAATTTATTTTAATAAGTCCACGATTAATCTAACAATCTACCGATTAATCAACTAATGCACCTTAACTGATAAAAATATTTGAATCGACTGACAGCCCTAATATACACTCACCTAAAGGATTATTAGGAACACCATACTAATACTGTGTTTGACCCCCTTTCGCCTTCAGAACTGCCTTAATTCTACGTGGCATTGATTCAACAAGGTGCTGAAAGCATTCTTTAGAAATGCTGGCCCATATTGATAGGATAGCATCTTGCAGTTGATGGAGATTTGTGGGATGCACATCCAGGGCACGAAGCTCCCATTCCACCACATCCCAAAGATGCTCTATTGGGTTGAGATCTGGTGACTGTGGGGGCTAGTTTAGTACAGTGAACTCATTGTCATGTTCAAGAAACCAATTTGAAATGATTCAACCTTTGTGACATGGTGCATTATCCTGCTGGAAGTAGCCATCAGAGGATGGGTACATGGTGGTCATAAACGGATGGACATGGTCAGAAACAATGCTCAGGTAGGCCGTGGCATTTAAACGATGCCCAATTGGCACTAAGGGGCCTAAAGTGTGCCAAGAAAACATCCCCCACACCATTACACCACCACCACCAGCCTGCACAGTGGTAACAAGGCATGATGGATCCATGTTCTCATTCTGTTTATGCCAAATTCTGACTCTACCATCTGAATGTCTCTACAGAAATCGAGACTCATCAGACCAGGCAACATTTTTCCAGTCTTCAACTGTCCAATTTTGGTGAGCTTGTGCAAATTGTAGCCTCTTTTTCCTATTTGTAGTGGAGATGAGTGGTACCCGGTGGGGTCTTCTGCTGTTGTAGCCCATCCGCCTCAAGGTTGTACATGTTGTGGCTTCACAAATGCTTTGCTGCATACCTCGGTTGTAACGAGTGGTTATTTCAGTCAAAGTTGCTCTTCTATCAGCTTGAATCAGTTGGCCCATTCTCCTCTGACCTCTAGCATCAACAAGGCATTTTCGCCCACAGGACTGCCGCATACTGGATGTTTTTCCCTTTTCACACCATTCTTTGTAAACCCTAGAAGTGGTTGTGCGTGAAAATCCCAGTAACTGAGATTATGAAATACTCAGACCGGCCCGTCTGGCACCAACAACCATGCCACGTTCAAAATTGCTTAAATCACCTTTCTTTCCCATTCAGACATTCAGTTTGGAGTTCAGGAGATTGTCTTGACCAGGACCACACCCCTAAATGCATTGAAGCAACTGCCATGTGATTGGATGGTTAGATAATTGCATTCATGAGAAATTGAACAGGTGTTCCTAATAATCCTTTAGGTGAGTGTAAATTAAGATATGTTACCAATCGTATGTACCTTTCTTTTGACAATAAAGTCTGGTTTTTCCCTGACTCCATACACCGTCCGTAGTGTTAGTCAGTCGCCCCGCTTCCTCTTCCCCCCTCAACCTAAATCCTTCTTCCCGCAAAAAACCCCACCAATTAGAACAGCCCTTAGGCGGGACATGTCAATCATCGAAAACTGATAACTTTAAAGGTGGTATACACACTTTAACATAGCAGACAAGGAAATACAACGATATAACTACTTCACAGATAATATAGCAATTTTAGAGACTTACTGCTGGGTCCATTACAATATATATATATATAGGGAGCACGACAGTTCGTCCCAATGATAATTGGTCCCCGCATCAATTCGCCCCTATAACAATTTGTCCCCATCATTATGCGTTCTCCACTTGTGTAACCATGAGTGCATTCACTTACTGTAGAGCCATAGAACACACATATGTATATATAGTAGGCAGGCTATATAAATAAATATATATATACAGTGAGGGAAAAAAGTATTTGATCCCCTGCTGATTTTGTACGTTTGCCCACTGACAAAGAAATGATCAGTCTATAATTTTAATGGTAGGTGTATTTTAACAGTGAGAGACAGAATAACAGCAAACAAATCCAGAAAAACGCATTTCAAAAAAGTTATGAATTTATTTGCATGTTAATGAGGGAAATAAGTATTTGGAAATAAGTACTCTCACTGTTAAAATACACCTACCATTAATATTATAGACTGATCATTTCTTTGTCAGTGGGCAAACATACAAAATCAGCAGGGGATCAAATACTTTTTTCCCCCACTGTGTATATATATACACACACACACTCACAACTATTTTGTATCATTTATTATAATGTATGTTTTTAATTGATACATTAATTTGAGACTATAACCCCAATAATTCAGTTTTATCCAGTTTGTCACGACAGCTGAAGGCTACTTAAAATAGGTTTTATGTTAAAGTTGCATATCAGTTGGGGCAGTGGTTAGGGAACAGCACTACAAACCTGGTAATCTGGGTTTGATTCCTGATCACTATTTGTTATTTTCTTATGTGTACATTATTATTATTATTATTATTATTATTAAAATACACTGCACAAAAAAATTAAGGGAACACTTCAGATCACACATCAGATCTCGATGAATGAAATATATTAAAGATCAAAATCTCTACTAATTCTAACAACGGTCAATGGAAACCAAAATCACCAACTGATTGAGGGCTGGATTCAAACTCTCACCGAAAATCAGTGTAAACAATTGAAATCACAGGCTGTTCCAACTTACGTGAATTTCATCACAGCAACTCATAATGTGAGTCAGTAGTGTGCATAGCCCCCACATGCCTGTATGCACTCCCGACAACATCTGGGCATGCTCCTGATGACACAGCGGATGTCCTGGGGGGATCTCCTCCCAGACCTGGATCAGGGCATCAGTGAGCTCCTGGACAGTCTGTGGTGCTACTTGGCGTCGTCGGATGCACCGATACAGAACTTCCCAAAGGTTCTCAATTGGATTCAGGTCTGGGGAACAGCATAGCATAACGTTCACCACGGCGTCTCCAGATTCTTTCACGTCTGTCACATGTGCTCAGTGTGAACCTTCTTTCATCTGTGAAGAGAACGGGGCGCCAATGGCAGACCTGCCAATTCTGGTGTTCTCTGGTGAATGCCAATCGAGCTGCACAGTGCTGGGCTGTGAACACAGGTCCCACTAGAGGACGTCTGGCCCTCATGCCACCATCATGGAGTCTGTTTCTGACAGTTTGGTCAGAAACATGGACACCAGTAGCCCGCTGGAGGTCATTTTGTAGGGCTCTGGCAGTGCTCCTCCTGTTGCTCCTTGCAGAAAGGAGCAGATACGGGTCCTGCTGCTGGGTTGATACCCTTCTACGGCCCTGTCTAGCTCTCCTCGTGTAATGGCCCATGTCTTGGTATCTCCTCCATCCTCTTGAGACTGTACTGGGAGACACAGCAAACCTTCTTGTGACAGCATGTATGGATGTGGCTTCCTGGAGGACCTGGACTACCTGTGCAACCTGAATGGGCTGCAGGTACCGCCTCAAGCTACCAGTAGTGACAAGGACACTAGCAAAACGCAAAACTATAGAAGAATCAGTCAGGAAGGATAAGGAGAGAGCAATTGTCTATGGCCACCACCTGCAAAACCATTCCCTTTTTGGGGGTTGTCTTGCTGTTGCCTCTCCAGTGCCCCTGTTGTCACTTTCATTTGCACCAAAACAGGTGACATTGATTCACAATCGTTTAGGCTTCCTAACTGGACAGATTGATATCCCTGAAGTTTAATTGGCTTGGTATTACACTGTATAAAAGTCAAAGAAAAGCTTGTCTACTTTAAGATTCTCCTTCACTATTCAAAAGCAAGATGACAGTATAACATCCAGCTCCTTTGTTAATGCACGATGAACATTGTGTACCACTACTGAAATCATTTAATTTGTAACGTCATGAGAAAGTAATTTGTATTCAGAGTAGTTCAACCTGTATTTTAATGCCAGGACGACTTCTGCGTGTACATTTTAAAGTTGTATCTAATTCCACTTTTCCTCTTATTGCGAGACCCTCACAACTGAAATACCTAAACAATGACAGAATTTTCATTTTTCAGGGTTTTGTGCTTCTTTCATTTTCATTTGCTTTCATTTCATTGTAGTTTGCCTTGAGAACAAGCTGTAGCTACATTTACACCTATAATCGATGCTAATGCACCAGCAGTTTCTGATCCCTTCCTGAATGAAAGTTGTGTATTAATCTTTTTCTCGAGATTTGGCTGGGATTGGGACTTTAATTTTGAGCAGAAGTGCCCAAGTCGCAAACAACTGTACATTTTCTGGTTGAATGTAAGACAGCAAAAAGTATTTTTCCGACTGATACGATCTTCCTGTTTTATTGTGAGTCAAGTCAGCATTAACTTTACTTGAATTTGGTGTAGAACTTGAGTCAGCAACTGCGGAATATCTGTCTGTCTTCTTAATTAGAAATGTATCCATGATTTAAATCAACAGAATTAACAAACTGCTATTTTAACACTATATCCAACCCTTTCACTGCTTCACTTGATTTCTGCAGTGCAATGTCACTACGTTACTGTACATCTTTGTTTGAGTTACATCCCACACAAATCACAGCAAAACTAATCTTCAAAGCGCGAAACTCCCACCACCCACTCAGCAATATGCCATAGAGAATTCAGTATCAGATCGCCTTGCCTGCCAAACTCAAGTCGAGTCGAGTCACTGAATTTGTCGAGTCGAGCCTGGCTCGAGTCACTTTGAGTCATTACTGCCAACTGTTCAAGACATTACTTCTGACTGTTCAAGACAATCAACAATATATAACAGTATTAGATGTACAGTAATAAATAATAAAAATATTTTCTCACTTTTTTTCAAGTGACACTGTTTCAGAAATTTGGTGGGATTTAATTTCACATGAGGACAAAAATCTGAGGCCAAGAGAAAAAAAATAGGGTTGTAATGTACATTGCACATTAACATAGAATGCATGTTTTCATTTTTCTCTCCAAACTGGAGGCTGAAATATCTCAAGCAAGTGCAATAAACCTTGGACTGAAACGGTTTTACGATATCTAACACTAAACTATTTAACACTTGACCAGATATTCAAAAGTAGAAACCGGGACATATTGAAAAAATATTTAAAAGTATTTGTAAAATATATATAAAAAGTATTTGTTAAAAATCAATTTAAACAACATCTCTGCTCCCATTTAATCTAGTAAAAAATTTTAAGCAGTGTGTTTAAAAATAAAGAAATGTGTATTACTTCTCCCTGTATTATGATCCGATAAACATTCACAATATAGCTTAATGTAAGTATCCTACATATTTTCCCTTATTATTTCTCTGCTGGAGAATTAAACTGCATTGCATTACTAAATAAATTGCATGTGTTTAAATCTGTACTGTGTAGCCACTTAGCATATTATAGTGATCCTGGCTTTTGAGATTACTGTGTTGTTATTTGGGGGTTATTGTTATGTGTTGGGTGTTAGAGAGGGATGTTCTATGTTGTGGGGTGGTCTGGGATTTCATGGCTTCCCCACGTCTCTGGGGTTGGTATAGCTGGGGAGCGGTGATTGGGGTGTTGGGGGCACGTGGGGGGCATGTTGGGGGGGAGCGGGGGGTGGTGA
This sequence comes from Amia ocellicauda, assembly GCF_036373705.1. NCBI lineage: Eukaryota > Metazoa > Chordata > Actinopteri > Amiiformes > Amiidae > Amia > Amia ocellicauda. The sequence goes on along the minus strand of NC_089859.1, from coordinate 38,405,490 downwards.
ATATAAGTGGCTAATGACGCGCCGCACGGAGAGTTCAAGCGGTAGTTATCAAGTATGTAAAAGATGTGTGTTTGATGGTGCAGGGATTGGGAAAGTGGATGTACCACCCAGGTCAACCAATAAAAACTCAGTTTGATTTGGAAACTCCTGATTTCAGTTTTATTCTTTTAATAATCACCCTCAACCCTGTCGGTTATTACAATTTCATGAAATATACAGTATGAAATATATAGTCACAGCCTATATATGTAGTTTCTTAAGAACAACTAATACATGTATATATAAATACAGCTACAACACTTTGGGATCCGTAACAAATTCGGTATTAGATTGTTTTTTTGATAACCTACATAAGCCTAATCAATGTCAATAAATTAATTAATCACAGATCTATGACATTGTTTGCGGTATCAACTTTTGTTTTGTATGTGACTCCTTTAAAAAATACCTTGTCCTGAGAGCGTAATTAATGGCTCAGATAGTGGTTGTATTCATCGCAAATTTTTCAAGGTAGTGATGTATTTCTGCAGTCTGTAAATTGGTTTAGAACATAAGAAGAACATAACAAAGTTTACAAACGAGAGGAAGCCATTTGACCAATCGTGCTTGTTTGGTATCCATTAATAACTGACTGATCCAAGGATCCTATCCAGTCTATTTTTAAATGTTCCCAAACTTTCAGCTTCTACCACATTGCTGGGGAGTTTGTTCCAGATTGTGACGCCTCTCTGTGTGAAGAAGTGTCTCCTGTTTTCCGTTTTGAATGCCTTGAAGCCCAATTTCCATTTATGTCCACAGGTGCGTGTGTCCCTGCTGATCTGGAAAAGCTCCTCTGGTTTGATGTGGTCAATGCCTTTCATGATTTTGAAAACTTGGATCAAGTCTTTCCTCTGTTCCAGGGGGAAAGGTTAATTTCCCTCAGTCTCTCTGAGAAGGACACTCCCTTCAGACCTGGAATAAGTCTGGTTGCTCTCCTCTGAACTGCCTCTAGAGCAGCAATATCTTTTTTGAAGTGTGGTGCCCAGAACTGTACACAGTATTCCAGATGTGGTCAACTAGTACATTGTACAGTCTTTTCATTACTTCCCTTCTTTTAAATTCTACACTTTTGACAATATAGCCTAACATTCTTTGTGCCTTTTTTATTGCTTCCCCACATTGTTTGGATGGAGAAAGTGAGGAGTCCACATAGACTCCTAGGTCTCTCTCATGCGTTACTTCATCTAGTTCTATTCCTCCCATAGTGTAATTATAGTGGACATTTTTGTTACCTGCATGTATTACCTTGCACTTGTCCACATTGAATTTCATCTGCCAGGTGTTGGCCCACAACTCAATAGTATCTAAGTCCCTTTGAATAACCTGTGCTGCCGAGATTGTATCTACTGAGCCACATATTTTAGTATCATCTGCAAATTTGACAAGTTTGCTAACTATCCCAGAGTCCAGATCATTAATATAGATTAGAAAAAGCAAAGGCCCTAGTATTGATCCCTGTGGAACTCCACTAACAACCTCACTCCAGTTAGGATCAACTCCTCTAATCGACACCCTCTGTTTCCTATACATCAGCCAGTTCATAATCCATCTACTTACATTACTCTGAATGCCTACAGCTTCCAATTTAAGGATCATGCTTTGGTGTGAAACCTTATCAAATGCTTTTTGAAAATCTAATCATGCTTTCACGTGATCTACAGCTGCAGTTGCATGTTCAAAGAAATCTAATAAATTAGTATGACATGATCTGCCTCATCTAAACCCATGTTGACTATCTCCAAGAATATGGTTTTCATTAAGATGCTCCTCTATTTTCTGTCTAATAATTTTTTCCAACATTTAACAAGTGATGCAGGTGAAACTGATTGGTCTGTAATTTCCTGGCTCAGTTTTGTCCCCTTTCCTGTAGATTGGTATGACATTTGCTGTCTTCCAGTCAGTTGGCACATCCCATGTTCTAAGTGTCATTTGGAATATTTGAGTTAGCGGCCTATAAATACTTTCCCTCATTTCTTTAAGTACTGTTGGAAATATACCATCTGGCCCAGGTGATTTGTTTGTTTTTAATTCTGCTAGTCCCTTTAGTACCTCCTCCTCATTTATCCTGATCTCTCTTAGGATTTGATTGGACTGATTGTTAACCTGTGGCATGTTATCTGTCTTTTCTTTTGTAAAAACCTCTGTGAAATACTCATTTAGAACATTTGCCACATCTTGTTTGTTTTCCAAGATACTTCAATTTTTGCCCTTTATCTTTTTCACTCCCTCCTTTATTGACCTCTTGCTGTTGTAGTATTGAAAAAAGCTCTGTGCATTAGTTTTAGCTCCAAGAGCTATGTTTCTTTCTATTTCCCTCTTTGCTTTCCTGATCCCTTTCTTAAGATCTCTTTGCAGCTCAACATATTCTTTGTATTTTGTTTCATCTCCATCCCTTTTGTATGCGCTATACAACATTTTCTTTCTCTTTATATTTTTGTTGCATACTTCTGTTAAACCATTTTGGCCAATGTTTGTTGGTCCTCAATATACTAAGTTTTGGTACAAATTTCTCCTGAGCTTCAAGTAGTATATTCTTAAAATATAACCATCCATTTTCAACTGAATCTGTATCCAGTGTGCTTCAGTCTACCTCTTCTAAGTGCCGACTCATACCTTCAAGATTTGCTTTTCTAAAATTGTAGACCATTGTTTTAGACTTGGTCCTTGTTTTTTGAAAGAATGCCTCAAAGCTAACCATATTGTGATCATAGTTTGCCATTGGTTCTCTAACTAGTGTCCCTGTTAAGGTACAATCCCTCTGACTCTTATCTTGGTCATTTGAATATATCAAGTCAATGTATGCACTCTCCCTGGTTGGTTCCCTGACAAATTGAGTTAGAAAGCAGTAATTTACCATTTCAACCATTTCCATTTCTGCTACTGGGCTTTCCCAGTCTATGTTTGGGAAATTGACATCCTTTGCTACATGCAGTCCTGATTACATTGTACAATGCAACATCTTGCTGAATATCTGAGTTGGGTGGTCTGTAACACACTACTACCACTAATCCTCCGGATCTGTTGTTCAAAAGTTTGACCCACAAAGATTCTGTTTTGTTACTGGGATCTAATTTGAGATCTTCTGTTAAACTTTCTAATCTCAGCCTGTCTCCCTAGCCTGGCACGTGGTACCGTAAATATTTCAGAGAAAACTACCATGGAGGTTCTGCTCTTTAGTTTTGTTCCTAAATCTTTACATTTGTCTTGCAGAACCTCTGTCCTACCTTTTCCTATGTCATTGGTTCCAATGTGGACCATGGCCAGTGGATACCATGTGGGTCTCCTTATCACTAGAATACACTGGGTGATCTACGCCTCTAAGAATTGAATCTCCTACTATAACTACCTCCCTGTTCTTGGGGGGAGTGGGCACCATGGTGCTCTGGTGCTCAACTGCCCTCCCATCACCCTCTGAACTGTCACTGTCCAACTTGGTGTCCAGCAGTTGGAACCTGTTGGGCAATTCTAGCTCTTGGGGTGTCTCTAGGGGTTGTGCACGCCCTTTTATGCAGTTACAACCTACTGTAACCCAGCAGTTCTGTACACTTTCCTGCTCTACGGTCTCAACTCTCCTAGGCTTTGGTATGCACACTAATATAATTAAAATATTCACTTGTTTGTGTGATTGATCACATAAAGACATGCCTCTGTTTTTAAGATTTTAATAGTTTTAAGAGAGTGTAAACAGGGGAATGCTAAAATGCAGGACATTTAAACTATAGAATTGTCAAAACACCAGGACAATTAATATAAATCCAGAACATATGGTCACCATAGTCTTTCATGTTTGCATGTATTTATATAAATAAAAGTTAATGTAATGTCACAGCACACTATTGCAATCTGATGCAGTCCTTTCTCCAGCAGGATTCTCACAATCTTACTGTTTAATGTCTTACTGCTTCAAGCAATTGATCCTGTGTGTCACTTTCCAACTGTACATTAATAACTACTCAAATGTAATCGTCTTCCCAAGGTATACACACATGTTCCTTCTTGGGAAAAGTTTCTACTGCATCTCTTGCATTGATAGCGGCCACCATTATTGTAGTTACAATTAAAAAATGCAGTGGCATAACAGTACGTGCCACAAACCAGATTGGGACTCAGCCAGTACGATGTACGAGACAGTGCCTCCAGAAACTAGTTCAGGCACAGGCTGAGGTGCACCTGGGCCATAGTGGGTCATGTGATTTTTTTTATCTAATCGCATGTCGTTTATAGATTATTATGTACATGTGCACATCTAGAAATCTTGTGTTTCAGTGTATTTTTTTCTATTTGTATGGGATGAGCTGGAGTAGAGATCTGTTACCAGCAAACTTGACAAGCTTGGAAAGCATTGGAGTCATCATAGACCAGCATCCCCGTGGAATGTTTGAGATACCTTGCAGAGTCCATGCCCAGAAGAATTGAGGCTGTTCTGAGGGCAAAAGGGGGTGCAGCTCAATATTAGAAAGGTGTTCAGGAGGGAAGCAGATAATGGCCCTGAGTAAATCACCCCCACCTGGGTCTGGGGAGCCTCACAGGGCGGTCCTTAGGCATACCGCCTGGCACTGCATCACAATATATGCACTAAACATCTAAGTTATTATCTGTGGTGTTAGGCACAGTGTCTCCATTCAAACGTAATGTCACACTTACACACACATATATCAACAAGGAAATGCACACAATATGTTTTAAGACCAAATATAAAAAGCAAGGAATCTAGACGATGTAAAACATCCCCAAAGAGAAAGAGTATGATTTTCCTGTCAACATAAGAAACGTACTAAACACAAGAAGTTATTCCAAGCGCAGAACATGATCGCAGTCAACTCAAATGCTTTTTGATTAATTGAGGGCTCTTCCTTTTATGAATACTACAGTAATAATGTCAGATATGTTATATAGAGACGTACTGTCACGGTCTCACTTGGTGCTCTCAGTTCAGCACCAGAGGTCTCTCTCTCCCGACTATTAACCCCAGTGTTTCTCCTTCCCTGTATCCAGATCAACCAGTCACTCCACATTCCTTCTATCCAGGTGCACCTGTTTCATCCTCCCCTCTTCCCATTGGTCAATCACTCCTTCACCCAGTTCAAGCCTTCCCTTCTACACAGTATTTAAACCCCTCCGTTTCCCAGTATTATCACAAAGTCTTGCATTCTCTCTTGAATAATTTCTAAGCATTGTTTCTTGATTGCCTTCCCGTGTTTTTCAACTCCTGCTTTCCTGTTTCGTTCACCTCTCTCGGATTTCCCCATTAGCCTGTTTGCCCGATCGACTGACCCTGGACTGTCCCTGATTACTCTCTCTGGTTTTCCCTGTCGGATTGTTTGCATCAACACAGAGCCTGCGATTGGATCCTTTCCCTGAGTCCCTGAGGACATTACACGTACAATTCTTTATTATTCTTCAATTCTCTATACTCATGAGAGTGAAGTCTACATCTACTACTCCCTTGCAAAGATATTTAATATTAAGGACAGAATCTGTTAGGACTTTGTCACCGAGCATTACAGAGAATGTCTTTCCTTTTCTTTTTCTCTTTTTTTTATTGGAGATCAAATCATCACAGGAGTGTGCGAGTGCTTACCTGGTTGCACCTGCCTTGTTTTTTCCATGTAGAGGCTGCACCTGCTATTGAAGATCATCTTGCAGTTCTGGGGAGCTTTGAGTATTGCACAGCCTGTTTTTCTAATCTGTTCGATCTTCTAAATAAGTCTGTTCTGCCACTTACCTGCAAGCTGGAGACTCAGTCACTTTTTTTGAAGTTACTCTCCTGCTATAATTGGAAAGGAAGTAAAGGAAATCACATTTCTTACCTGTGCTTTCTCCACAGTCCCTTGGCTCTCACGGCATCTGCAAAAGAATATCCAGTTAGACCAGGGGTCTCCAACATGTCGATCGCAAGCTACCTGTAGTTTTCAGGCCACCTATGAGTGGCTCGCCAAACAATTTTGTAAATTACATGCATGCATTTAGCCAGAGCCAGCTCGCCCATTGAGCAAGTGTGTGCCACCGCACAGGATGACAAGACATGGGGGCCACGCCATCTCCAAGGTTACAAACCTGTCAAAACTAAGGTCGCATCATGTATGTCCCACCTCCTAAAGGCAAGTAACCAATCAGAAGCATCACTTACGTTCGGCCCTCAGAGCAGTTCTATCCTAACAGAGTTGTTTTTCAAAACCTTGCTTCACTGATTGGGTCATTTACTTCTGCTTGAAGGTGGGACCTTCAGAGTGACAGTTCAGAGAGCCTTTGATAGGTTAGAAATATTTTAAAGAAAACAACACAACATTTTACAGAAAATAACACTGGCATTTGGAAACGTTGTGGAATCTGCAATCGGCTGAAAATCTTCATGGGGAAATTGTTGAGTTAAATATAGTGATCAGTATCATTCAAAGCATTCATAATCACTGCAGTACAGTTTATGGGGGTCCAAACCACACCATTCCAGTGGCCTTGAATTTGTCCCATTCAATGCACTGACTACACTGACAGTCAGATCGGGTGCAGTGTTGCAAGTAGTGAGCACAGCTTTTCAAAACTAAAGGCGATTAAAAACTCCCTTCGCTCAATGATGTAACGGACTCAATGAACTGCCAACAATACATATGGAGCATGAACCAATTTAACAGAGTCTGTACTTGCTTTTGCAGGAGAAAAGGCTGGTCAACTTTCATTAGTGGTAAGAATATACTTTTGCTTTCTTGCTGTATGGTGAATGTTTTTGGTGGAGTCAGGTCTGTGCAAATTATAATCATGATGTATTTATTATGTCTATGCAGATAGATAGAATCAAGGTTAAGTTTCATAGAGTCAAAGATGTGATTACTTTGTTTTTAGCACCGACCATGGTCAATGGCTGTACTGCTTAATTTCTGGAATGGTGTGTCGCAGTTTCTGAGGAAATAGTGCTGTCTGTGCGGGCGCACAAATGGCCAGGGCTGGGGCTGAATTTAGCCCTTTGCACACTGGATCTGATGATGCATCAGATTTTTACATGTGTGAAAAGAGAAAGTGTTTATTCCTTATCCCACCTTGATCATCGAGGCCATCCTTGTTCGAAAGAGATGCATACATTTTGGAATCGAAACATGTTCGATTCGATCAGATCTGATCCAATTTCATTCACATTAAAAATGACATTGACCGATAAAAAACAATAGGAAGACATGTACTTGAATGAAAAAGCGTATCATCTGCTTGTCTAAGCATGAAGAAGTATACAACAGAGCAAATAAATATAGACAAAATATATGGCAAGCAAAACATTTGCACTTTCAAATAAACGGTTTCATGTTGAACCATGCATTCTGCTTTGTGTCTTTATGGTGAGGTTTCCTTTGTGTGTAATTAGTGTATTTTTTTTTACATCATTGTGAATTATGAAAAAGCTTCTTATTTTGTCAGTAGCCCCATTGCAAACTCAAAACAAGTCTTTAGTAGCACTGCGCCACAGATGTGGATTGCACTTGATAGTTTTAAGACATTTCTTAAGTCACATTAAGGATCTCTGTTAGTTGCAAATTTTTAAATCCTCTTAGCATTTCTTTATTGCTTGCACCCCTTTATTGGCTAATCTGCTTGTTGTCTTGCTTACTTTCTTTATTTTGTCTGTATGTTTAAATTGCTGATATTGTGCTGCTTGTTGCATTTTTCCTTGTGGTCTAGATGTTTGAGTTGCTACTGCTTATTGCCACTTTAGAGTCTTGCTCTGGGTATGAGAAGAGCGCGTTATACATAAAATGTATAATCATAATAATAATAATAATAATAATAATAATAATAATAATAATAATAATAATAATATTGTAGTTGAGGAACTAAAGAAACTGGTGTAGTTTGCAAAACGTACACTAGTGTAAGAAACGGGAAAGTCTGTGTACTTGGTGCGGTTTAACGGATCCAACGTGCAATGTTCTTGACGGAAAACTTTTCAGATGACGCACTACAAATGATGTGTTAGATGTAGTGAGCAATGGCCTTCAGATAAGGCTAATCATATTTTGTTCACTCACAAACAAATCTACATTTCCATTATCCCACCCCTGATTAGCCATGATTAATTACAAATGCGATGTGTCTTAAATGTGCCTTTAAATATGTGCATGCAGTGTGAAGCCCCTGATGAATAAAATAAAAAGTAGCTCTCATGTTAAAAAGTTTGGATACCCCTGAGTTTAACAGAATCAGATATTTCGAACAGAAGTTTAATAACATTCCTATTCACTTACCTTCTCTCCTTGTTATGGTGGACTGATGCTTCATCAGATGTGAATTGCTGTGGGGAAACTGGTGGGAAATATATTTGTATTCATTTTAGCATAGCCCGGGATTATTAAGGGCAATTTTAGATATATTTTATTAGCGTACTTTTCTAAAACATTTTCCTTAGATTTTTTTCCCTGTGAAGACAATTTATTGTTTTGATTGTAAACTCCCCATTTTGTGTAATTTGTGGTAGCCTCAACAACTATACACAAAAAAAATAAAAATAAAATGAATACTTGAAAAATGGTGGAGGCTGCAGCTATACCTGTGGAAAGTCGTGAACACTTAAAATAAGACAGTTTTCTACAACATGTGCAAAGCTGAACATGGCACGGGAGCACCTGAAGAGAAAACACATTGGAGCCATGATGACAGAGGATGAAGACGCTCAGCAGTACTTTCCCGTTTCGTGCACTGGTGTGCATCTTAAAAAGTTACGCTTGTTTCTTGTTACCTCCTCAACTACATTATTATTTGTATTATTATTATATTAATAATATAATACAATACATTTAGTTTATAATTATTATTTATTTGTTTTGGGTTATTGATTGAAGTGTAAATAAAATAAAATAACCATAATTATGGTCTAACAAATGTATAGGCTATTATAGTATAGTTCATCATTATGAATATATATTGATATATTATTATTATTATTATTATTATTATTATTATTATTATTATTATTATTATTTCTTGGCAGACACCCTTATCCAGGGCGACTTACAACATATACAACTCCTCTTCTCTCCAGTGGCTAAACCCTCTCTCCCCAACAAATTTAACTCACGTATTCTATATCAGGCAATTTACTCTCTTTGTGGTGTTGTTGGGGGCCCAGTAGCTGTGTTGCACCTAAACATCCAAATAACAGATAATATAGAAATAACACAAAACCGTTATGTACAAATTGTGATATATAGCAAATAGTGTGTAATGTGTATTAAATGCAAAATGTACACTCTAGGGCTGGGCAGTATACCGTAAAAAACTATATACCGGTATTAATTTAGGAACTGGTTTGGACTTTTACTGTACCTTCATATCGGTAACGTGTTCTATGATAAACTGAATAATTTACTAATTACTATGCCATAGCATTCAGCTACCAATAAACTTGGTCACGTTCCGCATCCCACAATTTGCTGCGCCGGCTGCTGGTGAGTGCGCTCTGTCTGACGCCATAGGCTGTGTGTCCACCAAAACGTTTTCTGCGCTGTTCTGAAAGTGCCCAGCTGGGAGCGCCTCAGAGCTCTTTGCAGGCACAACGTTGTTTCAGCTGAGACGCTTTGGTTGCTATGAATCAGAATATCCGCAGAAGTAATGTGTTGAAGTACCTAATGTCGCAGATAGTTTGTGTTGCTAACAAATACTGAATGTAAAAATGTCGGCACAAGGTAGAGTAATTGATCTGGCCCTTGCTCTGGATGAAGGGAAGGCTGAAGCACATAGAGAGAGAGAGGACGGAGGGTCGGTGTGGTATGTGTCCCGCCCCTCCTCCGCTGTGATTGGATGGCTGGGTAAAAAGTTACGAGTGCTGCGTTTTTCCCAAAGTTGAACATTTTTCAACTCTCGGCGACCAGAAAAAAATGAAAAGTGCTCAGTACTCAGCGCCTCGTCACGCTGCTGGCTTTTTAAATACGCGGCGCTCCCATTGGCCTCAGGAAAAAACGCTTTGGATCACTTCATTTCTTATTTTTTTTATATTATTTTTGTTTTTAGTAAAAAAAAAAAATTGCCAATCATTTAAGTTACAACTTTATTGTGGATCATATATTTTTTTGTTTCATCTTTTGAAATCAATTCATTTCAGTATTTAATATTCCATGATTCATGAATATTCCAAATATTTTTTTCGATTACCACATATCATTATTTTAATTTTTCCTAGGTTTTGTATTACTACATCAGGTTTACACACATGGGTCAAAAATGACCCATCTATGCAAGCGTGATAAAACAAAAGAATAAAGACAACATTTTGTTAAAATAATAATTTTAGCAGTTATTTAGACCAACACATTTAACACTTGAAATATGTTTATTTGCCACTTTGTCACACAGGTACAGCACAATCTCAAATTGCCATCTCAGTGCTTACATGCCTCACAAATGACTACACATTTGTGCTCCTTGCACACTGGGAACACCAGCTGCTGACTTTTCTGTCTTTGGCAGCTGGGCAGAACCTGTCTTATGTCCTCCTGTGGCAGGGTGGTGGCTGCATTTTGTTTTTTCTATCCCACATCTTCCCATTGCCTCTGTAATATGGTTTTGAAGGTGGGGTGTGCCCTCCAAGCGCTTCTTTATATGTGGCATGACAAGCTCTTTGCCCAGCTCCTTGATGAATAGCCATTGTGCATTGGTTACAGTGAACTTGGTGTAGGCATTGAGGGTGGCAACATCCAGCACATTGTGCCATAGCACCATGGGCCACCTCCGTGTTCTCTGCTTACATGAGTAGCTGTGAACCATCTGATCAATTGTGTCCACTCCTCCTTTGGTTTTGTTATAGTACTGGATCACTTCTGGTTTCTTCTTAACACTGTTGTCATCCACTGCTTTGTCATCATGCATGGTGCTCAGGAGCACCCTTTTTCGGCACATAGCTTACCAATGATTCAATGATGCTACGCTTCTCCCTCAATTTGGATTGTAATTTGGATGGTATGTCCGGCTTGTTCTGGCGAAGAGTCCCCGCAATGGTCAGGTTCCAGAGGGACACTGGTGAAGAAGTGTCCATTGTGATCAGACAAGTCTTTGATGTCATCAAAGGAGATTTACACCCACAACTCCAGATTCACCCTGTGGCACATAGTCTAGGTCATCAGCATCAGATATTTCAGACTCTGAATCAGGACTATTTTACATTATATTATTTGTCATTTAGCAGACGCTCTTATCCAGGGCGACTTACATTTGTACCCATTTATACAGCTGAGCATTTTACTGGAGCAATCTAAGTGAAGTACCTTGCTCAAGGTGAAGGCCCTAACCACTACTCCACAGTGCTGCCTATGAATTGCCTCATCATCTTCCTCATCCTGTTCTTCATGCAGCATCTCTACAACCATTTCAGCAGGTAATCTAGAATGACTGGGACCAGCCATACTAACACTCTGGATAAAGAAAATCAAAAGCACAAGAATATTTTCAAATGCACATCAAACAGCTGATCCAGTATATACTTATTATATATTATATATTATCAGCTATAACATTATGACCACTGACAGGTGAAGTGAATAACACTGATAATCTCGTTATCATGGCACCTGTCAGTGGGTGGGATATATTAGGCAGCAAGTGAACATTAAAGTTGATGTGTTAGAAGCAGGAAAAATGGGCAAGCATAAGGATCTGAGCGACTTTGACAAGGGTCAAATTGTGATGGCTAGACGACTGGATCAGAGCATCTCCAAAACTGCAGCTTTTGTGGGGTGTTCCTGGTCTGCAGTGGTCAGTACCTATCAAAAGTGGTCCAAGGAAGGAAAAGCGGTGAATCGGCAACAGGGTCATGGGCAGCAAAGGCTCATTGATGCACGTGGGGAGCGAAGGCTGGCCCGTGTGGTCCGATCCAACAGACGAGCTACTGTAGCTCAAATTGCTGAAAAAGTTAATGCTGGTTCTGATAGAAAGGTGTCAGAACACACAGTGCATCGAAGTTTGTTGCGTATGGGGCTGTGTAGCCGCAGACCAGTCAGGGTGCCCATGCTGACCCCTGTCCACTGCTGAAAGCGCCTACAATGGGCACGTGAGCATCAGAACTGGACCACGGAGCAATGGAAGAAGGTGGCCTGGTCTGATGAATCATGAGTTCAAGGTGTTGACTTGGCCTCCAAATTCCCCAGATCTCAATCCAATCGAGCATCTGTGGGATATGCTGGACAAACAAGTCCGATCCATGGAGGCCCCACCTCGCAACTTACAGGATCTGCTGTTAACGTCATGGTGCCAGATGCCACAGCACACCTTCAGAGGTCTAGTGGAGTCCATGCCACGACGGGTCAGGGCTGTTTTGGTGGCAAAAGGGGGACCTACACAATATTAGGCAGGTGGTAATAATGTTATGGCTGATCGCTGTATATACTTGTATATAATAACGTTCCATTTCAACTTTTATTTTGTTGATCTAGTTAACATTAGCTAGCTAGAATAGAATATGTCAACAACAAGCTAGCTAATAGTATTGGACAAGTTTCTCTTTCTCACTAGTAATGGATTTCAAGGCCAAGGTTAAGGTAACCTTAGCCTAACATTAAAATATTATGTCCAGTTATCTTTCACAATATATCAAATATGTTCTGTGGTAAGAAAATATAAAAAAAAACTTGCATCAAATATACAAAAGCAGCCATGTTGAGTTGTGAAATGTGTGGCAGGTGAATAGTTGTCCACAGTAAATATGTTCCTAATTGCAAAAAATTACAAATATCAAAGGTTCCTATCAAATTCCTTTGTGAATACATATTGGTCATTTTTGACCCATGTGTGTAAAATTGATGTAGAAATACAAAAACTGTGTTTGTTTATAAAGTAAGAAAGGAAAAATAAACGGAAATCAAAAACAAGATATTTAATGAATACCTGGAATAAAAAATGATTCAGCAAAGAAACACTCAGCCATGATTGAAATAACATAGGGCATGAATACGGGTCATTTTAGACCCATGTTTTGCATTAGAAGTGTAGTGATACAAAAATGATTTTTATTCAAAAAGTAAGAAAGGAAAAATGAAAACAAGGATTTGTGATGATCAAAAACAAGTTAATTGAGGAATACCTGGAATACTGAATGATGAAATTAATTTCTTGCAAAGATATAGAAAATAAAAACTCAGTTGGGTCACTTTAGGCCCATGTTGTGCTAAAGCGTTGATCTAGGATTCTATATCTACACTGTAGAATGCTTTTCACAGCCTCATTGTCTGATGATAAGTTGACCTTCGCCTCCGCTAACAAGGGGGCAGCAGTAGTTTTCAATCAGCTTAACACGTCACGTTTCTCAAATGCGATCCCTGTTTTTGAATGAATGCCATGTGTATTGCGTGTTGATGTAAACAAACAAACATGAGAAATGCACAATGAATGAAGACGAGATGGAGGAGAGTAATGCGGGTGAAACTTCCAAGCAAAGTGACCCCAGCAAATTTGTCCTGTCATTGATAGTGTGGACATGATTTGGTTTCAAGACAACTGACACAGAACAGCAAAATATAATTCGTAACGTAATTATTTTTGCTTTTTGAACAGTATAAAATGGCCATTAAAACCACTTTATTTTGTTGCCGTTCTGTGGTCATGAAATAGTCTAAATTTATTTAGACCTTTTTGTTGTAAAAATCAAACCAACAAAAAAAACGCGTGTGCTTCTTCAGTTGATGCTCCTGGCACACGCCCAATTATAATGAGCCAGTAAAATAATGTGCTCTATTTTTCCAAGGGGTGCTGGGTTTACTTTGAATAGTTTGAATTCTGTTAAAAAAAATGTTTTGGCATGACATACCGGCATACACTGTCACTACCCCATACAATACTGATTCATTGGAATGCTGTTTCCAGGGAGAGTTTTTTTTTTTGTAAGGAAAAAAAACAGCCTCTAGCTTTGTGCTTGCTCTGCCAATGAGAAATGTTATAGAATACTACTACTAAAATTCTGTTTTTATTCAGCCAGTCAACACTTTTCCCTGTATGAGCTTGAGTCTGGAATCTGCCAGCAAGTAGGGAGGAAGAACAAATTTAGATCTTGGAAAACTTAAATGTTTTATTGTTGGTTGTGATTATTCGACTTTATATCATGTATCAGTGCAAGCTGTTCGTGCATCCAGACCAGTGTTAATTTCGTCAACGAAAACTAAGACGAAAAATATTCGTGAAAGACCTATTTTCAATGACAATAACTATACTGTGGAAAAAAACAATAACTAAAAATAAATGCCATCTCATTTTAGTTGACAAAAATGTGACTAAACAAAAATTAAACACAAGACTAATGGACATAAATTACAGTGTTTTAATTAAGAGGCCAGCGAGCTGTTTCATCGTCCAGTCATAAGTATGCATGCGTTGACTCAGTCATCGTGTTCGTGTAGCACAGCTTAGCACAGCAGTTCTTACTGCAGATATGCGCTGCTCCACCAATGGGATCGGTGGGATTCTGCAGCTATGCAGAATGGGAACCGATGGTACCCAAGTGTGTGTATCGCTAAACATTGAACAGGCTTGATGTAGTTTAATGTATTTGACTTAACGCGAAGTTGATACAGATTGAAGTTAAACGCCTGTTCTTTTGCATATAGGACTGGTAAGTACGGGTCTTGTAATTAGTTAACTTATAACTACAGTAAGCCAAATTTAGCGCTTACAGCATGAAGCGGAATTCATGCTTGGCTACAGTAGAGCTTAACAATATGTTTATGCTATATCACTTTGAACATCCAATATTTTATCAGCAGGGGACATGTTTGAAAATGATATGTTAATGAAAAAGGCATTGAACATTTTAATATTGTCAGCGAATGTGCGTACTGGAATATAAAAATACAAATGGAATGATTTTATTTGCATTTTGACCTAAATAACGCATGCATAAATGAAAATGCAACTGTGGGATTACATTTGCAATTGAATATATGCTTCCATACTGTTCTTGTAACTCTATTCTTATTATACACATTTTCAAGACAGACTTCAAACTGAAAATAATGCGAATTACAGTCATTTGTGACCACGAAATTTGTGACTTGCTTTCAAATACATTTCAAATTAAGTCAATCCACTAATTGACGAAAACATCTGGCGTCAGACATAATGCATAATGGTGATAATGAAGTAAAAAAAAAAACATGGACTAAAATTACATTGACTAAAATGACAGGTGTTTTCGTCGACGAATATTCTCTAAAACTAATGAAAGATGAGAAATGACTAAAATGTAACTAAAACTGATAGGCATTTCAGTCAAAAGACTAAAACTAAATCTAAAATAGCTGCCAAAATTAACACTGATCCAGACCAGGATGAAGTACATGCCAAATCCATATTCTGGAAAACATGGATGGTCTTGATTGGGGTAGCTCTAGGAATAAAATATGGAAGCTGTCAGCAATATACTGCCAGCTGTGAAGCTGTGCCATGCAAAGTGCCCAGGTACCACCCTGAACTGCAATGCACTTCCCCAGACACCGGAGGAGGAAACGAGCAGTGGAACAACTGACCTGCTGTTACCTACATGACTGGCTCCCCTCCTCCATTAAAAGCCATCAGTGCACAACTTCCTGCGTTGGAAAGACAGGAGAGACTGGAGGTACCTGTATGGTAGAGAACTGTTTGTTTGGAGAGAACGGAAAGGATTGACTATAGATAACGGGATTTTGTTTATGTACCATGACTTTGATTACTTGTATTGTTTGCCGCTTGTGTTTTGTATTAGATTTAGAAAGGGATTTGTTTACTGTTTAGGTAGGCTCCAGAGGAGTTTAGTTTTTGTTTGATGGTTTTATTTAGCACTGTGAATAAACACACTTATTTTCCCCACATTCCTGTTAGACAATATATGAAAATGTGACCAATGATGAATAACTTTCTACTATAACCCAAAGAGCACTTGAAATAAAAGGTCTGGAGGGTCTGGATGGCAGTATAACTACGTCTTAATTCATGATAATTTCACTGTCAGAAACACTTTAGAGTGCAATATTTCACAGTACATATATAAATATAAGCCATTTCTTACCAATACTAATATGATTAATAATACTAGTCATAATTATGAAATTGAAATGTACAGTATGCTTAAAGTTGCTGTGGCAGTTCTAGAAAATGCAGTTCATTTCAACATGAAAAAGAAAACTAATCCATTGTTATATTTATTCTTAAGAAAGCACAATGTATGTGATGATTATGACATAGTTACATAATAAAAAAATATCAGGTAATTACATTAAAAAAATTACAGACTTTATTCTGAAAGCATAAAATGGGAGAAAATAGGTTTGGATGTAAGATGACCATATCTTTTCATAATCTCCAGGATACTTAGACAGGATAGGGTTTCAACATTTGCTTTAGCTCCCTGGGGTCTGCCATTTACAAAACGTCGCGGGGGCGTGACCAGCGTTCTACATCATATTTCTCTAATCCTGTCTCGCATAGGTGCTCAAGGCTATCACTCCTGACAACCACAGGTCTCAAGCTTTCGAATAAGCCATTTCCGTATAAGCAGTGCTGAGCTACCTCCCCTTTAAGAAACGCATGTCATTTTCTTACAGGGCAGGGCTGTAACTTTCCAATGATACCAAACACGCCCTTATGTGAGCAGTTAGGCTGCGCTGAGCTGTGTGTTTGTGTGAGAGCTCACAGACCGCACACACAGGGTGCATACAGAATAGAATAGACGCGATTCTCAGACAGAGCAGAAAGACGCGATACAGCAGGAAAACCAAATACAAGTAGAAAACTTGAATCAGACACAAAAAATAAAACACCGTACACTTCAAAAACAATTCACAGATGCTAAGTCTGTTTATAGCACTTTGAAAGCCACAAACAGTGTTTTTTGTGGAAGAATAACACGCCATGGCAGCTTTGTGGCTGGAATGAGTTACTACAACAACAGTAAAGGAATACCCTGTGTCTATGTAATGCCTAAAGTGACAATATTAAAAAGCCAGATGTTTGGAATTCTGTTTCCCTGTTTAGTATTCTTTTTTGTTTGTATATAGTTATTCCGGCTGTTGGTAGTCTAATATAAATGGCTGTAAGGTCAGATTTGAGTTGTTCTTTTTACAGAATTTCATAAGACTTTGAAGTTTCACTGTCCAGTGTCAAAAGTCTGCCTGGAGCACTAAAAAAAGTGTTATATTGACCATGAATTGATTTTGTTCTCATAAGCGCTTTTGTTTTTTGTTTTTCTTAATTTTTTGATTTCCTTATTAACTCTGGTGGGGCAAACACAATTATTTATGTTATTTTCTGAATCTTCAGTTTGTGCTGAGTGTTTACATATAAGACACTTGCCTCTAGCTCTTATAGTTACAGAGTTATAAGTAAAATCAGGTGAAAAGCGGGGTTGGGACCTCAGAGGGTTGAAATAAGGTTAAGCGTAACTTATTACAGTGAGGGAAAAAAGTATTTGATCCCCTGCTGATTTTGTACATTTGCCCAGTCTATAATTTTAATGGTAGGTGTATTTTAACAGTGAGAGACAGAATAACAACAAAAAAATCCAGAAAAACACATTTCAAAAAAGTTATACATTGATTTGCATGTTAATGAGGGAAATAAGTATTTGACCCCTTCGACTTAGTACTTGGTGGCAAAACCCTTGTTGGCAATCACAGAGGTCAGATGTTTCTTGTAGTTGGCCACCAGGTTTGCACACATCTCAGGAGGGATTTTGTACCACTCCTCTTTGCAGATCCTCTCCAAGTCATTAAGGTTTCGAGGCTGACATTTGGCAACTCGAACCTTCAGCTCCCTCCACAGTTTTTCTATGGGATTAAGGTCTGGAGACTGGCTAGGCCACTCCAGGATCTTAATGTGCTTTTTCTTGAGCCACTCCTTTGTTGCCTTGGCTGTGTGTTTTGGGTCATTGTCAGGCTGGAATACCCATCCACGACCCATTTTCAATGCCCTGGCTGAGGGAAGGAGGTTCTCACCCAAGATTTGACGGTACATGGCCCCGTCCATCGTCCCTTTGATGCGGTGCAGTTGTCCTGTCCCCTATAATGTTTCCACCTCCATGTTTGATGGGGGGGATGGTGTTCTTGGGGTCATAGGCAGCATTCCTCCTCCTCCAAACACGGCGAGTTGAGTTGATGCCAAAGAGCTTGATTTTGGTCTCATCTGACCACAACACTTTCACCCAGTTCTCCTCTGAATCATTCAGATGTTCATTGGCAAACTTCAGACGGGCCTGTACATGTGCTTTCTTGAGCAGGGGGACCTTGCGGGCGCTGCAGGATTTCAGTCCTTCATGGCGTAGTATGTTACCAGTTGTTTTCTTTGTGACTATGGTCCCAGCTGCCTTGAGATCATTAACAAGATCCTCCCGTGTAGTTCTGGGCTGATTCCTCACCGTTCTCATGATCATTGAAACTCCACGAGGTGAGATCTTGCATGGAGCCCCAGACTGAGGGAGACTGACAGTTATTTTGTGTTTCTTCCATTTGCGAATAATCACACCAACTGTTGTCACCTTCTCACCAAGCTGCTTGGCGATGGTCTTGTAGCCCATTCCAGCCTTGTGTAGGTCTACAATCTTGTCCCTGACATCCTTGGACAGCTCTTTGGTCTTGGCCACGGTGGAGAGTTTGGAATGTGATTGATTGATTGCTTCTGTGGACAGGTGTCTTTTATACAGGTAACGAGCTGAGATTAGGAGCACTCCCTTTAAGAGAGTGCTCCTAATCTCAGCTCGTTACCTGTATAAAAGACACCTGGGAGCCAGAAATCTTGTTGATTGATAGGGGATCAAATACTTATTTCCCTCATTAACATGCAAATCAATGTATAACTTTTTTGAAATGCGTTTTTCTGGATTATTTTTTGGTATTCTGTCTCTCACTGTTAAAATACACCTACCATTAAAATTATAGACTGATCATTTCTTTGTCAGTGGGCAAACGTACAAAATCAGCAGGGGATCAAATACTTTTTCCCTCACTGTATACACTTATTTTTACATATAATTGCAGTGCTTAACAAACACAGTACTCTGTTCAGTTGCATTATATATTTAAATATTTTCCCTGTTGCCTGCAGTGTACCTGGTTAATGAGAGTTAGTTATGTAGAAATATATATATATATATATATATATATATATATATATACTACCGTTCAAAAGTTTGGGGTCACTTAGAAATGTCCTTGTTTTCGAAAGAAAAGCAATTTTTTGGTTGATTAAAATAACATTAATTTGATCAGAAATACAGTGTAGACATTGTTAATGTTGTAAATGACTATTATAGCTGGAAACGGCTGATTTGTAATGGAATATCTACACAGGCGTACAGAGGCCCATTATCAGCAACCATCAGTCCTGTGATCCAATGGCACGTTGTGTTTGCTAGTCCAAATTTATCATTTTAAAAGGCTAATTGATCATTAGAAAACCCTTTTGTAATTATGTTAGCACAGCTGAAAACTGTTGTGCTGATTAAAGAAGCAATAAAACTGGCCTTTTTTAGACTAGTTGAGTATCTGGAGCATCAGCAATGGCCAGAAACTAAGAACTTTCTTCTGAAACTCGTCAGTCTATTCTTGTTCTGAGAAATGAAGGCTATTTCATGTGAGAAATTGCCAAGAAACTGATGATCTCATACAACGCTGTGTACTACTCCCTTCACAGAACAGCACAAACTGTCTCTAACCAGAATAGAAAGAGGAGTGGGAGGCCCCAGTGCACATCTTAGCAATAGGACAAATACATTGGAGTGTCTAGTTTGAGATACAGATGCCTCACAGGTCCTCAACTGGCAGCTTCATTAAGTAGTACCTGCAAAACACCAGTCTCAACGTCAACAGTGAAGAGTCGACTGGCCTTCATGGCAGAGTTGCAAAGAAAAAGCCATATCTCAGACTGATCAATAAAAAGAAAAGATTAAGATGGGCAAAAGAACACAGACACTGGAAAGAGGAAGATTGGAAAAAAGTGTTATGGACAGATGAATCTAAGTTTGAGATGTTCGGATCACAAAGAAGAACATTTGTGAGATGCAGACCAAATGAAAAGATGCTGGAGGAGTGCCTGACACCATCTTTCAATCATGGTGGAGGCAATGTGATGATCTGGGGGTGCTTTGGTGGTGGTAAATTGGGAGATTTGTACTGGGTAAAAGGGATCTTGAAGACGGAAGGCTATCACTCCATTTTGCAATGCCATTCCATACCCTGTGGACGGCACTTGATTGGAGACAATTTCCTCCTACAACAGGACAATGACCCAAAGCACAGCTCTAAACTATGCAAGAACTATTTAGGGAATAAGCATTCAGCTGGTATTCTGTCTATAATGTAGTGGCCAGCACAGTCACCTGATGTCAACCCTATTGAGGTGTTGTGGGAGCAGCTTGACCCACATCAAGCCAATCCAACTTGTGGGAGGTGCTTCAGGAAGCATGGAGTGAAATCTCTTCAGATTACCTCAACAAATTGACAACTAGAATGCCAAAGGTCTGCAAGGCTGTAATTGCTGCAAATGGAGGATTTTTTGACAAAAGCAAAGTTTGAAGGACACAATTATTATTTCAATTAAAAATCATTATTTTTAACCTTGTCAATGACTATATTTCCTATTCATTGTGCTATATTTCCTATTCAAACTCATTTCATGTATGTTTTCATTGAACACATTTTGAGGTTTTCAAAACAATACATAATCAAATGCATAATATTAGTATGTATGCCTGGTGTAAAACCCACAAAGGCAATAATCTTAACACAATGGGGAGAACGATAACAATCCTACCAATAATAGAAATAACAAAATAAAAATGTGATACAAAGGAGGAGAAAAAAAAAGAAGTACTAAAAATAAATAAATAAATGAATAGATGTAAAATAATAATAATAATTAAAAAAGGGGGGGTGATAGCAGGGGAAGAAGAAGAGAAGCATGTCACACCTTGCCCCTGGAGGGCAGCACAAGAAAATCAGGGGAGAGAGGGAAACCTGAGCTCGTCAAAGTAGGATAAGAAAGGCTGCCAGGCCAAATAAAACTTGTCGAACTGTGAATTTGATTTTTTCCAATTGAAGCATCTGCTTAAGACTGTTAGTCCATTGGAGAAATGTAGGTGGTGCTGCTTGCTTCCAGCAAAATAAAATTTGGTGTCTAGTCAAAGACTAGGGTGTGCATTTGAGACAAACCAAGTTCTTCAGGTACAACTCAAGAATTGGTCAGAAGTGGTCAATATCACCATAAAGTACCTGTGAGACTTCACAATTTCCAAAATAAAAAGCTGGGATTCCCCATTTAACTTCATATTGATTGTATTAAGTAGACCTTAGGCTGTTAGAAATGCATGTTGGTCAAGCTCCAGCACTTTTTATAAATTAACTGCAAGCAGACAATGTACAAGCAAACTGCAAAATATGTCCACCCTGTCATGGACAAATTCAGAGTAGAGTAAATACATTTTCATTGCATAGTGATTATGAAATGTAGATTTTCAGAAAGATATTTAGTCCCTTTCTCAACAATATATTTTAGTTAATGGGAAAAGTCTTTTGATAATAATGAAATTACTGCAAAATATTTGTTTCCCCATAAAATCTGCAATAGCACTTTCTTTTCGAAATAAAATCTAACGGCAAAGATATCTGGCCAAACTTTTAAACAATACTATTTGGCCCTCATTTGTTTATAAAGAAATCACACAAAAGGTTTTGCTAACTTTTGGAAATAGTTTGTTTATTTTCATAAAACATGAAGATGACAGGGTGGACAACAACATGACAGGGTGGACAAATGGGTGAACTAGAAGAGAACACATAATTTATTAAACAACAGGAAACCCTTAAGCAATATATAGAATGATTTCAGGAATACATTTTCTACATCACTGTAGTTGCTCTTCCACAAACTTCCAAACAGATGGCTCAATCTGTAGAGAGCGCCTGTTCAGATATTGTGGTTCTGGCATTAGGCAAAGTATCTGCCCATCATGGTACCAACTGATGTCCTCTCGGGGACCTGGCCAAAAAAACTTGTTTGTGCCATTGCGGTGCATACATTTAACTTTCACACTGTGCCCTTCCACATCCATGATGACACCTAGGTAGCATTGTCGTAATTAATGATGCACCACTCTCCAATGTGCTTTAACTCAAAAACTTCTGGTCTCCTATGGTTATCTGGTGTCTTTCCACATGCTGGGGACTGATCAGATAAAAGAGGAACATCAGCTAGAGTGACCTCCTGAAGCTTAAAGCAGTTGCAGTCCAAACACCTTCCTCCCTTTTACACAGACATGAAATATCTCTGTACTTCATCTGGCCAGGTGTCAAACTGATGGCTTGATGGATTCTCATAGTGAGTTTTTTATGGCAGCTATGGCAGGTAACTATAATGAAATTAAAAAAATATATGAATACACTTTACTTTTAACCACAACAAGTGAAAAAGGATCAGATTTGACAAAGCTACAGTCCGTAATCTGTATGGGAGAGGGGGGGCAGGGACTTCAATCTGATTGGCTGTCGCAGAGTATAAAATACCAGTCTCTGTCTTTATTCCATTTGTCCCTTTCTTTCTCAAGGTACTTTCTTCTTCTGTCAAGGTCATGACGTTCCCTATATCTCCTTGCTATCTCAGCTCCACTTGGACTCATTCCTTGAAAAAGACAATTCAAAACCTTCCCTTACAAACCGCTGACTCCCCCTTTAATTGGTGTTCCGGCTAAACTAGGCTTGCCTAGTCTTGTTCATCTACATCTGCACAGCTGTATTTTTTCAGTCCATTATATGGACTTTGTTTTGATCACAGTCTGTTGTTTTTATTACATGGAAAAAAGTTTGTAAAATATTGTCAAATTATCATCATCATCAAAAGGCCTGCTCATCATCACCAAAAAAGTCCATATCGCCCACTCCTACTATATATAGCATCTACTGTTATAATATGTGTGTAATAACTGTTAATATGTGTAACATTATCAGAAGGTGGCAAAAACTACACACATGTCCTCCCTGTCATGGAAGGCTTGACAGGGTGGACAATGACAGGGTGGACATTTTTGGCTAAAGTTACCATTTAATGAACACATGTTGGACCTTCAGTTAGCAAAGTGATTAATTGTTGAAGGTGACTGTGTACTGTTTAAAAAATATATTTTGAATTTCTGAAAAATGTTTATATTAATATTTCACTATGACAGGGTGGACATGTTAAGCTTGACAACACCCAACTACAAACACAATATGATGAAAATTAGGAAATATAAGTGTAGATACTTACTGTACTTGCAGCAGTTGTTTTAACCTCCTTTAAAGAAAGACAAAATGGTGGTGGTGATGTCACTTAAACGGGCTGTTACCCCATAATGACAGGGTGGACAAAAATTTCAGGGACACATGCAAAATTTTTAATATTATTGTGAAAATAGAATATAAATGATCAAAATGACTTGTTTTATCAAATACCTTGTTGAGGACAATAAGAACATTTAAAAAGTATTTTACTTTTGTGTCATTTAACCACTTATTACACACATTGAAGTTAGCAGAGCAGTGTGTGGGACATGCCAAAATCTCGTACACCCAATCAAAGAAAATGGTATAAAATAAGGGAAACACATTTCAAGAGACTTATCATTGTACTGATACGTGTGTAAATGTTTGGCCATTTATAATAAAACCTCAGAATTTCATTATTTTGCAATATGTTCATGATGACTGAGTGATTCTGATGAGGACACCAAAGGCACTTTATAGTGATTTTGACCCATATGTGTAAGTATGTGTGTGTATATATATATATATATATATACATACATACATACATATACTGTATACACATATATACATACACACATAAACACTTAAAATAATAATTCACCTGATATTTTAACTGTGAGGTGATTATGCAGACAGAAAACCAGTCCAGTTCTGACAATGTGAAGATCAATACTGAGGGCCAGAAAAGATTAGAATAAAATAAACCCTTCCATCTCCCCCTCCACCTAATACAGAAAAAAAAAAAAACACTAAACAGGTGCAAAAATACTGACACTTGTAAACATAAAAATGTATGTCTGATAATTAAATGTACAAGATCAAGTGCATTCAGTATATATTCTTGCTGGTTTTATAGTAGAGTAACGTAAGCCAATACTATGTGCAAATGTTGGAAAAAGGGGGGAAATCGATATGTCATTTTAACTATTGATAATTGAAAATAATTATAAGTTAAATAGAGCATTTTAAAAAAGAAAGAAAAAGTAGCATACGGATAAAAGAACACAAAAGCAAAGTATGTTACAGAAACCTTCATGAATATGAGCAATAATAGACCTGAAGTATAGCACCACCAAGAACATGATACATGTGCTTTAAAATAATGTTTGTAAATAATAATAATAATACAAATAATAATAATAAAAATAAACATTGAGATCTCCACCGCTATTCTTGGTTGCACAGATGGTAGCAGTGCCACACTATCTAACAATTTAGTAAAGAACTAAGACATTTAACCAGTGTAAGCGGTGTAAGCATCGAATCAATTAAGAGACAGAGGAGGAAAAGAAAGAGAAGGAGACAAAAAATGGAATGGAGTATTAACAGACACAGAAAGACATAAGATACTGTACATACAGTACGCAAAAAAAATACTGTATATTACATGCACACACACAACCATACTGACACACACATACACGCCTACAGATAATACAGACATTGGCTTTATCGATATATCCACGGAAAGGTATTATACATGTATCAGGTACACAGATTGTGTCAAAAATAACAACCTTGGTAAAAATTAAGAAAAATAGACAGCTTAGTAATGTCAATATGTGTATTTTCCAAATTAGTCAGCCCACTGATTATCCGTCAAGTCTTAAGTAACCATAACTTTTCTGTAAGGGGGAAAACAAGTTTTCACTTTATCTTTGAAAGGATAAACTTTGTGTAAAATTCCATGGCTTCTTCAGGCGAGAATGTGATCCACAGCCGGGCTGGATGCAGCAGGCTGAATTTAGCTCCGATTTGTAGAGAAGGGATTTAAATTCTCGGTATGCAGCTCGTTTCCTGGACAGCTCAGGGCTAAAATCAGGAAAAATATGAGCTTTTGCTCCATGAAACTGAAGAGCACCCTGTTTGCGAGCCAAACGGAGAATATCTTCCTTTAGTCTGTAATGGTGCATTTTCAGAATAACTGGACGTGGTGGACCTCTGTCTCTCCTGGGACCTGCAGAGCGATGCGCACAGTCATAGACCTGAGCGGAATCAAATTTGTCCCGGCCGAATAATTCGAGGAAAAAATCAGACATAAAGGCAGCTGGTCTGTTACCCTCTTTGCCCTCCGGGATGCCCACCACACGGAGGTTTTGCTGGCGGGAGCGGTTTTCTAAGTCATCCACCTTGGTCCAAAGCTTCTTATTTTCAGCCGACAGCTCCCCATAAGTGGACTCCAATTAAGTAATTCTGCTGTCTGCATCGGTGAGTGAGGTCTCCACGTTGATCACCCTTTTAATTAACGAGTCAACAGTGGTTTGGAATGTAGCGATTGCACCTCTGGTCTCCACGCATCTTCACGCAGCTTCCCAAACGCTTCCAGGATTATTGACAATTCAGATGCAAGAGAAGAGGCCGTATCCGCAGGCCCGACAGCAGAAATTGTCATATCATCAGCGGAGCACGATTCAGCAACTTGGTTTCACTTTTGCTTTGGCTTTGACATTGTAATTATGACATATTAATACGAACGCGTGGCAAAATATACCTTATGAAATACAGTTTTACTGAAGTATTAATGTAAAATTAAAAGGAGCCGAGTTTCCAACCGATTTCACAGCATGTCCACCAAGTCCCGAGATATCTCAAATTCAATTCGAAATATCAAATAGGACAGGAAGTCAATTTGAGATATCTCGAATTGACTTCCTGTGAAAATGCTGCATGTTTTGTATGAACTTCCTGTATATTTTAAGATATCTGAAATAGAACAGGAAGTCAATTTGAGATATCTTGAATGTAATTTGAGATATCTCTAATTCAATTTGAGATATCTTCAAATAGAGTTAATTTGAGATATCTGCTATTCAATTTAAGATATCTTGAATTGTATTTTGAGATATCTCTAAATGACAATTTGGCTTGCCATAATAGTGTTTGAGAGAGCAAGAGAGAGATTATTGATTGCTTTTCAATGTGAACCATCACTGTTAGTAGCTATATATTATTAGTACCTCCAGAGATCTGCAATTCTGTGATGGTGGAATTTGCTGCAGAATTTCCCTTCATCACAGAATTCTCTTAATCTCTTAATTCTGAATTAATGCCGCAGAATAAGACACTTTTTCAATGATAGACAGTGAAAGTTTTAAATAAAATACATGAAAGTGGTGCCATATAGTGGTGCCAACTACTAGGTTACATAATGTTGCATAAAATAAGTAGTGCCTATTTTGCATTTAATTAACTTCTAACCACCTTTTGTCGACAATCTCCATCATGCATTTTTCTATTGTTTGATCTGCAATTACTGTCATAGGAGGGACAAAACTAAATAGCTTAATGTTGCCAACACGATCCGTTACCTACAGTGAGGGAAAAAAGTATTTGATCCCCTGCTGATTTTGTACGTTTGCCCACTGACAAAGAAATGATCAGTCTATAATTTTAATGGTAGGTGTATTTTAACAGTGAGAGACAGAATAACAGCAAAAAAAATCCAGAAAAACGCATTTCAAAAAAGTTATACATTGATTTGCATGTTAATGAGGGAAATAAGTATTTGATCCCCTATCAATCAACAAGATTTCTGGCTCCCAGGTGTCTTTTATACAGGTAACGAGCTGAGATTAGGAGCACTCTCTTAAAGGGAGTGCTCCTAATCTCAGCTCGTTACCTGTATAAAAGACACCTGTCCACAGAAGCAATCAATCAATCAGATTCCAAACGCTCCACCATGGCCAAGACCAAAGAGCTGTCCAAGGATGTCAGGGACAAGATTGTAGACCTACACAAGGCTGGAATGGGTTACAAGACCATCGCCAAGCAGCTTGGTGAGAAGGTGACAACAGTTGGTGTGATTATTCGATCTCACCTCGTGGAGTTTCAATGATCATGAGAACGGTGAGGAATCAGCCCAGAACTACACGGGAGGATCTTGTTAATGATCTCAAGGCAGCTGGGACCATAGTCACCAAGAAAACAATTGGTTACACACTATGCCGTGAAGCACTGAAATCCTGCAGCGCCCACAAGGCCCCCCTGTTCAAGAAAGCACATGTACAGGCCAGTCTGAAGTTTGCCAACATCTAAATGATTCAGAGGAGAACTAGGTGAAAGTGTTGTGGTCAGATGAGACCAAAATCGAGCTCTTTGGCATCAACTCAACTCGCCGTGTTTGGAGGAGAAGGAATGACCCCAAGAACACCATCCCCACCGTCAAACATGGAGGTGGAAACATTATGCTTTGGGGGTGTTTTCCTGCTAAGGGGACAAGACAACTGCACCGCATCAAAGGGACGATGGACGGGGCCATGTACCGTCAAATCTTGGGTGAGAACCTCCTTCCCTCAGCCAGGGCATTGAAAATGGGTCGTGGATGGGTATTCCAGTATGACAATGACCCAAAACACACAGCCAAGGCAACAAAGGAGTGGCTCAAGAAGAAGCACATTAAGGTCCTGGAGTGGCCTAGCCAGCCTCCAGACCTTAATCCCATAGAAAATCTGTGGAGGGAGCTGAAGGTTGGAGTTGCCAAACGTCAGCCTCGAAACCTTAATGACTTGGAGAGGATGTGCAAAGAGGAGTGGGACAAAATCCCTCCTGAGATGTGTGCAAACCTGGTGGCCAACTTCAAGAAACGTCTGACCTCTGTGATTGCCAACAAGGGTTTTGCCACCAAGTACTAAGTTGAAGGGGTCAAATACTTATTTCCCTCATTAACATGCAAATCAATGTATAACTTTTTTTAAATGCATTTTTCTGGATTTTTTTGTTGTTCTTCTGTCTCTCACTGTTAAAATACACCTACCATTAAAATTATAGACTGATCATTTCTTTGTCAGTGGGCAAACATACAAAATCAGAAGGGGATCAAATACTTTTTTCCCCCACTGTATAGACGCAGGTTAAAAATTGAGCAATTTGTGAGACCAAATAGGTCCGATGGGTCTACAGAGAAGACGTGTAACTCACTGTTAAAAAGCAAAGTTGGAAGTGTATCAGCTAAACACAGGGCATGGGAGTACACAGATCTTCACGAGGATGTGTATGTTGTACTGTCTGTAGCAAAGTCCTTGACCACACAATCAACAATTGATGATCATCTCAAATAAAATTAGCACAAAAGCAAAAGTCCTATAGCACTGGTTCCTCCAAGCCTAAAACAATTTAAAAAACGCCAGTGGACCTTTACAACATCCATACATAAAATGGTGGCTTCTGAAGAGAGAGATCAGCGTACATGCCCATACATACACACAGCTACCTAACGTTAACATGTTAACAAATGGAAACCAATTGATTCTAGCTTATTTTAGCTAAATCATTATCATTCTGTTATATGTTACAGCTGATGCTAAGTATTTTAGAATCACTATGTAGATGTGCAAAGACTTATGTCTCAGCCTATTTTTTTTATAGACAATTATATTTAAAGTTTTTCATTTACAGTAATGCAATCTAAAGCAGTGGTTTTCAACCCTCATCCAGGAGGACCCCCTAACCTGCTGGTTTTTGTTCCAACCGAGCACTTAACTGAAGCCTTAATTTAAGTAATAATTTCCTAAATTACTTATTTTAATTATTTTAACCAATGGGGGTTTTAGGTTAAGAATAATATTGTATAAACATATTGTCTTATTAAGGAACCTACTTTTTATCAGTTACACAATTTAAAAAGTAAAATGTAAGCAAATAATGTATTCAATTAAGGTTCAATTAAATAATTGAGAGCTCGGCAGCAGGGTAGGTGGTCCTCCAGGACCACGGTTGATGCATTTATATGTAATTGTATGCATTTTAAAATCAGATTATTATTTATTTATTTTTGATTTTCATGTTACTTTGTCATGACAAATGTTAGTATTGTCATTCAAATTGGCAACCACAGTGTTGCATGTTCATTTTGAGATATGTTGCATGTTAATTTTTATTTTTTATACAATGGAAATTGTATAAAAGTTTAAGCAGCAATCATTGTCTCAGTTTATGCCTTTTAATTGTTCATTTCATTACACAATACACATTTTTTCTGATCATAATCACTGCATTATGCAGAAAACACCTTTTTTTGTAGATTTCTGGGTGGACTGTATGTTATGATGTTATTTTGCATTAAAGTTTTACCTCTAATTCATTGGGAGACTCACAAAGTAGTCACTTCCCCTCCTTATGATTCATTTCTAGCCAACTGTATCACTGGCTACAAGCTGGACCTCATAGTAAATGAGCTGATGTATCTTAGTTAGGCAATATCCAAGGCTCACATTTTTCTCTATTAAATCTTAATCAGTGAACTTGCAGAATGTCATTTGACTTTTGCATTTCCCTGCATAGTTCACCAGTGAAGGGGTGCCTGTTACTGCAGTGTATTTTCCCAAGTGTCTGTTTGTCCACAAAGTGCTTAGATTGAAATAGAATTTCTAAAAGCTAGAGCTACAACAATTTGAACTAAAGACCAAAAGTACAATAAATAAGAATCATAAAAAAACAGATTGATCTGAGTGTACATATGACAGATACAAATGTAATTAAAGAACTGTATATTTTTAAGGGACTGTAGATGCATCTCAGTATTTTCTTGTTAAAAAGGAAATGTTGTATTCATTACTTTGGGTAGGATTAAATCAAAACGTTGACCTGTTAATAGAAAAATACACTACTGTACTCAGTTGCAGCTTCTCCATTTGGTAGATGCTACTTTTTTCTTCACACATGTAACCACTATGATGCACAATATTGTAATTTTCTATTAGCCTGTTTATCAAGCTTTTGATTTAATCTAGTCCTTTTTCTGTGCAATGTGACACCATATAGAAAAGAATGAACATGAATGTGCATGTCACATAATCTACACCATCACATCTCCATACATTTCTCATCACAGAAAAGAGTATACCAGGAGGCATCATTACATTTGTGCAAAGCCTATGAATATTTTGATGTTTAATATTTACCTTAGACTCAACACACTAACTACCTTAAATCAGACATTAATATCATTATAGGTGGATGGTTAGTATTCCTAAAAAATTAAAAGCAAAATAATACCACCACCACCCCAAAAAAAGTCTGTCAACTTTCTTTCACGATAATCAATTTCTTCACCTTGATGTTTTCCAAAAAGTCAATAACAGGAAAGAACAGTGCATGATTGACTTTGATTTCTTTCTTGGCTAATTCAGACTTTATTCTGTCTCTGTATGACATTGATAATTGATAATGAGCTGTGACTTGCAGGCCTGGCCTCCGACTGCAAACGTGTATGGATTGTTTATTTTTTCTGATAGTCCAAAGCCTCTTAAGGGGAAAGTAGACTGTTTTTCTACAAAAAATATAGTGTTACATATCCTTTTATGTTGCTTCAGCTGTTTAAATTACACATTTTACTTTTGTTATTCACTTCCTGACATATTTCTTAAACTTAGAAGTTTAAAGTCCTCTCCATTTTCAAGGTGTCAGACAGAAGTGTGCAGAAACCCCTCCCCCTTGGGCAGTGCTTCTTTTTCAGATAACTGGGGTTGCATTCACAGCCTATCATTATCTTTCAAGTCGGAAGCACTGCCCAAGGGGGAGGGGTTACTGTATAACAAAACCATTACAAGGGAGGAGGCAGCGAGTTGATAGGGTAGCCTGCCCCAAGGGGTCTCTATGGAGACCCTATGGGGTCTCAGCAACACAACTCCAGACAAGAGCCAAAAGGGCCTTTTGGGGCCACACCTGGGTTGCCCAGGAGAGAGGACTGCAGTCACGTTCTTACTGGAAACTGTCTACAACCAGCATATACAAAGCGGGGCTACAGAGGTCAACTCTTACGCCCTCCGTTTACAATAGCAAGGCCGGCTGCTCTACTAGTGCAGCTAGGAGCAGGGGCCGTAATCTACTTGCAATACATACAGCGTGGGGCAATAAAGCAACTCTTTGCTGAAGGCCATGTGACAGACCCTGGGAACACATCAACAGGGCAGTCATCAAGTCCAGGAGCAGCTTGCATGGGTGCTCGACTGGAAGGCATAGTCCAGTGGAAAGGAATGACACAGTTCAAATAGCTCCATCCAGGATCCAGGTGCTAATAGGGGCAGACTGGGAAAGGAAATCAGGAGCCAGAGCCCATAGGCTACTGGGGCTCGACTGAAGCCAACACCGGGTTCCCAATGGAAGGTATCAGTCCCATCATGTCCAACCTGTAGAACTGGACAAATGTAAGCAGCAACACTTACATATGTGTGGGCCAGAGGCTGCTGGAATGCCTCAGGGCCATGGTTCAAGTGGGGGAGGAGGCGGGGTCCGGGGTCCACGGCCCTCTGGATCACTGCCCAAAACTCCTGGTCCTGTCCCGCAGGAGCAGGGGGAGTGTCATAACTCAATGGAGGGGGAGGGGTGGCCAAGACTGGCTCCTCCTCCATGAGATCCGCCTCCAGCTCTGTCACTGAATCTGAATTTGCAGCTGGACATCTGGTACATTTATACAAACAGGAAGTGCGAAGGGACCTGTTTGAGTGATGGGCACAGGAGCCAATGGCAGCTTTGATACAGTGACGTTGCAATCGGGTTCCTATGGAAGTGCACAGAAACCCCTCCCCCTTGGCCGTGGTTCCGACTTGAAAGATAACGTGCTTATATACCATACCAGTCACGACAGCAACAAGGGAGTGATCATTCAGTGCGTTAAAATTACTCAAAAAATATTTGTGCTCCACTATTACCGAAGAAATACTTTATGGGCTAGCGCACCTGTACATAAATAAGGACCTCAAACCAATTTAAAGAGATGTTATTGATGAATACAGGTGTCAGAACAGGAGACTTGTATTCACCCAAAAAGTCCTAAATCAGTGGTGGAAACAGCTGATTTCCAATGAATACACATATTTCTAGCAGACACCAGACACTGTGTCTAGTTTCCCTGCATACAGTCAGTTGATTCCCTGCAAGAAAAGACTCGTCTCGTCTTGATAATAAAAAAAAAAATGTGCACGGCATTACAGCCCCTTCGCTACATGTAGTCATCTTCTCGCATACACAGAACAGGAAGGACATGCTTTTCTAGCCTATAGCATAGTTCTATAATCAGAATCAAGCTATGGTGGCATTGTGGGCAGAATCTGCACAGATATTGTAAATTAATTAGTTAAGATTCTCCACAGATCTGCAGAAATCGGCAGTGCCACCAAGTGAGCTAAGGTGATAGGCGAAACCAAGATGTCAGCATAAGATAGTGTTCAACTGTACTATATTACACATTCAAAAGTATGGAAAGCAGCACGTTAAAAGTACCTGCGGTGGTGGAGTTTGCTTTCAAGGACTACACTGTAGACCAAGAGAATAAAAAACATGCTGCACAAAACTTGGGACATATTACATCTTCACCCAACATTTGAAGACTAAACACCCTGACCGGTAAGTCATTTCAATGTACATTAATATTAACATTGAATATTGAATGTGTGTGTGTGTGTGTACATGTGTGTATATATTTGTTGGTACCCCTTAGAAAGGATAATAAATAATTGGTTTATAGTGATAGTCCAAACTAATTAGTTTATTTAATTAGGATCACATGTCTCCAATCTTGTAATCAGTCATTCAGCCTATTTAAATGGAGGAAAGTAGTCACTGTGTCGTTTGGTATCATTGTGTGCACCACACTGAACATGGACCAGAGAAAGCAAAGGAGAGAGTTGTCTGAGGAGATCAGAAAGAAAATAATAGACAAGCATGTTAAAGGCAAAGGCTACAGGACCATCTCCAAGCAGCTTGATGTTCCTGTGACAACAGTTGCAAATATTATTAAGAAGTTCAAGGTCTATGGAACTATAGCCAACCTCCCTGGGCATGACTGCAATAGGAAAATTGACCCCAGATTGAACAGAAGAATAGTGCAAATGGCAGAAAAAGAAGCAAAGATAACTGCCAAAGAGATACAAGCTGAACTCCAAGGTGAAGGTACGTCAGTTTCTGCACCATCGCACCATCTGTCGCTTTTTGAGTGAAAGTGGCCTCCATGGAAGAAGACCCAGGAGGACTCCACTTTTGAAAGAAAAATATAAAAAAGTCAGACTGGAATTTGCTAAAATGCATATTGACAAGGCACAATCCTTCTGGGAGAATGTCCTTTGGACAGATGAGTCAAAACTGGAGCTTTTTGGCAAGTCACATCAGCTCTATGTTCACAGACGAAAAAATGAAGCTTTCAAAGAAAAGAACACCATACCTACAGTGACATATGGAGGAGGTGTGGTTATGTTTTGGGGCTGCTTTGCTGCACATGGCACAGGGTACCTTGAATCTGTGCAGGGCACAATGAAATCTCAAGACTATCAAGGTATTCTGGGGCGAAAAATACTGCCCAGTGTCAGAAAGCTCTGTCTCAGTCACAGGTCATGGGTCCTCCAACCAAATACACACAGTTAAAAGCACCCATGAATGGATAAGAACAAAACATTGGACTGTTCTGAAGTGGCCTTCTATGAGTCCTGATCTCCTATCAAACATCTATGGAATAAGATGAAACTTGCAGTCTAGAGAAGGCACCCATCAAACCTGAGACAGCTGGAATAGTTTGCTCAGGAAGAGTGGGCCAAACTACCTGTTAACAGGTGCAGAAATCTCATTGAGAGCTACAGAAAACGTTTGATTGCAGTAATTGCCTCTAAAGGTTGTGCAACAAAATATTAGGTTGAGGGTCCCATCATTTTTGTCCATGCCATTTTCATTTGTTTAATTATTTCCAATATTATGATGAAAAACAAAAACAAAAGCAAAGTCTGATTTCTATTAAATATGGAATAAACAATAGTGGGTGCCAATTACTTTTGTCAGTTTCAACTTATTTCAGAGGAAATTGTGCATTCTTCATTTTTTGTGGAGGGGTACCAACAAATTTGAGCACGTCTGTATATGTATGTATACAGTGGTCGAAATGGAAACTTAAAAGTACCGTATGAAAGAACAAAAAAGTTTGTTGTAGTCCTGCAGTTCATGAATAACGTTTTTCATTTTATATTTTAACTTAGCTTAAGTGTAAAAACAAACACATGTAGAAATTACTATTATGTAGTTAACATTGTGTTTTAAGATGTTAAATTGTGCTAACTTTAAATCACCATTATAGCTCTCAAGTTTTCAAAATGTCAATGCGTGAGATTTTTCACATTAATGTGGTGACAGAAAGCGCTCCCACTGGCAAAACCAGTGCACATATTTGTGGAGGAGGGGGTGCTCAGAATATTTTTGGGGAAATGGATGAGATTTTAGCAACAATGCATGAGAATGTGATGTGGAGCCTCAATGTATATGCATATACACACAGTTCAGCAGGCACATGTACAGCCTTGCAGGGGTGCAGTGGCTGAAACAACTTTGGTCCGACGGGAGGGAGGGGTGTGTGTGTGTGAGTGCTGGTGAAATGTGGTCCCAGGGTGGGTGGGGGGCGGTGGCTGCTGACGAAGTGCGGTCCAAGTTTTGTGTTGCGATTCACGGTGTGGTTCGGGGGAGGGGCAATCGGGACAAATAGGGCAGGGGAATATATAATCTTAAATCTCGAAAAACGACTCACTTCTAAATCTTTTGTAGTCATTTTCGTATTACTTTAGTATAAATACATGTTAATTTGGATTAATATGTTGTTTTATTCTGACTTTATGTGAACGAAAAGACATCCGCCCATTTTCTCATTGGAGATAGGTAAATTTCAAAATATCACTGTCCTGGTCACAAAAACAAAGTTTGTGGGGAATAGCCATTTTCTATACTTTTGAGGCATAAGCAATTAGGAAATAACACTTACTACCCAGGAACAACAACAACAACAAAAAAGTGTTACACGGTGTAATCTAGGATGTGGAACTTGGATTTTGTATTAACTGTGTATTTTACCTGTGCACTTCTGTAATTGTGAACCTGTGTTTGTATTATGTTTTGATCTGTAATTTTATACTGTATTATTGGACTTTTGTAATGCTCTTATAAGCAAGGGACAGTGTTACAGCTGGACAGTCCTCAATCACCTCCTTTTTGCTGCCATCTAAGCCAGAAGCCTTGGGAGGTGACAGCAACAGCCACACTACCTACCAAAAAGCGCACAGGCTCCGGCCATTCATGAGTCAATCATGATGGACCTGATAATTGGCGAGAGCTTGCCACTGAGAATTGTGGAGTCACAAGGATTTTTGAACTTCATGCTAATGGTTGACCCTCAAAGCCTTTGTGCAGGCAGAGCAAAAAAAAAAAAGGCAAGTAGCCTGAAGGAAGAATTGAGAAACTTGCGTCAGTCAATGCTACAGTGGATCTATGGTTTGACAGAAGTATGCAAACTTTCCTTGGTGTAACAGAGCATGTCATTGAAGATGATGGTGAGGAAATTAAATTGACAATATACACTCTTGGCATAGGAACGTATAATGGAAAAGCACACAGGGGACCAGATTGCGTTGGCTTTTGATAGAACAATCAAGGACTACAGAATCAAGAACAAACTTTACTTTACCATTACCAATATTATGCAAATATTAAAAAGGCATTTACAACAGCTTTCCCAGATCCTGATGAGAGCACCACAGAGTGGACAGAAGATGACATGGTATCATCCATAGGTGCAGCTGCTGACCTTGACAATACCAGTATTTTGGAGTACCTAGAAAATGTGGACCAGTAGGAGTTAGACTCTGTATTCCTTAACACCACAAGAATGTGTTGTCTGATGTTTGATGGGCTCAAACAGTGTAAAGGTAAGGAAGAATGCATGGCTCTAATTTGTAATTTTAAATTGCTAATTTCTAAATAAATGCACATAGTACTAAAAGGCATAAGGGATTTTGTGTTCAGAATTCTAATAACTTTTAATAATTGAAGATAATATAGTTTGTTTCCCCCTTTTTATGTATCAAACCAGCTATGTCTAAGGCTTCCAGATTTACAGTGCTTCTTCACTCCACCACTGTTTTCAAAGAGGCTTTTGAGACAAAGTTTGGTGGAGGCAAATGTATCCCATCCCCTAATGCCATTTGATGGCATTCAGTTTTACGGCAAATGCAATCCATCATATCACTGGACCATCAAAAGCTCTCTGACACATGTAAAGATGCAGGCCATGTGGAGACTGTGCTGTTGGTACGTGAATGGACCCAGCTCAAAGAGCGGCTACCATTTGCTGTGGCAACCGACCTGATACAAGGTGATGAGGTAACAACAATACGTTTAGTGATACCTACAGTTCTTGCCCTGGGTAGACATTTGCAAAACTGTGCACAAATAGCCAAGTTCCTGAAACCACTCATCAAGAACATCAGTCTTCTCTCCTTAAACGCTACCTTTGGATTTTCACAAGTGTTGGAATGGAGCTACGTTTTTCAACTTTGAAATGACACAGAATCACGCATTTCAGGTCTCCAATTTAAATAAAATATATGGGGGAGGCCCCCCAGGCCCCCTGCCATCAATTACTAATTACGCTTCAGACTCATTTTATTGTGGCATGACAAGAAATAATATCAGGGGAATAGTCTACTATTTCATACAGTCATGGTTTCCATACATTAAATTGTCTTATGAATCGAGAATGTATGACAAAACCACAGTAAGCATGAGTCACTGCAGGAAAAAAACATTGTTGCACTAATAGAAGTTGGTGAGTATATAAACATTGTTGATCAGTTAAGGTAAAGGGCTTGTTGCCATACAGCTCCTGGTTCAAAGCCCAGCTGTACCACTTACAGTAAGTCTCACTGAACAAGCTGCTTAACCTCATTGTTCTCCATGTAAAACAAAGGACCTCCTTTTGCAAGTGACTCTGTTGAAGCAGCTGCTGATGCATCAGTTCCCTGCTTAGTTTTTGTGAGTTACTTGGGATACAAAACTGCCTCATTACTTTATTTTAACTTGGATACAGACAATTAAATGTTATCAGCAATTTTCCAGACAAATTCCATATTGTGGAGTTTTGAGAATTTGTATTACAAAAGTGTTATTTTTTGCTTAACATGTTTTGTAATTTCATATGTTGTGAACCGCGCTGGGTGGCATAGTGAGGAGCCATACTAAACTGTGCTGTGTCTCCCCAGACTCAGGTGGGGACTTGCTGGGGACCTGACTCACTGCATCCCTGTGACTGGCTCCCTTCCTTAATAAAACAGGGAAGCAATCGGCTTCCTGGTGTGGGAAGGCAGGAGGCGAGCCTGAGAGGAGGGTGTGCAGGAGATATCGAAGAGTGAGAGAATGAGAGAAATAGAGGTATACAGTAATGGGATTTTGTTTACATCGTTGACATTGGATTACGGATCACAGAATTTGGACTGGGTGTTAGTGTGATTTGCTATTTGTTGTATTCATTTTATTATTAAGTTTATGTGTAGAGAGGGACCTGTCACAA
This sequence comes from Amia ocellicauda, assembly GCF_036373705.1. Classification (NCBI taxonomy): domain Eukaryota; kingdom Metazoa; phylum Chordata; class Actinopteri; order Amiiformes; family Amiidae; genus Amia; species Amia ocellicauda. The sequence goes on along the minus strand of NC_089859.1, from coordinate 38,367,912 downwards.
GTTTAGTTTGATTTAGTTTGGTTTCTGTAAGTCTTTTTGGTTTAGCGCACTGTTAAAAAAATCACGTATTTCCCCCACATAATGGAATGGACCTTCCATCTCCAGTTGGTGGTGCATCACTGTCTTTTCCTCTTTGGGCTCTGACGTGGGGAGCGTCACTGGGAGCTCCCTCTTTGACGCGTGAAGCATTACCGGAGTTTCCCTCTCTGATGTGGGGCAGAGCTAAAGGCTGCAGTGGTTGCCCTCAGCGCAGCCAGTGTCTCCTGCTGTACAGCCTGGTGTGCCTTTGTCATGGCCTTAAAGCGCTGCAGCAGTTCCTCCAGGGACTATTCATTTTTATTTTTTTGTTGTTGTTATTATTTTGTGTTCTTAAACCTCTACACTTGCCCGCATTCTCCACCAGATGTGACCGTATGGGGGATAGTTCCAGCAGATAGTGCCAGGGCTCTCAGGTGTGGTTTAAGTAACAATAAGGCAGGGATGTGGGGGAAATACGTGATTAATTTTACAGTGTGCTAAACCAAAAAAAAAAAACAGAAAACTAAAACCTAACTAAACTCTTGACAGGTCCCTCTCTACACAAAACCTAATAAGAAAACAAACACAAGTACAATAGTAACCAGTCCAAAGTCCATGATCCGTAATCTGATGTCAAAGTTGAAAACAAAGTTCCGTTACTGTATACCTCTACAGTGAGGGGAAAAAAGTACTTGATCCCCTGCTGATTTTGTACGTTTGCCCACTGACAAAGAAATGATCAGTCTATAATTTTAATGGTAGGTGTATTTTAACAGTGAGAGACAGAATAACAACAACAAAATCCATAAAAACGCATTTCAAAAATGTTATATATTGATTTGCATGTTAATGAGGGAAATAAGTATTTGACCCCTTCGACTTAGTACTTGGTGGCAAGACCCTTGTTGGCAATCACAGAGGTCAGACATTTCTTGTAGTTGGCCACCAGGTTTGCACACATCTCAGGAGGGATTTTGTCCCACTCCTCTTTGCACATCCTCTCCCAAGTCATTAAGGTTTCAAGGCTGACGTTTGGCAACTCCAACCTTCAGCTCCCTCCACAGATTTTCTATGGGATTAAGGTCTGGAGACTGGCTAGGCCACTCCAGGACCTTAATGTTCTTCTTCTTGAGCCACTCCTTTGTTGCCTTGGCTGTGTGTTTTGGGTCATTGTCATGCTGGAATACCCATCCACGACCCATTTTCAATGCCCTGGCTGAGGGAAGGAGGTTCTCACCCAAGATTTGACGGTACATGGCCCCGTCCATCGTCCCTTTGATGCGGTGCAGTTGTCTTGTCCCCTTAGCAGAAAAACACCCCCAAAGCATAATGTTTCCACCTCCATGTTTGACGGTGGGGATGGTGTTCTTGGGGTCATTCCTCCTCCTCCAAACATGGCAAGTTGAGTTGATGCCAAAGAGCTCGATTTTGGTCTCATCTGACCACAACACTTTCACCCAGTTCTCCTCTGAATCATTCAGATGTTCATTGGCAAACTTCAGACGGGCCTGTACTTCTGCTTTCTTGAGCAGGGGGACCTTGCGGGCGCTGCAGGATTTCAGTCCTTCACGGCGTAGTGTGTTACCAATTGTTTTCTTGGTGACTATGGTCCCAGCTGCCTTGAGATCATTAACAAGATCCTCCCATGTAGTTCTGGGCTGATTCCTCACCGTTCTCATGATCATTGAAACTCCACGAGGTGAGATCTTGCATGGAGCCCCATACTGAGGGAGACAGTTATTTTGTGTTTCTTCCATTTGCGAATAATCACACCAACTGTTGTCACCTTCTCACCAAGCTGCTTGGCGATGGTCTTGTAGCCCATTCCAGCCTTGTGTAGGTCTACAATCTTGTCCCTGACATCCTTGGACAGCTCTTTGGTCTTGGCCATGGTGGAGCGTTTGGAATCTGATTGATTGATTGCTTCTGTGGACAGGTGTCTTTTATACAGGTAACGAGCTGAGATTAGGAGCACTCCCTTTAAGAGAGTGCTCCTAATCTCAGCTCGTTACCTGTATAAAAGACACCTGGGAGCCAGAAATCTTGCTGATTGATAGGGGATCAAATACTTATTTCCCTCATTAACATGCAAATCAATGTATAACTTTTTTGAAATGCGTTTTTCTGGATTTTATTGTTGTTATTCTGTCTCGCACTGTTAAAATACACCTACCATTAAAATTATAGACTGATCATTTTTTTGTCAGTGGGCAAACGTACAAAATCAGCAGGGGATCCAACTGTATTTCTCTCATTCTTTCACTCTTCAATATCTCCTGCACACCCTCCTCTCAGGCTCACCTGTTGCCTTCCCACACCTTGTTTTATAAAGGCAGGGCCATTAATTCACCTCCATCTGGGTCTGGGAAGGCATAGTTTAGGGTGGCTCCTCACTGCACCACCCAGCTGAAGTGTGTCTGTGTGTTTCTATATAATTCCGCAAAGCATTTGTGTAGAATAATTTGATAAACCAGAATGCATGATTATAAAAAAGGCAGATGTTAAAACCAGCAGTGGTAAAAGTAATGTTACCACCTAAAATGGGGATCTTTATGTGAAAATAAATAAATAGGTATCATTATATCAATATTGTAACTTTTTTTAGTGTAATATACATCACACAGGCGAAAATAGTATGCACAATTGATGGTAGAGAAATGAACATTAAATTATCTGGCAACAGCTCTGGTGGACATTCCTACAGTCAGCATGCCAATTTCACTGTCCCTCAAAACTTGAGACATCTGTGGCATTGCGTTGTGTGATAAAACTGCGCATTTTAGAGTGGCCTTTTATCGTCCACAGCACCCAAAAGGTGCACCTGTGTAATGATCATGGTGATTAATCGGCTTCTTGATATGCCACACCTGTCAGGTGGATGGATTAACATAGCAAAGGAGAAATGCTCACTAACATGTAAACAAATGTGTGCACAAAATTTGAGCGTATGGAAACTTTCTTCTCATGAAACATGGGACCAACACTATACGTTGCATATATATTTTTGTTCAGTTAACATTATTTTCTTATAGATTTGTCAGTTTTACACAATAATGGTTGCTTTCTAAATATCTTGCTTTGGAGCAAAACGCTCTGAAAAACACTTTATTTGTTGTATATGGTGTATTTTTCAATTTTAGAGAGCACTGCTGAGTATAAACAAATGGTTTGTTTTGTTTTGCAATGAAGCACATGGAAAAACCTGGTATGATATGTATAAATATATATCTTGCAATCTTGATTGCATACACACCAATGTTTAAGGTTGTATTAAAATATATGTAATTGTATCCACCATGTATCTACCATGACATTAAGAAATCATTACAATACAACATTTCTTTGTTTCCAAACCTTCTAAGTATTAATTTTGTAGTTGCCTCAGAACAATGTCATAAGGACTGTAAAAGGAATATTTAATCTGTTCAGCACCTATATTTGCAAAGTAAAGCATTTTTCATGGTTAACATTTTAGCAAAGTAGTTTGTTTTCATACCCAGTATAAACAGGAACGTGTACCAGCTAGTCAGACTTCTAATTTGATAAAAAAAAAATGTTGCCAATAAACCAATGATGTAAACACTATGCATAAGCTGTGTCTGTTGTTATACCATATAAGCTGTCAGAATGCCCTAATTTTTATTATTCACTAAGCTTGTCATCTTGACTGAGATGAAGCTTATCCCTCTTGAGAAGCTTACTCAATCATGGTGAAATCAGAAAGGCTTATATTGCGTGTAATGCACTGGGTCAAGAGCAGGTTGCCATTAATGAGGCAGGTGTTCAGTGGGCTTAATTGTATTCCATATTTGTACTATAAAATACAGTGAAAGATTTGGACTGAAAACTAAATTGAAGGAATTTTAAAACCTGAATGTTCATGAATGTTTTAACTTGAATTATTATGAATTTGTTACCCCAAGTCTAAAATACAATGTAATTTAATTTAATCAAGCAACCATTTTCTTTTTAACAGACAACATGTGGTGAAATTAAGGATGTAGATAAGTTTGTCCCTTGACAAATTAGGGCTACTGTTACATAAAGTATCCTTCAGGCTTAGATTCAATGCCTTCAGTGTTTGCTCTCTTACTCTATACTTAACATGGAATTGAGTCATTTACCTCTTGAGAGTGTTGTGTATTTGTATTAATGCATGCACTGTGTTTGAATGTTAATATATAGTTATGCTTTCTTACTTGCTACAATTGCACTATACTACTATAACATGACAAGTACCTTCAGATGATGATCACTATAAAAAGCTGGACATCAATATTTACAAAAAACATTGACTATTGACTTTAAGCATTTATCCCACTGATTTTTGTATATAGTTTGACTAATAAGCTGGGGTGTATGGCCAGTTTCCATTTAGTGATAACAAAGGTACCATATCTAAATCTACAATTTCATTTAAAACTGATCTCTGTTCGACATAAAATCTGTGATTGGTTGTTCCCAATTACAGCACCATATTAGCCATTGCCAGCTGATATAAACAGGCATAATAACCCATACATAACATTAGTAGAATAAATTGGATTCAAAATCTGAGTTACATCTAGGTTACAGATTTTATAGTATTATTGAAAAACAATGTTCTACCACACAAGATGATGCTATGGATTAGGCAACATAAGCAGGCCTTTAAATCAGTACATAACCAGACTTATCATCATATTAAATCTTTAAATGTTTACTGCCAGGCTGTATGAATAGAGGCCTTAGATTTCTGTGCATGGCAACCTCTACATGCTTTTTGACTTAATAGGTTAGAGGTCATTTTCAATACGAGGGTAGCTGTGGGTGGCCTGGTTTCTTCCGGATTCAGATCCAGTTTGACATTTTTATTATGCTGTGGAATTCCTGCCCTTTTACAAGCAATTATGTAAAGCCAACACCACATATAATGAAGTTTCAAATCATTTTCATTGTTGAGGGAAGAATTTAAAAAATGTGAGGTGAGGATTTGTTTCAATGCATTGCTCAATAATTGTATTATATTCATATTGTTAAGGCTTATTTTTACTTTCTTTTTGTGAGGTTCCCAATACATTGCTTCAGAGACAGAGCTGTGGCCTCACTGTTATAATCTTTACATTCATAAACACAAAATGATGATGTTTAAACATGTTCCACCACCCAGCTATTTCCCCACTAGGCTGTGTTCCAAAGGCAGGCAGTGGATAAGAACGTTTTCAAACACTAGCGATATGCTGTGTCTGTGTGCATGGTGCCAAAACGTTTTGCCACCAAATGGTTTTTGGGTGTAGGTCTTCACAAGTCAAGTTGTTAGGGGCAGTCAGTTTCGATCGTTGAACCTCTACACAAATAAATGAGCAGCACAGAAGCAAGACACATCAGCAAATTTGAAGTTCAGCTTAGTGATCAGTCACTGTCATTTCTTACACTTCGTATATTGAACTCAGCTATACTGTCAGCTTCCCGTTTGCTGATGAGATTTTAAATGTGCAATGATGTGCACACTGAATATGCACAAACGGCGGGACCAAGTTACAGTATAGCAGGGATTATTCAAATACAAACAACAATGATTAGTGACCTATGAAAGGTGGCAAATAAGTGGTAAACAAACTGTGTGGCGTACTTATCCAGATCAGTCTAGCTTGTTAGTGTAGTGGTATTGATATCATGCTTTGTAAGTATACCTTAGGCCAGAGCTATGTAGGAATACAGTGTACATTTTTGTTATTTATATAAACTTATGCTGATATCACTGTTTGATTTTCATATAAAGTTAATTCATTACGGATTAAAATGTTGTATACTGTGACATCCAAATGTATTCACATTATATAATTATAATTAATATTTTTTTTGTTTCACACAACCGAAGCATTCTTCTCAACATAAGCTTCACCTCTTTTGCAGTAGTCTGTGTGTATAAAAAGAAAGGGCTTGAATTTGGCAAGCAAGAGTTAATTCTCAGATCAATCGGGACCCTGTTTTTCGGTCAGATGAATTTGTCAAGAAGACCATCTGTGAAACATGGAGGTGGATCTGTTTATCATTCGAGCTGTTTTGCATAATTTGGTCTGATTGCCTTTAATAGTACTAAGGGACAGTTGGATTCCATAATATTCCTGGGTATTTAGCAAATAAACCTGGTGCCTTTAGTCACATAGGCCAAGCTTTGTCGCAAATGTGCTTTCAAACCTGATAATGATCAAAAACACACAAAATCAACATTCTTGGTTGGTTACCACATTTGTGAGAACTCGATCCAATTGAAAAAGCAATCCACAAGCACAAGCCATGTAACCTTGAGGCAGATATATGTGTATATATATGTGTGTGTGTGTGTGGCTCATGCAAACACAAGCCTGAAAGGATTAGAAAAATGAAAATAAAGTAATTGAAACAAATTAATTAATGAAAAAAATAATACATACATAAAAAGGCTTAGTCATAGTTAATCCTTCAGAACAGGACTGCTGTTTTTGTGATCTTTATTTTCATACTTTTCCCTGATCACTCTTAGGTATAATCCTCACTGTACACAGAGAGTTTTTTTTTTAACACTCTCACAAATCTAACATTGTCCTAGATGTAAATCCCCAGTCTCCGGTTTTACTGCTTGTCAAAACATTTGTGAAATCCTATTTTCTTTTAATAAAGTATAGTTTTGTTCTCTAGATGTATGCTTGAATAAGATGTCATACTCTGTTTTTGTTCGGGAGTGCACCCTGCTGATGTTTTTAGGCAGCAAGAAAATTACCTTATTGAAACATGTTGCTGGGAGTGACTACAATGCCAAATTCAGCATTGGTATTATACACATGACATATTCAAGACCTCAGCCCAGAAAACTATGAATATAAAGTAATCAGGGCGAACACATACACATTTCACCTCCACCATAGGTTTTGCTTCCCCCTTGTTCTTTAGTTTTTTTCAAATATGATGATTTTCATCAACTATTAAAAAGCACCTTGCAATGTTTTTATGTCTTTATCTTTAAGCATGTAAGCATACTAGTGTCCCACCGACACTAGTAATAATTAGATAACATTTTAATTATAAAGGTGTAAAGAAAAAAAAAATCTTCTAATGTTTTGTATTGTACTTAAACTAGGGAATTTACAATTAACAGCCACAATTGCTGGGGTAATGAAATCTTAAATGCAAATAATCCTTTCCTTTGTTTATCAGCGAGAAATTATAAACCCACGGTTTTAACAATTTCAATATGTTTAATGGCCCAAAGTTAAGCTCAAATGGTTTGAGTTTGTGGGGTAAAGTGCTGGGTCTGTAAACACAAATGCTAAGCTACCCCAAGAGTGCACTTATTTGAAATTTTACTTGAAAGCAGGATGTACATGTTTATTACAATTTCAAACAAAATGCTAATGCCATTAAACAAATGAGGTTTAGGCAAATTAACCGGATTTTAATATTCCGAAAGCCTATGATATAAGACATTGTGTTACGAAACATTGGGCTGAAGTATCAGTCGCAAAGTGGGATTTTCATTGCCACTTCTCTCAGGAGAATATTTGTAATTAGTATCATTTGCCTAATACTTCAGGTTAATTAGAATATTTAATTGAATAGCTCTAATCTTCAGAGATGACTATATTATGATCAAATTAGCACCACCACAAGGCATGATATTCTCTGCAGCCGGCTGGCTCGCTTCTGTTGGTTATTACGTCCTCTGGAGCACACAACAACAGAAGAAAAATCTGTTTCTCACACTTTCGAATTTTAATGGTCCATTTGAACCCTGCCATCAACATTTAATTATTCCTGAAAAAAAAGGTCCTAGCTATAGTTCCCATATGGCATATTGGCAAATATGCTCTCCCAGTCTGGGGTATAAACATCCAAAGCTGTATGCAGGAGATTTAAATCTAACTCTGAATGCAAACCACTTTTTTCCCCTTTCCTTTTTTTAAATAGTGTTTTATAATACTGACCAGATGAAGTTTCACAAGAGAGGTTACTAGGAGACTATTGAAGCAGAATTAGGAACAGATGAATTGATTTTTATAAAGTTACAATAGGTCTAATCCTATAATGTCTACACTGGACTTTTGTGTCAGATTCAAAACTTTGGCAGTAGCTGCTGCAGTAGATTGAGCAAGAAACTTTGTCAGTCAGTTAAAAAGGCTTTCAGATTTTGTTTGTGTGCTTCAAGTGAACATAAATAAATAAAGCAATAAAGGAACAAAAAATAAAATATATATTTATTGAATATACAGTCCAATTACTTTTTCTTTATTAATGTTGAAAACATAAGTTTAAATTGCAGAAATGTAAATGTATTTTTATCATTAATTATTATTATTATTATTATTATTATTATTATTATTATTATTATTATTATTATTATTATTATTATTTATGTATTATGTATTATTATTATTTTTTTTTTATCAACTTACCCAAATAGCAACAAAGGTAAGAGGGGTAGGCACACATGTGACAACATCTTGGTAAAAAACTAAAAAAACATCAAAAATTACAGTGGATGAAATAGCAGTAAACAGATGGCAAGTAAATGAAATGAAATTACATATGCATTATCTTTGCTTTATGGTTCTTCACTAATTGAGAAGATTATAACTCCTACCTTTCTAGCATCTAATCTACTGAATTAATCCATTTAGGACCAAATGTGGTTATATGGTTGTTGTCAATTTCTTCTTTTTAGAACCTGCAGTAATTATTTTAATAGTTCCTTATGTTTTACTGGCAATATTTGTGTTCAGTTGGATTTTTCTGTATTATATTAACCCTCTGTCTTATGAATGTTCACAATGTACCCATGTTGTAAAATGGTGTAGCAATCATGTTGGAATATTTTATCACAAACATAGAACAAATAATGTATTATATATGAAATATTATGCATTTTTAGATGGATTTAGATACATACCCATATAATAAAAACAAATCTTTAATTGTGATACCAAAGTTAAATGTTAAAATGACATAAAACATTTACATATATGAGTGTACTTCTGTCAGACAGTCCTTCAATCAAATCTTGTTTTAATAACAATTCCAGCAATCCAGTACATAGTCTCATCTGCATCTTCATTATAAATGTACAGGGAGGTTGTGTTTAACAGTTTAATTTACCACGGGTTCACAACCACGGGGTATTTCTTAAGGTAAATTGTTTTACAACGTTTGATTATTATCAATTTGTGTTACATACATTATATATAAGGCTAATATTTTTTTGGTTTGTTTGTTTCCTACACCATTATTTATCTCTTGCTGGCTTCCATTGGAACGCATCTCCTTTTATAACATCTTCCTAAGGGGAGATGGGTTTAATTTTACACGTCAGCTGCACAGTCACTTTCAGGAACACATATACTGAACAAGGTCCCCTGTAAGTGCAGTTAGATCATCAGATTAATTTAACTGTACTGAAAAAGTGAATAGTGTTCAAAGAAAATTTGCACTGCATCTTATAGTGCCAGATATACAGACGGGTGATAAATTAAAGGAAAAACCTGAATAAATGAGTGGAGGAACATAACAAATGCAGATGCCTCCAAACAGGTGTACTGCATGATACAATTAAGCAATTAACATCATATCATGCTCTGTGGCATGTATAAAAATGCTGAGCAGGCCCAGTTGACCTTGATTTTGGATCAAGATGGCAGTGCATAAACCCCTCATTACAAAGACAAATGCACATTTGAGAGTTCAGTGGTGCAAAAAACATAGGCACTAGTCTACAGAGATGTGGAAAAAATTGATATGGTCATATGAGTAATCCTTCACCATATTCTCGACAAGTAGGCGAGTGCATGTGTGGTGACACCAAGAGAATGGTATTATATTAGCCAGGAGGAAACCTCTCTAAAAAGAACATTGCTGCTCATCTAAATTTGCAAAAGACCACCTGGATGATCCTGGAAGAATATCCTCTAGATGGATGAGTCACAAATATATTTTGTGGGGCACAACCACAAATGCCACATCTGGCAAAAACCTAAAACTGGAATACACAAAATACACCTATACAACTAATTGGGTAAAACAAGAAATGACAGCACACACATTATGGTTGATTTGCATAGGCTTGCATATGGCCTGCACTCCTTTATTTCTGAGTTTACACAGTTATCTTAACTATACTTATTCATATATATTTATATATTCATGAAGCAATATGACTCATGGTAAGTTAGAGAAGTGAGGGTCACATATTAGATTCTCTGGTTTAGTAACATTATTTTCAGAGCTGTAAAAGGGTAATCATGATTTTTGTAAACTTGCAGTCTCATACTGATTGAACAGACAAAATATCAACAAGGATGTTAAAGTCAGAGTTCAAAATGACCTATGTTAAATTGATAATGTGTTTCTTATTATTACAGAATGAGATACAAAGGACTGGGAATGCCATTACGCTTAGAAGGGCTGCATCTTAAGTCAGAAACACAATGGCAAAATAACTATTAACTATTATTATGTCAGCAAAGAATATCTGCTTATTTTGTAATTTCCTGTACCACAATAAGTATTAAAAAGAAGCCGTCTGACCTCTATAGTTATCTAAAATGCATTGAAATGGATATAACAGACTTTGTTTTCCCATGTTTAGGAAGTGAACTCTTTTAATTCTAACAGCATTATTTCTGTCATCTTAGTAAGAAACAGTTATACCAGCTTCATATATCTGACTACATTATCCTCCTGGGAATTAATTTACTGCTTAGAAAAAAAGCAACGTCTTTTTAGGCCCCTGGGAAAATTTCAGATGCCAACCTACCAAACGCAGAAGTACTATATGTCTATTGTATGTAATTCAATGGGATAAGTGGCGGGTTAAACCCTTGGGTCAAGAATAATTTCAAACCTTAATACTGCATACATTTTGTGCAGTACTCCCGCCAACATTCTTTAATTTACTGAACAGTTTATGCATATACACTGTCCTGTTGGAAGTGTCCTGAAATCAAATGATGAGGAGACAGGAGATTAGGTCTGGATGCTATAGTTTTTCTGTAACTCAAGTCCCTGAGATCTGTGGATAAAATAATGATAATGATAAAATGATCCTCTTGAAACACACCAAAGCCTTAAGAGAATATTAACTCTTCAGTACAGTGTTGCCAATAGGTTATTATGTTACACAAATGGCTCCAACTGCAGTTCTTAACACTTAGATTTTACACTATATACTGTAAATACCTGTCTACAGAGTACAGTTTGATGAATCCACACAATAGCATCTATATTTATAGAACTACATATTAATTCAACCAGATACATTATTTGTCAGTTAAAGAATTATGTCACGTGCCACATTTTGTTTTAATAGCAGCAATATAACATAGGCAGTATCCTGACTAATTTTATTAAAACTCATATTTTTAAATGAATTATGTACTAGTTTGGGAGAATTTATATTCAAAAGGCATTTTCACATAGTTTTTCTTATGAAATGTAAGAATATATATTCTTAGATATTTTTAAGGCTAAGAACATAAAAACTTAAATAAAACACTTACATACATTTATAGTTTATTGAAGAAATAAAATAAATGGTCGCTGATTTCAATTTTCAAAACATTCCATACATAAATGAATCTGTTGTTAGAAACCTTTACACTTACTTCAGTTATTTCTACTGAAACCTTTTTATCTATTGCAAAACAGGTGCATAGTCCCCTCAATAAATGAAGTATGTGGGAACATAGAATGTTGCTGCTGTATAACCACACGTTCTACCACCATTAATTGATGATGGGGATAATGTAAAACTACAACACTCAAGTATTTAAAACTACTGTATCTTATACTGAGTGTGGCAAACAGCAATGATTGATTATATAATTCATATTACAGAGGTTCAATTATTACAGACTTGTTTTCATTATATTTTTAAATAAACATTTGTGTATATTATGTATAATAGACATTTTAAGTTTGTAAAACACCCTCTACATGTAATGTCATTAAAAAAAAAAAAAAAAAAAACTATCTAAATCACTAACATTTCTGTGACATCACTAGAACATTATGTCTGACAGAATGTATGGACATTGCAAACAAAGTTTTCAACCAGTTTTCTGAACTGCACTGTATTATTGCACTTTGTATTGCACTCCAGGACAAGGGTGTCTGCTAAGAAATAAATAACCAAAACCAAACCTTACAGAAATATTCTAAAATGCTGTGACAAGGTTGTATCATCTGGGAAGTCCCTTTGCTTAGGTAGTTAAGCCTCCAGTTAATCATAATTTTATTCACTCTTGAATCAGTGTGTTCTAATCTAAGGAGGAGCATATATATATAAGAAATGTAGATATTTTCTGAAGTGATTGTGTCTGGGGTGGTTTTATGACCCCGTCCCCCAAAACTATGCCACCAGAGGAGGGGACCATCGCTCCACACTCGATAATCCCCCATGCAGGCTCGGACATAGATCTCAGCACACCTACCATGGACACAGAGAGGTTCAATACAAAACAGGTTTATTCACAATATTGCACAGTGCACATGCCCTGTGCAAAGTACAAATAAGGAAGCGTTCTAAAAATGTATTTTCCTCATCTTCTCTCTGTCTCCTATTGCACAACTCCATTAAGCACAGTCTCCATTTATACAGGAGTGAAGAGCTAACACACCACAGCCGGACTGGGACACTGGACTTGGATCTGTGGGTAAGTGTAGCCTGTGTCTCCGCTTTCTTGTCTGTATTCCATATGTGGCAACTCCAATACTACCGTGCACCCACTCCCCTTGTCTCCCGTTCCCGTTTAGTTTGCACCTCATCACTCTCATACTCCTTCCTTTGTTTCTGTGTCTCTCTGCTTTTAAAGCCCTCAAGCCTCTCTCACAGAGGCACACCGTGGGTGTGGTGATCGCTTAAGCATAGGCAGGTGTGTCCATATGGCATTCTGTCTCATGAGAAAAAGAATGTGATTAAACAATCAAAACAATTTAGTACAATCAAAGGAATACAGCAGTGAACACAAGTGCAATAAATAACAAACCCACACACAATAGTAATACAAATAATTACATGAATAATAGTAATAATAATAATACAATAAAAACCACATGTGGATGTAAAAAATCATAATAACTCCAAAAGTGAAAAAGAGCCTTGGTCACCTTCTGTGACACTAGCATTGGGGATATATCGGCTATTATATCCCCAGGCTACAAATAAAATAGAGGTTCATCCTGCTGCTGTGAGCAGCCACACCTCTTAATTGAAAGGTAGAAACTATGGAGGCTGCAGAACACAAACAGCATTGTCTGTTGCTGGCAGTTATTGGTACACATTTGTTTTTCTTTTCCCCTTAGATTTCCTGTAAACGTCAAACGAGTTAGAGATTAAAGCACTAAAATCAGTTCAATTTTTTTTCAAATGTTAATCAACTGCCATGACATTTGTCTTATTATTGTTCAAATCCAAATCTTAAGATCTTAAATGCTCATTAATACAATCTCTATAGCTAAAATATTCATATATCGATCAAGGAAACAAAAATATTACAGACAAGAAGGAGTGACTGCTTTGAAATTAGCACTGAATAACTAAAGTGATCATGTTAATAGGTGGCCTAATTAGTCAAAAGGAGTTGTTTCTGCAAGCAAAAAAGGCAGACAGGCTTGTACTTTAAATTGAACTCAAGTCAAATTAGTTCATAAATACTCACCCGTTTAAGGAACCCCTTGTTCTTGACATTAAAATTACTGCCACCTGTCCACTTTATCTAAAAATCACTTAAACTACAGTCAGGTTGTTTTAATGCTGTGTCATTACTTTGGGTTGAGAAAGTATGGAGAGAAATATGGCAAACAGTGAACAAAAGTGCTTTATAGGAAGATAAACATAAATATATGAAAGAATAATGCTCAAAGTACAAATATTTATGACAGTGACAGTCTGTGATGCATAGGTGTCAATTGATAGTTTCATTGACTTGATGCCTACACATACACTGTAGTTGCATGTTAAGACTTCCATGTAAAGGGAGACATACATGTAATTGCAACAACAACAACAACAACAACAACAACAACAACAACAAATCATAAGTATATGCATTGCATACATAGTTGAGCTTGAGGATTGGGCACGGTTTCCAAAATTGTGTCCTTGGGACCCTTGTGTTCTATTGTTTAAAGTTACTTTATTGAACCTTAATTGCACCGAATTTATTAGAACGTTTGGAGATTTTAAGGCACCTTGTGAAAACAAGGTCTAATTAAACATATTATTTGTTCAATTAAAGGTACAATTAAGACATTAAGAGCTCAGATGGAATGGGAAATAGAAGACTAGTTAAGGACAGTATTAAGATGAGGGTTAGGGTTGGAATAAATTAACATAATCAAGTGATACATAATAGGGCAGAAACTGCATTAGTAGTCAGTAAATAAATTAAAGATTGTTACTTTTGACTGTTCTGGTCGCTCCAATTCATGGATTTTGGGGGCCTTTGTTTCCTGAACTGATTGTGCTTTTTTATTAATTTAACTTTCAGTTGAATAGTGATGCACCTTAAACAGTGCAGTTCAGTGCCAATTTGACAGTGCCAATCAATCTACAGAAGTATTAGATGTAAGGTTATGTATAGTGTATTTGCTTTATTGCAGTCTGTCGCCTGGATAGGTGCCATTGCAGTTGCTCATCTCATGTTACATCACACTCAAGAAGTAGTGCACCACATTTTATATATATATATATATTAAACTGGAGAATCTCAAACAGCAACTGTCCATGGTGCTGAACGTTTTTTTCAAAGTGCTTTATGCTTTGCCATTTTCTTACAGTTGCCTACCATTTTACAACTAAGGGTAAGTTTATACACTAAAGTCATAATATAATGCATGCTAGAGTGCAGGTTATTTCAAAATCCTCATGGTATTTCAGATTATCTGAAAATTACCAATGAGTTTTACACAATATCTTAGATAAATACATATACTTTGTGTTAGTTATTTTTTTTAAATTCTCGAAAACGCTACACTTTCAGTATCCAAATATCCAGCTAATATTATTATTATTATTATTATTATTATTATTATTAATATCCATCTATTGCTGTCCAATTAATCCTTCAGTGTACGTATCTCCAGTTTTGGAGTAGAATTGTTCAGGACATTTTCAGTAGCCTTCATCAGGAGAGCTTACAAAGCCTCTGATAGCTTAACCTTTCTTTGTCGTTTTGATCCATGTAAATGTAATTCATAATGACATGTAGTTTACAAAATGTTGTGTTTGGTTGCTTTTTGTTTGTTTTGTTTTGTGTTAAGAAATATCCAAGACTATTATTTTTGGGGACTTACCTTCCTCGAGTAAGGATGGGATTTGTATTCTATAAAAACAGCCTTACTCTAGCTGTAGACGGATCCTCTCCTTTTAACACTGGAAAAATAAAATCACTTGACTGTTATAACATTAGCACCAATCAAATGTCCATGACAGTTTGGACAGTAAGGCTGTTGTTAGGTGACTTGCTGGATTAGACTTGACAGGCCAATTGGGTTCACATTGAGTTGGGCCTTTCTTATGCCTGCTTGCTTTGGGGGTCATGTAGCTCTGAATTGATATGTTCAGTATTTAGAGGTTAATTTCTTGCTTCACTTGAATGGCTTCATTGCTTCTCAGATAATGCAGTGTATTAATTTTACTGTTGTATTGGTATATATGGAATGCAAATCAACACATATGATTGTGGCACTGTAAGTTACAATTCACAAGAATATCAAATACATTAAGGAGCACTGAAATAAAAATGTTCACGTGGTCCCCAATACTCAGGTACCTTCTGTAATATAGAAGTTATACATTCAGTGGTGCTTTCTGTGTGTTGGTAATAGTATGTATTTGAAAACTTGCTACATAATCTGAACAGTTTTTTTAAGTATTAAAAAACAAACTAGCACTTTTACAACAAATAAACCCAGATTCTAATGTAGCCTATTTCTAATTGCTATGGTGTTTCTGAAATCTTTGACTCTGTCAGCTTTAGTGTCAGTGTTACCAATGATGATTTTTTTTAAATATTTTTTATATTTTATATTTTTATATTTAACTAAATACAGTGAGGGAGAAAAGTATTTGAGCCCCTGCTGATTTTGTATGTTTGCCCACTGACAAAGAAATGATCAGTCTATAATTTTAATGGTAGGTGTATTTTAACTGTGAGAGACAGAATAACAACAAAAAAATTCAGAAAAACGCATTTCAAAAAAGTTATAAATTGATTTGCATGTTAATGAGGGAAATAAGTATTTGACCCCTTCGACTTAATACTTGGTGGCAAAACCCTTGTTGGCAATCACAGATGTCAGACGTTTCTTGTAGTTGGCCACCAGGTTTGCACACATCTCAGGAGGGATTTTGTCCCACTCCTCTTTGCACATCCTCTCCAAGTCATTAAGGTTTCGAGGCTGACGTTTAGCAACTCGAACCTTCAGCTCCCTCCACAGATTTTCTATGGGATTAAGGTCTGGAGACTGGCTAGGCCACTCCAGGACCTTAATGTTCTTCTTCTTGAGCCACTCCTTTGTTGCCTTGGCTGTGTGTTTTGGGTCATTGTCATGCTGGAATACCCATCCACGACCCATTTTCAATGCCCTGGCTGAGGGAAGGAGGTTCTCACCCAAGATTTGACGGTACATGGCCCCGTCCATCGTCCCTTTGATGCGGTGCAGTTGTCCTGTCCCTTTAGCTGAAAAACACCCCCAAAGCATAATGTTTCCACCTCCATGTTTGACAGTGGGGATGGTGTTCTTGGGGTCATAGGCAGCATTCCTCCTCCTCCAAACACGGTGAGTTGAGTTGATGCCAAAGAGCTCGATTTTGGTCTCATCTGACCACAACACTTTCACCCAGTTATCCTCTGAATCATTCAGATGTTCATTGGCAAACTTCAGACGGGCCTGTACATGTGCTTTCTTGAACAGGGGGGCCTTGCGGGCGCTGCAGGATTTCAGTGCTTCACGGCATAGTGTGTAACCAATTGTTTTCTTGGTAACTATGGTCCCAGCTGCCTTGAGATCATTAACAAGATCCTCCCGTGTAGTTCTGGGCTGATTCCTCACCGTTCTCATGATCATTGAAACTCCACGAGGTGAGATCTTGCATGGAAACCCAGACCGAGGGAGACTGACTGAGTTATTTTGTGTTTCTTCCATTTGCGAATAATCGCACCAACTGTTGTCACCTTCTCACCAAGCTGTTTGGCGATGGTCTAGCCCATTCCAGCCTTGTGTAGGTCTACAATCTTGTCCCTGACATCCTTGGACAGCTCTTTGGCCTTGGCCATGGTGGAGAGTTTGGAATCTGATTGATTGATTGCTTCTGTGGACAGGTGTCTTTTGTACAGGTAACGAGCAGCTCCTAATCTCAGCTCGTTACCTGTATAAAAGACACCTGGGAGCCAGAAATCTTTTTTTGTTTTTTTTTGTTTTGGTAGATCTAGAAGGAACTCAATGACAAAGTACAAATATACAGTGCCTATTCAAAGTCTACACCCCTTTGAATTTGTTTCTTTTTCTGTTTTTTCTCCATTCATCTATACACCATACTCCATACTGTTGGGGGTAAACATTTTATTTATTAAAAATACTCAACCCCTCAACCCCAGTTAATAGCTGGGGGAAGCAACGCTGACAGCAATTAGGGCTGTGAGTCTGTTGGGATAGGTCTCTACCAAATTTGCACAACTAGATTTGGCAATATTAGACTATTTGTCTTTACAAAACTGTTCAAGCTCTGTTCAAGTTCCTTGGGGAGCATTGATGAAAAGCAATCCTCAAGTCATGCCACAAATTTCTGATTGGATTTAGGTTGGGGCTCTGACAGGTTAATAGGATGATGTTGTTACACTCTTAAATCACTATTTATTTGTGTATTACACGTAACAGTTTTCTGGGAACATGTCAGCCAGTTCAAAAATTAGTTTTTACTTTTGCCAGACTGGAATGAAACATAAAACTAGAACTGGTTATTTTAACTAAGCAGCAGTTACATTTCTAGCAGAAGTGTAAAAATGGTGTGTGTTATTATTCCTTTTGGGAATTGTCATAATTGGAATCTGGATACCATACATGATTTGAAAGAAAAAGAAAGCTGGCTATCTTAAAAAAACTTTTTTTGTGCTTAGAATGGCTACCTTGAGTATTCTTCTCTCAGCTATCACAAGGATTCTGGCATGATAAAAGTTCTTTGGGAAATTTTCCTTAAGGTTGATGAGCCATGACAGATGAGTAGATGACCCAAGTTAATTATTATTGAATTTGTTTTTACTGCTCTGTTGCCACCCAGCTCAGCCAGGGTAAAATGATGACAGTGGGTATCTCATTAAACCAGCTGCTTCAATTATATATAATTTTTTTTTTCAAACATACATAATGTATAGTTGGTGCTTTGGAATGCATAATTGGTCTCTTGTTAACTCTTTGCAGTTCAATCTTCTTGCTTTGCTTGTTTTCACTTATTTCTAGATGTCTTAATTATGTATGTAGCTTTACCACGTCCACTACCATGCTCATGTTTTTGACACCTGTTTTATTTGTTCTTTAGACAGTTCTGGAACCAAGCACTTTTAGTTTTAGTTCAGAATTTCTTTTAAAGATTTTAGTTTGTTCAGTCATTATTTTTGATAGGTACATATGTTTTTGTATATGATTCCACTCACTGAATGAATGTTATGGACATAAGCTTATATTGCAAACAGTTGTATATTACACATCAGAACTACTACTTTGCATCCAAGTATTTTTTCTGTCTTAATTCTTCACATATTCAAGCAGATTACATTTCTGGTAATACAAATTTAATAAAGATTTTTTTTTTTTAATACAATTAAACATAATCATGCTTGGTGCCATTGCTATGTATGAATGTATGTGAGAATGTATGTATATATATCTATTATTATTATTATTATTATTATTATTATTATTATTAATATTAATAATAATAATAATAATAAGAAGAAGAAGAAGAAGAAGAAGAAGAAGAAGAAGAATAGTCATAATAATAATAGTCATACCTATTTAAAAAGTATTGTGGATGTTTTTTATTTAAGCATTTGGAAAACATTTAAATGAACTGAAAGTGAATTTGATTTTATATTTTCAAATATATTTTCAAAAATACAAAAAACAAACAAGCATTTAAACATGAAGATCTGTGTGTTAATCACCACATAGTGAATATGTAAGTGGCTGTTAGACTTTCATATTCATTGGTGAAATATGTATATCGTGAAAAAGGATTCCTGTGTTTTATGCCTTCTGCATACATATTGCAGGTGACACCAAAAGAAAAATAGATAACTTGCAAATCAGTAATGATGAATGAATTACCCATAAGTAATATGTTAAAAGACTGAATTACGAAAATTTTGAGAATCAAGTGTAATTGGGAAAAGATAATACCACCGTCTGTTCCCCATTTCAGAGATCCATAAAAAGTTTTTTTTAACAATAAAAGATGAATGGCATACACTTGCAGATACTAATCCATATATTTCATCAGAATGGTTTGAAATAAATTGGAAATATGGGCCATGTGTTTGACATCACGTTGCTTTATTCCCTGGAGGATCTTCAGTAATAATGATAATGTTTCCTTCCACATGCACTGAAAATTAGGAAGATCATTTATGACTTGGGGCCAAGAGTACACAATTGATTAACACCTGTATTCTAATTTGTATATTGTTTTAAAGTTTTTTCCTTCATTTTCATAGAATTTATTTAAAGAAAAAATATAAATCACAAATGCATTTTAAAACTACAGGAGTTTTGGGACTGGGAATCAGTTTTAAGATGATTCTTAAAATAATACGTTACTGTATGCTAAGACTGCCCTTATTCCTAATTTTAAATAATATATTAATACTAATTAATAAATATTATATGTTGTATGTGCTAAGATTGCTGGACACAAATATAGTATGGGCCATTTAAAAAGAAAGAAAGGAAGCTCTCTCACAAACACCATTTTCTTTCTACTTTGACATTATATTGAAATCTTTCAAGGTTATAATGTGCCAAATTCTTTCTCTAAATGTCGTTTTCCTATGATACTCTGCATCAACAAAAAAATATGTTTTTATAAGTACTTGTGTATTTAAACATTGTGAGGATGCATTCTTATTCCACTGTGGACTTCATTTTTAAGAGCTTTAGTTAAATCAACCAAGCTTTGCTTTTGCAACTGTTCAAATATAAGGCATTTGAAGGAAGGCTGTATTGTGCAGTGCAGTGCAGCATGTATTTCTGTGGCTGATTGATCATGGTTCTTTCATGAATCATTACACTATAGTTATATACGTATACCGATAAATGTCTATAAATTACAGCATGTGGATTATGTCAGTGATCCAGAGACATATCAGACACTAGTATGGGAGGTCAAACAGGCCATAATTAATTGAGTCCTATGCATAGTCTATCAGTTTGCATGTGTACAATATTGGTCCGCAACTTCCCATATATACTATATTGATTCGCGTGCATACTATATCAGTTTGTGCAGGTTTTATATTGGTTTGTGTTCATACTATGCTGGTTCGCATGTGTATTATATTGGTTTGTGTACATACTATATTGGTTGTTTATGTACATTAGTGGGTGGGGCAGGACTACAGGTACAATGAAAATCAAAGCAATGCATGCTTTGTCCTCAGGGAGATTGACCTAGGTGTGTATTAAATCTGAACCTGGTCTAGCTTATTAGATAGCATAACCTCTGCAACCACCTTTGGTAAACTGGGAGGTCCTGTATTTTGCAGTATGTGTTGAATGCCTATATTTTTCTAATTCAAACTCCACCTATTTCACTAAAAGCATACAATACTATCATATCAGATTTACAACATGAATATGTCTCTATGATGACACTGTTTACCATTGAGTAACTTGTGTTTATGAATAAACTAATGTATAGTAATCAGTTATATAGTTATAAGTTAAAACATGATTTACAATTTCACAGTAGAATACAGTAGAATATGGAAATTACATCTCTTGAACGATTGTATTTTTTCCCTTTTAAGCAAAGTCCAAGCAATTACTTCTTATAAGTATATATTAATTTTGTGCCATATTAAATAAAACATGTTTGTGCTTCGAAGCACTCACAAAGGCATTGAATCCGTATCCCTAGTAGAGGAATTGCATGTTTAGTAAAGCCATGTCCCATTTGCAACCCGTCTGCAGCGTCCTCCCCCAATGCTGTGGTACTGAGCTGTGTTTCTGAGCCTTTCTCTGACAGATAGACAGGATTTTCATACTTCAGTCACTGTTCTGTTTCTCATTATTTCAAAAGAAGTGAAAACATTGTTGTTCATCTGTGTTGAAATAGAAATTGCACACCACATACTAAATATTCTATTTTTTACAGAAAATTCCAAAATTAAAATATGAATGTTTATCCAAAATTCAGATTTTTAAATTTTCTAAAAAATATGAAAATTGAAAATATGCCATTATTTTAATTTAAATAAACAAACGAACTTTGCTTACCCTGGAGGGAGAGCGGCATATTGCAGACAGGAGATACATCAGGCAGATCTGTTTATATTAGATTTTATAGTGATTATTACTTTCTCAAATAGGCCATGTAAATCTCTGTATTGTTGAGGCAGCAGACTTCTTGTGTTTGACTTTGCATTACTTGCTTTGTGTATTGTGTATTTTATGATTGTAATCAACTGTTTAAATCTTACCTGCAGTCGTGTTTGGTGTACTGAGATCTGGTTCTGATTTGTTTGTTTTTATCATCCCTTTGTGGACACTACACAGTACTTGTAATAGGATAATGTATAGCCGTCTCAATAATACTATGTCTGGATTATTATTTTCATTAAATTATAACTGTTCAATTTTTTTTTTTTTTAACTTATTGCTTTTTCTTTGCAGAGGAAACTAATTAGTGGGGACAAAAATTACAGCAGACACCGTACAGATATATATAAAACAGGTGAGCCTGTTTATATTGATCTGTCTTTGATTCTGTCAATTCAGATTATTATTTTTTTTTTTTGTATTTTATGTACATTTTATAACAATGTATCTTGATTTTTGTTTTGTTTCTACACAAGCAATGAAAACTGTAGGGCAGCATTGTTATTAATAGGGAACAAAGCATGTAAAGAGGGAAAAATGAGAACCCTCACTCCCCTGGGCAACTCACCGCCAAAAGGGTTAAATAAAACAATGTGTTCGGTATTCTAATCTTTATTTTTCTTTCACAATTTGTATTGGTTGTGCATTTGCACACATTGGTACTTTACAACAGATTTTAAAGTTACATTTAATAGAAGTTATACATTGAGAAATAGAAAAAATATATGATTTACATAAATATCTCATATATCAAGTCTATGCTAATTTAAGGTAGGTGTTTAAGTATGTGTTGCAGTAAAACATACAGGAGCAATGGAGAAGATGTTCGGATTGAGGTCTGCTACCGAGGAGTAGAAGTGAGAGCAAGAGCGAGCTTTTCTGTGTTTCTGTGTAAAAGTGCGTGTACATTTTATTATCTGCTTTTTGTGTCATGTTTACACACCTAACCATTGTCCTATATGTAATGTGTATGTTAGCTAAATTAACACTAGAACCGTCATAGCCCACTTTTTGTGTGGCTTTTGCAATTCAAAAGTAAATATCTCTGCATATGTGAATTTTTTCAGCATATCTGTTCTTACATTTTACTAAATATTTGAATTAAATACATATACAGCGTTTCAGCTGTAAACTCAAAATGAATATGTTATAAATACTTTCTTCTCCAACTTCTCGGACCTGCAGTTTATGCAGTAGGCTATGAATATAATATAGTGCAGGGCACGCTTTGGCACCGCAACCCAGGCCTGCTCCAGCTCTGGGCCTGGCCCCTGAGTGGGATCACCTGATGGCTTGGGGTCTATCGGACGCGGTAGTAGCCACTATTAAGTCGAGAGCTCCCTCTACAAGGTTGCAGTACTCCTACTGCTGGCGGACAGTACAAACTTGATGTCAAGAGAAGGCTCATGTCCCAGTTAACTGTCATATTGATGTCATCTTAAAATCTTAAGGAGCTGTTGGACCAGGGCAAGTCCCTGTCCACACTCAAAGTATACTTGGCGGCCATCTCCACATGTCATGTGAGGATTGATGGCAAGCCCCATGTGTTTCATTTTCTGGTGGCGCAGTTTTTGAAGGGAGTGTGCAGGCTGCGGCCTGGATGCACTTTCCAAGGTCCCATTTGCAATTAGTTGACCGCAAGCTAGTGTCACTGAAGACAGCATTTTTGTTGGCATTCACGTCTGCTAAACTTGTGAGTGAGTTACATGCCCTGTCCGTTTACCATTTGTGTGTCCGTTTTGCGGGGGATAGTTCCAGCTGGTGTGTTTTTACACAGTGTACCCCGTCGTTGTACATACTTCCTTGGCCAGCAGATCTGTGGCCTGCCCTAGCTGTGCTAGTTTAGCTGCGGACCGCTGCTGCTGTGCCCAGCGGAGGGCATTGAGCTGACTCTTGTTGCCCCGCTGTGTAAGAGTCTGTTTGTTAACAACATAAATTAGCTGCTGGACAGCAGTGGGCAACTTACTCCAGTGTTGTGTGAGGATGCGTGAGCTGGCTCCTGCATCCTGCAGTGTATATAGTTAGTTGGAATGTACAGTAGAGCTTGTCTGCTACTGTTAAGTAGAGTGTAGAAATCTGCTCCTGTTGTTAGCAGAAGGTACACTGTGCCCGCTATGTATATAGTTCCATTAATATTAAATTGCCAAGCAGTTGCTATTCCAGTCTGGTTAGCCCACTGTGTGTTGAGCACAGGGTATGAGAGTGTACACCTATGCTGATACCGTGTTGTGATTGTATCAGGGGCCCCGCTTTTAGCTCTGCTGGTAGAGCAGGAGGCCACTACTACTATGCTACATGGAAAGGCACAAGGGTTACTTGTTTCTCCATTGGTACACCATTCTTTATTCTTCCCAGTACAGCGTGACAGTGGGCCCCTGTGTCATCTGTCTACAGTTGGTATGACTCCTAGTAGGTACGCCTCGGGGCAGGCTCTTACCACCTCACCGCCTCCTCCCCTGCGACAGTTTGGTTATACTGTAACCCCTCCCCCTTGGGCAGTGCTTACGACTCGAAAGATAATGATAGGTTGGGAATGCAACCACGGTTATCTGAGAAAAGAAGCACTGCCCAAGGGTTGCAAGGTCATGCAGGAGTTTTTAGGAGTTTTTAGCTCCCGGCAAAAAGAGGAAGTCCCTGCATGGACGTCGCCTTTTATACTAACAGGATGTTGGAAGGGATTTTCCCACTACAGCATTGTAGTTCAAAATGAAAACTTTATCCAGCTAATGTTTTTCCAGCAGGAAACAGTGCAGTGCCTAACCATTAGCTTGTTGACATTTCTCTTGTGAGACAGGGTTGAACCAGCGCCCCCCTCCGCACATCTCTATGTATATATACTCTACACATGTGTATCTATATAACCAATATATATATATATATATATATATATATATATATATAAGTAGTAATTTAAATGGTAGCCCAATACCAATAATTATATTAATGAATAATTCAAAACAGCCAATAATGACATTCGTGAATCATTTTATAATAAACTAAATAGTGCTCCCCCACTGTTTGATTAACGCTTTACACCAGGGGTGGCTCAGAGCCACAGTGTCTGCAGGTTTTTGTTTTATCCAGATCGTTAACTGCTTAACTGAACCAATTTTGGGTCTTAATTAGGCAAAATGTCCCTGTGTTCAAGATATTAATTGGTTGGTAATTTAGAGAGACCTGGAAATCCTGCAGGATTGTGGATCTCCAGGAACAGGGTTGGCCACCCCTGCTTTACACCATAGTGTAAAGCACTCTCTCCCTCAGTCTCAATATAATGATAAATGTGTATATATCTATATAACTATCTATAAATCAATTTCACCTCATCAAATTCTATTATGTATGTATGTACTTAATTGTATTGATTTATGCTAACAATACTGGAATAACTGCATGTGTCTGCATCTCTCGCTCTCTGAATATAAACAGGGTGCAACATCATATATCTCTGACAGGTTGGAACCAATCAAAACACGAGGCTATTATACGGTTCCATCCCAAAAACCAGGCCATGCCCGAAAATTAATCCGCCCCCCGCCCCCTCCAGTGTCTCTGCACATCCTTGTTCTATTGAGTGGTCTTGATTAAAATAAATATATACATATATAGGCAGTGGCATATTTAGGAGGGGGGCACAGTGCCATGTGCCAAAATTGTGCGCTCCCTGCCTAGGGGAGATATTTGCATACCGATTTATACACCAGTTTACTTTTTTTATATATACAGTGAGGGAAAAAAGTATTTGATCCCTTGCTGATTTTGTACGTTTACTGACGTACTTTACTTACTCACTGGTGTATTTTAACAGTGAGAGCCAGAATAACAACAAAAAAATCCAGAAAAACGCATTTCAAAAAAGTTATACATTGATTTGCATGTTAATGAGGGAAATAAGTATTTGATCCCCTATCAATCTGCAAGATTTCTGGCTCCCAGGTGTCTTTTATACAGGTAATGAGCTGAGATTAGGAGCACTCTCTTAAAGGGAGTGTTCCTAATCTCAGCTCGTTACCTGTATAAAAAACACCAGTCCACAGAAGCAATCAATCAATCAGATTCCAAACTCTCCACCATGGCCAAGACCAAAGAGCTGTCCAAGGATGTCAGGGACAAGATTGTAGACCTACACAAGGCTGGAATGGGCTACAAGACCATCGCCAAGCAGCTTGGTGAGAAGGTGACAACAGTTGGTGCGATTATTCGCAAATGGAAGAAACACAAAATAACTGTCAGTCTCCCTCGGTCTGGGGCTCCATGCAAGATCTCACCTCGTGGAGTTTCAATGATCATGAGAACGGTGAAGAATCAGCCCAAAACTACACTAAGGCAGCTGGGACTATAGTCACCAAGAAAACATTTGGTAACACACTATGCCGTGAAGGACTGAAATCCTGCAGCGCCCGCAAGGTCCCCCTGCTCAAGAAAGCACATGTACAGGCCCGTCTGAAGTTTGCCAATGAACATCTGAATGATTCAGAGGAGAACTGGGTGAAAGTGTTGTGGTCAGATGAGACCAAAATCGAGCTCTTTGGCATCAACTCAACTCGCCGTGTTTGGAGGAGGAGGAATGACCCCAAGTACACCATCCCCACTGTCAAACATGGAGGTGGAAACATTATGCTTTGGGGGTGTTTTTCTGCTAAGGGGACAGGACAACTGCACCGCATCAAAGGGACGATGGACGGGGGCATGTACCGTCAAATCTTGGGTGAGAACCTCCTTCCCTCAGCCAGGGCATTGAAAAAGGGTTGTGGATGGGTATTCCAGCAGGACAATGACCCAAAACACACAGCCAAGGCAACAAAGGAGTGGCTCAAGAAGAAGCACATTAAGGTCCTGGAGTGGCCTAGCCAGTCTCCAGACCTTAATCCCATAGAAAATCTGTGGAGGGAGCTGAAGGTTCGAGTTGCCAAACGTCAGCCTCGAAACCTTAATGACTTGGAGAGGATGTGCAAAGAGGAGTGGGACAAAATCCCTCCTGAGATGTGTGCAAACCTGGTGGCCAACTACAAGAAACGTCTGACCTCTGTGATTGCCAACAAGGGTTTTGCCACCAAGTACTTAGTTGAAGGGGTCAAATACTTATTTCAACATTAACATGCAAATCAATTTATAACTTTTTTGAAATGCGTTTTTCTGGATTTTTTTGTTGTTATTCTGTCTCTCACTGTTAAAATACACCTACCATTAAAATTATAGACTGATCATTTCTTTGTCAGTGGGCAAACATACAAAATCAGCAGGGGATCAAATACTTTTTTCCCTCACTGTATATTCATGTTTATGTATGTGCGCTCATTTTGATGAATCACAGGTGATATAGCTCTCGTCTGTCTGTCCTCTGATCAGCTCAACAAGTTTGTAATTTTCCTTTGGAATTCAATCTTTGTAGCTATTTCAGTCGTTTACATACAGCAAACCGTGACTCCATACATGTAAAGCCGAAGGGACACCACTCTACATTTGCTAGAACATATTAAAGAAACATGTGTCTAGTCCATGTTTTCTACATTACCATCATTAAACAAGTTAATGTTGCTCTCTATTATTGCTTTGTAATAAAATCACTGTTATTGTTTGCATCATTAGATTAGATTACTGTAAATCTAACAAAAAGTATGGCATACAAGTTAATTACTATAATCAAATAGATAAATATATACGCAGCATAAGCTTATATATATATACACCGATCTGCCATAACATTATTACCAGGTGAAGTGAATAACACTGATAATCTCGTTATCATGGCACCTGTCAGTGGGTGGGATATATTAGGCAGCAAGTGAACATTTTGTCCTCAAAGTTGATGTGTTAGAAGCAGGAAAAATGGGCAAGCATAAGGATCTGAGCGACTTTGACTTTGAGTCCATGCCTCGACGGGTCAGGGCTGTTTTGGCAGCAAAAGGGGGACCTACACAATGTTAGGCAGGTGGTCATAATGTTATGGCTGATCGGCGTATATATATATATATATATATATATATATATATATATATATACATACACACACACACACATATATACAAAGGTGAAATGCTATGTTTGTTGTTCTATTATTTTCCATTACAGTTCTCAGTATATGTTGAGATGGTTTTCATTGCCTATGGTCATGTTGACTAATCTTTAACTATTTCCTCTAAAATTAATTCCCTGAATACTATGGGAAATCCTAAATGTATAAATTTAGAAGGACACTTCAAAATACATTATTTACATACATTAAGTTCCTTTTTTTCTTTGTTGAAAATGTTATGATTATTGCTTTGAAAATTGTTTGGATTTGGTATTTGTGTATTGTTTTTTTTATGTTTTGTTACATTTGTTGAAAATGAAAACAATCACCATTTGGAATACTAGCTTATGTTTTTTTTTTTGTTTTTTTTGCCAAAAAAGGTTAGCATATTTGTCTAACAGTAAAAGCCACAAAAGGCAATTCATAAAGTATATGAAATTTGTTTTTATCTCCAGCACTACGATTAAGGAGTTCTAGCATTACACTTATTTTATTGATATGTATATTTTAAATATTAAAACAACAACAACATTAAGCAGAGTAAAACAATTGAAAACAGCAATTGACAAATTATGTAATAAATACCATCTGCAAAGCAAAAAGTCCACAATAGGTAAAGATAAAATGTGATACTTTGAAAGCTGGCAAAATGGGTTATATTGTCAGTGACTGCACCTTTATGTATATATTACTGAATCAAGTCATCATTCACCACATTTCAAGTACATACAGACCATCAAGAAGTGTGACTGTGATGGAACGTATGCTGTATGTCTACTCTTTAGGTAACCGCACAACAGTATGCTATTCCAACAGTAATACATGCTCTTCAAGGGCCCGGGTTTTGTCTGACACAATATGGAACAACATTTGTCATCCGTTATCAGGGGTGATATATTTGTTAGCCTGCAGAGAAACATCTGCTGTGCTTTAATCTCCAGTGCATAGGCCAATATTCAAGGGATACAGCTGCATAAAATCAGACATTAAAAGGGGAAGTCCAGTATGACATGAACACTAGTTGGCTGGCTGGCAGATGCTGGTTTTATTATCATCCTCTTACATATTTATTTATGTGGCTAGCCTACACCACCCCATGCATTATGCTCTGTTTTACACCTTGTTGTTCTCTCTTGACAATTCATTGACAGTCCTTGGTGTGAAATTTATGTTGCATATTTAATATGGACATCGGAATGATTATCAAATCTATAGAAGCCAAGCCTGGCCAATCACCCCTAAATAATGGATGAGAAGTGATGTGACTCAATTTGTGTTTAAAAAAAAAAAATCTGTCGACCTCTATCTATCTTTTCATTACCACTGAACTGTCATTATTTGCTTCTATTTATCTCCCTTGACATCATTCAATAAAATCAGGATGTTAGAGAAAGAACAACCTCAGTCAATTTGTCAATACATCAAATATTTCAATACTTCATATGGGGAATATGTTTACTTTCTCCAATTCTGTGAGGTTGTTTTATTTCCCAACCATTTAGAAACTTACATCTGTGAAATAATAATTATTAATATTATTATTTAAATAGAACAAGCAGGAACTAAAGACAGCTGCAGTACAGGCCTGGCAGAGCATCACCAGGGAAGAAACCCAGCATCTGGTGATGTCTATGGGTTCCAGACTTCAGGCAGTCATTGACTGCACAGGATTTGCAACCAAGTATTGAAACTCACAATTTAATTCATGATTATGTTAGTTTGTCCAATTACTTTTGAGCCCCTAAAATTGGGGGGATCACATATAAAAATGGGTGTAATTCTTACACCGTTCACCCAATTTGGATGTAACTACCCTCAAATTAAAGATGAAAGTCTACACTTAAAACTCATCTTGAGTGTTTCCACAAATCCATTGTGGTGGCATACAGAGCCAAAATGATGACAGTTGTGTCACTGTCCAAATATTTATGGACCTAACTGTGTATGTATATATATATATATATATATATATATATATATATATATATTTTTTTTTTTTTTTTTTGTTTTGTTTTGTTTTATTTTTGTTTTGTTTTGTTTATGATTGGCAGGAATCTTCACCTGTATTATGTTTTCCTGTATTGTCAATCACATTTCTTCAGTATAAAACAGATAAAACACCTAAGCCTCCTAGGTCTCCTAGACAGCATGGACAAATATTATAAAATAATACATACTACACAAACATACAAAATAAAACAAAAACAGCGTTGTTGTATTTTCCTGTGTGAATTTGTAATTATGGTATTGTAATTATAGCCACTCTTTGTAAAATGTTACCTAAGGCTCTATATGAAGTTATTATATGTGATTCCAGGTGATCATTTCTGGGATAACCACTTCAGCCAGATTGTAGAAAGGAAGATAAGACAGTGTGCATCCTCTTGATTCTAGTCTCTGTGCACGTGACTTATCTTGTAGACCTGATGCTGGCAATAAAGTTCAGTGTTGCACATGGAAATCTGCTAATCAGGTTGGCAATGGCAGCTGTTCAACATTAAGAAGATTTGAAATGTGATTGAACAAAGCAAAGGCCAACAGCAGTCAATTTCATTTGCAAGCTTTTAATAATTCCTTTGCTTATTTAATTAGTTTTCTTATTTTTTGTTGTTTTACATGCTGTTAATTGAAAAAGTGATTTTAAACATGCCTGTGTGATATCATTGTTCACATAATTATCTAAACTCAATGACAGAATACATTTACTGATTTGGTGTTCAAGAAAACTTTTTAAAAAGCCATGCTATGGAACTGTTTAAAGTTTTTTCTATGTAGTATTCTAAATATCTTGCATGAATAAGATCAGCAGTTCAGTCCCTGGGATTACAGCCCATTCTTGCCACAGAATATTAAATGTAATGTTTTATTTTCGCTTGAGTCATATCTATTTTTAATTTAATATTAACTAGCAAGAACTTCACATTATCCACATTAATAAAAAGCTATCCATTTAATTGTATGTTACATGCTTACACTAATACGGCAATATAAGAATGTGAATAGACAACTTTCAGCATCAAGATCATAAAGAAGCCTTGCAGATTTGCTAATAATTCCTTTCCTTTGCATTTTTGTTTATTAAATACTAATTGCCTCTTTTATTGTTTGAAGAGATTAAAAGTTAATAGGAGAGACTAAATAAACAGAATGCTATTGCACACAAAGTATATAAGATGGTAATTAATTTGTGGCCTCCTCTGAGCTAATTAACTAATATAAAGAAAATGAAGTTAATGAACCTTACTGCTACTTATAGAAGGGTGAGTCTGACTTTAATGAATTTATGAATGCTTTTTACAGCAAATGAACATTGTTGTGTACGTGGTTTGTCTGTTGCACTTGGTTTTCAAGTACAAATACAAGTAAATGAAAGAGGCAGGGAATTGTTCATATTTCTGGTGTAACTAAAAGTGGGCTATTTTATCTACTCTGTCAGACGATACAGTAGTCATTTTGTTTTAGTTAAGTACATGTTTGTAACTACTGAATTGTTCTAATATGTTGTATCAATTAAATACAAAAAGCATCCAGAATGTTGTCTTACTTGAATAATAGATTTGATTAATGACCTTTTCATCTGTACTTGACTTTCAGCATATATTAGTTTTTCTGCTATATTCTATATAATTACCTATACAGTCAGTAGTACATTTAAACATATTTATAAAAATTAAACGCTTGTGGGTCTCATGGGGTTTATTATTGAATATTGTCAAGTATGAGAGTTGGTCTTAATGCCACAAAAAGAAAGAGAAAGTCAAAGAATACTACATAGTATATATGTATACCATCTACTGTGACGGAACGGGGCTCTGTCCCTTTAAGGAATGTCCGCCCAAGGTAAAAAACTACATGTCCCAGGAGCCCCTGTGGTAGAGACAGGAAGGGGGCGGGGCTCTTGGGTATATAAGGGAGCAGGCAGCGAGAATCAGGGCAGTTGGTGGGAGATTGCAGCCAGGGACAGACATGAGCTGGGAAAAGAGGAGCCACTAGAACCTGTGGTAAGCTGCATACTACACAGAAGGATATGTACCATCAAACTGCCCATGTGTATAGTTGGTAAGAGTGTATACTGGTGAGTGAGTATAATTGCCAAACCCTTGCTAATAGTCACTTGAATACTAATAATAATAATAAAAATACCCTGTGGCTTGGGAAAAGATAAAAACCTGTTTAGAGATCCTAGGACTGTGGGAATAGTCCACCATTGCAGGACACTAATAATTGAAGAACCACACGGACATTCTAACCTGGGAGTTGTCATTCTGCCACCTGCTGGTGGTTGGGGAGAAAATTTTCCCAAAAGGACTTCCCCTGTGTTTGTGGGGTTCCTGAACAGATGTGGTAATAGAGAGGGAAAGGAATAAAGTCAGGTAAGCCTGGACAAGGCTAGGTATTTATGGTTTTGTTCAATTTGTGTGTGTGTGTTACATTTTTTGGTTTGCATTAAACTTACCTTGGGCAGAAGAGTCCTTTCCACAAAGCCCCTGTCTGGACGGCTCATTCTTAACTCACCCACCGGTCTGTCACACTACATATATACTATCAAGTACTGGGTTCTAATTTGCAAATTTCCAAAGATCAATTTCTCCAGTTTCCTACTCTCATGACCTGTTTCTGCTCCATCTCTGCACTGAACTATTGCATCTAAATGTCTCTCTGGTATCAGCTGCATGGGATTCTTCTATATAGACCGCTAACTCATAATAACCAACTACAACAACTGAAAAGCTATAACTGAATCAATGTTTAATTTCACTGAGAACTAAACTGATCTCTGTGGAGGTGACTCCTTGTATGTCTTTATGAAATGTACTTGTGTAATAGTGATCAAATAAAAATACTCTATGCTAATACTCTGTAATTGGTAATTATAGTTTGGACTTGGCTATATTATAATTTAAAATGTGCTCACCAATTGTCTGACTTTGGAATCTACTCGTTATTTTGTTCTTGCTCAACTCTCTAAATTAATTGACCTCTTAAGTGAGTTAATTATATTATTTACATGGGTAGTTTCACTTCTGAAATTCTAATTTTCAATTCTGAAACCTATACAAATCCATAGGTTACTCAAAGATTATTACTTGAGATAAATTTATTGTGAGCACAGATGGAACCACAAATACAAGACTGACCAAGGACCAGGACTAAGAAAGCCTGGTTTGAACCAAGAAATTTCATGTTTATACACAGACCTTTGTTGTGAGTGATAAAAGAAAAAAACGTTAAACCAAACTTAGATTTCTGGTTAGTGTGCATACACTGTGTTGAGACTGGATAATCATCGAGTCAGTGTGTAACCCCCCTTTTTGAAGGCTGCTGTTAATGCACATGTCAACTGCTTCCCTGACGGGCCTTTTGACCCTGGCTTGTGACCAGCTGTTCAATTTTCATTCTTCATCCACTATGCCTGGTTGGTCAATTGCAGTTTAAAAAAAAAATAAAAAATAAAAATTTAACTCAATTTTCATTATGTACTCAGATGTGAAGCACCATTTTCTTTCCTGAGCTATTCATTTCTAATTGATGGAGCAGACATACCCAGCCAATTACCGAAGTGCAGCATTCTTAAAACATCAGTTATTTCCCAGTTACCTTTCCAGGGTCAAGTTGACATTTACTATTAACTGCTTGAAGTCAGTTTGAATAAAATTACAGATTCCACTGAATCCAGCACTGAGGACATTGCGCTAAAAGGAATCAAGTAATTGCACGTTTCATAAATGTGATTTATTAAACATGGCCTTCAGACACGACATGATTAGGCAAACTGGGAATTCTACAGCTTTACTTAGGGCACTTTTTATGAACCAGGCATACACAAGTTATGATACTGAATTAAAAATATGGAGGTCTGTTTAAAATTCTATCAATAACCCAGCAAAATACAAAACACTTTTCTCTCATTTGGAATCAAATAATAATAATCATTTAAAAATAATAATAAAAAAAGAACATTTGTACAAAGAGAGTGTATGTGTGATCATGGCAAAAAACAAAACAAAAAACTAGATACGGTATATTTAAGAAAAAACATTGTTGCAAGCCAGACATTACAGAAGCAATATAGTTTAGAGATTGGTTCTATAATTATTTGTTCTCTGTCTATATAGGCACACATATTGAACTTGCAAAATAAAGAAAAGGAGAACGAAATAATTCATTACATGTCCCATTTTAAACTCTGATGCTTATGTTGGGTAAACAGTGTCGTTAATTAAAAAGAAGAAACATCTAGTTCTTAAGCAGATAGAAAAGGCTTAAATACATTGTAATTAAACCATATGTCTTGGACAATCATCTCTTAAGCGCAATAAGGATTTACAGATGCACAGATTTCTTGGATTCCAAAGTACAAATGAATCCCATTGCATTTCAGCTATGTTCTATTAATATTTCCAGACATGCAAGATGAAGAGATTTTCCTCATTTAGCAGCTGTGACTGATTACTCTACAGCAAACTGAATATTGAGCTAATCATTAGACACTTTGTCTTTTAGAGACACAATTTTACATTAGACCTTTTCACACCTGCACTTTAAAAATATAGCTATGGAAATATCTTGTTCCGGTCACTATTATATAATATATAAAATTATATATAGTGTGTGTGTATATATAGTCCCTTTCCCATTCAAATTCCTTTCACAATTATGTTTTCTAGAATACAACTGCTCAGTGTAATGTTAACCATATTACCGGTTAAACTAATGTAAGAGACTATAATCAAGTTGGTTAATATATGTTATTTATTTTGTAAAACATTAATGACAATGAATAGCCTACTTAGCTCTTATTCCAATGTCTTCTTTGTGCAATACAGTTTATGCCTTTGAAGAAGCTAAATGCCCAGCAAGAATCTGGACGACCAATGAAAACAGTCATCCAACAATTATCAATTATATTTTACCCAGAAAACCTACAATTGAAGTTAAGGGAAGTGAAAGCTTTACCTGTATCATAACTTTTTAAATTAGAGGTCTAGGTAAAAATGCTTAGCAGATGCTATAACACTCTTAAGTGTTGGCACACCGAACCAAAAGCAGGTCAATCAAGGTGGCCCATCTCTTTTCATAACCAGCAGTGCTGTGTGAAACAGATAACAGACAATACGGTTTCAAATTATTTCACTCTTTTATTTTTTTTAACTGTCTTCCTGAAGCTTTTGGCCTCCTGCTCTATAATAGGAATTTATCGCTAAGGCTCTGTTCTACCAACTGGGGTCAAAAGGTAAAGTGCAACTATTGCTGATGTCACTATCAAAGTAACTGATGTTAAATGGGCTCTGACATGTGCACTTTAATAGAAAGGCTATAGCAATAGTTCTCTGCTTCAGACTGATGTATGACAAAAAATAAAATAAAATAAAAAAGCAAGGCATACCACAGTACAGACTGCTTATTTCACACACATTATTTATGTGTATACACTTTCCTATACCAAAGTGGTATGTTCAGTATTTTAGTATTGATTTAAATAACCTTTATGGACTGATGTCAAAACAAAATAAAAATCACAGTGTCTTGAACATATTTGGTTTCTTGTAGAATTTCCAAAATCATATTTAAGATTTTGTTTGTTTATGTCATCTGTTATGTGAATATGAAAAAGCATTTGTTCACATCTATATATTTGTTAATTGTAATGAAACTAAATCTTTAACCTCTATCTTTAAGCTGTAACCTAGTAGTTATGAATCCCCCACATATTTTGTAACATTACAATTTTTCCATCACTACACTTTCACCATGCTTGTTTTGAAAACCATAATTCTGCTTTGGTACTTTATTTTCAACATAGTTCTACATACAGAGCCAAACATATTTTACAACAAAAGTTGTACATTTCCTATAATAACTAAACCATTCTGAAACAATCTATGCAATTTTTTAAACTTGCCCATAGTTATCAGTATGTAAGTCATGAAAAAAAAAAAGAAAAACAAGTTTTTTGTTAGACTTAAGGTTAACGTTTCTAACAAACAGTAAAATAACAGAAAGGGCTAGATTTCAATTTTCCCTTTCCTTTTTTATTTGCTTTCCTTATTTTTTAAAATTCCTATAACCCAGAAATGGCAAGAAATTAATACAGCTTGTGGTGGATCAGATATTGAAGGGAAAATTTATCAGAAAGCAGTCTTAAAAGGCCATTAATTGATAGCACTCTGTACTGTACAAAACAAGAGCATGATTCTACAAATCTGTATTCATTGTGAAGCAATGATGTATCATTTCACAATACTTTTTTTTTTTCCAGAGAATCCACCCCACCCCCACACCATCATATCATACTACTAATATTTAAAATAAGAAAGTTCACAACCATTAACAGAACAGCAACCTCAATTTTTCCCATTTCAGATAGAGGTTTCACCTCACTGTTGGAAAAGAATTTAGAGACGGACAATGTGTCAACTAGGAATTACTAAATTCGTCTAAGGCAGAGGTCCAGCGAGGTTATCTATATCCACGCAGAAACACCACAAACAAGTAGCAGGTTGCTGACAGCCAATGTAAATAGCTGCAATTCCTTCACTCAGATTTATACATTACAAGTGCCCCCCTCATTCCTTACTACCACCACCTCCATTCAAAATACCTCTTTTTCCATATGAAAGACTTGGCACTCTGTCGGTGATTTGTAACACATATCCAAATGAACACCCAGTCAAACAACGATTTGTCTGTGAATGTTTTCATCTCCTGATCTGTGACATTGCATCAGGGCCTCTTATATCATCTCAGTTAAACTGAGTTATTCATTCCCATTTTTGTGGCTTTTCATTTTTTCTCTTCCCCACATGCCTACAGCAAAGGCTTCCCACAAAATTGGGAGATTATTCATTTTTCAAAATCACCTTAGTGACAGCACAAGAAGGCACAATCGGCCAAGTCATTTCGTATTTTGGACATGCTGTTCAAAATTGTTGATACTGACAAGTGCAATGTGCAAAAACACTCCCCATCCCAGCAGGCAAAGTAATTCTTTAAGCTCCTTGTTGTCTGACTGTTTTTTTTTTTTTAATTAAATGTTGAGTTAAATGGTTAAACCCAAAGGCTTTTTTGTATTTATACTGTACATGTATGGGTGCACAATAAGAATTGTAATACTGATAACTCTTTCCATTGCTCTTACAAAGATGTGTGGGTAGTGGCGCCGTGCCTAATCTTGATCCCCTTATTTTTTTTACAAACTGACATAAATCACACATTAATAATGTGTTAATGTCAAAGAAGGTGTATCATGTTCAGTCACTTTAATGCAGGAGTTGTTTTCAGTTTTCTGCTAATCACTGATATCATGAAACCTATTTTCTTGAAAACTTAAGTAGTTACCTTGTCTGTAAATTGTAAGTACGTATTTTGTTCTATCTAAGCAACTTGCTATAATAAAGGGGATTTAAACGCCATGCATGTTATCCATGTTATGGTTATCACCAGTTAAAAAATGTTGCAGAAATACTACATGCGGGCCCTTTCCCTTACACTTGTACACTTTAATGTAAATTATATATAAGTAATCAGTAATCTGTTACTTTTTAAAAAGTCTCTGTAATCAAAATACGCGTCTGACAGGAGTAAAATATCGGAAAGTATCAAAATTCTGTAATCTGACTACGTAACACCGTAACTTGTATTCTGTTACTCCCCAACCCTGACTACAAATGTTGTTTACCCATGTTGTACGTTTATAATTATATTATAAGGTAATTCACAT
This sequence comes from Amia ocellicauda, assembly GCF_036373705.1. NCBI lineage: Eukaryota > Metazoa > Chordata > Actinopteri > Amiiformes > Amiidae > Amia > Amia ocellicauda. The sequence goes on along the minus strand of NC_089859.1, from coordinate 38,330,554 downwards.
TATGTAAAGTCATAATCAGTCAAAACAATTAATATATTATAGAACAACAACATAACTGCAACAACAATATTAATACAAGGTGATTTTATTTTCTTGCTCAAAATAATTGTATCCTAAATATGTTAAATTGTAAAATGCTTAAATGTGCACATCCAGGAAGTTGTAGATTTGAACAATAAATGTTTATGAATGGTAATATAATGGACTAAGTGAATTATGTTACATTTTGTGTAAATATGATTATTATAATTATGATTATTCACACATGATTATTTATGCAAGTAGTGCATATAACAGGCATACATAGTCACAAACCTTTTAACTGTGTGAGTATGAAAGAAATAATAAAATACTGGAATGTAAAAAAATCTAATTGAAAGTGATGAAAATAATAACATTTAATCTGTTTCAGTTTTACCTTTTCATTAATATACATTTTCAAGATTTTCTACTATTAAACATTTACTGCCTTGTACAAGAAACTAAACAAAAATCTAAGAGAAAGGAGAGCATTATGCATTTCATAATATTTATTTTTTAAGCCCTATTATAATCCTGTAAAATGCAAGTGTATTTACAATAATACAAAACCACTGCTTATGTAGTGCTGCATGTATCTGACTAAATTTAGAAGCTTAAATCAATGGTACTACAACTTGTACTTTGAAAGTATGTAATTTGAGTAATGTGAGCCCTTTACCCATGATAGGCAAATGAGTGTGCCATTTATGGCATTTGTCTCCTTTTTTTCTCTTTCACTCTCCTCATCTCTCTCACCCTCTTAGGTTTAGCAGTCAGGAAGCACTAACAGATGACTGAGCAAGCTGGAGAGTGGCATTTTCTGATAGAGTTACACCCTACAAATGGAGTCAATCAAGTGAGGAGTGAAAAATTCATTTTCTGACAGGGGTGTCAGCAAGATCGTCAGGAGCCGATGACAACAAATCCATAGTTGGGAAGAAAAAACTGACAGGGCGGAAAACAGGACTCTTTGCAGCTGATTCCCCCATTCACGTTCCTACCTTTCAGCTGTCCATAACACAATTTCACACCAATTATTACCCCAGCTGGATGTGTGAACGGGCTGTACAGACAGCGATCCGATCTGTTAAAAGCAATAGAAAAATTATTACTTGAAAGACAGCATTTTGTGATGTATAGCAAGGTGCCCTGTTGGGGTAATGAAATCAGTTTGCTCTCATGTTTACATTTACACCTTTTTTCATACCTCTTACTTTTCCTCCTTCGAGATTCCTGAAATATTACCTCCACAAGAATAACCCAGCTTAAATCTAAAGTGAGAGTCTGTCAATGTTAAATTTCTACTTGTGTAGATCCTGCCTGTTTTCTTAAAATAAAAAGTCCTAATGACTATGGTCAGGAGATGTACTTTGAAAGTATGCAATTTGTCTTTTGCAGGCCAAATTAATTCAGTGATTTCAAGATCCGTTCCTAGATTTGCTTCTGCATAACCTGTAATTTCCTACATTCTACTTATTATTTACTGTAAATAATTAACAATACATTTAAATAGGTAGGGATAAAATGACAATTAATCAGATACTTTTATTAAAAAACATGTAGTCCCTCTGCAATCAGTTTCTTTAACATACTGATCTGAGAAACAATGGTGCATAACATTTACTAGCGAATGTTGAACCATCTTTGCAAAATACATATTATTATTATTATTTTTTATTTTATTTTTTTTAATTTCTTGGCAGACGCCCTTATCCAGGGCGACTTACAACATAAGTGCAAACAAAGTGCAAAAATACAAGTACAAGTACATAGGGCCCAATATTCAAACATTTCCTCGCAAAATATGTGCCTCGCCAAAAAATTGCAATTTCCCCCAAAAAGGAGAGATATTCTAACATCTATATTCATCTATATAAAGCTATATTCTTTGCACGACATTGGAATATAGCATTTTTATCCCTGTGTCGCAAACCCGCCTGCATTCTGTTATTTGTACACACACACACACACACACACACGTATATATGTATACAGTACTGTGCAAAAGTTTTAGGCAGCTGTTAAAAAAAATGCTGAAAAAGTAAGAATGCTTTCAAAAATAGACATGTTAATGGATTATATTTATCAATTAACTAAATGCCTGCTAGTGAGCAAACAGAAGAAGCATGGTGGAGGTTCCTTGCAAGTTTGGGGCTGCATTTCTGCAAATGGAGCTGGGGATTTGGTCAGAATGAATGGTCTCCTCAGTGCTGAGAAGTACAGGCAGATACTTATCCATCATGCAATACCATCAGGGAGGCATCTGATTGGCCCCAAATTTATTCTGCAGCATGACAACAACCCCAAACATATAGCAAAAGTCATTAAGAACTATCTTCAGCATAAAGAAGAACAAGGAGTCCTGGAAGTGATGTATGGCCCCCACAGAGCCCTGATCTCAACATCATCGAGTCTGTCTGGGATTAAATGAAGGAGAGAATCAACCGAGGCTGCCTAAATCCACAGAAGAACTGTGGTTAGTTCTCCAAGATGTTTGGGCCACCCTACCTGCTGAGTTCCTTCAAAAACTATGTGCAAGAGTACCTAGAAGAATTGATGCTGTTTTGAAGGCGAAGGCTGGTCACACCAAATATTGATTTGATGTAGATTTTTCTTCTGTTCACTCACTTTGCATTTTGTTAATTGATTAATATAATCTATTAACATGTCCATTTGCGATGCCCATATCCCTGTATGCAGTGCGCAAACCCTACAAATATCGGGCCCATAGACTGGTTTGCAATTACAGAAAACTTTTTGTCTGAGCGTTCTGAATTAAATACTTCTTGGATATTACACTAAGACACTCAAACCTCTGAGGCATAGGCCTTGACTAAATCTAAAAGTTTATTTACTTGTATTTACCCACAAGTACCAAATTACAAACTTGTACCCAATCAGATTTTATTTCTAAGTAGTAGAAAGTGTCATCTGACAATAAATTAAACTGTGATAGAGCACAGGACTGTTATTTGTGATCTGCAGGACGCAGATCTAACTACATTAGGTATATGTGTATTCTAAAACGTAATTGCAAAGAACCTGTAATGTAAAAATGAGCAGCCTAATGTCAAAGCACCAAAAAAAAATAACAAAATAAAACCTTCCTGATTGGTTGTTGAAGTCTTTACAGATGTCATCCATTAAATAACAACCAATAATAAAAAGGCTTAACATAAGTAAACACTATCACCATACACATCGTCATTCATATTTTATCCAATTCAGGTGCCCCCATTCTCGCATATGCAGCTTTTTCACAGCCGTTTAAATTGTGTACTGATGCTAGTCTTGAAGGGTGGGAGCCATCCTTTCCCGGGTACAGGACAGGAGGGAAATCAAAATTTAGATATTTTGTCTTGACTTCCTGGGGAAGGTGAAAGACCTGAGGAGAGGTCGGGTGACGTAATGGACTCTACGGGCAATTCTGCGCCTAGGGAAGAGTCTCCCTGGGCTCAGTGGCAGCGAAAGGAACAGGCGAGAGAACAATATCCCCCGAAAGAGGTTTCCCCGCTCTATGGAAGCTAAGCGGTTGTTACATGGGTGGCCCCAGTTGCAATTACATGAAGGTGTGTTGGGCTATACAAACACTTGGATACTATTCTGTAGCATTTTCCTAATCTATGCATTTGTATTACTTTAACTTTAACTATAGAGTGCTCTTTGGTCTTTATTTTCCTTCAGATTCACAGCCTGACCAACAATCCTTCAACAGGTGAGGTTTTTATCCTGAAAATTTTACAGCAACTTTAATGTCACCAATGTCACTTTACAATAATTGATTTTGAGTTTCAGTGATTTAAAATAAAATATCAAACTAAATTAAATTAAATTTAAATTTACAATTTGTAATTCAGTAATATGAGAGATTGGTCAGGGGTCTGAATACTTTTGCAAGGCACTGTATATAAATGTATATGGTACACATTAATTATTTAATTCAATTGATTATTTTGCTCAGTAGTAGAACCAGGATTTGAACTTTGCCCCAAAATGTATAACTTCTACTATGCAATTATGTTCTTATTTTGTTTGAGAATAAGCACAGAAAGTAAACACAAAATATATGGATATCTGTGTCTTCAATAGAGCTAATTAGTTAGAAATAATGCCCAATATACCTAATATATGATAATACAATTTGCAACAATTTTATTTGCAGATAAATCTTGTGAGACAACATTTCAATTTGAAACTTTTTTTTTGGAAAAGTACATGATTAAATTGTATCTGGTAGAAACTAAACAAATAAATACATACCTCTTATTTATATTTTTAAATATTGTTTTATGAAATGGAAAAAATGTGACACAACATTGTGCTTATTTCAAAAGTACACAACTAACTTTTGTTTTAGAACTTCAGATGTTACCTATCTGCTTCTTGGAGTAATTTGAGAGCTACTGGAGTGACTAAATAAGAGCTCCAACCATTAAGGGACCCAAGCCTAATCTTTCCCTGCTGCTTCTAGCTGATGTTGCTGCATGTGCCTTTGCTTATGGCAACAGCAGCAGGACACTGATAGCACTCCACAGGTAACCAGAATAACACAGAGATGTTGTAATGACTTGATATGATGGGCAACGGGAGCTTGAATCCAAAGAAATCAAGCTCTATAGAATGAATAACAGAACTAACAAAAAACATCAAAAAAGAACTGGTTTTGTATTAAACATCCACAGGTTTTTGGCCTATTTCCCTTACACTGCCCCCACCCCCTCCCAGCTGAAGAAAAAAAGATGTATGCTTTTACTGTATTTAACACATTGTTTAACATCTGTCTCTTTCAAGCTAGGGCCTGAGGATGAATTAAAGTTACTGCTATTTAATAACCAATTAATTTTATCAGAGAATTAAATTAATGTTCTCCTTAATCCTTAATGTAATACATGAGGTGCAGATCAATCTTAACTATGCTTAATTAAGCCTCAGTTCAGAATGAATAATTTATAGATTCTTAACTACAACGATACCTTGTATACCTTTGAACCACAGTGATCCCAGTTAGTTGTGGTTGACTGTCTTCAAACAGGTCAAGTCAAGGGGTATTTATACTCATGACATCAAATTCCTGCAATACTGGATCAACAAAAGATTTTGATTAGAATGTAAAATAAGTTATGTTTGGCAACTTTGTTTTATAAAAAGTCAATTCACATTCTCAATAAATGTAATTCTTGAGTTGTAATATCTCTATTGTCCACATTATGTCCATATTGTCCCAATAATCTCACACAGCATATTTAAAATTGATCAATTTTTGTTTTACTATGGTGTCAAGCTCCTCCCATGACATTTCAGTGGGTCAGGGGGATAGGTTATGACTATGATTACAGTTATTAATTTAACTGAATGAGATTGGTTTTCTGAAAAAAAGACACTTTACTTTTGTCTGTTTACAATACTACTAAGCAATATTTTATAATATAAACAAAAAGAAAAACATATTTGCTTCTTTATTATTATGCTGCTTGTTTACATTATCTCACTCTAAAGTGATAATTGTAATGATAATACAGTTAAAAATGTCTGACTCCATCATGAGTGCACCTGAAGCAGCAATAGAAATCTTCCTGTATAACATCACAGTCAAGAAGATATGTAGCGCATTTCATCGCCTGCCTGAAACAGGCTGTGTGTATTGAACATAATGCATAGCTTGGGGTTAATTTCTTCCTTTTCTGGCAGGAACCTACACATATTTTGTGCATAAAATAACATTAAAAATGTTTATTTGTTGCACTGAAAGAATATGTATAGCATTTACTTCATATATTTTTCTATGGAGTTATTTTTTAAATAACCTAATCCTTGCTAATCATATTTATATATTTGCTGTAACTTATTACTTGGGTTAAGTTGTGTACTAAAATTGTCCAATATTCACTATTCATTTTGTTTTCTGTCTGTCAATAAAATGAAACTTTGTATTAAAGATAAAAAATAGTCTGGTCCAAATATCGTAATGCTGAGAGTGCAACTGGAAACCATTTTTAAAATTAAATATATAGTAACATTGTCCAGGGTCGGATTGTAGAAGGAAGCTAAATACCGGCACAAATCTTTCACTTTTTGGATGCAAGGGCGCAAATGAACTATTTCTCCCATAAGTCACCAGTGGAAAAACAGCTCCTCTCAGCATTTAACTGATGATTCCAAAGTGCTATGAAGGCAGTGTGTAGTATGAATGGAAGATTAAAACCTGGCCTTTGTAATGTGAACAAGCTCCTGTATGTATAATAACATTTACTGAAATTGGCAAATACACACAAATGCATACACAGACACACACACATAAAGTTGTGGTTGTGAAACAAGCTCCAGAAAAAAAATGTTAACTTTTTAAAGACTTTTCAGCATTTGTTCTGCACACTTACCTACGCACACTCTGTGGACCAAAGTGACTAGGGTCCCATTTTTAGCTCAGCATGCAGCCGGTGATCTCCTCAACTGTAAAATGAAGCCATCAGAGCACAGCATGAAAATGTATTAGCCACAGTTAGATAAGGGAGACCTCAGTGAGGCATACGTGCTTTCAATTGGTAAAATAATGTCTGTACAAATTGTTTTTGGTACATTAAGTACCTGTTACTTTATTTCACAGATGAAAAACAATAACGCAGACTCCAGGGGTGGAACCAGTATTGCATATGAGCTACTGGCTCCCTTTTTTATGCAAAGTAATTTTCTTGAAGACTTTTTATTCAAAGAACTCACCAGATTGACAAATATAGCATATGATGATAAATGACAAAGTGCCAAGCAGGCAGTCAACAGGCTGCTAAGGGAAATCATATGGAATATCCATGTTAATAAAATAAATAAAAAGTCCCAGTCTGTAAACAGATTTTTCAATTAATAAGCATGCTGGTGCAGTAGTACCACATAAATTAAATGAGTGTGTCAGCTCTGAGATGATTTATACATTTGTACTGATCTAACAGCTTCGTGTACCAGCTATGACATCCTGACAAGGTAACAATGGATATGAAAAATGACCCAATACTGCAATGTTAAATCTTAAAGAGTTTCAAAGTAAAATGCCTGGCCTGCGCTAATAAACACAAACACACAAAAAAAAAATATCCCTTAAGAATATTCTACTGTTTTAGCTAAATTCTGCAGAATTAATAAGAACTGAATGATACAACAAAATTGTTCACTATTTAGCTTGCACACCAATACCAAGCACAGCTTCCAACTGGAAGTGTACAGTGCAAACAAGCAATACAGAGAGAAGCTGTCAGCTAGATTGTTTATAATTTAAATTGGGGGTTACACTCCCCATTTTGTGAAAGCAATTGTTTAAGTTAAAAGGTACATATTGCGCAAAGTAATATGAATATGAGAGAAACAATAAATTATAGTTGAAGTTATCTGAGATATTTATAACTATGTGTTTTGTTTCCTCATCCTAAAAAAAAGCTTTTACTTATTGTTTTTACTGGTAGGTGGGGATCACCTAAAATTGACACAAAGGACTCTGAGTAGCTATAAAATGCAGTCAATGTTATTCGCCCTGAACCCCTATATTAAAATACAGGCTTTGACATTGATAGTGCCATATTCCATCACCATAACATTCCAACAATTAATACATCGTTGTACAAAATGTCAGGTTGTTGAAATGCTGCTAGTCATGGTCCCTCACAAAAACATCTAAATAAGACATGACCTCTAGTACAATCCATTAATTGTTGTAAATTCATTAAGTACACATTACAGTTAAGAATGTACTTTAATTATTTCTTTTGAGATGAAAAAACTGAAATGTGTTTAGTGATTTACCATAGAATGTTACATCCTAGGAAAAAAAATGTATTAGAAGCAGTAGGAAAAGAGTAAAGAGAGATGTAATGCTTGTTTTATTGGGATGAAAATCACACGGTTATGAATGACTGTATATAACATTTAAAAAAAGGAAAACATTTAATATTTCTATGATTTACATGTAAAAGTGTGCGTCTGTAATAAACTGGTAATTATAAAAAAAATAGTCATGTTAAAATACGTTTCTGCAAACATATCCCCGACTTCAAAGCCCATGTGAATTAAATCCATCAGTAGCTCAAGAAAGGGTGTCAATTCATCTGATATAAGAATTGTATTCTGTAATTCCAATACATAGCTGTTATTATAGCTGCCCCCCCTTTATACAGAGTATCCTTAAAAATAATATGGTTTAATTATTTATTCATATGTAAATCATTAATGTTTCCTCTTTGAATTGTTCCCTTCAATTACTTATTTCCCCTCAAGAAATTAAACAAAAAAATAAAATAAGTAGAATATATAATTATCATATTTCTCTCTCTCCATTTGTGCATTTGTAGCATGAAATTTGAAGAATGTATGTCTAAATAAATAAAATGATCCTCTCTCAATAGAGCACTGGATCTTACAAATGTGCACATCTTTTAACTAATCCATTATCATTTCATGAATAGCAGACTTTGAACATGTGTGCTTGGTTTCATGTATTTGTTCATTTATGTATTGGTATTGTTGGGACAGTTAATATTGTACTTGACATTTGTAGGTTCATATTTTTATTTAGTAGTTCTCAATGTAGTTTTTTTAATTGTCTATCATAATTAATGCATCATTTAATTTAATATTATCAATTACTTTCTGTTAATGGCTAGTTTAGCACACAGTTTACTTAACATCAGTTATGAACGTGAATACAAAAAAAGACTTGAGGTTCACCAAATAAGAAACAGCACTTTGCTCTGCAGATTTAAAGCAACCAATTACCACTCCTATGATCCCTTCCTTTGGTACTGTGGTTGTTAAATTTCCACTGCCTCAGAGAACAACTTGGTTTTAAGGGGTTAAATATATTTTGCCTTTTTTCACCCTGTGGTTTTATTTCACAAAACTGCAAAAATCCAGGCAACATTTTGTCAGAAAAAAACAATAAAGAATATGAAAAGCCCATCTTCACAGAACATTGGACATCGCAAAACAACCTACAGCTATGATCGGATATATCAAAACTGACAACTAAAACTTTGCCTGTTGATTGAACAATATTTCACATGGACAGGAAAGGCTCATCCACATTCACTATTAAATGTAGCTGCTTATCCTAGAGAACTATGGGTAGAGAGTTTATGAGCTTAATTGAATTGCTGGTATTTGGACAATTGAAAAAAATTGGTGACATTGCAAAAAAACAGTCTTTTGTTTTCATCAGCACAACAGCTATACATCTGTGCTGACCCATGAGAGGCAGAGGATTTAAAGAGATATAACCCAGTTTGCATTTGGCTGTGTTTCAGTGAATGTTGTCTTTAGATACTGTATGTGAAGCATGTGATAAACCAACAAGAACAGAGATGTTAAAATGCTTTATCTATACATTTCTTCCCAACTTATACAGTACTGCACTTCTATAATGCTCTTATGTTTTGTAAGTCACCCTGGATAAGGGCATCTGCTAAGAAATACATAATAATAATAATAACTATGAGTCTATGGTTATGTTACGATCTGTTGTTTATATGTTCTATGCTTTTACTCATGTAATTTCTGTACAATGCAATCATACAATGCAAGAATAACAGCTGTTCTTCCTGAGTAAAATAAATGCAGACAATGTAAACCACAGTGGTATCAAGTCATTTAATATCTGATTTGAGCAGAATGTTTCAAGTACTATTAGAACACACATAAATTCATCCTTTGACACAACTGTGGATAAGGACATTTTGGAGTTTCAGTTATACTTAAAGGTAATGGTACTTTTCAGCCTTGTGTACACAAAAATGACACAATATGATAACTGTTCCATTAGTCAGGAAAGGATTATTGAATGTAAGATTGGAATGGCTAATGTCAAACAGAATATTACAAAAAGAACAATATACTGGTATGTTGGTGCATTTACTAATAGTTTGTGTACACTGGACTACAGATGTGTGATTTTAATATATGTTATTTATTTTATTTTAGTTTTCTGCTTCCCATTAATTTATGTTACTTTTCATGTGTTTTACCCTTTACCTCTTTTTCAGTCATCTACTTCCAATTTCCATTCACATTCATAATTTCTGTGGCACAGTCTGATTATTCTTGTGGACGCTACCATATTTTCTATTGAGAAGCTCACCAGCTCCTAGAGTTGGTAAGTTTGTTGACTCAATACAACACATCACTAGCCCAAATCTTTGAAATTAGGAAAGCTTTTTAAAGGCTTGCTACTGTTGTTTGAAATTAGGAAAACATCCTTCTTGAGTGTCACTGTACAAGCTGTTGTCACACTCAGTAGCATGTCCCGTGTAGGTTCAGGTCAGGAGGTCTCTAATCCAGCCTCATGATTGTCTCCTATTCAAGATAAGCTGCAGCAACCCTTGCTCAATGTTGGCATTGTTTTCAATCAAAAAGAAATGTGGACTGTACCAGCATAAGGTCTCAGTATTGTATGGAGGATCTCTTTTTGGTACCTTACAGCAGTGAAGGTGTTATCCAGGATAACAAGGAGGTCCATCCTTTTGATTACAGCCCATGGCATGACACATTGGCCACCATGTTTATCATTCCACACAATGGAATAAGAAAGGTTCATCCTCTTGTTTCAAAATACTGGCTTACCTGTCATAACAATCAAGGCAGAATATGCACTGGTCAGTGAAGGGGTTGGAACATCCATTCATTGATGTTCTCTCTTGCATATGTCAGTCAGTCACAGTTACATTGATCAAGGGTCTTCTGGAGCTCTCGGGAAGTCACCTGTTTCTGTAGATGTTCTAGTTTGTGAAACATTCTTATTGGCCTGCTTCAGTTAGGTAATGTCCACAAGTCAAGGAAACTACTTAACCAATGCCTAATACACAACTGAGCCATAAAAGTGCATAAAGTTGCAGTTTGCAAAATACCTCCTGTTAAAATATGCTTTTTTTAAAGTAATCATATCCCGTCGTAAGGTTACAAGCTATTTTATTAATGGAGGATTTTTTACTTTGTCTGCCTTTGAAGAAACTGTCATCCGTGCCTCTCCACATTGCTTCTGGGCTATTGTCAGACCAGCATGTAGCAGAACAGACAATAGACTGAACTCTATTGATTCTGAAATGTAAGAGGATGATGCCGATCTGTCTTTTAAAATTCAAATACTTATATTCCTGAACTTATTTCCTATCTTAATTCTTAATCCTATCTTTAATTAATTATTCACATCAAAGCTAGAACATGTTCTTTAACCAAACATATGTGCAATATACATTTTGCACCAAATGCAAAAAATAAGTGTAATTTCAGAGATAAACCTGAATTTCAGTGAGATGTAAAATACATATATTAAATAGTGATAATCAATCCAGCATAAACCTAATTGTAATATTTTCATGCATTCAATTTGAATTAAATGAACACAAAATAGAACTGTATGTAATGTACATTCATGTATACATACTTATGTATTTAAAGTATGAATGTGTGCATGAAAGAGATTAATTTCTGAATTTGTTTTATATGGCAGGGGGTTTTCTGAGATCCACTTAGAAGCACAAGTAGAAGCAGAGTCCTAAATCATTTCAAATTAGGTTATGATCAGGTACAGTGATTTTATCATTAATTAGCTGTCCCTACTCTGGTTTTATAAGAGGCTGGAAAAAAGGAAAGTGACAGGGAGTTAAAACCACTTCAGCAACAGAAGGCCAGCCAGCACAGTGATTGAATGATCTCATTTCAGGCTTTTTGTTAGACAACAGGCAGCGCTCTATGAAGATTGATACAGAAGTGCTGGGGTTCGTTTGCTGGATCATCAAACGGATTGATATTATACTCTAGCAGTGGATGAAGACAAAGTAACTGTTATCATACTCAATACAAGGTCTTGTCAGAAGCAGAAAATCATCCCATGTCACTGATTATAGGAGCGTTTCACAACTGTCATGTGAATTTATTTGAGAGATGTGTGCGCCGGCTGCTGCATAGGAACTGTGTTTATAGGAAAGTGTAATATAGTAAAGATATCTGGACAGTTAGCAAAGATTGAAATACAGCACCTGTTAGTGAATTTGAACATTTGCCTCAGCAAAAAACACCAAACATCACCAAACTGAAAAGCCATTGCTGATAGTTTTCGTTGTTGTTCTTTTGTTTTGTTTATTTTTAAACACAATTATTTTCTACCAATCTGGTAAAAAGTAATTGTCCATGCTTGGATTTTTACCTGAAATACCTGTTCTCATTTGCATAACATTTAAAAGCACATTTTGTTTTTAATATGTCACTACTACAATTTTGTCATGTCACAAATTTGAGCTTTGCATTTTGTGCATGACAGAGCATCCCAGTAATTATTAGTTTTTATATGGCCATTTTTATTTCACAATTACATACTTAAAAAGAAAAGAAAAAACATGCCGGTGAATGTATTGGTGTTGCATGTGATGGTTAGATAAAATAATTCAAATGTCCCCCAGTAAATGTAACATTAATTTGCATTTGTGGTCTTGTAAGATCCTCAAAGTTGACATGAGGGCACTCCCTATAAATTCCACAGTACTCTTGGAAGATATGTGGAAGGCTATAAAATATAGCTAATCCCAGAGGCCCCAGTCACTGATTGTTTCTGAAAGATGTCACTTTATCATCATTTGGCTTCAACTTGACCTTGTTTTCCACTTCAGATGTTTTTTTTTCCCTTCCAACAAACAACAGGGCATGGAAAGGTCTCAGTGAATTATAGACTTCTTGTAGATTTCTATTGATGACAGTGATAATTTCATGGCTATTTTTTCTTTCTTTCTATTGTAGATAACACAATAAAGCAAGCACCGTTTTATCCATTTCACCCTGTAATATAGGTTTTTAGCAGTATCCCCTGGTGATGCACCAGAGTGAATCAACAAGGCACGTCGTGAGTCAACCCTTGATAAATGCATCATCAAAGAAGCACAATGTATTGTCCATTTTAAGTATTGGAACGTGCAGTAATTCTGCAAATAAACAAGGTAAAATCAATGGAACATTGACCCAGTCCAATTCTATCCCAAATGAACCATTATGACCTGTAAACCTCCACCAAACTCTTTTATAATGACATCTAAAGAATCTTGGAGTAAGCACAACAACATACATTGTTTAATACTATTAACCTTCTAACCTCACCTGCTTCTCTATTTCTTATTCGGAGAGAAGGTGAGGATAGAGATGTCAAAGGGTTGTAATGTTTACTCATATCATTAAGTATGGAAAGGTTGGTGTTTGATTTTTTATTTTTTGCAATAAGTTTATAAATAAAATATGATCTACATATCTGTCTTCCAGATGCTGTCTTTGTGCCATTTTTCAATTAGTACAAAAATGATTTAAAAATAAATAAATTCATACACAAATAAATAATGAAATAATACTACACTATTTTGGATACAACTATAACACAATCCAATATATATTTTTTTAAATGAATACATAAATGCTTTACCAAAATATAACTGTATCCTGTTAGAAACAGAAAATATATTTTCTAATTGAAAAGATGTTGTTCTTCTTTTTCAATATTTATTTCTAACAACAATAATTATTATTATTAAAAGGAAGTATTTTTCAAGCATGGGGAGAGTAATAATGAAAATGTAATTAAAGCCAGTCTGGCACCAAAGAATCAAATAATAATCAAATTAAGAATATTATATCAAAGCATCAATATAAAATGTTTCAAATGTATGTCCTTTACCACTAAAGCATAAACATAATGATTTCTATGCTGCAAAGAACCACGAGCTTAATGACACGTTTCATTGCTTAGTCAATTTAAGTAAAATTCTGTATGCTGAAATTCATTTCTGCGTGGTTCCCTTTTTTCATTAATCTACAAACACAGTGACTGAGACTGCAGCATATTCCCAGCATGTATGTATCATTCTCATTTATTGATTGGATGCAAAAGACGCCTTCATAAAATATTGACAGTTTAACTAAGTAATCCCAGTTTCATAAAAAAGAAACCTTAGCTTGATTTATACATGCTATTTTTTAACAATGACTAGGTGATCACAATGTCTGTTATGATCTGTCCCTATCAGATGGTGACCCTAAAGAATGAAAAGTGATTGCATCGGTAACAGTGTGGTATCAGGAGAGTAGCCAATGATGTTTTCGGTGAATACTTCCACCAGAAGCTAGATGATCCATCTCCCTTTTTAACTGGTGTCAGGATAGGTTTACTTGATGACGATTTGATGCCCAGCAATTGCTCCCCCTCGCCCACTGAAAATGAGTGATGACAGGGAAACAGACATCACAGGCCAAGACAGAGCAATCTGAAAGCTTTTCTTTGAACTCGTTATTGAATACCTTTCCATCCATGCCATTATAAGAGACATACTTTACAGACACACATTTGTAAAAATGTTTGTTGTATGTATGTTGTATATGTGTCTAGATATGTCCTCTCCATAGAAATAATTAGTGGCAGCGCACTCCACCAGTAATGCATTACTGCATTGTAATCTTCATGCTACTTGTGCAGATTGTACTGTTGATTTCTATGGTATTCACAAGACAACAGATTCTGTTGAATCAATGTGAGTGAAGATTTGCTTATTCAAAATTGAAATTGAAGACTTTTGAGAATTATACATTTTGGTAAGGTAACAATGATGTAGATTTAAACTTCAAAACTAAAGAAAAAACATAGCTAATAAAAATGTGTATACTGTATAGGGCCATGTGTGTTAAATACGTATGTAAAAATGGTGCCTTTAATTGTCATTAGTGTAGAATAAAGCTGTGTAAAAATAATCTTGATATTGTGAATGCATAATGAAACACATATATTGGAAAAAGGCACCTACATGTCAATTGAAAAAAATACATTGATTATTCCTTTAACAGTTCCTGTTAATATGGATAACTCTACCCTGTTCTTCCTTGGTCATGTGATATTGTGTTATTTACTGAGAAATTATAAAAGAAAATTTTCATGATTTTAGTAATCTTATGAATCTACTTTGAATAATGATGTGCATTACAACAGATTTATATTTAATAAATACATTAGCAAATTTCCTGTGTGTTCCTTGCATGTATTCCACAATCAACAGCTAAGAGGAAATATTCAGGTTAATTTGTGTGTATTATCGCCTCATAACTCTGGTTTAACCAGGAAATACTGTACTGTAATAATTTTCTTCAGTTTCCTATCTAAACAGCTGCTCCGGACAATATGTATCTTCAATTAGATAAACAAATACTAATGTGGAGGCTCAGACAAAATATATATATATATATATATATATATATATATATATATATATATATATATATATATATATACACAGACGGGAGACAAATTAAAGGAAAAAATAACATAAAGTGTCTCAGTAAAGTGTTGGGCCACCACAAGCCACCAGAACAGCTTCAATGCACCTTGGCATAGATTCTACATAGAGTCTCTGAACTCTACTGGAGGGATGGGACACCATTCTTCCAAAAGATATTCCCTCATTTGGTGTTCTGATGATGGTAGTGGAGAGCGCTGTCAAACACGTCGATCCAAAATCCGCCATAGGTGTTACATTGGGTTGAGATCTGATGACTGCGAAGGCCATAGCATATGATTCACATCATTTTCATACTCATCAAACCATTCAGTGAGCCCTTGTGCCCTGTGGATGGGGACATTGTCATCCTGGAAGTGACTACTCCCATCAGGATAGAAATGTGTCACCATAGGATAAAGGTGATCACTCAGAAGAACTTTGTAATGATTTGCAGTGACTCTTCCCTCTGAGGGGACAAGTGGACCCAAACCATGCCAGGAAAATGCCCCCCACAGCATAAAAGAGCCTCTGGACCCCTTCACTGTAGCAGCCAGGCCTTTACCGTTCTCTTGGAGTTGCCACACATGCACTCGGCCACTTGTCGAGAATATGGTGAAGGATGACTCTTCTTTATGCTGAAGATAGTTCTTAATGACTTTTGCGGTATGTTTGGGGTCGTTGTCATGCTGCAGAATAAATTTGGGGCCAATCAGATGAGTTTGGCTGTTTCTCACCCAGTTTTATTCCTCCTACACAGCTGTTTCTGTTTCAGTTAATGATTGTGTTTCAACCTATATATTTAATTGATGACCATTAGCACCTGTTTGGTATAATTGTTTAATCATACACCTGACTATATGCCTACAAAATCCTTGACTTTGTGCAAGTGTACCAAAAGAATTGATGCTGTTTTGAAGGCAAAGGGTGGTCACACCAAATATGGATTTGATGCAGATTTTTCTTCTGTTCACTCACGTTGCACTTAGTTAATTGATAAATATAATCTATTAACATTTCCATTTTTGAAAGCATTCTTACTTTACAGCATTTTTTCAAACCTGCATAAAACTTTTGCACAGTACTGTATATAAAAAAAAAATGACATTGTGTGAGAAGGGGCACAAAATGACAGTCGGACCAACACTATATTTCTCATTGGTCGGGAGCACCTGACCTGCACAGCTCCCATGATTGGTCAGTACCAGTATAACAGAAGGCATGCCTTGTTTGTTGGACGTAGGAGCCTGGAAGAAATACAATAAGAATAAGAGAAGACCGATGGATGGATAATGAACTTTTGCTTATGGACTCTAACTCTTATTTTGGATTGTGATTTAGATAGCTGTTATCTCTGTTAGTTTTCATTGTTAGAGAGGAACCATTTGAACAAGTTTAATTAGGCTCAACAAGAGCTAGGTTTTCTTTTGGTTTTCTTTCATTTCAATTACCCCTGCACTGTAAAATAAACTTGCCATCCATTTACACTATATCCCCTGTTGCCTGCATCTGTTTCCTTAGACCTCTCCAATTTAAAGAGCCCAGCACCATGGCAACATAATATTGTAGTGATGTGGGACTGTATGTGTTGGGACTGCAATGTCTGTCTGTCTGTCTGTCTGTCGGTTCTGTGTGTTGAGGAGTAGGACAGATCATTTGTGTTTGCATCCCATTTCATACCTTTAAACAATATCTACATTCTCTGTATTGTATATGTACACAACTGTACAACTGTACTGTTTTTTTTTCTGCATGACATGCAAGCAACAGCTATATTTCTTGACTAAATGCGTTGGGCTACAGCTTTGCATTCTGAATTAACTAATTTTACTCAACAGTTCTTACCATTTAAAATAAATAAATAAATAAATAATGCCAATTATTAATGGAGATATAAATGCATTCATAATATCATTAGGTATTATTAGTGTACTACAATTAAGGTGTACATTGCAATAGTCTACCTCAGGTCCAGGGCATGACATTTCTATTTGATCCACTACACTTAATTTCATGCATTGTTCTATTACTAAATACATTAAATTCAATGCATGAATGCAATAAAATGGGTACAATAAAACAGAACAATTTTCTTAGCATAGTCTTAAAGTGATTTTTTAATTTAAAAATGCTTGTGTAGTATGTAGTATTAAAAGTACTTATATTGTAGAGCTTTCTGTCCCAAACTTGTATAGGCAATTATAAAACATTTGCTGCTTTTAGGGATTTTTATTTATTTATTTTCCTGGACTGAGCTCCCTGTGAGCCCATGCTTGTAGCATGGAATGCTATTTTAGTACTGGCTGTTGTTTCATATTTAATACAAAACATACAATTTGTGTGTGCACATACACTTGTTTACATGTATAGTAGCTTTTCAGCCTTTTTGATACAAAAACAAGTCATAACAGAGCTTTTTCAGACACACACTATTCAATCACACCTTAACCTGGAAACTATTCTGACTGCCTTGCTGGAACGGGACACCCCTACAGTGAGGGAAAAAAGTATTTGATCCCCTGCTGATTTTGTACGTTTGCCCACTGACAAAGAAATGATCAGTCTTTAATTTTAATGGTTGTTGTATTTTAACAGTGAGAGACAGAATAACAACAACAAAATTCAGAAAAACGCATTTCTAAAAAGTTATAAATTGATTTGCATGTTAATGAGGGAAATAAGTATTTGATCCCCTATCAATCAGCAAGATTTCTGGCTCCCAGGTGTCTTTTATACAGGTAACAAGCTGAAATTAGGAGCACTCTCTTAAAGGGAGTGCTCCTAATCTCAGCTCGTTACCTGTATAAAAGACACCTGTCCACAGAAGCAATCAATCAATCAGATTCCAAACTGTCCACCATGGCCAAGACCAAAGAGCTGTCCAAGGATGTCAGGGACAAGATTGTAGACCTACACAAGGCTGGAATGGAAGGTGACAACAGTTGGTGTGATTATTCGCAAATGGAAGAAACACAAAATAACTGTCAGTCTCCCTCGGTCTGGGGCTCCATGCAAGATCTCACCTCGTGGAGTTTCAATGATCATGAGAACGGTGAGGAATCAGCCCAGAACTACACGCAAGGATCATGTTAATGATCTCAAGGCAGCTGCGACCATAGTCACCAAGAAAACAATTGGTAACACACTACACCATGAAGGACTGAAATCCTGCAGCACACGCAAGGTCCCCCTGCTCAAGAAAGCACATGTACAGGCCCATCTGAAGTTTGCCAAAGAACATCTGAATGATTCAGAGGACAACTGGGTGAAAGTGTTGTGGTCAGATGAGACCAAAATCGAGCTCTTTGGCATCAGCTCAACTCGCCGTGTTTGGAGGAGGAGGAATGCTGCCTATGACCCCAAGAACACCATCCCCACCATCAAACATGGAGGTGGAAACATTATACTTTGGGGGTGTTTTTCTGCTAAGGGGACAGGACAACTGCACTGCATCAAAGGGACGATGGACAGGGCCATGTACCGTCAAATCTTGGATGAGAACCTCCTTCCCTCAGCCAGGGCATTGAAAATGGGTCGTGGATGGGTATTCCAGCATGACAATGACCCAAAACACACAGCCAAGGCAACAAAGGAGTGGCTCAAGAAGAAGCACATTAAGGTCCTGGAGTGGCCTAGCCAGTCTCCAGACCTTAATCCCATAGAAAATCTGTGGAGGGAGCTGAAGGTTCGAGTTGCCAAACGTCAGCCTCGAAACCTTAATGAGTTGGAGAGGATCTGCAAAGAGGAGTGGGACAAAATCCCTCCTGAGATGTGTGCAAACCTGGTGGCCAACTACAAGAAACATCTGACATCTGTGATTGCCAATAAGGGTTTTGCCACCAAGTACTAAGTCGAAGGGGTCAAATACTTATTTCCCTCATTAACATGCAAATCAATGTATAACTTTTTTGAAATGCGTTTTTCTGGATTCTTTTGTTGTTATTCTGTCTCTCACTGTTAAAATACACCTACCATTAAAATTATAGACTGATCATTTCTTTGTCAGTGGGTAAACGTACAAAATCAGCAGGGGATCAAATACTTTTTTCCCTCACTGTATTAATGCCCTTGCACCCAGTGATCGGCTCCCCCAATCACGGCACTCTGCCTGCTCCCAAGCTGGGTTTTGTGGGCTCAAATTACTGTCAAAAGTAATGAATTCCTCCAAACATTGTTTACTGGGGTTAATTTCAGACCATGGCCAGGTTATGGTGCTGTAACTCTCTTTCTGTCTTAGTTCCACAGATTGGAGCACCTATCTATACAGAGGCATATACAAGCAGCAATCACATATTGCATATAAGTTACAGTTTGACCAGTCATCTGACAAATTGTGTGATGCATATGTAGAACCTATGCAATTGAGATGCTTAAGGTTCGTCATACTTCTGCACACTGGCGACTGGTCTATAAGGGGTGATGGGGCACCGCCCCACCTGTTTAAATTCAACATGAAAAAAAATACCATGTAGGAATAAATAAGCACATTGGATAAAAACAGGTACCTCCTGTTACAATTGATCAATTGTGTGCAATTTTGTGGATCTATTGAGCTGGCCTTGCGTGGACATGACGAAAACGAATCATCTTTGAACCTGGGAGTGTGGCGGGGCTTGGTGGATTTTGTGTCTTGTATAGACAGCAATGGAAGAGCATTTGAAAACAGCGACTAAGTTTAAAGGCACTTCCACAACAGTACAAAATGCATTTTCTTTTTCTTTTTTTACCATTTCATGACTGTCTGTGAAATTGATTGTATTTCAGTCATCAATATCATGTATTTATTGTTAACGGTCGCTTTTTAACAACAACAAATAAACATTTTGGTCAATTATTAGTTTTATTTGTTGCACTGTTGTAAACAAAACAAAATTAAAACAAATATTGTATTAATAAGATATGGTACTGCTAATATTTATACACAGTTCTAGTAATATTTGCATGAAGCTCCTCCTGCCCCACGTGTCTCTGAGGTCACTGGCTGTGTCTGCTTCTGCATCATCATCTTCTAAACCTGCAAACCAGAAAGAACAGAATTAAGTCAAAAGCACCTAAATCAAAGCACAACAGAAGAAACAAAATACAAAGCAAATAAAGATCCTTGTTATTTCAAAAAAATAAAAAACATTAACTTTTTATGTAGCCTGAAGATTTTCCCCCTATGAAACTAATAGAAATAAGCAATAGACATAAAGCTTTAGCCTGCGTAAATTAGATGGTTCTGCTGCATTAACTTCATAAAACCATAATCCTTTCCCCATAAACTATTACATGCGCTGCAACATTCCTGATTTATGGGGTGGAGAATCGATGGGAAAAAATTAATGCTTGCAAAACATATTAGAGACAATATTGAACAGATTTTAATTGTGATTTGATTCCAGTGGCCCTTATCCACAAGATTAATGGGACCTACCCCTCCACTCCAGTCGGCTGTAAAGAGAGTCTTTAATATGACAATTAAGTATCTGTCTTTAGATTTTATTGTATCTTTCTCTGAAGATCACTTCATCAGTACAGTGCAGCTTTTGTGCAGATTAAATTGAGACTCAATTTTCTCCATTTTCCAGCACTTACTTATGTTTTATGACAAGCACTAAATCAATTTTATGCTATTATTGATTTTTTTTTTTTTCTTAAATGGACACAAACCATTTTGCCTTTTGCACTTCTCTTCGCTTTACCTCTTTTTCCCTGATGACCTAATGCACAGTCTGAAACAGAAACTTCGAGGGAGGTGGAGGGGTCGGGTGGAGGGGGGGGGGTGGACTTGGTCTGCTTGATAATAACTATTTTCTTTTTCACACACAACCACAGATACACTTCTGCCCTGCAACTACACATTGAGTGCTTAGAATTCCCAGATCAGGTGTCTTAAGTATAAGAATAATGCAATTATCTGCCAAAAGAGCACATAAATATACACAACAGTTGAAGTCTTTGATGTGCCATATTGGCTTATGTGGCATGTTTGTGTTCTACAAAACAATACAATACAGAAATCTGACTCTGACCTTGATATAATTTTGGATTTAAGTTTTTCAAATTGCATTTATAAATGATTCACAACATTAAATATTTCAAAAGAGCATTAATACAGTGTTATTAACTTTATAGAAGCTGACCTCTAATAATTATAATTTGCAAGTTTTAAAAACGAAGATAGCTTTCAAGGTTTTTTCAATTTACAATTCAGTATCCATAGTTGTTATTGTGTTACTGTGTATTGTCATTGGCAACCACTGCACAAAAGCATTATCACAATGCACAGCAATGTCCTTAACGTGTCACATTGAAATTGGCCAGGTTAATTAGGATAGATCTGTGTTCTTATAGAGGTTTACTACAAAGACCTTTGACAGTTATTATTGTTTTGTTATTACTTTGCTTAGCTGCACTTTATGATAAAAAAATGTGTTCTGTGAAATTAATTAAAAATGTGCTTGGGCTCATGATCTCCTGAGAGGTACAACCAGTAAAAGCCATTATTCAGATTGCAGGATATGTCCCTATAACCTGGATTGAGCTAGTCTTCAACCCCAGTAATGCTATTGTCAGCTTTAGGGATACTACAAATCCAGGGGACTACAACAAAAATGCTGTAAAATGTCGACTGGATAATCCTGCACACCCGTTGACTCCTTTATTTTCTCTCGCAGGTTCAGAATGTTAGCAATTCCAATGGGTTAGTAGTTCCAGCTGCATCACATTCTCATATTGGTGTAACATCTGGGCTGCAGGGATTGTGAACTTGCAATACAAAACATTTTGGATTCCTATAATGTGTTTTCAGGGGACAACTTGCCTAGGGTAATCCCTCTCAAAGAAGCTGTGGATTGAGCAAATGTAATGATAATTCCAAATAGCTTGAAAATTAGGAATTTCATTATTTCTAATCATTATTTTAAAATAATTGTCAACCTAAAAATACTGGTTCTGATATTCAGATGACAGTTTTGTAAAAAGTAGCAAGAAAACAACAACAAAAAAAACAACAACAATAATGTGATATCTGGTGATTTTTTTAAATCTTTGATCCAAAAAGGAGTTTTCAGGTAGATGGATAAGCACAACATCAGTAAAGGAAAAAAAAATCTTAAATTGGTTTGGAAATACCTATTAATAGTTTGGTATGCTTTCAAATTCATCACAACCTCAATGAAGTATTAACTCAGCATGAAAATTCAATATCAAACTTTTGATAACAATAAATCAAATAACTAATTGTATAATGGATTGAACAATATTTGTTGGATAATAGCATATATGGCAAGAAGAACATTACTAGGTATAATCAATTACGATTTACCACCATTATTAAGACCATATTTTACATTAACTCGTTATATTTTCTGAGATTTTACTGAACAATTGCTGACAATTTTTTAAATGATTAAAATAATTTAAAATCATAATAGCTTAAAAATGTATTTTTTGAGACAGGGCTTTCTTATCTGGAAACTGTTGACATCAGTCACTTTTTGGGAGTGACTGATGTCACTAACTAAAACTTAGTTTAGGAGTAAAATTACTCCTTGCTCAGAGTATGAGGTAGAAGTTAGTTATAAAGTCTCTTACACCTACTTTTAGATTGGAGTAGGATCCAATTGAAGGAATAACTATTAGCAAATTTTCACGACAATTTAGGTTAGATAAAGTCTCACTGTGACGTATTTGCTTCATTTTGTAGACAAGCAGAAGTGAAAATACAACTATACGAATATACTAAGCTAACAGCCTTTTATTTGTTTATATTTTGACACAAAAAAATAAGTGTTTCCCCCTCATTCCTTCATTAAGAGGACGTTAAGGTGCTACATGGAATTAAAATGCTAGATTAATTTCACATTCGTAATCACAATCAAAAATATACATAAAACATATTAAATTTAACACTATTTATCCTTCCATTGTACATATGAAATTGTCCATAGGTGGAAACACTGTAGTATATTCATGAATGGTTTTATAATGATTTGCTATTCTGTATTGAATAAAATACAAATTAAAGTTAACATGCATATGTTATCACACATAAACTTTATTATGAGTTAGGTGCTTTTAGTAGAAGGGTAACATGTTTCATGTAAGTAAAATCAATACCTATACATAAACCGTGTGCTTGTAAAAATAAAAATAAACATGATTACTGTCTGAGAACTTATTTTAAACTACAAGGGGATGTTTTATCTTGTTGATTTGGATTACCAGTAAAAAAAAAAAAACATTTCATTCAAATCTATACATTAGTAGCTAATCGATAAATTATGCAAATTGGCACCAACTTTCATTTCAAACCACCATGCCAGGAGAACGCTACCTACCTGAATGCATAGTGCCAACTGTCTGGGTCTGTTTTTCATGGTTCAGCTAGGCCCCTTAGTTCCACTGAAGGGAAATCGTAATGCTACATTGGCATTCTAGAACTTTGTGGCAATAGTTTGGGGAAGGCCCTTTCCTATTTCAGCATGTGTGGAAGAACTTGACTGGCCTGCATGGAGCCCTGTCCTCAACCCCATCAAATACCTTAGGGATGAATTGGAAGGCCAACTGTGAGCCAAGCCTAATCGCCCAACATCTCACTACCACCTCACTAATGCTCTTGTGGCTGAATGGGAGCAAATCCCTGCTTCAATGTTCCAGCATCTAGTGAAAAGCCTTCCTAGAAGATTATAGCAGCAAAGGGAGGGACCAACTCCCTATTAAATCAATCAATCAATATTTTTTTATTTATATAGCACCATGTGCAGGGTAGCCACAGAGCACTTCACAAAGTGGTAAACATACAACAAACATACAGCAAAATAAATAAATAAATACATAAATGAAAAATAGACCTTGAATTAAAATAAAGTAAACCAACATTAAATAAACTATTAGGCACAGAGGAGAGAAAAAAGAAAAAACTCCTATGGATGGCGTGTAGGAGAAAATAATTATCTGGGGGTCCATGGACTAATGGTTGCCTCCCCTCCAGGCAATACTGTTGTTGCAGCAGCAAGGAGATCAGAAAGTCCTTAAATGGTGCTACTGGCTGTGATCTTCCCTCTGGTGGGGACCTCTCGCCATCCCTCGGGGTTGGGGGGGTTGGAACATCAATAGCCCTTGGGTGGCGATGGCTCGTCGGACCTTGGGGTGTGGGTGCACTGTCAGCCCTGCATGGTGGGGTACCTCTGGGGTGGGTTGTGCCTCGCCCGGCTTCCATGGTGGCTGATGAGGTGCCTCATCGGCCCCTCAGAGGGGGCTATTGCTGGAAGACTTAAAGCAAATTGTCCTGATGTACTGGTCATGTAATGCAGGACATCTCCACATACAATTGTGCATTGCAATAAGCTAGAAAAGCAGAGACTAAAAAGATGAGTCTTCAGCCGTGATTTAAAGGCTAAGACAGAGAGGTCATCTCTTACATTAGCTGAAAGATCATTCCACAGTTTAGGGGCCCTATAACTAAATGCTCTACCACCTACAGTTTTCTTGTGTATTTTAGGGACCACTAAGTACACACTGGTAAGTAAACGCCCCAAGAACATGCAGGAACTAAAAATGGCTGCAGTACAGGCCTGGCAGAGCATCACCAGGGAAGAAACCCAGCATCTGGTGATGTCTATAGGTTCCAGACTTCAGGCAGTCAATAACTGCAAAGGATTTGCTACCAACTATTGAAACTCACAATTTAATTCATGATTGAGTTAGTTTGTCCAAATGCTTTTGAGCCCCTAAAATTGGGGGGAACACATATAAAAATGTGTGTAATTCCTACACTGTTCACCCAATTTGGATGTATCTACCCTCAAATTAAACATGAAAGTCTACACTTAAAGCACATCTTGATTGTTTCCTTTCAAATCCATAGTGGTCGTGTACAGAGCCAAAATGATGACAATTGTGTCACTGTCCAAATATTTGTGGACCCTATCCTGCCTTGTGTTTCCTAAACCCTGCCATACAGAGCCCGGGTGCTGTGACTAAACCCCCTCCATTGTCACAATATATACAGTATGTGTGTGTGTGTGTGTGTGTGTGTGTGTGGTGTGTGTGTGTGTGTGTGTGTGTGTGTGTGTGTGTGCATGTGTGCGTGTGTGTAAATGAAGAGGATAGATACATACTTACATAGAAACATCTGAATCATTAAAAGCCAGGAATCGAATGTTATGATTTGACCTGTGGAAGCATCTGTCTATTTTATAGATGAAGTGTCAAAGATTCAATGCTATTATGTAGTTTTAAGATGTTCTAAAGTATTCTAAGGAGGGTGAAATTCCAAACTCTCCTTTCCTTATTTATATATATATATATATATATATATATATATATATATATATATATATATATATATATATACACTCACCTAAAGGATTATTAGGAACACCATACTAATACTGTGTTTGACCCCCTTTCGCCTTCAGAACTGCCTTAATTCTATGTGGCATTGATTCAACAAGGTGCTGAAAGCATTCTTTAGAAATGTTGGCCCATATTGATAGGATAGCATCTTGCAGTTGATGGAGATTTGTGGGATGCACATCCAGGGCACGAAGCTCCCGTTCCACCACATCCCAAAGATGCTCTATTGGGTTGAGATCTGGTGACTGTGGGGGCCAGTTTAGTACAGTGAACTCATTGTCATGTTCAAGAAACCAATTTGAAATGATTCGACCTTTGTGACATGGTGCATTATCCTGCTGGAAGTAGCCATCAGAGGATGGGTACATGGTGGTCATAAAGGGATGGACATGGTCAGAAACAATGCTCAGGTAGGCCGTGGCATTTAAACGATGCCCAATTGGCACTAAGGGGCCTAAAGTGTTCCAAGAAAACATCCCCCACACCATTACACCACCACCACCAGCCTGCACAGTGGTAACAAGGCATGATGGATCCATGTTCTCATTCTGTTTACGCCAAATTCTGACTCTACCATCTGAATGTCTCTACAGAAATCGAGACTCATCAGACCAGGCAACATTTTTCCAGTCTTCAACTGTCCAATTTTGGTGAGCTTGTGCAAATTGTAGCCTCTTTTTCCTATTTGTAGTGGAGATGAGTGGTACCCGGTGGGGTCTTCTGCTGTTGTAGCCCATCCGCCTCAAGGTTGTACGTGTTGTGGCTTCACAAATGCTTTGCTGCATACCTCGGTTGTAACGAGTGGTTATTTCAGTCAAAGTTGCTCTTCTATCAGCTTGAATCAGTCGGCCCATTCTCCTCTGACCTCTAGCATCAACAAGGCATTTTCGCCCACAGGACTGCCGCATACTGGATGTTTTTCCCTTTTCACACCATTCTTTGTAAACCCTAGAAATGGTTGTGCATGAAAATCCCAGTAACTGAGCAGATTGTGAAATACTCAGACCGACCCGTCTGGCACCAACAACCATGCCACGCTCAAAATTGCTTAAATCACCTTTCTTTCCCATTCAGACATTCAGTTTGGAGTTCAGGAGATTGTCTTGACCAGGACCACACCCCTAAATGCATTGAAGCAACTGCCATGTGATTGGTTGGTTAGATAATTGCATTAATGAGAAATTGAACAGGTGTTCCTAATAATCCTTTAGGTGAGTGTATATATATATATATAAGATGCAGGTAACTACAGTACAAACTTTTTACTTGGTGTCACAAGGGGCAGTACTTAATCTGAAAGTAGACCCCGTGGTACAGCAGACCTGCACACTCGTCATATTCTCTTCAAAGAATGTTTGTACTGTGGCCACACTGATTAAAAATGTAATGCAGAAAATAATTTTCAATGTTGAAACATACATGTTAAATATATGATTGTGTTACACAGCTATATTTACACTTGTACCATTGTCTAAATTGCATTTCCATACATAAATATTCTTTACAGTACCTTGATGTAATATGACCGGGTGGAGTGGGTGAATACATGTACATTTCTTAATTTCTTTATTTAAAACCATGTTCATGTTTTCTTTAAACAAATATACCTCTTCAGGGAGAATTATGGACAGCTTTAATTCAAAACCAAAATAAAGATGGATCTGCTGTGGGATTTTGTTTTTTTAGTGTCTACATTTTCAAGTCGGCCCGGACCCATATGGGTAATCTTTTTCAAATTATGATACCAATTGACATATACCTGATGTCACCATCTGCTAGAGCTGCAGCCTTCCCCTGTCAGTTCTTGGTAATTTCTGACAGCACTATGACAGATTAGGAATTGTTGTCTGGGACATTTGTCATTTGATTACAAGACGGCCATCCTTCAGCTCACAGGAGTATGAAGTTGCAATCTAAGACAATTTCTCATGACTTCCCAGGCAACTGACCATAATGCCCTTTTATCAGGATGCCTTTTGTTTTGACTTTTAACAAATCCGAGTCCTACTAAGAAGCAGGTAACTACACATGGACAATCAAACAAGTCATGTAATACGAGTTCTGATTTCTAACCACTTTAACTGTAAGGTTGGAACAGCCCAAAGTGTTGAAAGGCATGTTGTGCAAAGGCTCTAAAAGTGATCCACAGAGATTCTTTATATGACATGCTTGGTTACTGATTAAAAAGAAAGAAACATGTTTTTGCAGATCTCTAGCTTATGCACATTTGCATCTGAAAGTATGCATTATTCTATTAAACGGTACTGTTCATTGATTCATTTTGTTTATGTATTAATTTATATTTAATTTGTACAGAGCCTGAAAAAGGTAGAGAAAACATAAATATCTTGTGGGAATGATTTAGTATTTCTACGCATGTGTGCGATGCTGTTGTATAAGTAAGAACTACAAAATCAAAATCTCAGATGTTCCCCTGAAATAAATCATGCACAGATACAAGATACTAAATTGTTCCCATGAAATATTACATTGTGTGCCTAAGATACTAAATCATGACCATAAGATATATACAGACGGGTGACAAATTAAAGGAAAAACCTGAATAAATGAGTGGAGGAACATAACAAATGCAGATGCCTCCAAACAGGTGTACTGCATGATACAATTAAGCAATTAACATCCTATCATGCTGTGTGGCATGAATGAAAATGCTGGCCCAGTTGACCTCAATTTTGGATCAGGATGGCAAGAAGAAAGGATCTAAGTGACTCTGAAAGAGGGGGCATTATTGGGGCACGAATGGCAGGAGCCTCAGTCACAAAGACTGCTCAAGTGGCTAGTGTTTCAATTAGGAACAGTGACTAAAGTTACATCTGCATTCAGATCTATGGGAAAGACATCAGTAAATAGGGTTGGAAATTTGGTCGAAAGCGCACATTCAATGCTCGTGTATTACTGCGATTATGTAAGGAAAAACAGAAGAGCAACTCTTTCCCAGGTGACTGAGAATGTCAATGCAGGACGTGATCAGACTGTGTCAGCAAGAACAGTCCATCGAGAACTACACAGAGAGGGATATTATAGTGGGGTTGCAGTGCATAAACCCCTCATTACAATAACAAATTTGAGAGTTCAGTGGTGCACAAACCATAGGTCTACAGAGGTGTGGAAAAAAGTGATATGGTCAGATGAGTCATCCTTCACTATATATTCTCGAAAGTGGGCGAGTGCATGTGTGACGACAACAAGAGAACAATACAGGCCTGACTGCTTGACCCCTACAGTGAGGGGGTCCAGAGGCTCTGTTATTCTGTGGGGGGCATTTTCCTGGCATAGTTTGGGTCCACTTGTCCCCTTAGAGAGAAGGGTCACTGCAAATCATTACAAAGGTACAGTGAGGGAAAAAAGTATTTGATCCCCTGCTGATTTTGTACGTTTGCCCACTGACAAAGAAATGATCAGTCTATAATTTTAATGGTAGGTGTATTTTAACAGTGGGAGACAGAAAAACAACAAAAAAAATCCAGAAAAACGCATTTCAAAAAAGTTATAAATTGATTTGCATGTTAATGAGGGAAATAAGTATTTGACCCCTTCGACTTCGTACTTGGTGGCAAAACCATTGTTGGCAATCACAGAGGTCAGATGTTTCTTGTAGTTGGCCACCAGGTTTGCACACATCTCAGGAGGGATTTTGTCTCACTCCTCTTTGCAGATCCTCTCCAAGTCATTAAGGTTTCGAGGCTGACGTTTGGCAACTCGAACCTTCAGCTCCCTCCACAGATTTTCTATGGGATTAAGGTCTGGAGACTGGCTAAGCCACTCCATGACCTTAATGTGCTTCTTCTTGAGCCACTCCTTTGTTGCCTTGGCTGTGTGTTTTGGGTCATTGTCATGCTGGAATACCCATCCACAACGCATTTTCAATGCCCTGGCTGAGGGAAGGAGGTTCTCACCCAAGATTTGACGGTACATGGCCCAGTCCATCGTCCCTTTGATGCAGTGCAGTTGTCCTGTCCCCTTAGCAGAAAAACACCCCCAAAGCATAATGTTTCCACCTCCATGTTTGACGGTGGGGATTGGTGTTCTTGGGGTCATTCCTCCTCCTCCAAACACGGCGAGTTGAGTTGATGCCAAAGAGCTTGATTTTGGTCTCATCTGACCACAACACTTTCACCCAGTTCTCCTCTGAATCATTCAGATGTTCATTGGCAAACTTCAGACGGGCCTGTACATGTGCTTTCTTGAGCAGGGGGACCTTGCGGGTGCTGCAGGATTTCAGTCCTTCACGGCGTAGTGTGTTACCAATTGTTTTCTTGGTGACTATGGTCCAAGCTGCCTTGAGATCATTAACAAGATCCTCCCGTGTAGTTCTGGGCTGATTCCTCACCGTTCTCATGATCATTGAAACTCCACGAGGTGAGATCTTGCATGGAGCCCCAGATCGAGGGAGGACTGAAAGTTATTTTGTGTTTCTTCCATTTGCGAATAATCGCACCAACTGTTGTCACCTTTTCACCAAGCTGCTTGGCGATGGTCTTGTAGCCCATTCCAGCCATGTCTAGGTCTACATTCTTGTCCCTGACATCCTTGGACAGCTCTTTGGTCTTGGCCATGGTGGAGAGTTTGGAATCTGATTGATTGATTGCCTCTGTGGACAGGTGTCTTTTATACAGGTAACGAGCTGAGATTAGGAGCACTCCCTTTAAGAGAGTGCTCCTAATCTCAGCTCGTTACCTGTATAAAAGACACCTGGGAGCCAGAAATCTTGCTGATTGATAGGGGATCAAATACTTATTTCCCTCATTAACATGCAAATCAATTTATAACTTTTTTGCAATGCATTTTTCTGGATTTTTTTGTTGTTATTCTGTCTCTCACTGTTAAAATACACCTACAATTAAAATTATAGACTGATCATTTCTTTGTCAGTGGACAAACATACAAAATCAGCAGGGGATCAAATACTTTTTTCCCTCACTGTATTCACCTTTATCCTATGGTGACACATTTCTATCCTGATGGGAGTGGTCTCTTCCAGGATGACAATGCCCCCATCCATATGGCACGAGGGGATACTGAATGGTTTGAAGTGAATCATGTGCTATGGCTTTCGCAGTCACCAGATCTCAACCCAATTGAACACCTATGGAAGATCTGAGACAGCGCTCTCCACCACCATCATCAAAATACCAAGTAGAGGGAATATCTTTTGGAAGAATGGTGTTCCATCCCCCCAGTAGAGTTCCAGAGACTCGTAGAATCTATGCCAAGGCACATTGAAGCTGTTCTGGTGGCTCGTAGTGGCCCAGCAACTTACTGAGACACTTTATGTTGGCTTTTCCTTTAATTTGTCACCCATCTGTAATATATATATTCTTTTTTTTTATCATGTCCCTACCCAGGCTTCATACAATTGCTCTGATTGAACTGAGCTAAAACAGGGTGTTTTTACTGACACTCCAATGATGTCACTCAGTTCACGTAACTGGAATTGGTGGTGTTAAACAAACTACAAATTATACAAATTATAATTAGTTGGTATAGTTTAATTAACAATATTTTACTAATTAAATCACATAATGACTATTTGATGGAAAGATCTGTATAAATCAAACTACAACTAAGCAGGATTATACTTTAAACTGTAATGGAAGGAAATAAGCATTATGCTGAAATTATTTTATTCACAGAGCCTCAGATTCAGCTGGGAACTGCATTCTCTGTTAAAATTATCTCTAGACTTTTTTTTTTGTTTTGTTTTTACTTTGTCGTATGAAAATGAAATCAGACTCATGTAATTTACCTAGCTCTTAAATTATGTTTTTAGCTATTGCTTAGTTACATTTTCATATTAATGTATTATACACATTTGAACATAATTTATTCACTTATTATGTTAAAAATATATGACATTCAGTCCAAATAATGACATTAATAAACAACAATTCCATCAGTAGCACAAACAAACAACAACAGCAAATAAGGCAAGATTCTTTCCAGTTAATGGTTTCCATATAAATAACAACCCAGCAACCTGTTCCACACTTTCACAGTGTTAAGACAATGGGTGTGTGAACTGAATTTAACTGTGATAGTGTGAACATGTGTTATATCTGTTATATCAAACAGACTGGATAGAAGGGAACCCAAGTACAGAGCAAGCACAGTTCAAGCGGGGGGTCAAGAAACAGCAGACAGGTGTACGATGTCAATAGAACAGGCAGGAGTCAAAACACAGGTAAACAGGGTAATGCAGGAAATCCAAAGGCGAGGTTTGTAAAAAAAACAGGCAAAAGGTCAGTAATCCAAAGAACAAGGCAAAACGGGAGATCCCAAAGGCAGTGCTCAAGAGAGGAAAGCAAGGGTCAAAACACAAAGGCTATCTCTTTCAGGTAATAAAGCTTGGTAGTGTCGCACACAAGACTTCGCATTGAGGTGAGACTTGGTGGGGTTTAAATACATGGAGCTGATTAGTAGGGATGTCTGGGACAGGTGAAGGTGGTGATTAAATAAAATAGGGCTATAATACATTGAAACAGAGAAAGGGGTATGGCAAGCCTAATTATCATTTAGAGATATCTCTAAATGCATTTCAAGATATCTTCAAATATTTTGAGATAAGTTAACAGGAAGTGATAATCTTGGGCTACATACAGGAAGTGATTTTAAGATATCTCAAAATGATTTAGAGATATCTCAAAATGATTTAGAGATATCTTAAAATGATTTAGCGATATCTCTAAATAAACAGGAAGTTATTTGCATTTAATAGATATTTGATATTTAAATAATTATGTTGTGGGGTTCCCCACAATTTGTCTGAGTTCCTCTAAGTTACCATGGAGTGTTTTGGGTTATTGCCCCAACTTTGTGAACCAGACCCAGAGGGTAAGCTCAAAAATTGAGAGCAAAATAGAAAGCTTTTGTGGTTTGAATACAATATAGCTCTTTGAGATTGCAACTGGGACTTCTAAAATCAGTTTATCTTATGTTATAAAGTAACATTTACAGGGACTGTAGACCGACATAGGGTCCAAAAGTACATTCATTTAATGACAAAAGTTTCTGGAGTATCATTGGTGAGATGAGTCAAATAGGGATGGTAAAATGCCAAAAAAACGGATAAAATCTAAAAACATATAGACCTTAGGGGTATATAGCTCCTAGACTGTAGAAGCCTGTAGCACTTGCAGTGTACATGATAAATAATATAATCCATCCTGCATATAAAGGCAGAGTCTACCCTCTCACACACGGCTAGAACAGGAACCAGCCATAGTAAACATGTTGAGATATTACCTATCCTGCTCTGTTGAGACACTTGAGAGTAATCCCAATCCAGCATTTCAGTTTGGCGATAATACACTCCTATCAGTTTTAATAGCCCCATGTTGGATTCAGGGGGGTATTATGGATTGTACAGCAAGCATATTGTCATTAAATTAAATTTTCAGAACGTTCCCCAGCTCATCACAAATACCGCAGAGAGTAATCATAATCGGTTCTCAACACATGTGTAATTGCCTTCAGCTGGCGTTCTTTTACAGTTGACATTGTTCAGTGGTGATAAGGTGATTGGTGATTTGAATACACAGCTTGTTTCATAGCAGTCGTAATTGAAATATGGTATGTGTGAATGGAAGATTACATTAAGACCCAGGATAATCACCTGACATGAGAGTAATTGAGTCTACAATCTGCCACAGACTCTCTCAGCGAGAGCTAAAATGAAAGGGAGCCATTAGTAGCTGCAATTTTGGCTCTGTGCTGTTCTCAAGTGCCAGGCTGGCATTCCTTGACTCTTTTGCTATGGAATCTGCACGAATGTGTTAGAGTGGGCTACTTGAATGAAAAGAAAACAGATGGCTACTCATAGGTTCCTAATTTCATATTCATCTTTCATTTTTTGTTATGTAGAGTAACCAATAGTGTGTGGACACATGGCCAGAGCACTTACAATGTTTAATAGGAGATGAGAGATTCAGAGTCTACAATGTACATGTTTATATCTTTGTCTCTTTAAACTATGAAGATGATGCTGTTGATTTTTTTGTGCACTGTGCTTAGTTTTTGTAATCCTTTTCAGCTGCTAATACGAACAACTAATCTTTAGGAAAAGTTCTATACCACAAAAGAGCACAGTTGTTTATTCCTTATTGAACCACTAAATATTATTTTTCACAATGGGGACAATTTCAGTAGATATGCAATTCATAAATACAGCATTACTTTTCTTTAAATAAATCCCACTCTAACTGTATAGTAAATAACACATGAGAAGTTACAAAATTACTCTAAACAAATCACAAAGCCATTTTAATAATGGGCATTCTCAAGTGTCTGCAGATGTAGATGTCATAATAATTCTTCTAAATATCAAGTAATTGTACAAACAGATGGTCATCAAATGAGAAAGTGACTACATTTGATTATAACTAAGTATATAGTAATATATATACACTCACCTAAAGGATTATTAGGAACACCATACTAATACTGTGTTTGACCCCCTTTCGCCTTCAGAACTGTCTTAATTCTACGTGGCATTGATTCAACAAGGTGCTGAAAGCATTCTTTAGAAATGTTGGCCCATATTGATAGGATAGCATCTTGCAGTTGATGGAGATTTGTGGGATGCACATCCAGGGCACGAAGCTCCCGTTCCACCACATCCCAAAGATGCTCTATTGGGTTGAGATCTGGTGACTGTGGGGGCCAGTTTAGTACAGTGAACTCATTGTCATGTTCAAGAAACCAATTTGAAATGATTCGACCTTTGTGACATGGTGCATTATCCTGCTGGAAGTAGCCATCAGAGGATGGGTACATGGTGGTCATAAAGGGATGGACATGGTCAGAAACAATGTTCAGGTAGGCCGTGGCATTTAAACGATGCCCAATTGGCACTAAGGGGCCTAAAGTGTGCCAAGAAAACATCCCCCACACCATTACACCACCACCACCAGCCTGCACAGTGGTAACAAGGCATGATGGATCCATGTTCTCATTCTGTTTATGCCAAATTCTGACTCTACCATCTGAATGTCTCAACAGAAATCGAGACTCATCAGACCAGGCAACATTTTTCCAGTCTTCAACTGTCCAATTTTGGTGAGCTTGTGCAAATTGTAGCCTCTTTTTCCTATTTGTAGTGGAGATGAGTGGTACCCGGTGGGGTCTTCTGCTGTTGTAGCCCATCCGCCTCAAGGTTGTACGTGTTCTGGCTTCACAAATGCTTTGCTGCATACCTCGGTTGTAACGAGTGGTTATTTCAGTCAAAGTTGCTCTTCTATCAGCTTGAATCAGTCGGCCCATTCTCCTCTGACCTCTAGCATCAACAAGGCATTTTCGCCCACAGGACTGCCGCATACTGGATGTTTTTCCCTTTTCACGCCATTCTTTGTAAACCCTAGAAATGGTTGTTCGTGAAAATCCCAGTAACTGAGCAGATTGTGAAATACTCAGACCGGCCTGTCTGGCACCAACAACCATGCCACGCTCAAAATTGCTTAAATCACCTTTCTTTCCCATTCAGACATTCAGTTTGGAGTTCAGGATATTGTCTTGACCAGGACCACACCCCTAAATGCATTGAAGCAACTGCCATGTGATTGGTTGGTTAGATAATTGCATTAATGAGAAATTGAACAGGTGTTCCTAATAATCCTTTAGGTGAGTGTGTATATATATATATATATATATATATATATATATATATATATAGTATGTATACTACTATATAATATTATCCAAATGTATATATATAAAATGATCCAAATTATATGTACACACACACACACACACACACACACACACATATATATATATATATATATATATATATATATATATATATACACATCATATATCAGTGGACACATCTTGGGAAGGCCTTAATCCAACAGTGTATCAATATAGGCTGATGTTTTTTTCTTGACTGATATATATATATATACTGTTCAAAAGTTTGGTTTCACTTAGAAACATACATCAAATGAATTTGAATAGGAAATATAGTAATTGCCAAGGTTAGAAATAATGATTTTTAATTGAAATAATAATTGTTAACTTCAAACTTTGCTTTCGTCAAAGAATCCTCCATTTGCAGCAATTACAGCTTTGCAGACCTTTTGCTTACTAGTTGTCAATTTGTTGAGGTAATCTGAAGAGGTTTCACCCCATGCTTCCTGAAGCACCTCCCACAAGTTGGATTGGCTTGATGTGGGTCAAGCTGCTCCCACAACACCTCAATAGGGTTGACATCAGGTGACTGTGCTGGCCACTCCATTATAGACAGAATACCAGCTGAATGCTTATTCCCTAAATAGTTCTTGCATAGTTTAGAGCTGTGCTTTGGGTCATTGTCCTGTTGTAGGAGGAAATTGTCTCCAATCAAGTGCCGTCCACAGGGTATGGAATAGCGTTGCAAAATGGAGTGATAGCCTTCCGTCTTCAAGATCCCTTTTACCCAGTATAAATCTCCCACTTTACCACCACCAATGCACCCCCAGATCATCACATTGCCTCCACCTTGATTGAAAGATGGTGTCAGGCACTCCTCCAGCATCTTTTCATTTGGTATGCGTCTCACAAATGTTCTTCTTTGTGATCCGAACATCTCAAACTTAGATTCATCTGTCCATAACACTTTTTTCCAATCTTCCTCTTTCCAGTGTCTGTGTTATTTTGCCCATCTTAATCTTTTCTTTTTATTGGTCAGTCTGAGATATGGCTTTTTCTTTGCAACTCTGCCATGAAGGCCAGCATCTCGGAGTCGACTCTTCACTGTTGACGTTGAGACTGGTGTTTTGCAGGTACTACTTAATGAAGCTGCCAGTTGAGGACCTGTGAGGCATCTGTTTCTCAAACTAGACACTCTAATGTATTTGTCCTCTTGCTCAGTTGTGCACTGGGGCCTCCCACTCCTCTTTCTATTCTGGTTAGAGACAGTTTGCGCTGTTCTGTGAAGGCAGTAGTACACAGCGTTGTATGAGATCATCAGTTTCTTGGCAATTTCTTGCATGACATAGCCTTCATTTCTCAGAACAAGAATAGACTGACGAGTTTCAGAAGAAAGTTCTTAGTTTCTGGCCATTGCTGATGCTCCAGATACTCAACTAGTCTAAAAACGGCCAGTTTTATTGCTTCTTTAATCAGCTGTGCGAACATAATTGCTAAAGGGTTTTCTAATGATCAAATAGCTTTTCTTTTGAAAACAAGGACATTTCTAAGTGACCCCAAACTTTTGAAAGGTAGTGTATATATATATATATGTGTATATATATATATATATATATATATATATATATATTATTTTCATTTTGGGTGTCCTATGTATTATCAGTGTTATGATAAAAACAATCCATATAAGAAACTCATACAATATTGACAATGCTGTACTCCATTTATCAATAGGTTGCAACCCCGGTTATCTGAAAAAGGAAGCACTGCCCCAGGGGGAGGAGTTTCTGCGCACTTCCATAGGAACACGATTGAAAACGTCACTCTATCAGAGCTGCCATTGGCCCCTGCGTATGTCACTCAGAACAGGTCCCTTCCCACTTCCTGTTCTATAAAATGTGATGTCTGCTCAGGTTCATCCCCTTTTACTGGGAACTAGGACTCCCACGCGACCTTGCAACCCTGCCCAAGCACTGCCCAAGGGGGAGGGGTTATTGTATAACAAACCTGTCGCAAAGGGAGGAGGCAGCGAGCTGATAAGGGAGCCTGTCCCGAGGCGACCGCTAGGGGGGCCCCTTAGGAGCGGGGACCGCAGTCACGGTCTACCAGGAACTGTCTGCAATCAGCATATACAAAGCGGGGCAACAGAGGTAAATTCTTATGCCCTCCACTTACAATAGCAAGGCTGGCTGCTCTACAAGTGCATCTAGCGGCAAGGCCATATATCTACTTGCGTGGGCAATAAAACAAGTTGTGCCCCCTTCGCGGAGTAACGTGACAGTGAACCCCTGATCCTGCAGGAGTGGGGCCACAGACCCACTGAACAACACAAAGCTGGCTAGTCAACTGAGTTGCCACAGCTGGACATAACAGTATATACAGCATGGCAGCAGGAACATTCATGTTCCCTCCACACAGCACAGAAGAAATCACATTCACTGAATGGTACAGAGTGGCCAGCTCCACTGTGCTGTCATAACAACTACAGGAAGCAGATCATGCACCACCATGTAACATGGGAGCAGTTGTCACCTATTAGCGCAGCTAATGCAGAATAACAGCAGGCATGACAATCAAACCAACATTGCTGTGTGTAGGAAAACCGTTCATGCACTCTCTGCATAACATGGGAGCATTGGCCACTTGCTCTACTAGCCCAGCTATGAGCAAGGCCACACCAGCTCTACAATGTCCTACAAACGAACTGTATACACCACGGGGCGCAGGAATCAACTCATGCGCCACCCGCGGAACACAGGAGCAGTTGACGCCTGCTGATTAGACCAGCTAACGCAGGGCAACATTAGCTCTACTGCTATTACTGCCGCTGCTAACTGTTGAGGAAAAAGCCCTGTGGACAAAAGACCAACAAAGCAATCAATCGAATATGGCACTATATTAACACGATAATTATTTTCAAATGTGAACTGAAACTGAAACTGAAAGTGCTGCCGGAGTGGACGGACAGGATCAAAATTAGCTATAAATATTACTAATAAGACACACAATAGAGGCAGAGATGTAGCGAGACGGTGGTGAACAACACTATTAGTGAAGCCAGCCAGCCGAAATACGCAGTTTTTAAGGTCTAATGCAACACACAGACACAGAAAGCTCGTGTTTTCGGGTCCAGCGAAATGGCATAAGAGGACGAACCTGCGCAGATGTCACGTTTTATAGAACAGGAAGTGGGAAGGGACCTGTTCCGAGTGACGTGTGCAGGGGCCAATGGCAGCTTTGATAGAGTGACTTTTTCGATCAGTTCCTACAGAAGTGCGCAGAAACCCCTCAACCTTGGGCAGTGCTTCCGACTTGAAAGATAACTTATATCTATCTTAAATGCTGTTGAAATTAGCAGACAACCTTCAGAGTATTCAGTAAACAGCATCAACAATGAGAATTAAACAGTACTGCATTTGTCTACCTCCCTAAATAAAACAAATTAAAAAAAACAGACATAAAAGCTTAATTATGGTGCAGTAACGTCATCATTGTGATCATGTGCATTGTATCAATGTAGAAATATGAACTTGTAATGGGAGTTTTAGTGCTCATTAAATTAAAAAAACTGTTGTTTTTAAGCATTCCATTTGAATATTATATTATCAGACTCTAAGAGCTTGTAGTGCAATCCCAAGAGATACCAGAGAATTTATCAAATGAATCATTGCACAATGTCTTCTTCAGCAGAATGTCCTCAATGGCAATGATTAGCCTGTAGTTATCCATAATACTTATTATTATCTGTGAAAGATAAGCTTTAATCCATTTTACATTTTCAAATTCATCCCTGAAACAGAACAGAAACAAGAGTTAATGCTTCTCATTACACTGAAGAAAACAAAATGTGCTCAAAACGATTATGATTCATTGTGCAGACTGCTATTCTTTTGCTTGTTATACTGAAATGTCTGACACGGCATCATTGTATCAAGAATTTCAGTTATGTAGCTTAGGGTAAATTGATAAATGTGCTATTAGATTTGAGTGATTTACAGTAATGATTTCTGAAACACAATTAAAGGGGATCTACAATTATGGTGTGTGTGTTGCAATTAGCATTTAAGATTTATGGCATTTTTCTATTTCAACTTAATTATATATACACATTTCAACAATTTAAAATGTATACCCTGAATAATGGTGGATGTCAAAAACATGTATGTGTAAACATTGAACACTGGTTTCTTCATTACATATTTTATCAGTGTAGCCGCAGTGCACACATTCTTTGGAGAGATATGGCGAGTGCGCAGGCGCGCCGCACCGCAGATTGTACTGTCAGTACTGCACCTTGAGACAACGAGCGTAAAGTTTGTACTTATTGCTTATTGCTGATGATAATACAAATTCCAATAGGCGTTTATATCACATCGTGTCCAGCAGTGGCATATTTAGGGGGGGGGGCTCGTATGTGCTCGTATTACAAGTGATGTTCAGTGAGCTAAAACTACTTAAAACATGTTGCGCTCCACTATGACAGAAGAAAGTGTTTATGGGCCGCGCACCTGTACACAAGGACTCACACTAATGTCTGTTGATGTTATTGATGAATTCGGCGTCACAACAGGAGACTTGCATTCACACAGAAACGTTGTGGCAACGTTGTCTGTTAGCTGGGAAGTGGACGCTGAATAACATATTTACAATGAACTGTTATTCACCCAGTACACCATTGATCCACCCGCTAATACATAACGCATAGATAAGGGCGTCTGCCAATAATAATAATAATAATAATAATAATAATAATAATAATAATAATGCGATTGTCTGTAACTTTCAGTAAAAACATGCTTTGTTTATAATTAAATTCCGAAGCCCAAGTAGTTGCATCCCACTCTGGTGACAGTCAGACCAGCTCATTTGTTCACTGATTGGATTAGGAAGAACTGTCACTCAAACGTAGTGGACCAATGGAGAGCCATGACCTATGCCTCCCTCTAAGCCCCGCCCTCACGACATAACAGTGCCAAAACTCGTAAACGAATAAAACAAAACGAAAGCAAAGAAACTGGTGGCGAAAGCAATGACTACAGCATCGCAACCAAAGACAGGGACTCCAGTACATTTATTTCCATACCAGTTTTTTTTTTTTGTTTGTTTTTTTTTAGCCAAAATCGATATTGTATTTACTAAGATATGGTTCACATGTGCTGTCTCTTCCTATTAGCCATTTTGAAAGTGAAGAACAAACTTTTGCATTCCAAACTTTTACATTTAAGAGATTAATGTTCTTAAATATGCATAGTAAAACTGAGAACGGTGATAGTAATAATAGTTTCTAGGTAAACCAATAGATTGGTTTACCTGGAACCAACCCAGTACCACATGTCACAGTCAACTTCCTAGGGACATAAGGTAGTGTGTATAATACATAAAAAGTATTACTAGCTTTCATTTTCCAATGCATTTTGTATTTCTATACTCATCTTAAATTAACCTTGAATAGTACTACATATGTATAGTTTTTGTAAAATTCACAATTTTCCCAGGTGGACTTAAAGGGTACCATA
Source organism: Amia ocellicauda (assembly GCF_036373705.1). Classification (NCBI taxonomy): domain Eukaryota; kingdom Metazoa; phylum Chordata; class Actinopteri; order Amiiformes; family Amiidae; genus Amia; species Amia ocellicauda. The sequence continues at coordinate 38,289,756 of NC_089859.1, read as the reverse complement.
CCACAATCAACAGTGCTTCTGAGTAGAATGTAAATTAAAATAAGATTCATTTATTAAATTATGAAAATACAGTATTTATTTATAGCCCAGGCAATTGGTTTCTAAATACATAGTAGGTAGAGTTTTATATAATGTATTTTTTACCAAAATCTACTGTTCCAATTAAGCCCAATGTGCTACTTTTAAGCCCACATATAGACTGTGTATGTAAAATCATGTTTTAATTGGAAACATGTAGCGCTAATCTAACAAATAGCTCAAATGTTATTTTTTACAGCTTTAAGATGCTAAGGCACATAGAAAGTACAGTTTGTGTCCATGCATGTTGGAGACATGACACCTTTACCAAGAGGGTACAGTTAGCAACCTGTCTACACTCTCCAAAAAGTTTGGAGTAGACAAGAAATCCTTGAGGCAGAGAGTGAAGACTGACATGAGGGGTTGAGGCACATCAGGGATATGAGACCTACCTTAGTATAGAGACAGAGGGGGAGATTTCAGGCTGTCTTCACATAGGTTAGCCAAATAGTATGCTAAGTTAAACCATATAGGTAGGCCTTAACAAGAGTAGGAGTGAGGCAGTTGTTGGGCAGTGTGTAAGGAAATTAGGCTGTTAGTAGGTGAATTAATGCACTAAATACAAATTAATAATATTAATTGAATAATGCCCTTGTTTTAAATTGACCAGTTGTCACACTTTTTTATTTGTAGGTCCTTTGCCAGTGGGGTTGGGGCTTCACCAAATCAGATGTTTTAGATCTAGGGCCAGATTAAATCAAAACTTTGACCTAGCCACTAATAGCAAACTACAAAGCTGTACATAATAGTGGTTACATTTCTGATTAGAAGAAAGTGGCATCTAACTAAAAATGAAGCCACAACTGAGTTCAGTTTTGTTGTTTTCTTTAGCAGGTGGGTCAAAGTTTTGATTTAATCCCAGCCCTTGTGAAGAGTATGTGAAGACTAAGGATATGGAAACCCCATTCACAAATGGGTGCCCTGGACAAAAGTGGTTTGAGAGGTTCATGAGAGATCACCCAGAGCTTACAGTTTGAAAGTCGGAGCAGTTTCCAGAAGCAATATCCAAGGCATCTTCTGACTCATCAGTACGTGCCCACTGGTTCAACCAGGTGCTTGGAAAGGCAAAGGATGACACAGAGCTGCATGACAAACCACATAACATTCATAACGTGGATGAGACAAGCTTCATGACTGACCCGAGCTCTGAGAAGGTCCTAGCCCCTAAGGGCTTAAAAAATGTCTACCAAAACACAGGAGGGACTGGTAGAGATCAAATCACAGTGTGCATCACTGGAAATGCTGAAGGCCAGTTCATATCACCCTATATAGTGTACAAAGGAAAAAACATTTGCAGGACCTGGTGTGAGGGTGGTCCTGAATCAGCCAGATATGCATTGTCTAATCACGGGTGGATGGAGAGAGCACTATTTGAGAACTTCTTCCAAAACCTCTTCTTGAAAGAATCCTAAAAATGACATGAGCTATCCAAGGATCCTAATTTTTGATGGCAGGCCACACCTCCCACATCTCCCTGAGAATTGATCAAATGACAAAAGAAAACAATGTGGTACAAAGTATTAAACAACTAGATACAATTGGCACAATCCACAGCTGCACACTGTTTAATTAGAACAAGTTGTCACGTTACAGTCATGGATTCTGTGATGGAAGTGTCTCAAGTATTGTTCTTGCGCATGTAAAACACCCTTTCTGGGATTTTCCTGCAAACAGTTAGAGAGCTGTACATAGAGCTAATTTGCATATTAACTAACTCCTTTCCCCATAATTTGCATGATGTCATGTAAACCGCTGCAATAAACTAAAACCAAGTAAACCCCAAGAGGGAGAGGGTCATTTAATCTTTGGCTCCAGCATATTGTCTCAAGTAAGGTTAAAACACAAGTCTGTACTTGTGTGTTTCGTGAGCTGACTATGAGCTGTGTGTGTAAGAGAGCCACTCTCTATCTTCCCCATCACCCACCTCCTCCTGATGACGAAGTATCTATGGGGGATTTACTTCCAGTGTTATTAACACGTGAATTGATGATGCGCTTTTATAAATAAATATTGTTGCACCTTTTTTCAACAGTCTCTCGCCTTTAAAATGTGACAACAAATATCCACTCCTCTGATTGCAATGGCAAATACAATCATTTATAAAATTACTTGATGCATGGTATGACCAGTCTGGGGCTTACAATAATGGATTTTGAGTTTCGGTGTTTTAAAGTAAAATATGAAACAGAACGAAATGTAAATGTACCATCTGCAATTCAGTAATATGAGAGAATTTGGCAGGGGTCTGAATACTTTTGCAAGGCACTACATATACATATATATATATATATATATATATATATATATATATATATATATAAAGCTATGATATCATTTCATAGATATTTGTCTAAAAAATTAATGTGCAGGGTGCTCAACATCACTTCTTTCTTAGTTATAGAATATTAAGACAAACTGTGATGCAACAGATATGGCACCTTTCTGTATATTTTACATCTGATTCATGACTGTGCAGCGAGTCTAAGAGGGTGGATTATGAGGTTCAATACAGAGTGTGAAGATCACTGTTAAATATCTTGCCACAGTAGCAGGCCTCTCCCCGCCTTTCCCCCTTCAAAATCTCTTGGCAGAAAACCTCCTGACCCAAAACAGAGAAACACCATTAGATAATTTGTTAGTCAATTACACTTTATTACACCTGCAAGACAAGTCTTTCTCACTCTATTTCTTCTTTGTATCCCCCTGCAATATATGCTCAGATGTGGATGTTTATGTTGAGAATCTTTAGGAATATGCCAGCCTGTTTTCTGTTTGGTGTGCCCATTGTATCAAAGCCAAGTGTCTGCCAATTCACACTCCTTTAGTAGCAGATTTATTTTGGAAGACATTATGCAACCACTCCCCCCTATACAACACCCAAGCTCATAATATTCAACACACTGTGTATCGGCAAAGGTCTTAACAAAGAGACCTTTTACTTTGGGAGAAATTCGTTATAGTCTCCATAAGCAAAATTTACAACAGGTTTCTTTTGAAATGCTTGACATTTCCTCTCAATTACGTAGATATACTCTGTGGGTACAGTGCGTCATCTTTGTTTGAATTTATCACACATAATAAGCCATTTTCTCTCAGTTTAATGTCATCCCCTTGGAAACAAGGAGGTCTGAGGCAACAATGCCAAAACAGCAAATTTGTCAATGGAATGTGTAAAGCTTAGTATAAATTTATCTTGTCCTAATCCCTGGGCCCCTTTCATGCAATGATTTTTCATATGCATATGAGAATTTTTGGTGTATTACTTTCTCACACATTTTACAGCCAGGGAAGAATTGAAATGAGGTGCCATTGGGGAACTCTCCATCAGGACAAATTAAAATATTGCTCAGGCACCCATTCCTTCTGCCACTTCTTTATTTTGGGAAAAATAAGCTCTGTTTCAGTTTGTTATAAGGCTGATCCTTTTCCTTTTGAATATTCAGTCTTTACAAAATCTGAGCACAGTGTCTTCCTCACCCGGAATGTTTGGCACTTATTTCAGCCTTGCAAAATAAAATCTTTACCAGACAGGAGACAAAACCAGACAGGAAAAACTTTATTTGTGAATAGTAACACTATTTCAATTTACTTCCCACTAGTGCTGTGCTTGGTAGCAGTGAATGTACCACCAAATGTTTCATTTCTTCTTTCACAACTTTCTGTTTTAAATTACTGTGTCTCTTGTGCTAGCTGTTCAGTCCTGTTCAACTGGAGAGGAAGTGTCGTAGTGAGATTTTTGTATTATTCTTTTTGTTCACAGAACAGGTTCTTATATTTCTTTTCTTTTTTGCCATTTAAATTTATAAAAGTCTGGCAAGATATGTAATGTTTTGAAAGGAAGGGGGATACAAAACATAAAATATGCAGGGTGCATATACAGTTAGTTTGCCTATTCAAATAACTGTGTATTGTGGTTCAATAGAATTTGGTACTTTTGGGATTAGGAAACATTTTTTCAGCTAAATCAGAGGGTCAGGTGATATGACCACCATTTTTAACCATAATGATTTGTATGCCTGGAAGAAAGGACGGTTACATGACATTACAGTGAAACAAAGACCACGACGACATAACTGTATGTTCTATTACAGCACCGACAAAAATGTAAAATTGCATTCTACAAAATGTTTTCCCGTCACAGTGCATTAATCCTATTGTGACCTAACAGCTGTATTTAATGTTTATTATAAAATAATAATAATACATTCCTCTCAAGGTTTGAGAACCTAAATAGGTTTAATGTGCTGTGACAGGGATGCTTTTTATTGGCATTAAGGTATGTGCTGTATATGAAATGCTATGTTTCTTTTCTGTGATTTGTCAGCACAATTATGGCACTTCATGTTATTGTCCATGCTGTAATAGTACACTCAGTGATGTAATTTAGCTGTAATGTCATGATACTAGGATGGATATGGTACATGGACATGAAGGCAAATAATCATTAGATAACACCAACATTTTCTAAAATATCTTAGACAAAATACCAAAAACACTCCAAAGTTTTAATTGATGTCAACTAGGATTACACTGTTCAAATTATTTAGTCCCCAGCAATTGGTATTTTGTGTACCTATTCTGGATTCATAACATGGAGGAGGCACCATTTCATAGGTTCCTCCTCCACACTGGATTTCTACATCTTCCCCAGGTTGCATGGCTTGTGCATCTGGACTGCCCTTCTTTTTTTGGCTTATGGTACACATTTTCCATTGGATATGAGGTCTCGTGATGGTCAATCAAAAACCTTGATGCTGAGCTTTCTTAAATATTTTTTATGCTGTTAGAATTTACCTATTAAATACATAGACCAGTTCTGCCTGTTTGCTGCCGCCGCCATGTTTTCGAGTCAGGCAGCTACATTAGAGTAGACCAAGAAGAACGTTAACTCATTCTGATTCATAATATAGTCTGAACAAGCGTTTATATGGCTAATATTGAACGGTTTATCAAACGTATATACAATGTCCTTTATTCAGAGTTACATTTAATTCAGAATAGCCTGTTTGGATTATTCTGTTCTGAATTAGGTGTCTATATGAGGGAATTCAATTCAGAATGGACTTTATTTGGATTATTAATGGAATATTAGGCTGCATGTAAATGTAATCACTGCTTGCCAGGATCTGAATACATTTCACAGTCATGTAATTAGACAGATATACAATTGATTAACCCCTTTTTACCAAAAAGTCTCTTACAAATTAAAATAGTAAGTTGAAATAAAATCCTGTACACAATACCCCTATAGTGTTCTTAATATTTTCCAGCTGCACACTTTTAAAGGTTTGATGCCTTATTCATACACATTCAGAATGCATTGTTCCCACACAGTTTGTACAATGTAAGCCAAACCACAACTGATTTCTAAGTTTTAGATGTAATTAGTAGCAGAGCATTTCAATCATGTTAAAAATCCCAAAACACATTGTTTCACTGCACTGCAGCTGGTTTGCCAAAGTATTGTAGAATTGTGATTAGTTAATTGACGTGATGACCCTGCATCTGTGATCAGCATGATGCCCTTAAATTCTTTCACAGCTTTGGCTTCTTGAGCAAGCCACTCTTGCTTTCCTGGTTCTTGCACTCTCTGCTCAAAAACATGAATCTTCCTCAGAATGTTGTCTTGTGCACTTTGGATGTTGATTTCCTTTGATTGTAGCTGATGTGACAGTTCCGCTAACACCTGTAACGCATCACAAAGTGTTCCCAGGTTGAGTACAAATTATGTAGATATCAGGCATTTCTGGAGTCTGCTGAAAATGCTTTTTTATTTACTTTCTTTTGCTGACTGCTCAAAATTATGAAAGAGTAATTATTCCAGATCACTTTCATTGCATGGCTACTTAAAGCAACCTATCGTATTCACAGAATGTGCCCAATTTTCAAGATTTCAACATGCAGTTTTGCTGCACATTCTTGAAGCTCCCTTGCTCTTTTAGGAGAGAGTATAGTTTGTCCATAAACACTTTAAAGTGGCTGACTCCATGAACGTCATACACAAAGTAATGAACAGATCATTCCAAACAGTGAGCAAAGCAGTGCCACATAAATACTTTTGGAAAGTTTAGCAGAGTAGCACTAACTGCTGCTTTAAGTAAGCCTCTGAATCCCACAGCAGCCAATTTTTACAGCAATATTCTGACAATGCTGGAGGCATCAATGTCTGGAAGCTGAATTAGGTAAAAAAACATGTTTGTGGGCAGCTACACCTCCTCTGTTGCAAATCATATGTAGACGATAAGAGTGGAAGCCTGGCTCAAAGTGGTTGACTCATCAATCATTAGGGCAATTTTGCATTTACCAGATATTTTAAAAAATATTTTTCTTAATTTCCTCTGCAATGTGCTGCTGTATACTAGTGCAGGTGACATATAACTGCTACAGATCAATTTCTGTTTCAAAATTGTAGTAGGGACGATTTTGTTTAACTAGTTTGTATGCAGTATGGAATACTCTGCTCGTAGCTTCAATATGTAGCGTCTGCAGTTAATATGCAATGAATGTATCATTTTCTGCTTTATACTTTCTGTGGCTTTGTGACTCTGCAAAATCTTTATCTTAGCTCACATATCTTTTCCCTGAGAGACTTAATTTGTTTTAACTTGCTGTCCCGTAGCTTGAAATATCGCAAGTAGCCCAAGCTTGAACTATTTTCTCGGAGCGAGTCCACTTTTGCACATATTCTGCAACCCAGCCTTCCTTTTTTCACAATAACCCAGGGGTTTTTCATACAGAATTAAGTTTTTTGGACTTACCTGGACTTGAATCTTGATTGTTTTCACCTGCACCTTTGTTTCCCTAAACTATAAATGCTGGGGTTTTTGATCATTTGGGAGAACAACTGACTGAGACGCACAGCTTACACAAGAGCACAGCCCGGGCACTAAACTGAAGCATTGGGCTGGAGGGAAAGCGGGCGATCGGAGACAGCAGGAGACAGGGAGAACGGTGAAGAGCTCCCTGAAGCAGGATTATAAATAATTACTAAGAGGAAACCACTGGAGACATGGATGGAGACAGAGGAGAAAAACACTTAATCGCTGGAATTGACGGCGAGACTACGGAGTGTTATGTACCTCACTTTAGGTTCTGGGGAGGTTTTGAGGAAAGAAAAGGCATACACAGTGATAAATGAACTAGCTTTATTGAGACGATTGAATCAGGTTTTCACAGTCATTAATCCTTGTGGCATTTTACCTGAACAGAGATGGTCTCTGTGCTGGGTTTCTGAAGTTCCCTGCTTTCACCACGAATAGCCTGTGGAGCAGCGCTGCATCTGTGAACAAAGAAAGAAGAGATAGTGATTAAGTATTTTGGGCATTGTGCAATTTGGGAATTTAAACTAACGGTTATTTCTTACCTGCAGCTTGTCGGGGTCCCGGTTGGCTGACGGGGTCCTGGCATTGTGCTGAAAGAAAGACAGTTTAACCTCCTTCGAGAAGGGAGGGGATGTGCTCCACACAATTGTGCTTTGTGAACTGTTAGAGATTTTGTTACACGGTTGCTGCTATTTTCTAATATTTTAGATTTAGGGGAAGTGGGTTTTATTTATTCTTAACTGAGTGTATTATTGTCTTTGTGTTTCTTTAGGTACTAGTTTTATTGCCCATTTTATTAAAGGCATTTTAGAAATATGTTTTATATATTTAGTATTTCCCATATTCCCTTTTTGGTATTGTTTCCCTTGCTCTGGTACAGTCTTCATGCCCTGTCCAGCGCTGTGTAAAATAAACAATTTATTGCAAACTTACCTTCTGTATGGTGGTGTTCAGGGGTCTGGTTGAGCCTGCCCGGGGAGAGAGAGATAGTGGGTGAACGAGGTCCTCTCTTGTGTATAAAAAGAGGTGACGTGGTCGCGCAGCATATTCACCCCTAATCACCCACTAGGGAGTGACACGCATGTATATATATTGTGATGCTAGGCAAGCCACATGGGCACCACCCTGAACTGCCTGGACTTCCCCGGACCCCAGGGGAGGGAAGGACCGCTGGAACAGCTAACCAGCTGTTCCCTCCGCTACTGGCTCCCCTCCTCCATAAATAAAGCATAAGCAGCATGCAGCTTCCGGGGTTGGGAATGCAGGAGGCGAGCCTTGAGGTGGGTGAGAGAGAGCACAGTGTTGTTGACAGGAAGAGCAGGTGATATAGGATTGATTTGGATAACAAACTTTGTTTATGGACACTGACCACGACTTGGAATTACGGATTCTGGACTGGTTGCTGTTTTGTGCGTGCTTGTGTTTTGATTAGCTTATAGAGAGGGACATTGTTATATGTGTAGTTTAGGCTCCAGAGGAGCTAGATTGCTAGAGACTGCCCCCAACAGCGCTGTAATTCCCCAGACCCAGGTGGAGGTGAATTATCGGGGAAAGCACCTGACCCACTGTTCCCTCCGTGACTGACTCTCCCCTTGATAAAACATGGATGCTTCCGACTGTGGTAAGGCAGGAGGCAAGCCAGAGAGAGAGAGAAACAAAAACAAAGAAACAATGGTAATAGGACTTTGCTTGTGCATTACAACTAGTTTGTTGTGTAAGGAAGGATCCTGTTTACATTGTAGTTAAGATTTGAGAGGGGTTAGGGTTTCGCTTGGCTTTTCTGTCTAAAATAATAAACCTACACTCATTTACACCGTTTCCCAACTTGTGTTTCTTTAAACCCCGCCTGAGAGCCCCGGTAGTGCTGGACATACCCCTCATACTGCCACACAGTATAGCATGAAAACAATCTATGCAGTTTTTTGTAACCATAGTTTTAGCCTTATTGAGCCATTTGTGATTTTAAAACTTAAATGTTTTAAACAGCTCTATATAGTACATATTGATATTTGCATTGATCAAAATTCATTTATTGAGTAATAATATTAGATAGTAGGTAAATTAAATTTGCTCACATGGGGTTATCTACATAACTTAATGGATATCAAATGGGATGTATATCTCAAATTCTGTATTTTGATTTTTGCTTGCATTTAGTCATCTGTATTATACAACTATGTTTTAACATTTTGTGGGAAGGTCTCTTGGAGTTTTATTTCTTTATTTGGATTTAAAACTCTAAGATGACTAGTTTTTTTGCATCTGGTTTAATTATACATGGTACTAACAATTTAAGAGAGATATTGATCATTGTATTATGTATATTGTAATGGTTGTTGCTAAAGAACCTGGTAGTGTACAATAATGTAAAATAATAAAAAATTGAACAAAAACAAATAAACACATCTTGTTTTGTACATGTAGAACTTTTAACATGGATTTTATTTAAAAATGTTCCTAGTATAATGTAGTTGGTTCTGCAAACAAAAGCCATTTCAGAATGCCTTACTTGAAATTTTTGTTATTGAAGCATTATTTATTGGTGAGTGACATGTCCATGAATCCTGCCCAAAGTGAAACACATATCAAAAGCATAACATTTCTATCACTTTAGATGTCAAAACTAAATACTCTGAGCTGGATGGCAAATTGCCAGGGATAGAAATATTTCTCAAAATTAGAAAATGACAATGACCATAGTAGTACTTTCAGGCCTTACCTCAGTATATCCATGTGTGAGAACATCCAAGGTTTGCCCAGAAAAATAAATCAACTCTTTAGTCATTAAAACACCATCAATAGCTCGTATTAATGTCATGTTAAGCGTAGTGTACAATCTCTACATGTTGTGGGCTGTTTAGTGGAGCTAGACAACAATTATGCAAAATAACAAATAGTTTGTGAATTGTCAATGTCACTGTTTAACGTGAATTACTGGGCATATCCTTCATGCTATATATATTTATACATTTATATCTCAGTAGTTATTAGCATGGATGTGCTCAAACATAACTGTACTGTTTTTTAACTGCTCTGATGGGGTGACAAGAGCACAAGATCTGGGTTTTGTTACACAAAATTGGCTAGTTTTGATATCGGGATGTAATCCAGCCCTTTTGCATTTTGTTACTTGATTGCAAATCTTTCTATCTATCGATCTATTAAGTATTAAAATTCAGATAATGAGTTCATTTATTCGTTCATTTATTTCTGAATTCACATTAAAATGATGTATTCCTCCCCTTTTTCAACCTTGTCATGCTGACTGAAATGCATTCTAGTTTTCCATTTAGGTCAATCCTAGACAATCAGATTTTCAGATTTAAACCATTTTAATACAGCTGAGATATCTGAACTCTCAGGAGAAGATACACAACCTTTAACCTCATCCATCATATACTGCTGGACGCCTAAAAAAGAAGGGTGACACATAGCAGAACAATATGAAATCCATTAGACTTTTGCCTTAATTCACAATGTAGAGTCCAATCTGTTCTAAAATTGAGAGAAAAGATTAGCGACATCAAACGGTCAGTGTATTGAAAAAATGCCATTCATGTCAGATGTGATTGTCAGTCAAGCCTTCATTCCAACTGCATACATTTTGCTTGATTTCAAATTTATTTGTACCACAAAAAAATATAAAACAATATATATGCATATATTACTTTAGAATGATTAAGGCTGTTTTACTCTTTTTGTTTCAAAGGTGAATTCACACAAGTTAGCTATGCAGAAGACAGTGAAATCACAGCAGGGGAGAAAATTCAGCCCCGGAAGTTAATAGAAAATGACTCAAATAGAAAATTGTGATAATGTTAAGCACCTATTGCTGGTTTTATGTATTTCTTTCTTTGTTTTAATTACATTTTTGTTTGGTTTTTATTTGTATACATCAGATATACTTATAACAGTTCAGGTACATCATAGGATGTAATATTTATTAACTTAAGTGGGGTTTTTTTACATTGTAATTATTAGTTTCCAGATATCTGTTCCTGAGGATACATTGTATACATACTTTTTTAATTATTATTATTTAAATTAATCATGAAAAAAGTAATATCTGCCAGGGTTTTAAGCCATCACCCTCTCTCTCCACTAGAGGCCGCTGTCTCCCTGTCTTTCCTTTCCCCCTCATTGTTCTTTTCTCACCTGTCAATCACCCTATTAACATTCCGGTCTGCCTTGTGCTCTTGTTCACTCTTCCTCTGTTTCCATTGGCTCTGCACATTTCTTCCCAGTTCCTGCTCCCGGTCTTAAACCCCTCACTGCCCTCACTCCGGGTGAAGTCTCATCAGCATAGTCTACGATTCCAAGCCGTCTCCTCGCTTCCTTGTCTCCCTTTGCCTGGCTTTCCTTTTACGATTCCGTCTCGCCTCTGCTAGTCTGTCTGCCTGATCCCACGACCATTGCTTGTTTCCTCGTCCACGTCTTTGCCTAGCCCCTTTGTCTTATCTGCCCACTCTACGTGAACTGCACCTGGGTCCTAACTCCCTAAGATCTGCTGTACTTCCCCTGAAAGACCATGACAGAAGACTTTGCCCGCCATGGACCCAGCTGTTCGCCTCTTCGGTCTATGCCAGGGAAACCGTCCCGTCGAGGCATATGTGGAGGACTTTTGCGCTCTGGCTGCTGAGGTGGACTTTGGCGAGGTTTGCCTAAAGGACGTTTTTCGTCGGGGGTTGAGCGAACCCACTGCCTTCTTGCTGCCGTCAGATAAATGTGACTTGACCCTGGTCACGTACACTGACGTTGCGCTGCTGTTGTGTGGTTCGACCTTTTACTTTTGTGGTTATAGAGGAAACCCCGTCCGCCCAGCCCGAGTGCCTGACCCCCGCCGCCGCCCCAGTTCCGGTCCCGGCCGCCGCCGTCCAGCCAGAGGTCCCGAGGAGAAGAAAAGAGAAAAAAGAAAAAGGTAACTGTCCCGACCGCTGCCGCCGCCGAACCAGAGGTCCCGATCCCAGCGGTCGCAGCCTTTGCTGCCGCCGCCCAGCCCGAGTGCCCAGCCGTCGTCGCCTTTGCCGCTGCCGCCCACCAGCCGGCGTTGCCGGCTCCGCCCTCGACGGTCCCGGCGCCTGCGTCTCCGGCTTCCATGGCTCCCGCAGCTCCGCCTCCCGGGGCTCCCACGGCTTCGCCAGTCAAGACTCCCCTGATTTTCTACAGCTCCCAAGGCTCCGCCTTCTAAGGTTTCCCAAGGCTTCCATGCCTCCCGAGGCATCCCCGGCTCCGCCTTCTACGGCTCCGGCTCCCAAAGCTTCCATGCCTCCCGAGGCTCCCGCAACTCCGCCTCCCTCGGCTCTGCCTCCGACGGCGCCGCCCCTTGTGACTGCGCCTCCCTCGGCTCCCTCAGCTCCGCCTCCTGAGGCTGCGCTGCCTCCAGTGATGCCGCCTCCTGTGGTTTTGCCTTCCTCGATGCCGCCTCCAGGATGTCCATCACATCCTCCGCCTGACCTGCACCCTGCCTCTGCCCGGTGGCCCTCTTCCAGACCTCCTGACCCCACTCCCGTCCTGGGGTCGCCTACTGGACCTCTGGACCCTGTCCTAATCCTGTGGCCGCCTTCCCGGCCACCGGACCCCACTCCCGTCCTGGGGCCGCCTCCTGGACCTCCTGACCCCGCTCCCGTCCTGTGGCCTCCTTCCCGGCCACCAGACCCCGCTCCTGTCCTGTGGCCCCTCGCAGACCTCCAGAACCATTCCTGATCCTGTGGCCCTCCCTGCCGTGTCTGACCCATTTCGGCCACGCCGAGCGTGGAGGGGGAGCTACTGTCAGGGTTTTAAGCCATCACCCTCTCTCTCCACTAGAGGCCGCTGTCTTTCCTTTCCCCTCGTTGTTCTTTTTTCGCCTATCAATCACCCTATTAACATTCCGGTCTCCCATGTGCACTCTTCACTCTTCCTCTGTTTCCATTGGCTCTGCACCTTTCTTCCCAGTTCCTGCTCCCTGTCTTCACTGCCCTCACTTGGGGCGAAGTCTCGTCAGTATAGTCTACGATTCCAAGCCGTCTCCTCGCTTCTTTGATTACCTTTGCCTGGCTTTCCTTTTACGATTCCGTCTCGCCTCTGCTAGTCTGTCTGCCTGATCCCACGACCATTGCTTGTTTCCTCGTCCACGTCTTTGCCTAGCCCCTTTGTCTTATCTGCCCACTCTACGTGAACTGCACCTGGGTCCTAACTCCCTAAGATCTGCTGTACTTCCCCTGAGAGACCGTGACAATATCTTGTTTTTCAAATCTAGCTAAAGCCATCTCTATATTAGGACCTCTCCAATTTAGTTTTTTTTTTTTTTTTTTTATTGCACTTCATTAACAATTTTATTTTTAACTCTTAAACTAATAGTACTGTTCCTATGTATGTCCTTGCAAGCTTTTATGTGAAACTGTTACACTCAGTGAATCATCCTATATTCTAAAATGGCCTAAAACTTAGGGCCCGATTAATTAAATCAAAAATGTTCACAAGCTGCTAACAAGAAAAGTTGTGGGTGAGTCTAGAGCCCTGCATTTCAGCCTGAGCCTGACGGGGCCCCGACTTCTTTACACCCCTCAGGCTGGGCTTCAGGCCAATTTTCACTTCATAGTTCACACGCGGGCTGGGCATTGGGACTGTTTTAGGCTCCTCCTCCTGTTTATATTTTGGACATTAATTAATTAATTAAAAGAAACTATGAGAATTTGATGATGGTAAAACAAACATAGAAAGATGTTATATAATCTATCACACTGACATGCGTGACACAGTCTGCTCACGCATGCACACACACGCACACAGGTTTCCCACGGACAACACGAGAGCATGCTACCGTGCCTGTGCAGACTGGCTCGCACGGTGTTTAGTGTCCAGCGCAGCTGGAAGAGGACAGAAGAAAGCAGGACTGGACTGAGACCGTCCACTGTGGATGATGTGCTTTTTCTCCATGATGCTCTGTAAGAGACTGTTCTTCTGGCTCTAGCTATGTTAAGACTAGGAGGCTTGTTTTTTGTTTGATTGGACTTTATTGTCATTAGTCTAACTGTTGGAAACTATTGGAAATGAGAATGGCCATGTTCTGTGGTGACACCTTGATTTTTGAGGTAATGTAAGATAACCTGTGTGTTTTATTGTATTTGTTTAGATCGTACAGCCTGTTAGTTCATTTTTCCTCACTCCATTGCGAGCAGTAGAGCAGCCTGGTCAGCTTGTCAAAAATGCCTTTTTACTGTGGTGGTGATAATAAACCTTTAAACTAACATTGTGTGATATGCTTGAATTGTTTTATATCTATGGATTTTATTGTAGGCAAGTCAAGTGTTGATTTGAGAGGCTAAATTGATCAAACGTGATCAACTCACTGTCGGCCGCTAGCCGCTTGGTCATCACTTTGAAAAACAAAAACTTTAACAAAAAAAATGATCCAAACATTTTTCTAAATTAAATTAACTTAATAAAAAAACAAAAAGAAATATAACTACTTTGCCATTAAAAACAAAACTGAACTATTTTAATGGCTGCAACAGTAGGGCTCCAGTTGGACTCGAGCTGATAATTGTGATAAGCTGTCGGACAAGGGCCGGGCTGGGGCCTGAGTGTCTCGTGCCTAGATTTGAGGCCTGTGCAGGGCTTTAGGAGAGTCGTGGGAGGTAATATCACAGTACATCTTCTAGCTGTATTAAATCTAAAATATCGGGACCTACAAACGGGGAGCAGACACATTTTGCTGTTGTGGCTTCCGAAATGGGCAGACCACTGCGAGTCAATCACATCAGTTGTTATTCAAGATCAAACTTGGTCCCTGCAAGAGACAGCAATGAAGGTATATAGACACAGAAATCTGGCATTCTCCTGTGCCCTGTGATGTATATAGTTAATTTGTCATGACATAGTCAAGCTGGAGTACCTTGCTTCTAGCTGTGCTAGTGGAGCAAGCGGCCACCACTTTGAGGTCCCACGTGTGGCACATGAGTAGGCTCCTGCGCCCTGTGCTGTATATACACTCACCTAAAGGATTATTAGGAACACCATACTAATACTGTGTTTGACCCCCTTTCGCCTTCAGAACTGCCTTAATTCTACGTGGCATTGATTCAACAAGGTGCTGAAAGCATTCTTTAGAAATGTTGGCCCATATTGATAGGATAGCATCTTGTAGTTGATGGAGATTTGTGGGATGCACATCCAGGGCACGAAGCTCCCGTTCCACCACATCCCAAAGATGCTCTATTGGGTTGAGATCTGGTGACTGTGGGGGCCAGTTTAGTACAGTGAACTCATTGTCATGTTCAAGAAACCAATTTGAAATGATTCGATCTTTGTGACATGGTGCATTATTCTGCTGGAAGTAGCCATCAGAGGATGGGTACATGGTGGTCATAAAGGGATGGACATGGTCAGAAACAATGTTCAGGTAGGCCGTGGCATTTAAACGATGCCCAATTGGCACTAAGGGGCCTAAAGTGTGCCAAGAAAACATCCCCCACACCATTACACCACCACCACCAGCCTGCACAGTGGTAACAAGGCATGATGGATCCATGTTCTCATTCTGTTTACGCCAAATTCTGACTTTACCATCTGAATGTCTCAACAGAAATCGAGACTCATCAGACCAGGCAACATTTTTCCAGTCTTCAACTGTCCAATTTTGGTGAGCTTGTGCAAATTGTAGCCTCTTTTTCCTATTTGTAGTGGAGATGAGTGGTACCCGGTGGGGTCTTCTGCTGTCCTCTGACCTCTAGCATCAACAAGGCATTTTCGCCCACAGGACTGCCGCATACTGGATGTTTTTCCCTTTTCACACCATTCTTTGTAAACCCTAGAAATGGTTGTGCGTGAAAATCCCAGTAACTGAGCAGATTGTGAAATACTCAGACCGGCCTGTCTGGCACCAACAACCATGCCACGCTCAAAATTGCTTAAATCACCTTTCTTTCCCATTCAGACATTCATTTTGGAGTTCAGGAGATTGTCTTGACCAGGACCACACCCCTAAATGCATTGAAGCAACTGCCATGTGATTGGTTGTTTAGATAATTGCATTAATGAGAAATTGAACAGGTGTTCCTAATAATCTTTTAGGTGAGTGTAGTTCATTGTACGAAATAGAGCTCTTCCACTCTGTACTATTCAGCTGAGTTGGATGCTCCTGTGCTGTGCACTGACAGCATGACGGTCTTGCTGTTGCGCAGTATGTACATATTGTATATTGTTGTTCAATCAGCTACTCTGTTGACTAGCCAGCTATGTATTCTGTTGTTTTTTCATTGGGTCTGTGGCCCCGCTCCTATTGGATCGGGGGTCCATTGCCATGATAATGCGCGGAGGCTGCGCAAGTTGCTTGATTGCTCACGCAAGATGTTGTGCAAGTAGATACGGCCTCGCTCCTAGCTGCACTAGTAGGGCAGCCGGCCTTGCTATTGTGAGCGGAGGGCGTAAGAGTTGACCTCTGTAGCCCCGCCTTGTTTAGGCTGATTCTAGACAGTTCACCATAATAGCGTGACTACAGTTCTCGCTCCTGGGCGGCTCAGGTGCGTCCCTATGGGGCCCCTGAGGTTACTGTCTGGAGTTGTCTTGCCGAGGCCCCTAGCGGTACACCTCAGGGCTCCCTTATCAGCTTGCTGGCTCCTCCCTTGTGACGGTTTTGTTATTCAGTAACCCCTCCCCCTTGGGCATTTATAAAAAATGCCAAATGTATTATGCATGGAAACTTCCACTTTATATAGGCTATAAGCTGAATATTCATAACGTTGTAGTGAGTACGAGTGAGGTTTCAAATGTATGCCCCCCCACTCTGATGATTCTGTCATTTAAAGCTACACCGACGAAAATGTGTTAAAAAGGAAATTAGTTTTGAGAACAATGAACAAAAGCAAGAGCAGAATAAATTAACGAGTGAATTAAACAAATAAGTAAAAGCACATTTCTGACAACTTCCAAGTGTCTAAAACCAGAGGAGCTGTGAGAGCATTGCAGTTTTTTTCTTGCAATTATTTTCTTGAATTAGTACATCTACTCCCATTGTATTGCTAAATTAAATTAAATTAAATTAGATTAAATTCAAATGTACTTACCTGATAATAGAAAACTACTAAACTGTACATCATGGCGGTTATAGTTAGAATTAGAAGAAAGTAGTAGGGGTAGGCAGGATACCGGTATGAATGTGAAAACCGGTATGATGTTCTGCCATGATATGGATTTTGTCATATCATGGATATCATGATACATTATTAAATTAAGGAAATAAGCCATTTAGGCCTATATTGTTTTGTTAAAAATTTCTTAAAACAAAAACATCACCAGCGACAATTAATCACCAACGAATTCATCATGAACAATAAGTCACTGACCAACAATAAATTGTTATCAATATGTTTTCTGTTAGAAATCAGTAGTTAAATCCACCAATTAAGGCCACAATATATTATAAGCTGTGCTAAAAACAAATAGAGCTATAATACATAATAAATAACAGATATAGTACATATTCACTTACAAATTACATAAAGCCCAATAGAGATATTTTTAAATGATATATAACAGATACAGTATGTATTCAATTCTCTTTTGATTTAAATTGAATACTTCTTAATGTCCTATAATAATTCAAAAAACAGCATTTTATTAAATCCCAGTTACCCATGGCAGTAGTGTTTTCAACTCTTTAATCTCACCCGTTTATATTGATTGATAATTCCGGCTACATGCCTGTAAGCAAACTCCCTACAAAAAACTACCAAGCCCAGAATGCATCACTCTGTTGGTGTGTTTACATGGGGTGCATTCATGTGACACGGACTTTTGTCATTTAGCACAGAATCTGTGCATAATATTACCATTAACCCTTTACCCTCTGTCCCATTATTTTCGGATTGTTCATGGGTTGTTAGAAACTACAGACCGGAATCTCTCAAATAAGGTCTTACTTGCATATGTAGGGTCTTCCAAGCCTGAGCTACAGGCTTGTATTTTGAAATCGTCCATTTCTCAAAGTGTACAGCAGAAGTTTCCACACTGGGGTCCGCGGCAAGCTAAGAATAATGTTCCATGTTCTCATGTAGCAAAAATTGTTTTAATTTTCTTTACATCCTGAGTAACTGAAATATTTTCTTATTCAGTTTTACTTTATAATTATTTAATTAATATAACGTTATTTATGTTGTGTGTTTGCGGTTTTGCCAATTAAAAATAAGATGCTTTTCAGGTACATACTATGTCCAATGCCTCACCCTTTCAGGTTTTATGAGGTTAAAAGCAATCTTTATCATTTATTATTATTATTATTATTATTATTATTATTATTATTATTATTATTTGAAGGGCACATAACATTTTATATCTTTGTTATATATCATAAAATATTGTGACATTATTTTAGATTTTATATCGCCCACCCCTAGAAAGTAGCATCTCAGTGAGTCAGTCAGTCAGTCATTTGGATTTATTCCCTCGTGTTGTGTGAAAAAAGATCTGCAAGGTCATTTGGCTGCACAAATCATTTTAGATTTAATACCACAAAAGTTTAGTAGTGCGAAATCCATTCACAGAGATGACGGTAATGCTTGAGGGAAAAAAGTATTTGATCCCCTGCTGATTTTGTACGTTTGCCCACTGACAAAGAAATTATTAGTCTATAATTGTAATGGTAGCATTATTTTTAATAGTGAGAGACAGAATAACAACAAAAAAATCCAGAAAAAAATGCATTTCAAAAAAGTTATAAATTGATTTGCATGTTAATGAGGGAAATAAGTATTTGATCCCCTATCAATCAACAAGATTTCTGGCTCCCAGGTGTCTTTTATACAGGTAACGAGCTGAGATTAGGAGCACTCTCTTAAAGGGAGTGCTCCTAATCTCAGCTCGTTACCTGTAATAAAAGACACCTGTCCACAGAAGCAATCAATCAATCAGATTCCAAACTCTCCACCATGGCCAAGACCAAAGAGCTGTCCAAGGATGTCAGGGACAAGATTGTAGATCTACACAAGGCTGGAATGGGCTACAAGACCATCGCCAAGCAGCTTGGTGAGAAGGTGACAACAGTTGGTGCGATTATTTGCAAATGGAAGAAACACAAAATAACTGTCAGTCTCCCTCGGTCTGGGGCTCCATGCAAGATCTCACCTCGTGGAGTTTCAATGATCATGAGAACGGTGAGGAATCAGCCCAGAACTAAACGGGAGGATCTTGTTAATGCAAGGTCCCCCTGCTCAAGAAAGCACATGTACAGGCCCATCTGAAGTTTGCCAATGAACATCTGAATGATTCAGAGGAGAACTGGGTGAAAGTGTTGTGGTCAGATGAGACCAAAATCGAGCTCTTTGGCATCAACTCAACTCGCCGTGTTTGGAGGAGGAGGAATGCTGCCTATGACCCCAAGAACACCATCCCCACCGTCAAACATGGAGGTGGAAACATTATGCTTTGGGGGTGTTTTTCTGCTAAGGGGACAGGACAACTGCACCGCATCAAAGGGACGATGGACGGGGCCATGTACCGTCAAATCTTGGGTGAGAACCTCCTTCCCTCAGCCAGGGCATTGAAAATGGGTCGTGGATGGGTATTCCAGCATGACAATGACCCAAAACACACAGCCAAGGCAACAAAGGAGTGGCTCAAGAAGAAGCACATTAAGGTCCTGGAGTGGCCTAGCCAGTCTCCAGACCTTAATCCCATAGAAAATCTGTGGAGGGAGCTGAAGGTTCGAGTTGCCAAACGTTAGCCTCGAAACCATAATGACTTGGAGAGGATCTACAAAGAGGAGTGGGACAAAATCCCTCCTGGGATGTGTGCAAACCTGGTGGCCAACTACAAGAAACGTCTGACCTCTGTGATTGCCAACAAGGGTTTTGCCACCAAGTACTAAGTCGAAGGGGTTAAATACTTATTTCCCTCATTAACATGCAAATCAATTTATAACTTTTTTTAAATGCGTTTTTCTGGATTTTTTTGTTGTTATTCTGTCTCTCACTGTTAAAATACACCTACCATTAAAATTATAGACTGATCATTTCTTTGTCAGTGGGCAAACGTACAAAATCAGCAGGGGATCAAATACTTTTTTCCCTCACTGTATATATATATATATTTTTTTTTTTAATGCCCCAGTTTTATTTTGTACCACAGATTTAAAAAGATGAACCCCAATGCAACTTGCAGGAAACAAATTAGAAGAATGGAGAATACTTGGTACCACAGAAACACTTTTCTGCCCCCCTTTTTTGTGCAGTGATATCTCTCGACACTGCATTTTTTCACTGGTGCTCAGACCAAAGGCTCATAAAACTATGGCTTTAATTTCTACCACACTGTAAAGTCCAACCTTGTCATGATTTGACATGGGAGATTAGAAAGATGCAACTTTGTTTTAATTGATTGTGACCATATGGACTGGCACCATGCATCTTTGATCTTTAAGCTCAGATGTTAATTTAGTTTTCTGTACAAACGTCTGCTTTGTAATGCCTGTGTACATTATTACTCTGCTATAATCACTCTGCTGTTCCAAGTGCTTGGGCTGCAGTCCTGTTTGTTGGTTTGGGCAGAATGCAGATTATAAAATACATGCTGTAATTGTGAGTCTCGCTGGTGCATTTTACACTTCCTATATTTAGGCACACTGCAGATTATGTAAAATCCTTCAATATGCCACCAATAACACTGAGAGCAAAGTATCTTCCCTTGTTCTCCACTGAGAGCAGTATTAGACCACAGTAACAAAAGCTTGAGAAAACCTCCATAGAGAGACTTGGCAAGGGCAATAGCTCACTCATACCCTTGCAGTGAGTAATTAGGCCTGCTGAAATTGTTGTGTTTTTGTTTTTTAATACAGTATCAGAAGCTTTGTCTGTGCTTCAGACAATTCTCACACCAAGAAGTGCATAATGTGTTTTAAAAGGGTGATGATGATGATGATGATGATACATATGAATATAGTGTTTATATATATATATATATATATATATATATATATAGTTATTATAATTATTAATAAGAAGAATAGCATTATCATGTTTACTGTATCAACCATTCTATTATAGTAAATATAGCTGCAAGCAGCAATACAGGGGGCCAAGTGTAGTAGAATGAATATGGGAAATTAATGGAAGTGGTAAATATAGCAGCATTGATATAGCAAATGTATGGACATGGGAAGTATTGTAACCTGATAAGGCATATACATGTACTGTGCATGGGTTATGCCAATATACCAAGATTCAGGAATAAATAGTTATGCACCAATAATAGACATGTATTACATTCTGTTTAAGTAAAAATGTGTCTAATGCATTCTTACATAGTTCAATACTACAATATATGCAACTTCATACAATATAATCATAGCTGAAATGTAATTGGCTCATGGTGGCCATCGCTATCACTGTCCTCTGACTCAATCTCAAAGTCACTCATATCTCCATTAACAATGGCCTCCAATACATCCTGAACTGATTAAATCTTTCCTCTCTTTGTCAATGGCATTCTGAAATATGAGAATGTATATATTGTGTTTTGCTTTGGCAGTAAGTGTTCTGCTTGTCATGCCAATAAAGCATTTGAACTTGAACTTGTATTATTTTATTTAAATTTAAACCATGGTGCTCTAATTGCATATTACATATTCAAACTACAGATAGGAGTTGCTGGTATAATAGATTACATAATGGAAAGTTGAGAAACACCTACTTTGCTCAAATAAAGTATCATAATAGGCTATATTCCTCTTACAATTATCATTGCCATACATTTACCCATGATTCAGTGATGGGGCCTATAGTGTAAATAATACATGAAAATGGCAGCCATTCATGCCCATTGTTGCATTTTTGCAACATTCAACAAAATGTCTCACAATCATGTGATTTGTATATTTTTTCAAGATTATGTCATTTTTCTACAATTAAACCACTTTAGAATGCAAGAAAAAATATTACAGGTCAAATACTCACTTGGAAATTTGCGAAAATTGGTCCAAAAGAAGGAGCAGGGGAGTCAGAGGGAGGCGGCCATGTTGTTTAACTTTTAAATGCTGTGTGACTTACAGTTTGAATATATTCCCTCCAAAAGTGTTGCTATGATACAGTTTAGAGTCTAGGCTGCTGGGATATGTAGTTTTTATCTACATTTAGTCAGGGATAGGTAGAATTTCACTGTTTTAAATAAATGTTGCAAAATTGACATTACATCCAATATGGACGCCATGCCATGTAACATATGGCCTGCATATTCGACATGGCATAGCCCTGCATAAGCCTCTACAATTGTATGAAGTTTCATGAGTTTTTTGTTTTTTTTTCAATTTCAAGATGGCCAACCCATGACCACCATAGTTTGCCTATGGGAATAATTCTGTCTCACATTCTAACACTGTTCAATACTACAATATATACAGCTTCGTACAATGTAACCATTGCTGAAATTTGATTGGCTTATAGCAGCCATCTTGTTTGATGAATCAACTTGCCTTGAACATATCTCATAGAGGACCTAGCCAAGGTCAAGTGTTAAAAAAATTGTTTCAATCAGCCAAGCGGTTTCAGAGAAGGAGATCTTTGAAGCCAATCCAATATGGCTGCCAAACCATATGAACGATCAACTTATCCTGAACAAATCTGAATATAGGTCATGACATAACTTCATACACCAAGTTTCACATCTGTACCATTAGCAGTTTCAGAGATTTTTGAAGATTTGTCACGTAAACCAATATGGCCACCAGACCCTGTGACATATAGCCTCCATATTGGATATGGCATAGCTCACCACCTATCAGTGTATGGAGTTTCAGGACTTTCTGCCTAGCGGTTTGGTTTTTATAAGCTTTTGAAAATAACAGTGGAAAAATTATAATAATAACTAGAAGTTACATGCAACTTTTAAGGCTTCCAAGCCATATCAGTAGGTTTCAGATTTTGGCAGGTATTTTTAGTTTAAATGCATGTGTTATTCAATATGTGAATTTCAATGTCAATCCAATATAGTTTACATTTGAGGTTTTCATGCTTCTGTCATCTGAGATATGTATTGCAATGTCAGTTAATGCCTGTGGTATTCGAGATTCGGAATGCAATTTCCAAACTTATCCACAAGATGGAGGTAGATGTCTACATCAGGATTGTCACTATGTGGCTGAAATGTGAAGCTGTCATTTTGATTGGTGTACAGCAGTCATGTTTTTTGTCCTATCAACTTTGACAGATCTTTGTACTAGTGTAACTCACTGAAAATTTAAAAACATTAGGCCATACAGTTCTGTAGATATTCACTGCTGAAAGTAACATCTTGTGATGTAAATGGCCGCCACGCCATCATTAGTCTTTGTTTCTGGCATTGTGGGCATACATGACATGAGAAGAGTATGTTATACCCCGTTTCCACTGGTCACGTTCAGCTGCACCTCAGCGTGGCCGTGCCAGATCTGTGCACCTAAATTATAACGGGCAGCGTTTCCACTCAATTGCCGTGAGATACAGCAGCCCTAGGAAGAGACTGAGGCTGCGTCCCAAATCGCACACTTTCCTCATTCCCTTCCCTTGCGGGGCGGAAGTACTATGGTGGCCATCTTAAGGGCTGTCCCAAACCCTTAGGGAGCGAGTGAAGGGAGCCTAATCGAGCCGTTTGTGCCCTTCAATGCTGCCTTCAGCGTAGTGCACAAAAGAGCACACTTATGCGGACGTGTTTTAGCGCTGAAGTCCCAGAACTCTTTGCGTTAAAGGCGGAGACAGGTCAACTGGGTACATATACCAGCGGCGGGTGCATATACATGTAATGTTAGCTACACAGTTGTAGAAATTGTTGAATTATGTATCAAGGAAATAATATGTAGATAGATAAAATAAAATGATTATATAATCATGATTTAAATATACGATTAGAAAGTTAAACCAAAACATGTTTTGGAAACTATAATTTAATTAATTACTGAAGTAGTATCCTAAAAAACTAAGAGGTGATATTAACGAACAGTGTATTTCAAAATTATTATTATTATTATTATTATTATTATTATTATTATTATTATTATTACTATTTTAATTAAATACAAATACAAGAAAAGACTGCGTAGGTACTTTTTCAGACAAAGGCAAAGGCACTGAATGCTGATGCTGAAGTGTGTCCCATTGAGCGCTTTTAGTTTCACCCTACATCCTACACCCTCCTCACTCAAGTGCACACTCTGTGACGTACGCACAACGTCACGCACAGTGTACACTTGTCGAAGGGTGTAGGGAGCAACTGTGCGATTTGGGACGCAGCCTGGGACACGAAAGGTCAAACCGCATCTGGGACGCTCGGCATTCTGGGATTTAGTGTTTTAAACTGGAGGCTGAAATACCGCTAATATTACAGTGCAATACACTTTGGGCTGAAATGTTTTTACGATATCCAGCACAGTCTTATAGAATATGTTATACAAGATATTCAAAAGTAGAAACTGGTACACATTGAAACAATATATAAAACAAATTACATCACTTAAAATTTCATATAGTTTATTTTGTTTACCAGCGCATCGTAAATAACCGCGTTACTTCTCCCTATATCATGATCCGATTAACATTGGCAATATAGCTTAATTTAAGTATCCTACATATTCGCCCTTATTATTTATCTGTGGGAGAATGAACTGCGTTGCATTATTAAATACATTGTGCTGGGTTTAAATCTGTCCGTGTAGTCACTACATAGCTATATCATGAAATATACAGTATGACAGTCACAGCCAGTTTCTTAAGCAAAACTCATACATATAAATACGGATCCATAACTGGAACAGTTTTCCCACAAATTCAGTGTTTGCATGTTTTCTCTGTATACCTGCAGCTTTATCAATGTGCAAAATAACAGTCACATCAATAACATCGCGGGGCATCAGCTTTTATTGGGAATGGGATTCCTTAAAAAAACACCTTTGACATCGTAATGAATGGATCAGTTGTATTAATCGCTAAGTTTTGTAAGGTTGTAGGGTTTGTATTTCTGCAGTCGGTAAACCGTCTATATTTGGATTACCATTAACATATAGTTATAGCGATAACGAGGGATTACAAATATAATTAAAATATACAATTCTTCATGCGATTGATCACATTAAAATTAGCCTGTTTTAAACATTTTAATAGTTTTAACATAGTGTAAACCGGGGGAAGCTTAAAACCGTGACATTTAAATAATTTTGAGAGAATTTACAAGACATCGGGACATTTAATTTAAATCCAGGACGAATATTTAATGTTTGCGTGTATTTATAACAAAAAAGCAATGTATTTTGTCAGGGCACATGCAGTCCTTTCTCCGGCAGGATTTTCGCGATCTTTTCAAACACTCTTAAATGTCTTTCTGTGCCAAGCAATTAATCCTGTGTGGCACTTTTCCAATGTGCATTAATAACTGTTCAAGATTAATCGTTTCCCAAGGTAAACACACATAGTCCTTCTTGTGAAAAGTTTCTAGCGCATCTCTCGCATCGAGAGCGGCCACCATTACTGTAGTTACAATGTCAGAATGTAGACGCACTGCATCAGGACGCCACAGTACGTGCCGTGGACCAGTTTGGGACTCAGCCGATACGAAATACGAAACTGTGCTCCTGAACTAGTTCGGGCACAGGCGGAGGTGCAGCTGAGCCCTAGTGGAAACCCGCCGGCATGGTACGGCCACGCTGAGGTGCAGCTAAACGTGGCTAGTGGAAACGGGGCATTACTTTAGACGGTTTTATTCACCCATGAAAAACATTTTACTCAATTTTGTGTCCTTACACGTCCTCTCACTTCTTCAGTATGGCAACTGGTGATTCCATTCACCATTCTCCCTTGCCTGCTTCTTCTGTTCACTAGACCCACTATGGTAGAAACAGATACTGGTGAACATCAGGATTGCCTGCCACCTTTCCTGCCACCTTGTCACTAACCTGCTTAGACCACGCTTGTAGGTCGTGTTGTCCCAAGAGACTCGACTGCAGTATTGTGTATACACTTATGTATGTTTGTGAACTGTAATTGAAGGAGCCACTATTGGTGTACACAGATACATTTAAATATGAATATATGCATAATATTATGGTAGGGTTAGAGTTATTAATAGGGTTTGAATGAGAATTAAACACTATATTCAAATATACATAGTAATGGTAACCAGAAGCTGGATATGGATGGCCATATTGATATGAGTTTATGTGACAGGTATATGTAGGTAACATAATAACCAGCACAACATGTTGTCTATTGCAGTAGTAGATTGATATTTATACTGCAGCACCTCCTCACTGCTCTGATGACTTCTAAATGGAAGATAAAGTGTTTTGTCAGAACATCGTGAGTTAAAAGACAACACATTGTGGCATTTGTTACAAAAGTGTTTATTTTGTTTGCGAAGGAGTATTGTAAACAAAAGGGTTTCTTAGTATTTACTTTAGCAGTTCATTTTTCAAATTTAGTTAGTAAAAAGTATTTTGTTTGTTTTATTTTGCTTTGCTATCAACCAAGAGGCCCATCTACGCAAACTGGGCTTTGTTGTACTTTAAAGACCTAGCAACAAAGCAAGCTCGGTGAAATATAGGACAAAGGCCCACAAACTTAGAAAACAGAACTGTTTACTTAAAATCCTTCTGTAACAAATGGTGATCCTGGCAATCTCCATCAGAGGGAGCTACCCACAGTTCATCGTACACCTGCTTTCCTGGCGAATTCAGTATCCAGGTTATGCTGCCAACCAGTCGTCTTCAGTAGCTTTAGTGAGTTAGCTAGCAGCCCACGTGGGGCATGTCCATCAGCAGAAATATAAGAATTGTAAATAAATCTAAACTTACCAGTGCAAGCTACCCAAGTCTGTCCAGTTATTGTGGGAAAATTACACCTCTAGCAGCATAAAGGGTAGCAGCCCTATTACAATACATACATATTTATAATACTCTACCACTATTATAGCTGAGGCACTCTCTAATACTTTTATCCTCTACAGCCATTAACATTTTACTGGCTTGACTCACATTAAAAAAGGTGAAAATGTATTAATTCTGTTTAATATCAAGCTACAGATATAGTATACTACAGTAAAATAAATCTTGTAGCTGCATGTAATCTTACTATTTTCCTAACATACTGCACCAGGGAAGTAATTGTTTGAACCTCCTCAATTAAGTTTATGCAGAAGAATTGATCATCAGAATGGCCACCATCACCACCCTCTTGCTTTCAGATGATTAGAGTGCTAACATTTCATCCCCTCTGAAATGATGATGCTCATATTGAGATTGGAATAAAGCGCAATATCAATACTTTTATTAACTATGCCAGTGATAAAGAATGAACAAGGCCATGCATCATAGCTATACATACTGAGATACTTAAAGGCAAGCAGAGACCAGCAATCTAACTGCATGAAACCCTGTGGAAAGATCACCAGGGTTGACATTTAAACAGGCAATCTTAACTTTCCTTTCACTGGTAGCTGGTGGCTTTAGCTTCTGTCATACAAAAGGCTAGCACAAAACTTACTGCTTGACCTTTCTTCCAAACTGGTTCATGGATATTGGGTATTCCAGTTTACAAGCAATTTCACCCCTGATGTAACAAGTGAAAATGTATACAAGGGATTGTTTGAGAATTTCTTGGCCACCAGAGACCACTGCTGCTTATACACTACATGGCCAAAAGTATGTGGACACCCCTTCTAATTAGTGGATTTGCCTATTTCAGCCACACCTGTTGCTGACAGGTATATAAAATCAAGCACAGCCATGCAATCTCCATAGACAAACATTGGCAGTAGAATGGGCCATACTGAAGAGCTCAGTGACTTTCAACATGGCACCGTCATAGGATGCCACCATAAGGTGAGGTCAACTATGAGCAAATTCTCGACAGTGGGGCAAAGCATGTGGCTCGTCCTGTTAAAAAACTATGACTTAAGTTTTACTTTTTTTTTCAGTTCTGGCTTTACTTTACAAGTCACAGGTAAAACAGCTCATAATATTGCTAGTATTTCACTTAGAATTAGTTTTCCTGGAAAACAAATCAAATAAAAACACAGGCTGTGATTAAAAATAAACAACATATTTTCATCAATCCATCCATCCATTTTCAAAACCACTTATCCATGTGGGTTGCAGGTGACGCCGGAGCCGATCCTGGCAAGCATAGGGTGCAAGGCAGGAACACACCCAGGATGGGATGCCAGTCCATCGCTGGGCACACACACAAACACACATGGCAATCTTAGCGTGGCTAATTAACCTAACCTGCATGTCTTTGGATGGTGGGAGGAAACCGGAGTAACCGGACGAAACCATTCAAACTCCACACAGACAGACACCCTGAGCTGAGACTCAAACCCAGGACCCCTGAGGCAACAGTGCTAACCACTACGCCACCGTGCCGCCCCATATATTTTCATTTGGATATCAAATTTATTTGTAAGTCAACAAATTCTCAATGCATTATATCTTCATTGGCACTTAATAAATGTTTATTTTAACATGACTGGAGGAATAAACCTTCCTTTGTACTAGGTTTCCAACTTTACCAAGACACTAGTTTTTGTGAAATTGATAGGCCTGTCAATTGCCTGGAGTCAGTACTGAAACTTACCTACTTAAATTCAAATGTACCTTCCAAGCAAAATTAAAGGGTGATTATATTTTGGTTTATATTGCCTTTTTTAACAGTTTGTTTTTTGTTTAATGAGTTACTTTACAAACTAATACAGGATGTAGTTTCTCTTGAAAATAAGGGTATTCGAATTAGAATATATTTTAATGCCATCTGCAATAGATAAGTAGTCTTGTCATGAACAAATCCAAATTATCAGGAAACTAACTGTCCCTTTATAAGTTGCTTCACTTCCCAAAAAGATTTTAAACATTCTTGGCTGAAACACAGTGGAAAGTGAGTATCCATCACTAATGAACACATTTCATGGCACTCATTCATTCATCTCACAGAATGTGGAAGCAATCCACTAAAGCACTCAATCACGACTTCTATTCTCTCTAAATCAGTTCTAGCACTGTATGCAGAAAATTGCTTCTGCACAAAGTCATACATGGACTTTGTTTAAGTAGAATCACCCAGATTCAATTTCCTGAAATGTGTCATACACTATACCTTTAGGATGTAAAAAATATGTTTTTTCCCCCTTATCCTTATACAAGCAAATACAAATGAACCAAAACCCACAGTATTATATGGATTGCTTAACAAAAATGAAATTGTCTCATCTGTCCATAGGATGTTGAAACCCTCATACAAGATCATCAGTATATATGACCTTCATTAGATTATATATATATATATATATATATTAGTGTTGGGTGTTAGTACCGGTACCAGCAGTGCACCGTGGACTTTCAGGAGTACCGTTACTGCCGTGACACATAGTACTACTGTGACAGACTGCCATTGCACGTGCACTCTGAAAAACTTGAGTCGAACTACCAAAATGTTCCAGTTTCAACCAGTTTCATTTGGGATTATTTAAGACAGTACGCTTTGGGTCATTGTCCATCGGCACTGTGAAGTGTTGTCCAATGAGTTTTTAAGCATTTGGCTGAATCTGAGCAGATAATATAGCCCTAAACACTATAGAATTCATCCTGCTGCTTTTGTCAGCAGTCACATCATCAATAAATACAATAAATACAGTTCCCTTGGCAGCCATACATGCCCATGCCATAACACTACCTCCACCATGCTTCACAGATGAGGTGGTATGCTTCGGATCATGAGCAGTTCCTTCCTTCTCCATCCTCTTCTCTTTCCATCATTCTGGTACAAGTTGATCATTGTCTCATCTGTCCATAGGATGTTGTTCCAGAACTGTACAGGGTTCTTTAGATGTTTTTTGGCAAACTCTAATCTGGTCTTCCCTTTTTTTGGGGCTTACCAATGGTTTACATCTTGTAGTAAACCCACTGTATTTACTCTGGTGAAGTCTTCTCTTGACTGTTGACTTCGACACAGATACGCCTACCTCCTGGAGGGTGTTCTTAATCTGGCCAACTGTTGTGAAGGGGTTTTTCTTCACCAGAGATAAAAAAAATCTGTCATCCACCACAATTGTTTTCCGTGGTCTTCCGGGCCTTTTGGTGTTCCTGAGCTCACCAGTGCGTTCATTCTTTTTATGAATTTACCAAATAGTTGATTTGGCCACACCTAATGTTTGTTTTGTTTTGATTTCTAAAACTCCTCAAGAACAAGCAGGAACTAAAGACAGCTGCAGTATACTGTAGGCCTGATAGAGCATCACCAGGGAAGAAACCCAGCATCTGGTGATGTCTATGGGTATTGAAGTATTGAAACTAACAATTTAATTGATGATTATGTTAGTTTGTCCAATTGCTTTTGAGCCCCTAAAATTGGGGGGACCACATATAAAAATGTGTGTAATTCCTACACCGTTCAAACAATTTGGATGTATCAACCCTCAAATTAAAGATGAAAGTCTACACTTAAAGCACATCTTGATTGTTTCCTTTCAAATCTCTTGTGGTGGCATACAGAGCCAACAAGATGACAATTGTGTCACTGTCCAAATATTTATGGACCTAACTGTATAGACCGGTTAGGACACCTACTGGAGCTCTGACCCACTGGCTGACCCTGGAGTTGAGCCTCTGGCTGATTCTATGGCTGACCTCATGGCAGACAAGGAGGTTCATTCTATTTCGGATCTTGTCACTGACCTACCATCAGAAATTATCTGAATAATCACAATTTTCAAGTTAACTCTTAATCTGGACATCTCACTGCTGGGGACATTCACTAGAGTCTCATGCTTATTCAATGAACTGTTGAGACCATATCATCCCAACCTGTATGTAAGAGATACAGAAAGTTGAGAGTTTGGAATTGGACAAAAAAAAAAAGACTTATTATTATTATTATTATTATTATTATTATTATTATTATTATTATTATTATTGTTATTATTATTTCTTGGCAGATGCCCTTAATCCAGGGCAATTTACAACATAAGTGCAAAACAAAGTGCAAAAATACAGTTCAATAAAGGCATCAATCATTACAAATTCAATTTACATAAAACATAGCAATTCAAAATATAATACATTTTACAACTTCTAATTTACAATTTATACAGGCAAGTACAGTAAGTGAGGTCCTACATCCTGGACGGTAAAAGCTAAGTGCTGTCAAGATGTAGGGTCACAGTCAGGGGCTACGGGAAAGGGAGCAAGGAGGAAACAAATTAAAAACGCAAGAAGCATAATAACAACCTGTGAAGTGCTATCTGACAGGGGTTAAAGGACTAATATTATAACTACTGTCTGAAAAGATGCATCTTGAGTAAGCGCCGGAATGAGTTCAAGGACTCTGCTGTTTTGACTTCGGTGGGAAGGTCATTCCACCATTTTTGGGCCATGGATGAGAAGGAGCGGGCTCTGGAGGAAGGGGAGTGGAGAGGAGGTAGAGTGAGTTTCTGACACTGGAAGAGCGCAGAGGTCTGGAGGGAATGTATGGAGAGACGAGCGTCTAAAGGTAGCTTGGTGCAGTGTGGTCGAGACAGCAGTAGGTGAGGATCAATGTCTTGAACTGAATGCGTGCCGGTATCGGGAGCCTGTGGAGGGAGCGGAGTAGTGGAGTAGCGTGTGCAAAGCGAGGCAGAGAGAATATCATCCCCACTTCGCCCATGCTACTCTACTACTCCACTCCCTCCACTGGCTCCCAATACCGGCACGCATTCAGTTCAAGACATTGACCCGCTGTTTCTACCGCTGTTTATTGGATGTCACCCAACCCCCCCCCTTCTCAAAGCTGCTTTTGACTGTTGTCCCCCCCCCCCCCCCACTCTCACAGCTTTTGACTGTCACCCCCCCATGCTCTCACATTCTGACCAGCGCCTGCCTTGTCAACCCTCCACTCTCATATACGCTTTGCGATCTGGCACCTTCTGATTAACAAATTAAGCACTGCCTAAATATAATAAAAAACAAAAGGTAATTAATCATACCTACTATATTATTTCATATTAGGCTGTATAAGGGGGTTCTTAGAAACAGTATGTTCAAATATTCCAAGCATGGTAAGATTATTCTACTTTTTATATTACACTGTAAACTTAACTTAAAACACAAGAATACATCATCTAAGCTTACCTTATTTTTAGGGTTTAAGTTCTCCTCATCTGAAAGAAATCTGTTCATTTGTACTTTTCTTTTTGTTAATTCCTCTTTTTCTTTCCAAATAATTTATGAACCTACAACCCCAATTCCGAAAAAGTTGAGACACTATGGAAAAGAGTATTTTGAAAATTCAATTCACCCTGTACTATATTGAAAACACATTATTAATACATTATTTGATGTTTTACTTTGTGAATTTAAGTTATTTTTGAAAATATACACTCATTTCAAATCTGATGACTGCAACACACTCCAAAAAAGTTGGGACAGTCGACTGTTTACCACTGTGTAACATCACCTTTTCTTTTAATGACACTTATTAAGCGTTTGGGTACTGCAGACACCAGTTGGTTAAGTTCAGCAAGCGGAATTTCTTCAGCTGCGCAACTGCACGGGGCCTTCGTTACCTTATTTTGCGCTTCATAATGCGCTACACATTCTCAATCGGAGACAGGTCAGGACTGCAGGCAGGCCATGCTAGCACCTGCACTCTCTGCTTACACAACCATACACTTGTATTCCGGGTAGAATGTGGTTTGGCGTTGTCCTGCTGGAAAATGCAGGGACGTCCCTGGAAAAGATGACGTCTGGATGGCAGCATATGTTGCTCCAAAATGTGTACATATCTTTCTGTATTAATGGTGCCCTCACAGATGTGCAAGTTACCCATGCCATGGGCACTGACACCCCCATTACATGACAGACGCTGGCCTTTGGACCTGATGCTGATAACAGCTTGGATGGTCCTTTTCCTCTTTGGCCTGGAGAACACGACGGCTGTTTTGTCCAAAAACTATTTGAAATGTTGACTCGTCGGACCACAAAACATGATTCCACTGTGCTACTGTCCATGTCAGATGAGACCGAGCCCAGAGAAGTTGGCGGCACTTCTAGACAGTGTTGATGTATGGCTTCTGCTTTGCATAGTAAAGCCTTAAGTTAACTTGCATCTCTGGATGCAGCGGCAAATGGTGTTGACTGACAAAGGTTTACTAAAGTATTCCCGAGCCCATGTCAGGATACCCATTACAGACTCATGACAGTTTTGAAGACTAAAAAGTGAGGCCTCCTTGTACATAATAACTATGTGAATTCATAAATAATAACAATGCAAGATAACTGAGAACGTTTTTAATTTCAGCTCCACAAACCAATAAAATTACAAAGAAATTTGCAGTTATTATTTAGCGAATAAATAAATAAAGGTAATGGCTTTGTGTTGTACAGTGGCAGAGAGAGAGAGAGAGAGAGAGAGAGAGAGAGAGAGAGAGAGAGAGAGAGAGAGAGACTCAATTGGAACAGCTTACAGTTAATTTATTTGTGTTTCCAAGAATTTTCCAAACTCCAAAACTCCAAAAATCCGGGCCTGAAATGTTCTCCCGGGTTTGGAAACGCTACTGAGAAACTCATTCCCTCCCACACATTGATCACTTGCCTCAAATGGGTCCCTCTGCTCACTCACTAGAGTGCTTACTGTGACAAACGACAACTGTTACGGCCTCGCGCAAGGTGCAGGAAGATGTTGTAAATGCTTATCAGCCAATTATCATTCACCTTACACACTAAAAAAAACACACATTTGAATTAGGTCTACAGCACAATCAGTACAAATCACAGAAAGATTAAAAACAAAACAAAATGTGTATCGTTATTCACTAATAATAAAAAAAATACTAATGGAAGAAAAAAAGAACTTACCGCCAAATAACAAGAATTTTGCTGCAACACATTCGTTCTTTTTCCTCCCCCTTTTTTTGGGCAGCTCAATTCAAGCCAACCTTCCTCGCTGCTGAGATCTAGACACTCCATAATTTCTGAAATTATTTTGTCTTTTTTTTGTATTATGCTCCACAGACCTGACCTGGAAAAAATATAGTGCGAATGTTCCCACCATCCTCAAAGCACCATGAAACACAACTGAAATCCATCCGCCACTCATCATACCTGGGAGGAATGTCTATGATACACTTGAACCTGATTGGAGGATATCAATGTCATGAATGAATTGAGCTATATTATTGAACATGGCATTGTTATTTTATGTTAATATTTTTCCCACAGTCACATGATTTACAGTATGTTACCAATTGTTTTCACTGAATCATACTTTTTAAACATACAGTACTGTGCAAATGTTTTAGGCAGGTGTGAAAAAATGCTGTAAAGTAAGAATGCTTTCAAAAATAGACAGAGTGAGTGAACAGAAGAAAAATCTAAATCAAATCCATATTTGGTGTGACAACCCTTTGCCTCAACATCAGTTCTTCTAGGTACACTTGCACAAAGTCAGGGATTTTGTAGGCATATAGTCAGGTGTATGATTAAACCCAATTATACCAAACAGGTGCTAATGATTCAATCAATTCAATATGAAGGATGAAACACAATCATTAACTGAAACAGAAACAGCTGTGTAGGAGGAATAAAACTGGGTGAGGAACAGCCAAACTCAGCTAACAAGGTGAGGTTGCTGAAGACAGTTTACTGTCAAAAGTCATACACCATGGCAAGAATGAGCACAGCAACAAGACACAAGGTAGTTATACTGCATCAGCAAGGTCTCTCCCAGGCAGAAATTTCAAGGCAGACAGGGGTTTCCAGATGTGCTGTCCAAGCTCTTTTGAAGAAGCACAAAGAAATGGGCAACGTTGAGGACCATAGAAGCAGTGGTCGGCCAAGGAAACTTACAGCAGCAGATGAAAGACACATCATGCTTACTTCCCTTCACAATTGGAAGATGTCCAGCAGCTCAGAACTGGCAGAAAACAGTGGGACCCTGGTACACCCATCTACTGTCCGGAAAAGTGTGGTCAGAAGTGGTCTTCATGGAAGACTTGTGGCCAAAAAGCCATACCTCCGACGTGGCAGCAAGGCCAAGCGACTCAACTATGCACGTAATCACAGGAACTGGGGTGCAAAAAAATGCCAGCAGCTGCTCTGGACTGATGAGTCAAAATCTGAAATATTTGGCTGTAGCAGAAGGCAGTTTGTTTGCCGAAGGGCTAGAGAGTGGTACACAAATGAGTGTCTGCAGGGAACAGTGAAGCATGGTGGAGGTTCCTTGCAAGTTTGGGGCTGCATTTCTGCAAATGGAGTTGGGGATTTGGTCAGAATGAATGGTCTCCTCAATGCTGAGAAGTACAGGCAGTACTTATCCATCATGCAATACCATCAGGGAGGCATCTGATTGGCTCCAAATTTATTCTGCAGCATGACAACGACCCCAAACATACAACAAAATTCATTAAGAGCTATCTTCAGTGCAAAGAAGAACAAGGAGTCCTGGAAGTGATAGTATGGCCCCCACAGAGCCCTGATCTCAACATCATCAAGTCTGTCTGGGATTACATGAAGAGAGAGAAGCAACTGAGGCTGCCTAAATCCACAGAAGAACTGTGGTTAGTTCTCCAAGATGTTTGGGGCAACCTACCTGCCGAGTTCCTTCAAAAACTGTGTGCAAGTGTACCTAGAAGGATCGATGCTGTTTTGAAGGCAAAGGGTGGTCAAACCAAATATTGATTTGATGTAGATTTGTCTTCTGTTCACTCATTTTATTAATTGATAAATATAATCTATTAACATGTCTATTTTTGAATGCATTCTTACTTTACAGCTTTTTTTCACACCTGCCTGAAACTTTTGCACAGCACTGTATATGTGCTCATATATATATATATATATATATATATATATATATATATATATATATATATATATATATATATCTATATATATATGAGTGTAATTAAAGTTACATAAAGTTGTTATGCCAGTCACCATGGATACCTGTCAAAATTATTGTTCTATCAAAGACACCTATAGGCTCCTGTGTGTGTCACTCAAGAGGTCTTGTGACCTTGCTTGCTATGTTTTTTTTAGCACAGCAGAGCTTCTTTGGCTTCACTCCTAGCTGTGCTGGTTGAGCAGGAGAAGCCTGCTCCTGTGTTAGACTGAGAACACAAGACTTGGACTCTTGCTGCCTTGCTTTGTGCACTTATTTGTATCGGCTCAGTAGAGTTTGTTAGACTGCTCCTGGTTGTGCTGGCTGAGCAAGAATGGTCCTGCTCAGTATTTGGCTGAAGACTCAAGGTTTGGTCTTGCTATCTTGCTTATGTGTATGTTGTCAGTTCAGTAGAGCTTTATCAACTCCACTCCAATCTGTGTTGGTTGAGCAGGAGGTTTTCCACTCCTGTGTTAAGAGGAGGGCTTAAGAGTAGGACTCTTATTGCCTTGCATTATGTATTTGGTTTCAGGACAGCAGACCTGTTGAGGTTCTGCTCACGCCTATGCTGGTTGAGCAGGAGGCCCTGCTCCTGTGATATGCAGAGAATACAATAATTGCTTCTTGTTCTGCGTTCCATAAATTTTAGACAACATACAATTGCTCCAGTAGAGCATGACTACGTGCCCTTGCTCCTGGACAGCCCAGATGCGGCCCTACTGGGCCCTTATGAACTTCTATCCAAAGCTGGCCCAGTTTAAACTCCCCCCTAGCAGGCATGGCCTCAGGGCAGGCTTCCTTATCAGTTCACTGCCCTCCTCCTTTGCATCAGATTGGGTATACTGTAACCCCTCCCCCTTTGGGCAGTACTTACGGTTCGAAAGATAACGATAGGTTGCAAATGCAACTACGGTTATCTGAGCAAGGAAGTACTGCCCAAAGGTTGCAAGGCCGCTTGGGACCTCGGTCTCCCGGCAATGAGGAAGTTCCTGTGTGTGCAAGCACGTTATGTACAAACTGGAAACAGGAAGGGAACTGTTTGGGTGTATAAAATCAAGCACTCAGCCATGCAATCTCCATAGACAAACATTGGTATTAAAATGGGCTGTACTGAAGAGCTCAGGTGACTTTCAAGGTGGCACAGTCATAGGATGCCACCTTTCCAACAAGTCAGTTTGTCAAATTTCTGACCTGCTACAGCTGCCCCGGTCAACTGTAAGTGCTATTATTGTGAAGTGGAAATGTCTCGGAGCAACAACAGCTGAGCCACTAAGTGGTAGGCCACACAAGCTCACAGAACGGGACTGCCAAGTGCTGAAGTGTGTAGCTCATAAAAATCATCTGTCTTCGGTTACAACAATCACTACTGATTTCCAAACTGCCTCTGGAAGCAACATCTGCACAATAACTGTTTGTCTGGAGCTTCATGAAATTGGTTTCTATGGCCAAGCAGCCACATTCAAGTCTAAGATCACCATGTGCAATACCAAGCGTCGGCTGGAGTGGTGTAAAGCTTGCCGCCATTGGACTCTGGAGCAGTGGAAACGCGTTCTCTGGAGTGATGAATCACGTTTTACCATCTGGCAGTCTGAAAGACGCATCTGGGTTTGGCGGATACCAGGAGAACGCTACCTGCCTGAGTGAAAGCATAGTGCCAACTGTAAAGTTTGGTGGAGGAGGAATAATGGTCTGGGACTGTTTTTCATGGTTCGGGCTAAGCCCCTTAGTTCCACAAAAGGGAATTCTTAACACTACAGCATACAATGACATTCTAGACAATTCTGCTCTTCCAACTTTCTGGCAACCATTTGGGGAAGGCCTTTCTTGTTTCAGCATGATAATGCCCCCATGCACAAAGTGAGGTCCATACAAAAATAGTTTGTCGAGATCGGTGTGGAAGAACTTGCTTGGACAGCAGAGAGCCCTGATCTCAACCCCATCGAACACCTGTGTAACTTGAATTGATAATGTAATAATAACATATTCAAATAATTATATTCAAGTTTTATTTATTGGCTATCAAGTGTCACACTTCCATAACAATTACCCCTACTATTGGTTTATCTATCAAAAAGCTGTACAGCTGACTATAAACCAAACCGGACTCCTGAATCTAAACTAGCAACCCACACACACATTGTGCTGCCATAGGGTCTTATATATACTGTAAACACACACCTATTGTAGAAAGAGAGAAGGAACAATTTATTTGTTGTATTACTTTATTTATTATTTGGTGGATAGACTTATCTTGTTCAAATGGATAAATTATTTTAATTTAAAAAATATATTTTTTAATTAAGCATATATATACACCGATCAGCCATAACATTATGACCACGGACAGGTGAAGTGAATAACACTGATAATCTCGTTATCATGGCATCTGTCAGTGGGTGGGATATATTAGGCAGCAAGTGAACATTTTGTCCTCAAAGTTGATGTGTTAGAAGCAGGAAAAATGGGCAAGCATAAGGATCTGAGCGACTTTGACAAGGGCCAAATTGTGATGGCTAGACGGCTGGGTCAGAGCATCTCCAAAACTGCAGCTCTGTGGGATGTTCCCGGTCTGCAGTGGTCAGTACCTATCAAAAGTGGTCCAAGGAAGGAAAAGCGGTGAACCAGTGACAGGGTCATGGGCAGCCAAGGCTCATAGATGCACGTGGGGAGCGAAGGAAGGCCGGTGTGGTCCGATCCAACAGGACGAGCTACTGTAGCTCAAATTGCTGAAAAAGTTCATGCTGGTGCTGATAGAAACACACAGTGTCAGAACACACAGTGCATCACAGTTTGTGGCGTATGGGGCTGCATAGCTGCAGACCAGTCAGGGTGCCCATGCTGACCCCTGTCCACTGCCGAAAGAACCTATAATGGGCACATGAGCATCAGAACTGGACCACGGAGCAATGGAAG
This sequence comes from Amia ocellicauda, assembly GCF_036373705.1. Classification (NCBI taxonomy): domain Eukaryota; kingdom Metazoa; phylum Chordata; class Actinopteri; order Amiiformes; family Amiidae; genus Amia; species Amia ocellicauda. The sequence continues at coordinate 38,251,106 of NC_089859.1, read as the reverse complement.
AAGGTGGCCTGGTCTGATGAATCATGAGTTCAAGGTGTTGACTTGGCCTCCAAATTCCCCAGATCTCAATCCAATTGAGCATCTGTGGGATGTGCTGGACAAACAAGTCCGATCCATGGAGGCCCCACCTCAGAACTTACAGATGTGCCAGATACCACAGCACACCTTCTAGAGGTCTAGTCCATGCCTCGACGGGTCAGGGCTGTTTTGGCGGCAAAAGGGGGACCTACACAATATTAGGCTGGTGGTCATAATGTTATGGCTGATCGTTGTACACTCACCTAAAGGATTATTAGGAACACCTGTTCAATTTCTCATTAATGCAATTATCTAACCAACCAATCACATGGCAGTTGCTTCAATGCATTTAGGGGTGTGGTCCTGGTCAAGACAATCTCCTGAACTCCAAACTGAATGTCTGAATGGGAAAGAAAGGTGATTTAAGCAATTTTGAGCGTGGCATGGTTGTTGGTGCCAGACGGGCCGGTCTGAGTATTTCACAATCTGCTCAGTTACTGGGATTTTCACGCACAACCATTTCTAGGGTTTACAAAGAATGGTGTGAAAAGGGAAAAACATCCAGTATGCGGCAGTCCTGTGGGCGAAAATGCCTTGTTGATGCTAGAGGTCAGAGGAGAATGGGCCGACTGATTCAAGCTGATAGAAGAGCAACTTTGACTGAAATAACCACTCGTTACAACCGAGGTATGCAGCAAAGCATTTGTGAAACCACAACACGTACAACCTTGAGGCGGATGGGCTACAACAGCAGAAGACCCCACCGGGTACCACTCATCTCCACTACAAATAGGAAAAAGAGGCTACAATTTGCACAAGCTCACCAAAATTGGACAGTTGAAGACTGGAAAAATGTTGCCTGGTCTGATGAGTCTCGATTTCTGTTGAGACATTCAGATGGTAGAGTCAGAATTTGGCGTAAACAGAATGAGAACATGGATCCATCATGCCTTGTTACCACTGTGCAGGCTGGTGGTGGTGGTGTAATGGTGTGGGGGATGTTTTCTTGGCACACTTTAGGCCCCTTAGTGCCAATTGGGCATCGTTTAAATGCCACAGCCTACCTGAGCATTGTTTCTGACCATGTCCATCCCTTTATGACCACCATGTACCCATCCTCTGATGGCTACTTCCAGCAGGATAATGCACCATGTCACAAAGGTCAAATCATTTCAAATTGGTTTCTTGAACATGACAATGAGTTCACTGTACTAAACTGGCCCCCACAGTCACCAGATCTCAACCCAATAGAGCATCTTTGGGATGTGGTGGAACGGGAGCTTCGTGCCCTGGATGTGCATCCCACAAATCTCCATCAACTGCAAGATGCTATCCTATCAATATGGGCCAAAATTTCTAAAGAATGCTTTCAGCACCTTGTTGAATCAATGCCACGTAGAATTAAGGCAGTTCTGAAGGCGAAAGGGGGTCAAACACAGTATTAGTATGGTGTTCCTAATAATCCTTTAGGTGAGTGTATATATATATATATATATATGTATATGTATATGTATATACAGACGGGTAACAAATTAACAGAAAAACCTGAATTAATGAGTAGAGAAATATAATGAATGCAGATGCCTCCAGACAGGTGTACTGCATGATACAATTAAGCAATTAACATCCTATCATGCTCTGTGGCATGTATAAAAATGCTGAGCAGGCCCAGTTGACCTTGATTTTACATCAAGATGACAGTGCATTAACCCCTCATTATAAAGACAAATGCACATTTGAGAGTTCAGTGGTGCAAAAACCATAGGCTCTGATGTGGAAAAAATGATATGGTCAGATGAATCATCCTTCACCATATTCTCGACAAGTGTGAGAGTGCATGTGTGACGACACCAAGAGAATGGTACAGGCCTGACTGCTTGACCCCTACAGTGAGGGGCTCTGTTATGCACTCTCCACCACCATCATCAAAACACCAAATGAAGGAATATATTTTGGAAGAATGGTGTTCCATCCCTCCAGTAGAGTTCCAGAGACTCATAGAATCTATGCCAAAGTGCATTGAAGCTGTTCTGGCAGCTCATGGTGGCCCAACACCTCACTGAGACACTTTATTTTGGTTTTTCCTTTAATTTGTCACTCATCTGTATATATATTGTGATGTTGTGCTTTTTAGTGTACTTGAAGTTGTGTAAAAAAAGTACATATTTAGTATATTTCAATTATGAATTGTCACTATATTTTGAATGAAGGGGAAACAAGGCAAGGATAGACAAATAGAAAAGCTATCATACTATGAATTCAAGGTTTTAGGAGAAATGGTGATATGTGCACCTTCAAACCTCAACAAAAGAGAGAGATGCCTAAATGAAACAGATAGATCAAATATACATGAAGTGAGAAGGTCACCAAAATATTTTTACATTTATAGGTAGGATACTCTTTATGTTAAAATGTGAAATAGTTCCAATCAGTCATGTAAAATATAAAATCCTTCAACAATTAGGGAATTGAAGGTTTATACATGCCAGCCACTGGACTTAGCAATACCTGAAAGTAGGTCATGGGCTCTTATTTACTTTTCATTTTTATTTTTTTAATGTGTGTGGTAGGAGATGGGGGGGGGGGGAAGCTGTTAAGTTTTCTGGCTGCCCTTCCTTGTCTTTTGTTGTTGTTTTCTGGGCCTCAGTGGGACAGATAGTTTGTGAAATGACAGGACATGCCAACAAATTGCATCACTTCTGCCTCAGTGGCAGAGGACAATGATATGCCATATGTCGATGGCGGGAAATGAATGGGACTCATTTACACTGGCACTGGACGCCTCGAGCCTTGTCACCCTTCGGGGGGAAAGCCGTGGCAGAGTGTAAGACACAGACAGACGACAGAAAGCAGTATCATTAAGAAAAAAAGTATGGATACATACATATGTGTGCATACACAACTTTGTAACTTTGTAACTGTTGGAATCCAAGGGCAATATTTTATTTTCCTCACACAGTACATTACTGTGAGGTGAAGCACCTGCATGATTAAAACAAATATACCAACACATATAAAGAAAACACAAAGACTGTGCTCTTTTTGAATAAAATAGCATTGTTTTTAAAATGCATTTTAACAGCCGATACAGAAAGTTTGCCCCGGATGTGACCCCTGTCTTGCACCCTTTGAAATGCAAAAAAAAAAAAAAAAAGCTAATATTTGACCTCCCACACTTACCCAGCAACTGATCATTTGTTTCTGCATGTGGAAACTGGGGATGATAGGTGATGATTAAAGAGCACTAGCTCTGTTGACACGAGATACTAATGAGGTTGAAATGAGAAGGTCAGGCCTTGTCTCCCAAGCAAACCAGCCTCCACCCCTTTAAACCTCCCCCCTCCTCGTCACCCAGGACAAGGAGTTAATCCCCTCTTAATTGTCCCTCACTTTTTTATAAGCTGTAACGGAAAGAGAGAGACAAGTGTTAGGTGATAAATGTCCTGCATCTTCATAATTGCTGTAATTAGTATAATAACAATTCAATTTCCTGAACTTAGTGTGGCTATAGAATTCATTAATGTCTTTACTTTACTGGCATTTTTTATTGTTTATATGCAAACTGATTTTTTTTTTTTAATGTTGTTTTGTTTGTTTATCTCTGTTTATCTGTAGCTTACAATAAAAGGATCCCTTGATTGTGCCCTGTCATGCAACATGGGTAAACATACAGTGCAGGGATATGTGTGTGTAATGATTAAAACTGAAAGTGTTGTGAAATCTTCAAAGAAAACTAAAACATGTAAAAGGAGGCCCTTTTCCTTTTCCACTTAGTAATACTATTTTTCACTACAACAGACTTTTTGTTTTTAATGCAGCTCTGTAAATAAATTGAACTTATACCATCATATTCTTTCATTGTTTTGTAATACAGTAAACAAAACTGACACTTGCTCAAGTGGCATAATTGTTTATATAATCATTTTAATTGTTTCACTTTTCATCAGTACTGACTGTACATTAGTCAATTTGACTGCTAATTTCAAAATTCCATAATAATACTGATTTGAGACTTATAAATATATTTAATGTGTGTGTGTGTGTGTGTGTGTGTGTGTGTGTGTGTGAAACTTCGGACCTCTTTTTTATAGATATGTATATGTATTTTTATTTATGTTTCTGTTTCAATACAACAATATAAACTATAGAATGTACTTGATGTACAAAATATACATTATGGGCTGGTTTTACAGACCCAGATTGGCACTAGTTTTAAATTACCCAATGTTACTTTAGGTATGGCAATCCAAGACTAGTTCTAGTAACATTATGAAACTGAATAGCAAGACAAAGACATAATTTCAAACCACCTACTGATCACAAATCAAAAACACAACACTCAATGTCAGGATTGACCTAGGTAGACTATAGAATCCTCTTTCGAGCAAAATAAAATACTGATATTTGAATTAGGTAGATATGTGTAAATATTCAGATTATCTTGAGTAATGATCCTAATGCAATTTATTTTCATGGCATGTCATGACATTATTTTTAATTTAGCTGCCAGATTTGTTCATTTTAGCTCATTTTCTGTCTTCAATCTGGGAATTCCCAGAAACGTTTCACACAGTCAGCTCTATAGTATTCCACTGTACCACACAAGTTACTTCATCCAAGACAAGATATATTATGTTTTTTTTACAATTATGAGGTGAGGAAACTAACAAATAGAGCGGAGTACTGGAGGGTATACTTATGAGCTTGTCTTCACTCAGGTGAGACCATTGACTTACAACAAATGGAAGTACAACCTGAGGTCTCTATCATCACTCTGAACTAGTGACCCAGCAGTGTGAGAGAGTGTGCTTTTGGCTTTATGCAATTTTTCATTCTTGATAACTGGAAAGCTAAAAAAAAAACAAAAAAAAAACCTTTGGACAAGTGAAGTGAAGTGTCAGACTGAGGTTTCAAACCCTTGACCTTTCAATTTAAAGACTGGTGCTTCATGTCGTTTATCACGCGCTGATGCTTATCACAGTTTTGAACATCCTCAATATAACAGGCTTCACTCGTCATTTTCACAGCCATTCATAAAGAGATAAGGATCCCTGGGTGACAGTCTTATTCAAGGAAAAAAAGAGAGAAATGGAAACATTACCATAAGTTTAAATTAGAAATGTGTCAAATTACCTTTACTCATAGCTCGCAAAAAAAAAATGTTACAGAATTTCTCCAGATTTGTGTTTTTCCCCTCAATAGCTTTGATATAACAAATAATATTGCTGCATGATGATTTTTGTCTCATATTTTTCCATTAATTTAAAATTGTACCAATCATTGATTTATTTATTTTGTATTTATTTTACTAATAGTCTGTCAGAAATGCAAATATTTTAAATATTTGTATTGTATTGTATAGTGTATACAAATATGATATTCTGTACGTCTTATTTGACCATTTCAAATTGATTGGTAATATACACAGAAAAATCAGGTATTCATGTGTTAGCACTAACAGTATGGATGGGAAAAAATACTAGATTTCAAGTCAAAAGCTATTTAGACTCAAGCTGTTTTAGAGTCAAATTTTTATTTTGTTTTGAGAATTATGATGTCAAAATAGACATCAGGACAATTTAAAGAGGAGTGTCTGGAACCTACCATGAAATATAAACATTCACATTCAGTTCATGTACAAACCAATATATGTAACACTGTGTTATAGACACATTTAAATACAAGTTTTTATACCAGAAAACAAAACAGTGCCAAGTATCAAGTTATTGAAAACTGCCACATATATCATAATTTTTATTCCTGTACATTTATGATTAGAAAGTATTGTGGCATTTTGCAATGTACTGAAAAGGTTTTTGTAATTGTTTGCTTAGGAACTTTAATAAATCACAATTACACAAATCCAACTGCCAATCACAAATTACAAACCCATAATTTACTGCTGACATTTTTATCAGTTTTTAAAACTACAGTACTGTACTAATTTGCAGCTTCATTTTTAGTAAGATGACAATTTATTCTAATAATAAATGTAACTGCTATGATGTACAGGTTTGTAGTTTGCTATTAGTGGCTGGGTCAAAGTTTTGATTTAATCCGGTCCTTAGTTTGCACTTGGTTGGTGAAACAACATTTTGATTAACCCAAGCTATTTTCTCATAAAACAAATGTGAATTTTGTAGTTAAACAAGTGGCATAAAACATGTAAAATACATACAAATAATTAAAAGGAGAAGGGGCACACAACAATTTTGCTCTCATGTCTCATGCAAAACATTTATCAGTCTGGACCCAGTGTCAGTAGCAAATCAGATCTCTCTGTCACCTCTCACTTTAGCCTTGCTATTTACAACAAAGTGATGGAGTGTTAAGCTAGCAGCAGTCAAGCTTTTTACTAAAAATCAAATACTCACTATCCTGTTTGTTATTGAGTGTTTGTATGCAGTCCAGAGCATCACTGGGTGGATGCTGAAAGCTTCAGTACAAGAGAAAGAGAGGGAGGGAGAGAGAGAGAGAGAGAGAGAGAGAGAGAGAGAGAGAGAGAGAAGGCAAAGAAGGGTGGGTGTGAGAGAGAGAGAGAGAGAGAAGGCAAAGGAAGGAGGGAGAGAGAGTCAGAAAAATGAGCCTGCCAGTGGTTAATTGAGCATATAGATTCCTAATGTGTCAGGCAGTGCCCTCTCAGATGAAGGATGGCACTTTTTAGAACGCATCTTCCTTTGTTACCATTTTAAGACTAATGAAGCCTACAATTCATAAACCTGATGCTGGACTCTGATCTGCTGGCAAGGTATCAAATACATCCAACAAGAAAAAATCATTATTTCTATTTATTTGTATGTATTTAAAAATAAAAATATAATATTAATAATAATATATTTATAATATAAATAAATACATTACTTCTGTATGTATCAACATCACCACCTTTTCTACAAAACAGGCCTGTTTATTTTTATAGTCTTAAAACAGCAAGCATCTATTATCCAAAGTTTTTTTTTTTCTTTTAATGCCTTCAGGTCACTTGCTAATGAGCTAAGCGTTGCGAAAGGATGGAAGCTATTACAGAGAGGGATATGGGCAGAAAGATTTTCTTTTATGATTCCATCAATTTAGAAAAAAGAAAAAAAAGAAAACAGGAACACAGAGACAAAGAAATTAAAATGTATCACTTTTTCAGGAGTGCTTTGAGATAGGTATAGTTTTCCGGGAGATTGATGATGGAGAATGGGGGTGCGATTGGAGCCGTGTTTGGTTAAGGTCTGGAGAACCTCTTTGCCCTGTGATCTGAGTAGCCTGTGACCTTTCTAACCTTGAATGGGCCTCTTTTTATGAGGGTAGGAATGGAGGCAGAGAGGAGGAGTTGAAGGCTCTAGTCCAGATGGCCAAGTCATCAAAGCTTAATCAGCAAAGAGTTTTTCACACATAACGGTATTCTTATTTTTATTGTTGTTGTTGTGTTCTAATTTGAATACATTTAAAACTTCTCCAAAAGGCACAACTCCAGTTCAATGTGACAGAGCTATCAGAAATTTATTTAAATATGGAGCCTGATTAAATCAAAACTTTGACCCACCCGCTAATAGCAAACTACAAACCTGTACATCATAGCAGTGACATTTCTGATTAGAAGAAAGTGGAATCTTACTAAAAATGAAGCCACAACTTAGTACGGATCTGTAGTTTTCTATTAGCAGGTGGGCCAAAGTTTTGATTTAATACCAGCCATTCAATGTTTTTTTTAAATAATTGACTTTGTTGTCACAGAAATCCTGAGCATTGTGAGGAACTTTTTAGTTTGCCTTAAAAAAAAGTTTGCCATATATATATACATCTAATGGAATTGTAATCCAACACTATGGTAAACAAAATAAAAAAAATGATTGACCCATTATAGATTGAATGTCCTTAGACAATGGATTCCAATATATACTACATGGCCAAAAGTATGTGGACACCCCTTCTAATTAGTGAATTTGGCTATTGCAGCCATACCCATTGCTGACAGGTGGATAAAATAAATCACACAGCCATGCAATCTCCATAGACAAACATTGGCAGTAGAATGGGCCATACTGCTCAGCTCAGTGACTTTCAATGTGGTACTTTCATAGGATGCCACCTTTCCATGTCAGTTCGTCAAATTTCTTCCCTGCTAGTGTAACTGTAAGTGCTGTTATTGTGAAGTGGAAAAGTATAGGAGCAACAGCAGTTCAGCAGTGAAGTGGTAGTTTCTACTTTCAGACAGTCTTAGCATTCCTAATCTTGTTTTTAGTTTTCCCTTAATTGTAGTTAATTCAGTCCAGCTGCTGTGTTGGTTAAAGGAACTAGATTGAAGGAAAGGTGACCTAGTTAAAGAATTTGGAGGTGGAGTCAGTGAGGTATCAGTTGGTGTCAGGAAGCTAAAACAAAGGTACTTAAGCAGCTGTTGAGAAAAAAAAGTCAAGCAGTTGAATTAGGGGACAAAAACCAAGAGACTACATTGTCAGGTTTGTGGATCAGCTTGCTGATCAGCACTGAATTAGTGATATGGAAGAATTGGTCAATCAGCCCATTAGAGAGATGGTGTGCACATCAAAACCTAGGAAGGTTGAGCCCTTAGAGCAGGAAAGTGCAGAGAACTGCTGGTTTACAGTAGGTTGTAACCACAGAAAGGGTGTCCACGTGACTTAGAAGAGACAACCCAAGAGCTAGAAATGCCCAACAGGTTCCAACTACTGGAGTTGGCCAGTAACAACTGAGAGAGAAAGAGGAGGGCAGTTGAGCACCACGGTGCACACTCCTCCCCAGAGCAGGGAGGTAGTTATAGTAAGAGACTTGGTTCTTAGAGGCGTAGATCACACAGTGTATTCTAGTGATAAGGAGACCCGCATGGTATCTTGCCTGCCTGGTGCTCAGGTTGCAGATCTCCCTACTGGCCAGAGCCGGGGGGGATCTACTGGTCATGGGCCACATTGGAACCAATGACATAGGAAAGGGTAGGCCAGAGGTTCTGCAAGACAAATTTTAAGAGTTAGGAAAGATACTAAACATGGTAGTTTTCTTCTAAACACTACTGGTACCACATACCAGTTTTGGAGGTTTTCCCTATCTCCACAGCAGTCCAACGTGGATGGCATACACCATATATCTGAGCCCTCATCTGCCATAGAGCTTGAGCTTGATAGCATATGATCTCAGTTTTCTGCCTCAGTCCTAGACCATGGCAATTCTGCTGCTTAAAAAAGATACACCCAGGGTTTGGAGAACCAGCTCACCACTTCTCCAGTCTTTGTCCAGTTTGACACACCAGCCCCACCCAAGGTATATGCCTCGTGTACAGTATTCAGCACTGCCTCAACAGAAGCTGTTCTCTCTCAGCTGGCACATACAAACATGTTGCTGTTGCTTCCCAGGTTCTGAAACCCACAGAGCAGTGGTACTCAGTGGGAAGATGTGAGGCATTGGTGTGCATCTGGGCATGTGAACAGTGGCGCATGTACCTCCATGGCCACCAATTCACACTATGGACTGGCCATCACAACTTTACAGCCATGCTGTTCATTTCTGGTACCAGTCACCAATCTCCTCACCACTATCAGTGGGCTGACAATCTGCAGCACTACTGAATGCAATTCACCCTAGGGAATTACAATGTTGTAGCTGACTTGATATCATGGTTGATTTAAAGTCTGAGCCACATATAGCATTTGTGTACAACTGCAACACACTCCCCTCAAGGGCAATTTTTTTCCTTCAGGAGCTCTGCAAGGCATCCAAGGCGGACCCCCTCTTCACAGTCCTTTACACTTATATCATTGCAGGGTGGCCATTGTGAGTGCCTGTACCATTTGCCCATGTCAGAGAACTTTCATGCTGGAATAAGTTAACATCTCCATGGTGATTCCTACAGCCCTGCATGGACGGATGCAGACCACAGCACATGAATGTCACCTTGGAATAGTCAAGCTCAAGCAGGGATGCTGGGATTTTGTGTGGTGGCCTGCGATCCACCGAGACATTGAGGACATGGTTTATGAATGTACCACTTATCTGGTCAACAGCTAAATTGAACAGCCCCTCTGCAACCACTCAACTGGTATGGCCCATGCTAAGCCTGGGAGCACTTACAGGTGTTATCTGTGGGGAGCTCCAGGGTGTCCTGCACCACCAGCATTTCTTAGTGGTAGTTTATGACCTGCATCTTAAGTGGACAGATGTCATCCTTGCTGCCTCCGTCACAGCCTGGACCATGTTGAAAGTCCTCAGCAGTCTTCTTTCCCACTGTGGAGTTGCCGTGTGCTATCAGCTCTGTAAGTGGGCAATAATTCCTCAGCTGAGTTTGGTTCATTCTTCTCTGAGAGATGCATCAACCACATAGAGACAGATTTTTGATGATGGAACCCTCAGACCAATGGCGGGGTAGAGCATTTTAACCAAACACTCATGAATAGCATCGAAGCTGATTTGGCACAAGGGTGCCCTTTCCTTTTATCTCCTACCATACTTGAACTGTTCTGGGGGGGGGTAATGTTGTGATCACAGCTTGCATTATTTTTGGTGTTACTTGTTGATAGGTTATCCTGCTGTATCTCAGTTTTGGCTTACGGTATTAGGGCATGTTGTAATGTGTGTGTTGAGGTGAGGTGAGAGACATTAAAAAGCTATGTGTTCTGAACTTTCCAATTTCAAACATATCAATATCACCAACTGGATACCCGGTTTACACTGGAAAGTGTTGTTTGTCTTGTTAAATATACTAGATTAGACTAAAAAAGAATAAAAAATTACAAAGTGACTCTCTGTCTCTCTATATATATTCTCAACAACCAAGCTTGAGCACTTGTCCATATCTATCACGTAGCTCACACACTTATGATTTGAAAACAGTAAGGGAAAGGCAACAGCCACAACTGGTGAAATGGATGGAGTTCTATGTTGGTCATTTTCACAAAATACATTCAACTATGGATGAGTGTTTTTAATCTATCATGTTATTTCAGTGGGAGAAAGCCAGTTGCAAAAATATAATATCTTAAGAAGATAATGACCCCAAAGACAATAAAACATTTGTGTGTGTGTGCAAAGCTCAATTAAGGTCAATACATATCTTCAGATGCAATAATAATTATACTCTTTACCCACAGAAGCAGACCTTATCTTAGATACTCAAAACAAAAGTCACAATCCTGTGTCCATAATGGTTGGCTCTTAACCTGAAATCATTACCATGTAAATTGTGTTCTGTAGCCTAAACTAGTTCAAGGTTCTTCACAAACATATGCTTAGGCATATGGGAAGCAAACATGGAGGGACTGATTTTATAACCTTAACATAGAAGATGATGTAGTGAATACCCCAGTTGCAGCTTTTCTGGGCTCATGCCAGGTACCCTTTCCAAACCGAGGTTGGCATGAGAGGTTATTGAAGTGCCCGTGAAGCCTGAAACTTAGTCTTCTAGCAGTGAAGCCAGGGAAGCACGGGCACAAACTGTAACATTTTGAAAACAAAATAAATTGAAAAAAAAAGATAATGCTTCAATGTAAATCAACAGCATCTCTTTATAGTGAGACTGTTATAGTTAAGTTTAATGCTATATATAAGTTAAAACTGTACAAAAGGGTAGAGTATGTAAGGAATTAAATGCACTGTATGTACAGTTTACATTTTTCTAGTTACACTGGTATTATTATTACCCTTTTCATACATATTAAAAGACAGAAAGCACTGCCATCACTCTTCACTGTATTGCATAAGGACATTGTATAAAACATTACTCATATTATATTCCTTAGCTGACATCCTTATCCAGGGCAACTTACAACATATCACTTTATTTTATACAATTACTAATTTATACAGCTGTGTTTTTACTGGAGCATTCTAGGTAACATACTCTGCTCAAGGGTACAACACTGCTTCCCCCACTTGGCAAGGATCCTATAACCCTCCACTCAGGAGTCCCAAGCCCTAACAACTAATATGCCACAGTGCTGCAGTGTTGTACTGAATTACTAATATTAGCTTTACTTCATCAGCTGGATTGAATAGCATTTCAGATATTCTGGAAGAAAAATCACTCAAAGCTTTCAAGATTATAAAATAATAAAATAATACACATGGGTAGTGCTTACAACATAATGTTGAGATTGTTTACTAAACAGAGAAAAAATCAGAAGGATCCTAAACACACAGCCTGACTCATTTTCAATTATTTATATTAGAAAGAAAATACAGAAATTGAACTGTCATTAGCAGCTAGAATATCTATAGGATGAGCTCACCAGGAGAATTAAAAATAAAAGGAACAGCCAGCACTTCAATGCCCAATGACTCATATTGAAAATATTCATTCATTCACCCCTCAAATCTGCAAAGTTTTGATTACACTAGTCTGACAATATAAAACAACTTAAAAACCCTGATTCTTTACTTAGTTGTATTTCAATAAGATTTTCAAAGTGACCTTGTATCACTTGTATCACTGATTACAATTGTATTAATCAAATTATTAATTGGTTAATGTATGTGTTTTCTAACTATCATCACTACTTTTTATTTTATTTACCAACAACAACATCAACAAAGCATACTATTCTATCTTTACTGCATTTCCAAAGTATACAAAATATATATTTAAAAAAATATAGATATGCAATTTGTTTTCCCAGTTCTTCTTTCATTTGAATGTCCTCAAGTACCCTGAAGTGTTTGTGGTTAAGCAAATAGAACAGTTACCAACCATGTGGCACAGGCCAAAGATAAAATTCACTGAAACTTTAAAGTAATTGTAATGCATCACCAATATACACTGTTTTAATGCATCACCAGTATACAAAACACATCTTTCATTAATGTTAAATTACTAGGATATCCATAGTTTAACAGGTGATGTGTTTTATTAGGGGGGAAAAACAAACATACAAAACACTATGTTTCTGTTATGTTTCTACTGTTTCATTTTTTTCAAAAACGTCTTTTACTCTAGTGACAAGGCATTGGACAGTACCCCCAAAAACTAAATAAAACAATTTGAAAAAAAAAAAAAACTCTACATAAAGAAGAAATGGAGAAGATGAAAGCATGTAAAAAAATGTTTTAGGGAATATATGCAATAGGCAGAATATAACTATGAATGTGATATTTGTTATACATTCTAAACTGTTCTCAGTTCCATCCGTCTAAACTGCAGAAATGTATATATTTTACAGTAATGCTAGGCTCACACTACACGATTTCTACAATCGGACCTGATTTTGATAACAGTGAGCAGCTCACACTTAATGACTGTTTTTCACCGAATTTATGTATTTTGTGTCTTGAAAGATTGCACACTACATGATTGCTTAAGTACACGGGGTCACACACTTAATGACTGATCTGAAATCCTTCACAGCCGACACAGCCTCCCCAAATCTCAAGGAAACACGCATGATCCATCCAGAGAGAAAGTAAACAAACATGGACTTGGACATTGAACAATAAGATTTGCAATTAAAAAAAAACAAAAAACATTTCAAACAGCAATAGTTGTTCATTAAAATGTGTCAAAGCAGCCTATGCATTTCATTGTTTCTTCTGTTAATTGATAAGATATATAGTTTTACACTTGTGTCTGTATGAGTAGTTAGCAGACCATACAAAAAGATTAACAACGTGCTGGACTCCACTTTGTGATTTGCAATACATTATATTAATTTAAGTTTAAGGAGTGTTGTCTTATTTCTGATATTTAGTTAGCAGAATACAAAGTGGACTAGTCTCCAGGATAATGACGATGTTCATATGGTGTTTAATTTCAAGCATTACCCTATGTAGTCCGATTTTGTCCTTACACTACTTGTATCATTGCGGACCTATACGGAAATTCAGCCTACAAGCGATAATGAGCAAACAGTTCAGTAGACATAGTCTAATGTATGTTAGGGTTAGGGTAACTATATTCATTTTAATGACTATTTTCTGCATAATGACCGTAATTTCAGAGCACTGCGACTGAGCGCACCTGACCTGCCGCTCATGATAAAATGTAGGGCCGTTGTTAGAAATATATTTAAAATTAAGTTGCATTTTAGCATAATGTATATATTGTCAAAATCAGGCAGATTAAGAAACAGAATAAACACTGTGATTTTAGGAGTTTAAACAGGATCAAGCATCTTACCAGCCATTAAGCAAAATCTTTTTTTTTTTTTGTATGTAAAAAAATACCACCAAATTATCTTGTGGATAATTGCAGAAGTGAAATATTGTCTTTACACTGAGAACATAAATATGTGGAGGCACATTTATACACTGAATATGAACATAATCACAAATCTACTTGCTCAAGCTTATATTTGTGTGACAGAACAGTGTCTTTTCAAGTAAAGATTAATGCCTTGTGTTACATGTGCTGAGATTTTCCCTGGTCAGAAGAAGTGACAAGAGAAGGAAATAATTAGTACAGTATAGAACAAACAAAAGCTAGTGTGAGAAACGTATATTGATATCAAATCAATATCATAGTGTTAATACTTTTTTGCTTAAATATGGTTAATCTGACTAGCCTACCCACAACAGACCCCAAATCTTTCAAAACTTCAATGCTCTGCGATACAACCTAGACCATTTAAGAGCAGCACTATTTCTGGATTAGGTCCATGTAAGCAGTAGGTGGTAGCTGATCTCCATGAATTTTGCAAAGACAAGGATAATTCCTGTGGCTGTTGTTTCATCCAAGACATTAAGCATAAAATAGATTTAATCTGTACAAAATACATTGTTAAATTGAATCAGTCTAAAATTGCTTTATGTTTATGTTTTCTTGTGGTATCTTTCTCTATATATGAATCAGAACTCTAAACCAATGTGATGTATAGCAAGAAAGAGCCCACCAAAGTATCACACTTTAATGATGACATTGCCAGTTGCTAGCTCATACTCGGATTCAATAAGAGTAGTATTTCTCAGTGAAAGTGGGGGAACTGTTACCCCCTGTGGTTGAAGAAACACACCATTTCACTTCAGTCAGTGCCACCACAATCCTAATTCATAGATATCAGATACAGACAGTTATCCTTTCCTTCAAGCGTTTATAAGTCAAAAGTTGAGAAAAGATTTGTTTTGAGCAGGATACATTGTAATTTGTAAGAACAAATCTTGGAATAACACATCACACAATCTCCAGGACATAAAATGTCCAAGTATATGTTTATGTATGTATTTAAAAAGGATTATGTGTTTAGTGATTTATAGTAAAATCAAATTTCCTTCTCTTTTATTTCTTTCAAAACTTGTCAGGATCAGTTCATACTGAGGCATCTCAGAAACTACATTTCTGTTTCTGTTTTTACTTTTCATTTGTTGTCATTTTTTCTATCACATGAACAAACAAAATATCATAGTTTAATTTGGTTTGGTCTTAAAAATGTGACCTCTTAAAATATGATTTGATTTGAACTGAGTACACACATAGTAATATATTCTCTTTTGGATGTGAGAAAATAAACAGTCAACTTTCAAAACCCCCATTTTTTTCTGAAAATATTTGCTAAAGTTAAAAGATTGAAAACTATCAAGAGGCTGTGTAGTCATAAAGGTAGATTTTGCACAAAGTTTTAAGTGTCAATCTGCTAACACTTCAGTTTGAAAACACCTCATAAATTCCTAAACATGGGCTTAGAACAGAAGTGACATTTTTTTCTCAAACATCCCACTACCCCCAGCTATTTTTCGTAAATGGGAAGGGGTAAAATATATATTAATTTGAAGTAGAATAACAGAAAAGTTTTATAAAGGGATTTTCTGTGAGTGGCCTCTTTTTAGGGGGAGGGGAAAGGCCTCAGAAATGTGTATTCCAAACTGTAACCTGACTCACTGGGGTTCCAATCTGTCAAATAATTAGCCAACAGAGAGGACAAAGGTTTTATTTGCAGGAATTTCGTACATAACGAATTGAATAATACATCACTGTATTGTGTTGGGTCATGGGAACTTCATCTTTGACTAGTGCAACATAAAGGATAGTAAAATCATAATAAAAAGGATTATAATTTGATTCCTAGGAGATTTGTTCCCCCTTTCTTACAATCTAATTTAAAATGTTATTTTTGACAACTGATTCCTACCTGTAAAAATGTAAATCCATCTATATTAAATTCAGAACAAATCAGACAACTTAAACAAACAATGATTTCAAAAATAAATAAATGTAAAAAAGCTATGAAAGTTACTATCATGAATACTGGTGTTTTAATGTTTTATGTTATGCACATTTATTTACTCATCAAATTAATTCAGTGTATATATCAGATCAATAGACTTGAAACAAATGTTATATTTTACAACAGAAACTGTTTTTTAAATATTTTTGAAAGAAAGTAACTTTGCAATATGTGGAAATAAGTATTTTAACTTTTTAATCTATTGAATGTAAATGTGCAGTGTTAATATATAATTGCTAAAATGTCATTAACACAAAATACATTATTTCTAGGATGTATGGGTCATGAGAAATACAACACTATTTGTGTTAAAGACATAACCCAGGGCTTGTTAACTAATTTACTCAAAATAATTTACGCCTTTGAAATGTATATAGTCAGTGTGTGCAAATATTAATGGGATATTAATTATTAATTAAATACAATTAATTAAATTACTTCTTCTAAAGTAATATGTGCATAAGGGTCCTGTCTCCTATGTAAAATTCTTGCATGAAATGTTTTATGAATACTGATCAATGTAAACTTATAGTGACAGTAAGGTACTGTAACAATCTGAAAAGATACATAAACAGTCTACAGAAGTGCTAGACAGTCAATAGGAGTGCTTAAGCCTTGGAAGTTAAACTCACATTTCAAATGTCAGAGCTGTATTCTTAATTTTGTAAGCATTGAAAACTGACAAACCAAAGAAACTCCACAAGACACTGTTGTGTTACTTCTTTACGTTTTTAATCAATTATATAATTGTTATAATAATTATAGGATGTTTATGAAAAACCCCAGTGGTTTCCAACATTTTAAAGATCATTGTCTCCTCACATCCCTTTTAATATATTCTTCAAGGTTCCATTTCCTCTTCATTCTTCCTAATTTATGCTGCTTATATGAATTCCACATCAGGTGAGCTTCAGTTACAATTCCAAAATGGGCAAATTAAGTTAATAAATGTCCTTATTATAGTATACACGATTAATATCTAATTAATTGCTATTTAATGTTTGGATATTAGTAACGAAAAGAAAACATCAAAACATCTCTTAAATACAGTGATGTAAAAATACAATACTTCAATGTGAAGCTTTTATGCCTGGTTTTATTAGGTTTTGTTAGGAATTGGGTACATTACTTTCATATGCATCGTTCTCTTTGACAAATACTGTGTGCCACGACAATGACACTGCCAAATAGTGACTTTCATAAAATTCCCATTAGTCATTGTTGTGGCTCTCTGTGAGCTTTTATTATTCTCGGTGAACACCTATTGTGAGCACCTATTACTGCCAATTGCATTCTGAAGATATCTGTATTGAAGTGCCCTTGCTACATTTCACACTTGAGTTTGCTTGCAAAAAAGAATGGTGTTGAAAGTTACACTAAACCACTATACCAGATGCAAAATTACAAATTCCTTGGCCATACAGAAATAAAGTATGATCATTAATATTTCAGTAATGTTCTATCAGCAAATCATATAGAATCTCCTTGGTAAGGATTCCATTTAGTATTTAACATTTACACTTAAACCTTACCTGACCTGCTTTTGAAAGGATGTTTTTATTTACAAATTATATTGTCTGTTTAATAAAACAATAATAATAATAATAATAATAATAATAATAATAATAATAATAATAATAATAATAATAATAATAATAATAATAATGCATCCAAGTTTATGTGGTTTACAATTTAGCATTGGCTGTATTTAAAGATTGTGTAATTGTGATCCACTGTTGCTATGCTTTGCATACTCTGTTTCTACAGTAATAAAAATGAGAAGGTTGACATGTTGAATATTCTCTTATTTATTTGGCCAAAAGTATACATTTAAATACTTAAATAAAAAGTAAAAAGTAACTTAAATTACTTATAACTAATATTATCATGGCAAAGTGATGAATGAAAAGTCTAGAATCATGTAATTTACCATTTTGGGAGTTATTGGGCATGAAAGGAATTACCTTTTGGAAATGGATTAAAGACAATTATAACTATACTTGTCTATAGCTAGTTTTACTTTTTATTATCTGAAGCTTCTGAACAAAAGTGTCATAAAATAAACATACATGATTTTATTGAGTATCCCAAAAATTAAAAATGCTTCTCTTGTCAGCCCATGTGAATCTGCTTATACCTCATCAGTCTGGAGGTTAAAATGTTACACAGTTTATGTTTTCAACTTCTGCTAAATTTTCAGTGCAAGGCAGTTGTCTGGCAGCTGCTGGGAGGCAGTCCTGTCACTTCCCCTTTGTGTTTCATGTGTGGCAGCTGGAACACTTGCAGTCCTAACACTAGCTATCGTTTTGGATTGAAGAGATTATGGTAAAACTCCCATTTATCCTTCAAAAAAGCACAATCACTTAATGCATAATATATGCTAAGCAATTCATGAATATTATTGTTTTCAAATTCTTTCATATTAAATTACCACACACAAAGTGCATATTGGTGAAATGTGCCTTTCATTGCTGAAATGAATGAATACATGTGTGTCTGTGTGTGTGTGTGTGTATATATATATATATATATATATATATATATATATATATATAGTATCTTGCATTTCAACATTACATTGTTATATTATTCTGATTCCACATACAGCTGAATGAAAACACAAATATATTTAAAACATGCATACTTTTTCTGCAATCCACAGCTTAAACTAGAAAAGTATGACTTTTGCCAGTTGTCACTAAAACAACAAACAACAAAAGTTTTTAATATAGTAACAATACATTTGTCTTAATTGTGAATGTGATTTGTAAATTAAAGATGTCATCAAATAAAAGTAAATTGTACTTAATTTTACTAAGTATTGATTCTTTAAAAAAATTTGAATTTAAAATATAATTAATTATTATCAGCCTGTTCCAGCCTATTTTTAGGCCTCAGGAGAAAGAAAGAATGTATTATTTAATACTTGTTTAAAAGATAACCTTAAATTAATAAGGTGCTACCATGGTACAAGAGAAATAAAATTTAGTTTTCTATTTGTTTGTTTGATTTGTTGTTTTGTTTTCTTGCAGACATTATTCTATTGGTTGTATTATGTAAAAATAGAGTTAAAAAACACAAAGAACATTAAAGAATATTATCTGCAGAGTTCTGAATTTCATATACATGGCTATACAGTCCAAGCTTTTGTTACACAGAAATATTTGCTTGATTTAATTTATACATTTTCAAATACAAATATATATATATATATATAATTTATATATTTATGTATCTATATTGATTTCCTGTGTTTGCCTGCGTATGCTGGTGAGCTAGATACTGTCTTCTTACATTCAAATTGACTGCCATTTGCGCTACTGTAATTTTTTGGTCCAGTGCCAATTACAAATGCCTTTAAGTAGCTGTCAGTAAGGTTAAAAGTCCCTTTGAGATGTTCAATAATAGGTAAAACCTGTTTGCTCCATCCCTGCATATTGTCCAGTGACTCTTTGCTGACTTTTTACCCCAGAGAGCTTATGAACAGGAAGTAGCTGAGTGTTAATTATGATTGATTGGCTGTTGTCTTCAGATAACTGTTTATATCATTCTATACCACAGGCCTGACCCAAATTAACTTTTCTACAGGCTAACATGAAAACCAGAACATAAAAGTTGCTGGAAACTTCACCTAAGAAGTTGATTAGCTTTAATAGCATCAACATTTTAATTAGCAATTAGAGGACATGATATACTAGTTTGGGTCAAATGAAAAACAATCAAATGTCCTGATTAGTCTTAATTATATTAGTTGACAGAACACAGACCATGTGGGTTAGGAAGACTATGTAATCCCACCTTAATTTTCATTTACAGTAATCTTGGATTCTGCATGTACTGTAACTTCAGATCACACATAAGATGTGGCAATTCAAAATGCTGTTGCAACACATTTCTGTTTTATGTATGTATATAATATATGATATAAAGATAAAGGTGAAAGGAATTATACATAACTAGTAATTCAATAGGTTGAAATCAATATACAATCTGTAAATGTTTTTAGAAAAAAATAATACAGGATATTCATTGGATAGCAATAGAGACTGTCCTTTAGGAATTTTGTAGTTCAAAACCAACAGAATCAAAATCAGATCCAAACTTTATTTTTCAGAGTATATTGTTCCTTCATCAAAATTCTAACAGTGTAGTTTGATTATACATAATGCAATGTATATTTCTCTATGAATGAGTGGGTAAAAACATTATATTTTTCTATAGCTGTTATACTTGAACTTGTGTATACATAAATACTGGAGAAAAAACAACATAAATAAAATAACAAATATCAACAGTGTTCCAGGTTTTTGCTCCTCTGATGTGTTTGATTTGTATGCTCTATTCAGAAGTTGCATTGTGGTCTTTCTTTTGTTTTAGCCCTAGAAGGAGATGGCCCATGGAGAGACTTTCTTAATAACCCTGTTTATTACAGAAGATTTACAGGTATTAATCTCCACTGGTGGTAGCTCTTGTTTCACTTTGATGCAAATCAGGGAGTAGACTTCATGGGAACAATAGTGAAATGTTTCCACACTGTTCATTCAAAGGGAAAAGAGTTATAAAGCTGTCCTGCTCAATGTTCTAGAGTGCTATGTGCAGCAGCGACCTCAGTCTCTGGCTCTGCTTATTAAAGAATAGAAAGAAAATTAACTGTAGTCAAGCAATTCTTTTGATCCTTGGTACCCCCTGCCTGCTGGATTTACATTTTTGTCTTTTTTATGTGAGGCTTATCCATTCAGATGCATATATCTGGGCTACAATGGGCACTGTAAAGAATGCTCTAATGAGGAAAGATAATAGAGAAATTGTATCCAGACCTTATATTTGTTATAATATTGCTTTATAGTGTGTATAACAGTGTTTTTATATTAAAATATCTGCTATTGATTAGTGGAAGGCTGAAGCCACTACAGTTAGCTTCAAGATGCTTCAAACTAGTAAAGAAAGAGAAAAGTGGGGATGCATATTGCACTGCAGTCTGTTTTCAATTTAGGTTTGCTATTTTATCATTTGTATTTTTAGTAAAGTAAAAAAATGTTTTAAACTCTTGTCTCTGAATCCTAATTGACACATGAACATGAAGCAATCAATTGAAACATCATAAATAATGATAACAAAATACAAATTATTCTTAATTTAATGTCTAATATCTAATATGTTGGTTGCATCCAAATCTCTTTAGGCGTATTTATCAAAAGTAAAAAGGAAAGTGTAGAATAAATGAATAGTCCTACATTACTTTAATCTACAAGTATTTATTATTATTAATTGTTGTTGTTGATGTTATACATCATAATATATATGATAACCTACATTAAAAATCAGTCTTCAATTGTAATTATAAAAGGTTTTGGAAACAAAATGTGCTTACACATTTTAAAAGCAGATACATTAATTTAATAATAAAAGCTGCTTATTTCATTTTATTCTGTTTGCTTAATGCAATTTTTTTTTTATCTCTATCAACCCAAAACAAATGCTAGAGTAAATCTACAATGAAGTCCTTGAAGTTTGAAAACTGTGAAATAATCTGTGTCAGTGGTGTTGTGCGCTGACCCCTGCTTAGGTTGAAGTGGGGTAATGTGAGGTTGGGGGTGGGAATTAGCCACATGTTGGGAGGGATGCTCCCTGAACTGCTGCTGCCTGGGCCCTTTTCATTGTCAGGTAAAGCCAAAAATGACTGAGACTGTGGTCATGCAGAGACCCGCAGGGATTCAAGGAGGTGCCATCAGCCACACAGTCACTACCACTTGCAAGGAAGCAGTGATCACTGGTGTGTGGAAGGAGAGGTCACAGAATATAGTGTTGGCAGTGGCTGTGAGCTATCTCTATTAAGGCAGAAGCCGACTGAGTTCCTATCCAACTGACAAGACATGCTGCATCCTTTTCTTTTAGGTGTAACAATTTAATTATTGGATACTGTGTGCACGCTAATTATAATGAAGGCAAGCTTACAATTTTCCAGTCATTACTCTGTACAGATAATAGAGGGTTTTTTATATAATGAGAAGGGTTAACCGAGCGAGACAGAATGACAAATCTCAGTTCCTTGGCTTGGCATGGGACACTTTGCCTTACAGCTATTCATAGATTAATAAAGTATGCCTTAAACCCCTACTTCAATCCCCCCCCCCTCATCCCAAATGAATTATTTTTTGTTTGTTTTTGTTTTTTTCAATTTTCCTTTTCATGAATTTCGGATGATTTCTGTTTTTGTTTCTTTTGGTGTTTTGTGAGGTATATATTTCATATTTCTGGAAAATCTACTGCACTCATGGAGAGCAGAGCTGAAGCATATATCTGCAATTTAAATAGTGTTATACTGAAGAAGACAGAGACTGATACACTGTAAATTTCTAAAAATAAAAATAACTGCATAGGTCTTGAGTTCCTCAAAGGTCAAGCTCAAAATATGAGTCAAATAGAACTTGTCTCCACTGGTAAAGGTATCCAACTGGATGTGGTTGAGACCTATAGTCCAGACACTGCTAGTTCAAATCATGACTATGGGCCGGATTAAGTCAAAACTTTGACCCACCTACTAATAACAAACTACAAACCTGTACATCATAGCATTTACATTTATGATTAGAATAAAGTGCTGAGTACAGTTCTGTAGTTTTTGATTAGCAGGTGGGTCAAAGTTTTTGATTTGTCTTAATGCACTATATTACCTAGATTCTTAACAGGGCAGCATTCTTCTGGCAAAGTTGCCAAAGTTCAATTGGCCTTTCACACACCATCAGCCAAAGTATCTGAAAGCCCACTAGCCTTAGTCCTCCTCATGATGCTATAGATATGCAAAAAGGATAGTATGGTTTTGCAGCACATTTTTGGAGGACATGTGTTAGCTGCATATTGTTTTAACTGCAGTTGATGAAAACTTAATGATTACAAAGTGATATAAAAACTAAAATTCAGGTACAACTGTCACCAAATAAAACAAAACTACTGATGTAATACAAAGGGCCAAACTTGTGTTGAACAACTTTGTGCCTTGATTCATTCTTCCACCATATTTTCAAATAGGCCCCCACAAGCAGCACTAATGTCCTAGTACTCCTGTCACTGTTTCCTTCACATTCCCAGGATTACAGTACATTTCACAGTATTTTATGTTGGATTTGAGGATAAGTGTGAGGATTTGGAGCTCAGTTTCTGAGCTTACCAGGGAGAGCAGTGCAATAGTGAAAGTGTGTAAGTGCAAAGCTCAGGCTTTAGGTAGGGGGTTTCAGTGGCATGTTGACGCAGCTGTGAACGGTTGCCTGACACAACACTGACAAAATCCTCAAGGATGAAAATCAAACTAACCACTTCTGCTGTTATTATTTCAAGGGACTCCTGAGAGAATAAACTGGATGTATCTCAAGTAACTAAACCAGTGTTATCAGTAACATGATGTTTAAATGAGAATTCTGCCTCTTGAGGCAGAGAAAAAAAAGTTATGTTAATCTCAGGGCCTGTAATCTGCATACATCATGGCCTGCATACATGATATTACAAAATGTAAATGGATCAGCCTCATCCACCACAAATGGATTGTACAAAAGAACAAAGCTATGAAAAGAGCAATATTGTATGTGATATTTCTTACATGTGTGTACTCATGGCATAGACTGAAATTTAAAGTGAGGTCTGTGCTGTTGCATCTACCGACATAATAACACAGCTAGGAGTGCAACAGAATGGATAAATGAGAACATCATCACTGAAGACATTTCATGGCTTGTTCAGAGCCCTGGCCCTTCATCTATCAAAAGCAGCAACAGTAATTAAAATGAAAGTATGTTGATATCACCCCTCTGTCCACATTCACTTTTGAACAGCCATATCTACAGTGAACGCTAGATATATTCCGTGTAAGAATAATGTAAAAAACTACAAGATCCCATTGCCTTTATGGATGGTAAATCCATCAGGTATGACCAAATTAAAAACAGATACCTTCAGAAAAACCTTTGCACATGCATTTATGTATTGTGCCCTAAAAGACTGACCCCAGCGATTCTTTCCTGTGTGAGGTCTTACTTGGCAGGGATCTCTGGTACCAGAACACTTCACTTCATAATTCTCAAGACCAACACAGGCTATTTAATTTTCTGAAAGACAATAATAATAATAATAATAATAATAATAATAATAATAATAATAATAATAAAATAAAACTCTGCAGGAAATCAAACTACCCAGTTCAGAATGGAGGGATTTACAGATATGAGAATCATCTGCACCCAAGTGTAATTTGATCTGAGAGTCAGCATGCAGATTATGAGTGAAAATTACCCCAAATTGAACCCTGGGGCAAACCACTTGTCACAATAGATGTCTTAGATTATAAACAGCCCTTTCTAACTCATGCAGTGTAATTTATATTAAAAAGAACAATTCAAAACAGGCCCATGTGGGTTTCCAAGCATTCCAAAGGAGTTTTATCCTTTTTTGTACAACAGATTAGATTAGATTTCCTCAGAAATTGTGAAATATTTCAACTCGTTAACTATAAACCTCTATAGCCAACTATGCAGAGTTATATAAACCTAAATATACAGTATTACAGTATTGCACAGCTTCATTAAAAGTGTTATTTTATGACTGAACTGAATTAAAACCAAATTTTGTTTGCACTACGTTTTGTTTTTGTTTGCATCTTATGTGAAAATTCTTATGGGATGGCAGTCAACTCCTCTTTTTTGTTTACAGACAGCTTTTTAAGGGTGATTCTCTCTATGTATTTCTTATGAATATATGGCCACATGCCTTTTCATGCTCAAGTGGATAGCATCAGGTGGGTTGTTTAGGTTCTGTGTTATCATTCTTGATAGTTACTGTATATAAGCATATCTAGGTATCAGCTATTTGCAAGGCCTCACATTAAATTGCATGGCAAATTGTGTTTGCTGTGGATAGACTTTCATTTATTTTGTATTTGTTTAAAGCATAACAGTTGTGTGGTCATCCCTTTGGGTGAATTTTGCCAGTACTGCAGCAATCTTTACATAAATGTCACAGCACACTAATGCCACATGAAAGCAACTGGGCCTCTGATTTCACAGGTTTCAGTACCACACCGTAGGTTAACAAATACAAAAAAAAAAAAAAATACCTGAGAGGAATTGAAAGTAGTTCATGGAGGAAAGATGGATTGCCTGAATTCTCCACCAATCACAAAACAACACATTGGCTGCAGCATTGATTGATGAAGTATTTAAGTCGTCAATCTCACATCACAGGATTTTTTTTACAAATGGCTTCAGAAAAGGCCTAAGATTGCTCTGGTATCGATGCAAGTTGACTTTGCTGCAAAACATAACAAAGATCTTCACTCCACAATTTCGGCCTTTGTCGAAAACATTTTTTTGTTCCTGCCTGTTGTAACTTAAGTATGATACCAATTCATGCCATCTCCACACAAACAAAAAGACATAAGCACAGGCACAAACACCTAGACAAGCAAGCACACACATTAATATGTGGAACATTCAGAAAATAACATAAATAACATTTTTCTCCTACTTTTCTGTATTGAATGCTATTCCTTGAAAATAGTCATGATTGTACTTTGTATTTCTAGGAATAGGATTATTTCTATTGAATTCTTTAAAAGTACTTAGATTGTATAGGAGCTGCCAGCACCCATCTGCATAGCTTCTTTGATCTTAATCTGCAAAGAGCCATGTAAGCCGTCACAGATATATTTTCAGAACTCTGTGAGCCATTTACATTCAAACAAGGCTAAAAACTATGTTTTTGAGTATTTTGTAAGACCTTTTTTTTCTTAAGGTAATTTATATATGTTTATATAAAAAGTTCAAAATGTTTTAGATAGTGTGATAATCCTTATGAACGTGCATCTTGATTGCTTTTAACCACTTCTATCCTTGAATCAGCACAGAAAAATTACAATGTTTTGGCCTGTATCCTTAGGCCTACCACAGGTCATGTTCTGCATGCTTGTTTTTTAATTAAGGGCATCATGAAAGCCAGTTGATACTGTGAAAATTTGGACAACATTGGCCAGCACTGATAGAATTGTAGAGTGAGGGTCTGTACATCCACCAAAGCAATAATACTATGTGATAAAACAGACTGTATCAAGGTAGTTCCTACATAAAAAAAAGTTGAAAACTTTTCATGACCTACTCAGAGTTCTGACCTGTCTTTGGGATAAGGTAGAAGGATGAATCCAGAAAGAACAGTAGACTTGCACACTTCATGACAAATCAGTGGTGCTGCAGGAAAGAAAATATCTACACCGTATTAACTACATTGTACATTGACAGCTGGATTTTCAGTTACTATGCAATTTATTTATTAGTTCTTCTGAGGTCAAACAGATGATCTATATACAAAATATATGTCAACATAACTGGGCTCTTCCAGTGCATGTGAGGGTACAAAGTTTGGCATTACATATATCACCTTTTCTGCTTTGTTTAATATGTATTCAGAGGACAGCAAGATTGACGCCAGAAAAGGTGAAAAAAGGGCTTCAGGAAAGATGACTACCATGCTGTCTGCCCTTGAGATGGTAGAGGATTATCCTGCCACCTCGTCACTGTTTAAAGATTGTGTGGGTTCCCAAAGGGGCTCAGTTGGTAAAGGCCTCTGCTTGGAGCTGAGGTTGGGCCCTATAGACTTGAGATGGTTGGCCTGAATGTGGGCTATATCATTAGCTCACTGTCACCATGAGATCCCAAGGGGTGGTGCACAATTGGCAGAGTGCCACCATAGTTGAGAGGGTTTAAAGTTGTCAAGGGTTTCTTTGGCTTGCAATGCAGTAGTGACCCATGTGGCTGGCTGGGTGCCTGTTAGCTGCGTTAGTGTTATCAGTGAGAGCTGCATTACTGTCTGCAATCTAATGATTTAGCTTTGCAGTGTGTTATCGGTTTGCTGAATAAAAAGAAGAGGTCTGACATGATACATTTCAGTAGACACCTGTGTGCTCTTTTCATGGTTCCCGTGTGCAAGTTCTAATGGTAAGCTAAGTTGATTAACTTGGATTACTAATCACATGGGTGAAGAAACTTGATTAAAATATTGATAAAATAAATAATAGACATACATTCACAGTGTTATTAAGTCACTGTTGTATTTTATATAGAGTCCCTAAATATATTAATATATTGACAATTGGTTCTTGAATTTAAAAGCTGTGGTGTGTAGTGATATGTATATAATTACACTTATACTCATGTAGTAGGTATAGTATACACATGGTCATGCAATGCTCTTCATCAAATCAAAGGATGTTATTTCCCCATGTAGTGGTATATATAATCTCATACCTATGCAGAAAACAAAATTCTCAGACACACTCTGTTTCAAATTCATTAATTACATTGTTTTAAATGAAGGCTGTGGATACACACACATTTGAAAATAAATCATTAATAAACATCTTTCCATAAACAAGATGTAATATCTAATGTAGATAACATTCTGATTTAAGTATTTTGCCAATTGAATCCACCTAGATTATTTATTCTAAAACTATTAATGACCATGTCTGATAATTTCCTTAAATTCCCCTTTAAATCTGGAACAATAGATAGGAAGTCATTTATGCAAGAGATATTTAGTCAGAGTCCACTTCACTGCAGGAATTACAGCTTTGTATTGTTAGCCACTGGACCATTTTAGTAATGTGACCATGCACCACCTCACAGTCCCACAACCCCCAGTATAAGCAGGTCTGTGGAAACTCTGTGCAGAATCAGGGTCTCATGTAATGGTCCCATGTCCTGGGATCCTAAGCCAGAGCTTTAGTACTTGGCTTTTTCGCCTGACACAGAAGAAAACATTTATATCTTCAGCAATGCTATGTAAAATAACAGCTTTGTGGAAAAAACAAAGCAAATGTTAGCTTGTTCTAGTTACTCTCTTATTCATCACACCAGCTGACTAAATCCATTAAGATAAACATAGCATGACTTATTACAAGCATTTTGTCTCAGAATAAAAACCACAATATTATTTTTCTCCCCTCCTCTTTCCTGGTGGTTTGAGCATGACACTGAGCCGGCTATCAAAACAAGCTGAAGTCATACTGTAAATCATAATTTTTAAAGGTAATTTTGTCATTCATGTACAAGACATGGGAAGTGTTTGAGATTCCAGTTAAGTTTCATGGATGTTGATTGGTTTCTATGTTTTTTCTTCCTTTTACTAAACATGACTGACATCTCCTAGGAGAAACCTTTCATATGTAATGAATAATGACCCCCCTCCCACCCTCCCAAAGCAAACCACATTCTCCGAAAATACTGGTCCTGTAATCCATCCCCATATGAACTGAATTGTGCAAGACAAGAACGCTCGCTTACCTCCACTAATAGTTTAAAGGTAATTCATACTATATATACTTCCATTTATTATTATTACTAAGTAGTATTAGTAGTAATCTTTCATAATGAATTTTAATATTTATTTGTAGTTTATGCTTAGGTACACAATAAAACTAACACTTTATTTTGTTTTAATATGTTTCTAGCTAGATCTTACATAATACATTTTAGTAAAAATATTCACTCACTTCTGTACAGAATTATGACATATGGCAACATGAATGAACATCCGCTAGTAGTATACTACAAAAATGCTCATCCGCAGCATGAGACATTGTTTTCTTGAAGACAGCAAGTGAATGTTATCTTGTGGCCTTTCTGAAGAGTCCCTGTGTTTATCCAGCTTGTGGGAATTCCTGCCTGAGATGGGGTGTTAGTGCCATCATAACGTCTAGTCACTTTCCCGCCCCAGTCCTGGGAAAGGAGCTCCACTGTGACATGCCTCTCACTTTAATTTTATCATTGCAGTTGACATCAGGAAATGAAGTCCATTCAGTGTTCTACTCATCATTTTGAAATTAACTTTGCCTTTGTAAAACTAAGAGGACCACAAGGCAATTAACTAATTGAAAGACGTATTATTATTATTATTATTATTATTATTATTATTATTATTATTATTTTTATTTATTATTATTTTATTTTTTTTGATGTCTTCTGGAAGTTCTGTGGTATGAGCTTTAACAGTTGGGGCAACAAAGTAAACAGTGGCGCATCAGCACAATTTAAGAACCTATCCATCCTGTAGGTATTGTGACTAAGGAAACAATTAGTGTATATTTGCATAGTGTCCATTTTTGATGTTGTACTCATGGAATACCTTGGTAAACAATAAATCTGTCTCTATACCAAGAAAAAGTACAGTACAAATTGTATGGTACAAGCCGGTAGAGTTGCCAATGCAAATCAGGGAATGTAACACCGTGGTTCAAGGAGAATAGCATTACAAATATGTAATTGCCTGCTCCGAATACTGATCCCAATCCTATAGAACATGTATGGGCAAAACTTCAGACAACATGCTTTCTTGGGGCCCAAAAAAAAAAGCTGCATGACTCCCATCAAAATGATTGCCGAAGTCATTAAGGCCAATGGCGTGGCTTACACATTTAAAATAGAAATTGTGAACATTTGGTGTGCATGTATTGACCCCATACTGTAGTTTATGTTTGATTCTTATAGGTTATCAAATACACTCTTCATGATGAAATTAAATGCTGATAATCAAGAATGAAAGAAGTCAAACGCAAGTATGTTGATATAATTCCCTTGCCCAAATCCTCTTTTTGACAGTTATACCTATGGAAAATGCCAGATGTAGAATCTGAGCACCAGCCAAGCACTGTCCCATGAAACGCTATTAATTAATGATTGACTTTGAGACCTGTACATCTGATTAAGCCTTGAGAAAAGAGAAATAATTCCAGCTGATTGATCTAACTATACACTGGGGTGTTTATAAAGATTTGACTGCCACTCCAGGCTCAAACAGTGTTCAAGCAAACTTTGAAAATGTATAATTGGTAAACAAATACATTTTAATCAACTAAATTAATCACAAACATAGTTTCAATCCATGTTGTTGATACTTTTGACTACAACTGTGTGTGTGTAGAGAGAGACGTACACACACATACTCACCAAGGGAGGGTGCAACATGACTAAAACACTATTCCTCAAACTGTGTTTGTAT
This sequence comes from Amia ocellicauda, assembly GCF_036373705.1. Classification (NCBI taxonomy): domain Eukaryota; kingdom Metazoa; phylum Chordata; class Actinopteri; order Amiiformes; family Amiidae; genus Amia; species Amia ocellicauda. The sequence continues at coordinate 38,220,909 of NC_089859.1, read as the reverse complement.
AAGAGAGATTATAGGAACAAAAACTCTAAGTGGATTTAAGATGTCATTGTATCTGACACATTTATAGCCACATGGTGAAAAGTATGCTTCAATATTTAACATGTTGTAGCTAAAGCATTTAAAATCCATTACTCCTTAGTTGTGTACTGTTCCCCCCATCTACAATGTGAACAATTCTGTATTTTGATTTTTACAGTGTACTAAATTGTGTTTTTAATGCCCATTGCCATCAATCTCAAGATCTACTAAACAGTGTCTTGAAAGTTTGAATCAAATTCATAATGTGGTCAGTTTCACCATATCAAACGCTGCAATAAGTTCAAACCTATTGCTGTGGTCCATATCACTATAGGAATTGGACATTAATTAGCAGTTTTATTTGCTGTTGTGCTCTTTCTCAGCAAATATTTCCTTTAGGGGCCCTGAGAGCAGTTTCCTGTTCTTTCATCTCTCTCCCTAGTGATTGAACTATTAGCCCTGTGTACCTGCAAGTGTTTGAAAAGCAGCTGGCCACAGAGGGCCTAAAGGCTGAGACATGGGAACACTGGCATGAAATACCATTCAGTAATTAGACTTCTATTCATCATGAATGTGGCAAGCATTAGACAAAAAGCTCCTTCCGCTTCATATCATATCTTCAAGTTTTTTTTTTTTGTTCTGGACAAAACAATTTACTTCCTTTCGTCTTTGTGTTTCCCTCCAGTTTTTAATGGTCATTTCAGAAAATAAATATGGACAAATTCAAACCTTCCACGTTTTTGTCTTTTTCTTTTTTCTTTGTACGGACCCCCTAGTCTTAAGAAATAGTCTTATAAGATCAATTTTCTGTTTCCTATGAAGCAGAAATAACTTTTTTTTTAATAGCAGTAATTCGTTTCTTGCCAAAAACTAATATCCAAGTTATTTGTTATTTGATTCCTATATCATGTGAAGTCTGCTCTCAGCAACAGTTAGTAAGTTTGTCCTACAGGTTGCAACCAAAAAATGATTGTAACTGGTAAGCAATTATGGTGTGATAAATAAGATTTTGTTCTCTAGATTAAAACATAAATATACTAAAAACAACCTATGGTGGTGTTGTGTCGGGGAAACAATCCATTCTTGCATTCTATTCATACCCCAACACACAAACATATGTAATAAATGATCTATCTATCTCACAAATTTTCTCTTGGGTCAGGCCAAGCTGGCTATACGAAAAGAAGGAAAAACCAGCAGAGGGGAATGCTGATGGGTGATATGGGGCCGGATTAAATCAAAATTTTGAGCCACCCACTAATAGAAAACTACAAACCTGTACATCATAGCAGTTATATATATGATTAGAAGAAAGTGTCATCTTACTAAAACTGAAGCCGCAACTGAGTACAGTTCTGTAGTTTTCTATTAGTGGTTGGGTCAAAGTTTTGATTTAATCCAGCCCGTGGTTCAAATATTTAATGTGTGGTTTCTTCCAAATCATGTCATTTACACACAAATTAGTGCATCAGTTGGATATATTTGAGAGGGTGTGGGGAATACAAAAGGTGATGTGCTCAGTGAATGACAGGCAGTTGTTTTTGCAACTGTGAGAATGTTTTGTTTTGATTGTTTTTATTAACAACTAAATATTTATTTGATATTATCAATTGAATGTTGTTTGTACAACGCTCTTGTGTTTGTGTTGTCATTTCATACTTAAAGGTGTGATATTCATGGAAAGTGACATGTCATTTGGTTTGTATTGTTAAATTATTGGAATCAATTTTAAATCTATTAATCTATCTACTACATACAGTGTACTGCTGTCATATTCTCCAATCAGACATGTAATATATTTATTATTATAATATTAATAATAATAATAATAATAATAATAATAATAATTATTATTAATAATAATAATAATAATAATAATAATAATAATAATAATAATAATAATAATAATAGTGTTAGTAGTAGTAGTAGTAGTAGTAGTAGTAGTAGTAGTAGTAGTATATAGCTCTATCAAAATAAGAAACAACAACAATAATAATAAAATAATACAAATAAAGACTATTGCAATGATTAATGTTTTGTAAGTCGCCCTGCATAAGGCCATCTGCCAAGAAATAAATAAAAATAATAATGATAATAATAATTAAAATTATGCAATCTTTACTAATATTTGTTCCTCCTTCCTTGGCATTAGCCTTGGATTAGGTGCAATTCAACTAAAAATGTAGCACTAACGTTTAAGACTCACGCCTCTTCATGCACTACAGATCTATAAATGCATCTTCACCTCCATATTTATATACAGTTGTATTACACAAAAATGTTTTAGACAGACATCTACTCAGAAAGGGAGTTAAACAAAGCTTTCTTCTCAATATAAGGGATGAATTTCCTAAACACTGAAGTAAACGTTATTTTAATTTCTCCCTTCAACAACTGCAGTACAGAAGAGAGGCAGGTTTTTCTATATCCTGAAGGAGGCAGCATAAAAGTGTTACCAAATGACAAAAATCAGATAAATAAAAATCCCAGCTCAGTAAAAGCTGACTCACATCAGTCTGTCACTGTCAGCTGAAATGGTTAATGAATTTTCCAATTTCAGTAAAGGGCAGCAGATGTTTTTTTCTTCTCTTTTTTTTGGGAACTATTGGACCTTTCTGGGCATTCATTTATCCTTCAAGGGGATCAAACTCTGAACTTCTATTATGCGGTATCATCGGAGCATTGCACAAGTTTATCAAACTTTTCTTCTCTACACTGAATTAATTTTCTGAGAGAGGGTTTTGTGTGGCTCTTTTAATCACATTTGAGCAAGGAATATATGTACTGTAAAGTTGGTGAGCAGATTATCTGGCTTGCAGATGGTTGTAACGAGAAGCAAGAAATACCCCCCCCCCCTTTTTTTTTTCTTGAGCTCCTGCAGCCCCTTGGAAAGAAGTTCGTTTTGTCCTGGGGAAAAAATTAATTACTATTTTAATAACAGAGCCAAGCCTGCTGAAAATCCTCTTATAGAGTGGCTTGGTGATGTAATGGCTGGTAGGGGGGATATTGAGAACACTGACCACACAGTCTGTCCTTCACATTTTTTTCTTTTTATTCAAGTCCTGTAAGATGATATGGACTGGTAGGTCATTCATTAGGGAATAAGAAGAACACAAGTTTGGGGGAAGGGGATGACACACAGTTTAGAGGACACTGGAAATGCATAGGACATTTTTTTTTTTAAATTGACCATCTGAAAGGGGTGAGTCACTCAGCAGACAGAAAAAAAATAAAAAAATATATATATAGAAAATGTTGTAGCCGCACTCTCACTTATTTGGTATTTAGACCAGACTTTTGTATATAAAAGTTAAATTTTATTGAATCAATTCAATAAAATTAAAATTTTATTATACAAAAGTCTGGTCTAAACAGTGAGAGTGCAGCTACAAAATAATTTTTTCTTTACATACTTTTGCCTTATTTGGGCCAGCACCACATGGGGGTGAAGACGGAGTGCACGGATGCACGGATGCACGGATGCACGGACACACATACATATACTTACTTCCCTCTCAAGTACTGAGCTATGCATAAGACCAGATTTTCAAAGGTCCAATTATTCTTTGGAACCTCACCTCCATGCATCTCTGCTTGGAATGCAAGAAATTAACCAATATATGCAAGTCAAAAGGGTTAACGGGAAAATAAAACTGCTACACTTAAAACATTTTAATTAATATCAATTAATTAATGTATTTATTATTATTTACAGATGAGCACAGATGGGTGTTTTATGCAAATAAATTACAGTTACCTGTACTATACATAATAATGCATTTCAAAAATATATTGCAATTTAATTCAGTGTTCTGGCACAAATTAAGCCCTGCATATGTTAATAGAGCCACAGCATTAAAGGAACAGGCCTCTGCAGGTGGATGAAAGAAGGCAGTGTGCTGGACAGAGGTGAGTGCCATGTTTCTGCACTTGTTTGTTATGTTTTAAACGTTCTATTATTTGTACGTTCATATATATATATATATATATATATATATATATATATACATATATGAATGTACAAATAATAGAATGCCCATATATATATATGCAGATGGTTGACAAATTAAAGGAAAAACCTGAATAAATGAGTGGAGGAACATAACGAATGACAATGCCTCCACACAACAGGTGTACTGATACAATTCAACAATTAACATCCTATCATGCTCTGTGGCATGTATAAAAATGCTGAGCAGGCCCAGTTGACCTCGATTTTGGCAAGATGGCAAGAGGAAATTATCTAAGTGACTTTGAAAGAGGGGTCATTATTGGGGCACAAATGTCAGGAGCTTCAGTTACAAAGATTGCGTACACCAAAAGAACTGTACAGGCCTGACTGCTTGACCCTTACAGTGAGGGGTTCCGTAGGCTCTCCCATCCACAGGGCACAAGGGGTCACTGAATGGTTTGATGAGTATGAAAATGATGTGAATCATATGCTATGGCCTTCGCAGGCACCAGATCTCAGCCCAATTGAACACCTATGGGAGGTTTTGGACCAACGTGTTATACAGTGCTCTCCACCACCATCATCAAAACACCAAGTAGAGGGAATATCTTTTGGAAGATTGGTGATCCATCCCTCCAATAGAGTTACAGACTGGTAGAATCTGTGCCAACGCGCATTGAAGCTGTGCTGGCGGCTCGTGGTGGCCCAACACCTTACTGAGACACTGTTTACAGTTTCTTCCTTTAATTTGTCACCTGTCTGTATAGAGAGAGAGAGAGAGAGAGAGAACGGCATTCGCATCCCAACACATATATGATGGTATTTCCTGAGCAACATACGCCGGATCCGTCCCTTTCTCACCGACCACTCAACTCAGCTACTTGTCCAGTCACTGGTCCTCTCCCGCCTGGTCTACTGCAACTCCTTCCTGGCCGGCCTGCCTGCATCTACTCCAGCTCATCCAGAACTCTGCAGCTCGTCTGGTATTCTCTCTGCCACGATTCGCACATGCTACTCCACTGCTCCGCTCCCTCCACTGGCTCCCGATCCTGGCATGCATTCAGTTCAAGACATTGACCCTCACCTACCATTGTCTCGACCACACTGCACCGAGCTACCTTCATCTTTGACATACTATAATTTAAGATTACATGAATAGGGCTGGTAAAATTTTTGATTTTCCGATTAATTGGGATTACCGTTTTGATGGTCTGATATCGATTCTTAAAATCCAGAGATCGATCTTATAAATCTATGCATTTTCATAGTGAATGTGTGTACATTTTCTGTAAATGTTATTTGTAGGGGTCCTTCCCTCCAGTAGATGTCACTAGTTTACCTTGTGCTGAGTGCCTGCTGTACTACTGTACTACTCGCTGTTGAAGAAATTAGCCTACTGCTTTTGACAACAATGGCAGGTGTCGGCCCCCTGAAACCAGCGCCTTCAAGCCTTAAGGTAGATGTTTAGGTGAATTTTGGATTTAAATGTGCAGTGATAAAGAAGAGCTGGATACAGCTAAAGGCGTCTGTAAGCTGTGTAACACTGAGGTAAGATATTGTGGCATCACGACAAACCTCAGGAATAATTTGTCGAGACATTGCCCGAATGCTTTGCAGTCTCAGGGCCAGATTAAATCAATACTTTGAGCCACCTGCTAATAGCAAACTACAAAGCTGTACATCATAGTGGTTACATTTCTGATTAGAAGAAAGTGTCATCTTACTAAAAATGAAGCCGCAACTGAGTACAGTTCTGTAGTTTTCTATTAGCGGATGGGTCAAAGTTTTGATTAAATCCGGCCCTCAGTCTGCACCCAAGCCAGTGGATCCAAAAAAATCTCAGCTGCAAGGTTTCCTGCAGCGCTATTCATGCCAAAAAACTGTGCCGCCTGGCCTAACATGCATTATCGAAAAGAAAAAAAAAACTTTAAAGCACAAGTGCACTCTCATTAGCCGTGGCTAAACCTGATCCGCAAGCATCACCAACAATACAAGATCACCCCCCCCGCTCTACAATACACGATCTCCCACCCCCTGCTCTTCAATAAACGTTGGCTGTTTCGCATATACACTAAACTTAGCCTTACACTATGTTGAAAGTGAAGGTATGCTTACTTAACCGATTTTAGTCAGACTATAATGAAATAGTGAAAATTTTGATGTTGAGTAATAATACATCAGGTAGTTAAATTTAAGGTGTGAGTGTGTGTGTAGTTAATACATGTGGTGCCTTTTGTATTATTAAAGTGCAAAACGACTTGCACTATTTTGAAAGACACACAACTCAGAGCTTTGGTTAATTTGCCATTATTTCATGGTAGTTTATATAGTTTTTTAGTTTGAATATTTATTTTTCATAAACAAGAAAAAAGCTATTTATTTTGGTTATTTATATTTTATATTTAAAAATATTTATATTTTTATATTTAAATTTAAATATGTTAAATAAAAAGCAATTCAGTGTAATATGTTGGGCCTGGATGTCAATGTTTCACATTCTTCTTTAATAATCTACCATGTTATATAAGTTAGAGGGTTCCCTGTGCAGTTCATAGAATCTCTCTCATAAGAAATATTGGTATTGTAATTATCACTATTCCCGAATTAAAGTTTGTGCATACCCCTCTGCGCAGTTTGAAAACCTTGTTTTTATTTTATATAAATTATGATAAATAGTGCATTTTGTGGTGGTCTATAATACTTTAATGAACAGTTAGAGGAGGACGCACACTCAAAAATAGTAAAGGTGCCAGCCACATAGGAAATCTCAAAAGAAAAGCCACACACTCCTTTAACACTCCAAGCTTAAAATAAATGTTTTATTTGGCAAAAAAGCAAATACAAGCAAATTTTGTCTAGAAAGCCTTCATCAGGATGTACTGATACTGAGACCATACAATTAATATACCAGTTGACAGGTGAGTTCAATTAGCCACAGGCATAAACTCAATAAACAATAATGAATGCATGGAATTAGTAAAGAATTGAAAAATAAGCTGCTGAATAATTGGTTATTGGTTATTTCAACCAACATTAAATCAATAATTGAAGTTTTTGAAGATTACTATACTCAATATAGTTGACCATAGACAAGTAAGGATGTTAATTGTAATTAAATAAATTGAGTAATTGTAAATTAGTAAATGTTCAGTCTCAATAGCAAATCGGCTCAGTGGGTGACGCAACATGCGTCTGGAGCCCTGCAGTCAACCATAATCAGCTTAGAGACCACTTATGGCAATGCCACAACCACCAATAATTGGGAATTGAAGCACCATACCATAATATATTAATGCCACAAATAGCCAGTTCGCTGTTTGAAAAAGTTTGGGAACCGCTGGGGTGTACATTGATTACAGATCTGAAGAGAAGAATCCAAGATTTTATGTATGTATGTATGTATGTATGTATGTATGTATGTATGTATGTGTGTATATGTGTATGTATGTATGTATGTATGTATGTATGTATGTATGTATGTATGTATGTATGTATGTATGTATGTATTTAAAACTGAGAATTGAAGCAGCCTAAAAGACTACTATGAAATTCTGGAAATAGTATATGAAGAAACCCTCTTAGAAGGACGAAATGGAGTTGTGATGCAAATGGAAAAGAAGCCTTTATTGCAGGTCAGCCCGGAAGAACAAGAGAGCGAATGCGAGGTCTCGTGTTCAAAACAGCTTTCCTACAGATCTTTTCCGGGTTTGCATTTTTATACAGTTCTAAACAAAAGGTTGCCTCCTCCTTTGGAGGGTAGGGTTACCAAACAGCAGGGGTGACATCAAGTGGCTGTGCAGGGGGAGGGGAGAGAGAGAGAGAGAGAAAAAAATGTTTTAAATATTACATTAAAATAAATATATACATATATAAATATATTTATGCAGAGCTGATCTTTTATTGTATTTCAATTTCTGACAAGTCTTTCAGTATAGGTTAGAAAAGATCACAGAGTTATCAACACTGTAAGTATGAAACATTTATCAATAACATCAACATGCTTTGGAAAACTATATACTACAAAAAGGTGATGTAGAGCCTAATAAATTGAACGCCGCACTTCACGGCCTCCACTGAAACTGAAAGTTTACTTTAAAGAAAAATACACTCTAAGATGTCGGTTATTTAATTAGCCGGTCTTAACCCTTGTATTGCAGTTTTTGTTGTTGTTGTCAATCACCAGAGGACGTCTACACACACCAGCAGAACAGTTGCCTAGCTCGGCTCAGCTAAGTATCGGATGTTTTACGTGTTTACTTGTTTAGTTAAGAGATTAGAGATTAACTGTATTGTAGTAATGGCAGTGACTGTTTGTTAGTTAGTGACTTACTTAGCGCACTTTGACCATATATCGACACAGTTTCTGTACATCAGAACTGGTTACATTGAAGGCTATTATTAGTAGTATTGTTGCGTGCTATTGATCAGTGTAACTGTACGTCTGGCACTGCCCTTGTCTGCATTCAGATCAAAAGCGTCCATTAAGTGGGCTATTAGCATTCCTGACTGGGAGGGACTTGCACGATACAGACAGACTTGTGTAGTTCAACGCAACACAGGTGTGTACTCTCTTAATTAGTTACAGGTGGAGTATTTAACAGCCCCCAGGACCTCTGCACCAGCAGTCAGTGCCAGCAGCCTCAGTGCCCCCCTTCCCAAGGGCCACATCTCCAAAGAGCAGAGACTCTAGCTATGGGGCTCCAGCGAGGAGAGGACTGTGAGGAGATGCCGCACATCAACACCAGGCAGCCATGACTATCTCTCCGATTCCAGTCCTGCTCTCTCCTTCCTCTTGGCGCGCACCTGCACGCCATTGCCTCCCTAATCCCTCTAACCTCATCTCCCTGCCTCTCAGTGTAATCAGGACTGCATGTAGCAAGGATGTATGGATGTTATAATGGGGGATTTCAATTTCCCAAACATAGACTTGGAAAGCAAAGTTAGGACTACAGAAGCAGAAATAGAAATGGTTGAGATGGTAAATGACTGATTTCTAACTCAATTTGTCAGGGAACCAACCAGGGAGAGTGCATGCATTGACTTGATCTTTTCAAATGACCAAGGTAGAGTCAGAGGGACACTAGTTAGAGAACCAATGGCAAACTGTAATCACAATATGGTTAGCTTTGAGGCATTCTTTCAAAAAACAAGGAGCAAGTCTAAAACAATGGTCTATTTTAGAAAAGCAAATCTTGAAGGTATTAGGAGGCACTTAGAAGAGTTAGACTGGAGCACACTGGATACAGATTCAGTTGAAAATGGATGGTAATATTTTAAGAATATACTACTTGAGGCTCAGGAGAAATTTGTACCAAAACATTGGCCAAAAAGGTTTAATAGAGGTATGCAAAAAAATATCAAGAGAAAGAAAATGCTATATAGCACATACAAAAAGGATAGAGATGAAACAAAATACAAAGAATATGTTGAACTACAAAGAGATCTTAAGAAAGGGATCAGGAAAGCAAAGAGGGAAATAGAAAGAAACATAGTTCTTGGAGCCAAAACTAATGCAAAGAGATTTTTTCAATACTACAACAGCAAGAGGTCAATAAAGGAGGAAGTGAAACAGATAAAGGGCAACAATGGAAGTATCTTGGAAAACAAATAATATGTGGCAAATGTTCTAAATGAGTATTTCACAGAGGTTTTTACAAAAGAAAAATTGGATAACATGCCACAGGTAACCAGTCCAGTCAAACCCTAAGACAGATCAGGATAAATGAGGAGGAGGTACTAAAGGGACTTGCAGAATTAAAAACAAACAAATCACCTGGGCCAGATGGGATCTTTCCAACAGTACTTAAAGAAATTAGGGAAATTATTTTTAGGATGCTAACTCAAATATTCCAAATGACACTTAGAACAGGGGATGTGTCAACTGACTGGAAGACAGCAAATGTCATACCAATCCACAAGAAAGGGGACAAAACTGAGCCAGGAAATTACAGACCAATCAGTCTCACCTGCATTATTTGTTAAATGTTTAAAATGATTGACAGAAAATAGAGGAGCATCTTAATGAAAACCATATTCTTGGAGATAGTCAACATGGGTTTAGACGAGGCAGATAATGTCTTAGATTTATTGGAGTTTGAACATGCAACTGCAGCTGTGAATCATGTGAAAGCATATGATATGATATACTTAGATTTTCAAAAAGCTTTTGATAAGGTTCCACACCAAAAACTGATCCTCAAATTGAAAGCTGTAGGTATTCAGGGTAATATAAGTAGATTAATTATGAACTGGTTGATGTATAGGAAACAGAGGGTGTCGATTAGAGGAGTTGCTTCTAACTGGAGTGAGGTTGTTAGTGGAGTTCCACAGGGATGAGTACTAGGGCCTATGCTGTTTCTAATCTATATTAATGATATGGACTCTGGGATAGTTAGCAAACTTGTCAAATTTGCAGACAAAAGTAGGTGGCTCAGCAGATACAATCTTGGCAGCACAGGGTATTCAAAGGGAACAATGGGTGGAAAAGAACTAGAAGAAGTAACGCATGAGAAAGACCTAGGAGTCTATGTGGACTCCTCACTTTCTCCATCCAAACAATGTGAGGAAGCAATAAAAAAGGCAAACAGAATTTTAGGGTATATTGTCAAAAGTGTAGAATTTAAAACAAGGGAAGTAATGTTAAGACTGTACAATGCACTAGTTAGACCTCATCTGGAATACTGTGTACAGTTCTGGGCTCCACACTTCAAGAAAGATATCGCTGCTCTAGAGGCAGTTCAGAGAAGAGCAACCAGACTTATTCCAGGTTTGAAGGGAATGTCCTACTCAGAGGGACTGAGGGAACTGAATCTTTTCACCCTGGAACAGAGGAGACTACGTGGGGACTTGATCCAAGTCTTCAAAATCATGAAGGGCATTGACCACATCAAACCAGAGGAGCTTTTCCAGATCAGCAGGGACACACGGACCTGAGGACACAAATGGAAATTGGGCTTCAAGGCATTCAAAATGGAAAACAGGAGACACTTCTTAACACAGAGAGTTGTCACAATCTGGAACAAACTCCCCAGCGATGTGGTTGAAGCTGAAAATTTGGGAACATTTAAAAATAGATCGGATAGGATCCTTGCATCACTCAGTTATTAATGGACACCAAACGAGCATGATGGGTCGAATGGCCTCCTCTCGTCTGTAAACTTTCTTATTTTTCTTATGTTTCTTATGATGAGGTTCCTCATTCACATCTCAATCTCTCCTCACAGGCATACCCCAAGGCTCTGTCCTTTGCCCCCTCCTGTTCTCTCTCTACACTGGATCCCTGGGTCCCCTCATCACATCACATGGTTTCTCCTACCATTTCTATGCTGATGATGCCCAGATCTTCCAGTCTTTTCCCTCCTCAGACCCTCTCATCCCCTCTCGCATCTCTTCCTGTTTGTCTGCTATCTCCGCCTGGATGCACTCGCACCACCTCAAGCTCAACCTCTCCAAATCAGATCTCCTCTCTTTCCCCCACTACTCCTCACCTTCTGCTGAACTCTCCATCACAATCCCCTTGGAATCTATGACACTCTCTCCCTCTTCTTCCGTTAAGAACCTAGTTGTCACCCTCAATCCTATGCTCACCTACACCCAGCACCACGCTGACACGCACCTGACGATTCTTTCTGAGCAACATACGCCGAATCCGACCCTTCCTCACCAACTACTCGACTCAGCTGCTCGTCCCGTCACTGGTCCTCTCTGCGGCTCGCCTGGTATTCTCTCTGCCCCGATTTGCACACGCTACTCCACTGCTCTGCTCCCTCCACAGGCTTCAAATCCCGGCACGCATTCAGTTCAAGACATTGTCTCTCACCTACTGTTGTCTGGACTAGACTACGCTGAGCTACTGTTTGATAAGTTACAAATACAGATTGATTTAATGCATAAATATATTTAGAAATGAAAATAGCATACCTGTTTTTTCTTTTTATAAATTACAACAAGGGTGTTATTGCTGTTGTAGAGGCTGGAGCTAAAACTGTTAACTAGTTTCGATTTCTAAAAATCCTCCTGTTTGAGGAAGTTAAATATGTGGAGTGCTGTGTGAATAACTATGACCTAACCACCCTGTCCTTGTTTATACTTAATGTTGTCTGTACTTGACAAAAAATTTAAAAATAGGAAGATCTGTATCCAGACTGTCTGTACCATAAAAGGAGTTGTTTTTCTCTGTGGTTCTCAAGAGAAACTGTCAAAAATATCCTCGGACCCTCTCTGTGTTATGAGTTATGATAAAAGACAAATTCCATGTCAATATCCTCGGACCCTCTCTGTGTTATGAGTTATGATAACAGACAAATTCCATGTCTGCCCAGCAACTAGTCCTGTAAAATGTCCTAAAGAGACTGACATGTCTGAGGAGACTGGCAGAGTCTGTTGCATCATGTACTATATCATATAAATATATGTGTGTGTGTAAAGTGCCTTTAAGGATCTGCTATCATAAAGACCGTCTCTGTGATCGATCACATCCTTCCAACAGCTGTTTGTATCGCAATAAACTTCTATCTTTACATACTTCTGGTTCACCGGTCTGACTTATTGGGAAAATCCATACACAGATAAAAGTTGGATTCAACACTGTATTTATTTTCTTTGTAATGCAAGTGCGTGTACCTCTGTTACAATCCTGTTAGAAGTTTGTTAGGTGCACAGATTCCTGTCAGAGACTTTGTACAGATTGTTTATTTTGAGCTGTCTTTTGTTTTGTTTAATTCTATGTATTTGTTTGTAGGGATCCTTTTGTGTGAATTAATTTGTATTGTGGTGAAGTCCGCTTGTGTGCGCGCTAACACAGCAGACTGTAAATGCTGGTCGTGGGTCTTCCTACGTTTGTAGGGGGGAAGGAATTGGTTCTGAGTTTTGCATGGATTGGCAATAACTGAGCAGCGTACTTCTATTAAGGTATTACTTATATTATTTGAGTTATTAGACTTGAATTGTAAGATAACTGATTAAAGTTATTGACAAAAATATATGATTAACTGTAATCTCACATATGATAACACCCCCTCTTCCAGTTTATAGTCTGGAGATGGGACTAATAAGGTTTCTTTTAACAAACAAGGGGAGAAGGTGGTGAGCTGGTTCGGTGCTCTAGACACACTGCAGCTAGTGTGCAGCCTGTGATTGTTATGGATTGAAATGTATATACATACACATTACTGAAAGATTTATGGTTACAGTATGGAAATGTTTTTTTGCAGAGTATTTTTTATTATTATTTTTGCTTAATATATTTTTGTGATTTTTACATTTTGTGGAACTGCTTTGTTTTCACTCTGTCTTCCCTTTTTTGATGCTATAAGAGCTTACACCTTACAAAAAACAATCTTAATGTATTTCTTTGTGTGTAAAACACAACAAAAATTTAATAACAGTTACTTGTATTAAGGCTTATGTCTCTGATGTCAATTCTCTATTGAGTAATAGATTATTATGATTTTTTTTCCTATGAGTAAAATCAGAACTGCTTCATATGTGTGGAAGAAACTGGGAAAAGCTCCTTCTTGTTTTGTGGTAATGTGTGACATAATTCTAATTCTATTCAAGCCACAGGCTATTCAAAAATGTCACAATTGTATACACCTTACGGGTGCCAGGGGAGAAATGTTCTGCTTTAAAAGTATCACCAAATAAGGATTGAACCATAGAAACCAAACTCAGGGTCCAGAAAGCACCACATGTTAAAACAAATCAGAATTTGCTTGATACTGCTCTACACTACAGAAGATTAATAATGAATGCACCAAATATTAAAATTAGTGTGTCAGGGTCTTAATTGGGTCACATTAGATTACAGTTGTGGACAAAATGGATTTATAGTAGATTTGTCTTAATTGGTTAATTGAGATTTACTTCATGCTCCAAGATGAAAGGACACTGGAATTTGTGATTGGGTCAAAGATAAGTAAAAAGACATTTAAAGTAACATTGATGAACTAAGTTAAAATTAATACAGTACTTGGTAAGCAATAAGAAAAATACAAAATAAAATATTGGAAAAGAAGTAAAACAAAGAATGAAATGTATTCCTAATAAATCTTTGAAGCTGCATTTAAATACAACATAACTCATTGGTAATTCTCCTGGCTATAAAAATGTGAGTAAAAGTTTAACATTGATCTGTGCTTTAGCTCTGCACTAAATTGTAAATAACATATTTGAATTCTGGTAATTCACATTGAAGGGTTGTATTAAGATGGTTGCTTTTTGCCAGAACTGTAAGCATGTCCCTAATTTATAGTTTAAGAAATAACATCAATCTTCAAGGCAGAGCAACATAATGTAAAATAGTGCTAGTAGGAGCACAACTTGGCTAGCAGGCAACACTACACCTTCGAGAAGCCATGGAAGGGAAGAACACTACATCATGTCCACCTCCCATGGTGTTACAATATATATATATATATATATATATATATATATATATATATATATATATATATACTCACCTAAAGGATTATTAGGAACACCTGTTCAATTTCTCATTAATGCAATTATCTAACCAACCAATCACATGGCAGTTGCCACAATGCATTTAGGGGTGTGGTCCTGGTCAAGACAATCTCCTGAACTCCAAACTGAATGTCTGAATGGGAAAGAAAGGTGATTTAAGCAATTTTGAGCGTGGCATGGTTGTTGGTGCCAGACGGGCCGGTCTGAGTATTTCACAATCTGCTCAGTTACTTGGATTTTCACGCACAACCATTTCTAGGGTTTACAAAGAATGCTGTGTAAAGGGAAAAACATCCAGTATGCGGCAGTCCTGTGGGCGGAAATGCCTTGTTGATGCTAGAGGTCAGAGGAGAATGGGCCGACTGATTCAAGCTGATAGAAGAGCAACTTTGACTGAAATAACCACTCGTTACAACCGAGGTATGCAGCAAAGCATTTGTGAAGCCACAACACGTACAACCTTGAGGCGGATGGGCTACAACAGCAAAGGCCCCACCGGGTACCACTCATCTCCACTACAAATAGGAAAAAGAGGCTACAATTTGCACAAGCTCACCAAAATTGGACAGTTGAAGACTGGAAAAATGTTGCCTGGTCTGATGAGTCTCGATTTCTGTTGAGACATTCAGATGGTAGAGTCAGAATTTGGCGTAAACAGAATGAGAACATGGATCCATCATGCCTTGTTACCACTGTGCAGGCTGGTGGTGGTGGTGTAATGGTGTGGGGGATGTTTTCTTGGCACACTTTAGGCCCCTTAGTGCCAATTGGGCATCGTTTAAATGCCACGGCCTACCTGAGCATTGTTTCAGACCATGTCCATCCCTTTATGACCACCATGTACCCATCCTCTGATGGCTACTTCCAGCAGGATAATGCACCATGTCACAAAGGTCGAATCATTTCAAATTGGTTTCTTGAAAATGACAATGAGTTCACTGTACTAAACTGGCCCCCACAGTCACCAGATCTCAACCCAATAGAGCATCTTTGGGATGTGGTGGAACGGGAGCTTCGTGCCCTGGATGTACATCCCACAAATCTCCATCAACTGCAAGATGCTATCCTATCAATATGGGCCAACATTTCTAAAGAATGCTTTCAGCACCTTGTTGAATCAATGCCACGTAGAATTAAGGCAGTTCTGAAGGCGAAAGGGGGTCAAACACAGTATTAGTATGGTGTTCCTAATAATCCTTTAGGTGAGTGTATATATATATATATACACACATATTATATATTGTGAGGCAGAGAATGTCTGGCCCTTTAAGAAATAACTGCCAAAGGAAAAGAAATACATATTTCAGATGGTTCAGCACCTTCCTGAATCGGGGCTTAGCGATATATAATGAAGCAGAGCAGCCCACTCAGGCCTTGGGGAAAGCACCTCCCAACTGCACTGCTGAGTTCTAAATGGAAGATAAAGTGCTGTGTCAGAACATCATGAGTAAAACAGACAACAAACACATAGAGGCTTTTATTACTAAAGTGTTTATTTTGTTGTGAAGGAGTATTGCTAAAAAAGTGTTTGTTAGTATTTACTTTAACAGGTAGATTTTCAAGTTTAGAGAGGGCTACTGTTAGTAGACAGAATTTTGTATATTTTGCTGTGCTGCCAACCAAGAGGCCCATCTAAAGCAATGGCTTTACTCTAAAACCCAGCAACAAAGCAAGTACTGTGTTTTGTTTGTGAAATGTACAGCTCCATGAGGTATAGGACTATGGCAGGAAAACCAAGTCTGTTGAAAACAAATCTGTTTACTTAAAATCCTTCTGTAGCAAACGGCTTTCTCCTGTGTGGGGTAAATCCCTATCGTGTACTGTTCTTCTTACACCTGTATTCCGCCTGCCCCCCAAACCTATGCCTATGTATATATGTGTGTGTGTGTATATATGTATACATTGCTTTATACATAACTTTATGCAATTCATTCTTAGACAGTTGAAAACTATAGGTTGTGAATGCTTCCCCAGTTATCTGAAAAAGAGAATACTACCAAAGGGCAAAGGGGTGCGGGACATTGTTGTTACCATGGGAACTCTGAACAAAGCTGCCTATAGGGCAATGTGTGTATCACTCTGGCAGACCCACCCTTTTTCTTGATTTATCTAGATAAATGCACAACCCCAAAGCCTCTTTAGCCGGAGTCTAAGACTCATGGGTGACCTCGCAGCTTTGGGTAGTATTTTCTTTCTCAGATAACCAGGGTTGCATTCGCGACATATCATTATCTTTTGAAACGAGAATACTAAGGTGATGGGGTACAGTATACCCAAGCCATCACAAGGGATGCTTCACAAGGGACACCTGCCCTGAGGCCATAACCTGCTGATAAGGCCTCAACTTATAGTAGTTGGCAAAACGGGGGGCAGGGCACCAACAGGGACCTGTACACCAACAATCAGGGAAAGCTCTTAAAATAAGCTGTACTGAATAAGAATAAACTGAGAAGGGGCCGCAGGAGCAACAGAGACCTGCACACCACCACAATATAAAGCCTGGAGTGGTTCAAAGGTCATGCTCTACTGGAATGAAAACAATCACATAAGGGAAGCAGGGGCCAACAGGTGCCTGCACAGTGCCAGTCAATAACATCAGGAGCAGGGCTATCTGGCCAGGCTCTACTAGAAAATACAGCAACAACTGAAAAATGAGGGGCTGGGAGCAATAGATGCCTGAACACCATCCGGAGAGGGACCCAGGAGCAGGGTCAAAAGCCAGCAGTTTATAACAATGACACCCAGGGCCAACAGCCTACCAGGATGTGCAGACAGGGGCTGGAAGACAGGTACAAGTGTCAACAGAGGCGGGAGATGAGAAACCCTGTGTCTCAACCATCCTCACAATAGTGAAAACCAGGAGAATGTGCCACGCAGAGTACTGAGGCTCGACTGAAGCCAGCACCGGATTCCCTATAGAGCGAGCCAGGCCTGTCACTTCCAGTCTGTAGAACCAAAAAAAGGTGTGTTTGGTGAGATCGCAGCCCCAGAAATATCAGTCAATGGAGTATCTTCAAAGAGTTCCCCAGATGAAGCGATGCCACGAGTAGAGTGCGCCACCAGGTGCTCAGGCACTGGGATGTATGCAGACACATAGGCTGTAGCAATAGCGTCAACAATCCAATGGGACAGCTGTTGTTTATACAGCGTTCATTTGCCATATGACACAAACAGCTACTCTATGGAGCGGACACCTCTAGTACAGTCCATGTAGTAATGCCCGGACAGAGAAGAGAGGAGGATGGAATGCCATCAACTCCACAGGCCTGTTAAGATGCAAGAGGGAGATAAAAGCACGGTTAGGCCAAAGTGTAACCCTAGAGTCATCACCAGCAAAGCAAGCTCAGGAAGGATGCACTGGATGGACGTGCAGCTCACTTACAAATTTTGTGGACACAATGGTCAGCAAAAACACAGTCTTCAAAAGAGACCAGCTTCAACTCAACTGAGTGAAACGTCTCAAACAGGCCTTGGAAAGTTCATTCAGCACTACATCAAGGCGCTACATGATGCCTAGTCTATGTGCTCCCTTAAAAAACTGGGAGGACAGGAAATGGGCACCAGATGACTCACTATTAATGCAGAAATAACATGTGGATAGACCTTGAGTAGAATGGAGACTAGCCAGCATCCAACAACTGCTGTAGGAATTATAGGATCATTGTAATAGGACAGGTGACCGGGTCATATCCAGACACCATATCTGAAGGGACTGCCAGACAGATTACTGCAACCTTGTAGAGAGAGCTGTTTCCGACTGAATAGTGGCCACCACTGCCTCAGACAGCCCTAAAGCCATGAGGCAATCCTGCTCAGGGGCCAGACCCAGAGCTGCAGGAGGTCTAGGTTTGGGTACCATAGTGTGCCCTGCACCTCAAACAGCAGGTCTACCCACAGGGGAAGCTGTCAGGGCTACCCGATGAGGTTCATGAACCAGAGTCTGTGTGACCACCTGTGATCGACCAGCAGAACTGAATAATGTTCTAAACTTCAGGTGATAAATCACTATATCAGGTAGAATATATTCCAGAACACCCTAATAGCCCCATGCAAATTACTTATTTTGATAGTTATAGTTATACCCACCACAAGTCCTTTATCCCCAAACTGAGATGATACATTCTAAACCATCTTTATGGAACCATCTAGGGGATTCCAATTTTGTTTTATTACTGAAAAAATGCATGGAGTTCCTTAAAACAAATGGTTTACAAGTATAAAATGAATGGAACTTTACAAGTATAATAACTCAAACAGTCATCATGCACAATGTCTGTGGTTTGTCCCCTAAATCTGTACCTGTGTACTTTCTCCACAGTTTATGCCAACAAGAGCAACAAGCTGCCATAGCCTTAGTCTTTATATGACGGAATTCAAATTGTGTAAAACAAAAAATTTTACTAATACAATTCCAATGTAAATGTGAGCTACAGGTTACCCCTCACCAAGACACTAATTCAACAGAGCTTTATGAAAACAGCCAACCACAAAGGATAAGCACAAAAGGGAATTGGGGGGATCAGAATCCTGCATATCTTACTCTTTGATAACTGCATCGCTTTGCAATATCTGTAGAAAGATAACCTACAAAATATTCAAGATAATTTCACACCTTAAAAACACTCACTGCTTCAGCAGATGTGCACAACATAGAAAAAGGAAAAGTAGAGGTTTTCAAAAGCACAGTTCTGTCCCATGTTGGCTGACTGTAAGCACAGTTATTAGAAATACAGCAATTAATAAAGTCCTGACAGTGTCCACTACTGACATCATCTAGCCCCAGAATACGAAAAAGGCTTTGCTTTTAATGCTGAAAGCTGAATAACAAATTACCGTAAATGACAGCACAAAAGAATAAGAGAATGGAATCAAAAGGAAACCGCGTTGTCAACAGAACCCCCCACTGAGGAATTTCAATTTCATATATCTAATTATCGCTGTCAGTTGGAAGAACTGACAAAAAGCATTCTTTGTTCTCTCTTTCTGCCTCCCGCATCTCCCTCTCAATTAATTTCAGTATACGAATATGACTAATTGTCTTGCCAGAGCTCAGGCACTATATAAATAGTTGTTTAGGACTGGGAAATGATTTGAAGGGTATTCATGCCTCAATTTATGATATTTGAACACAATAGCCATGCATAATTCAGGTGACCGTTTGAGTACCCTAACGAAACCTTATTATAGGCATTAGCTTATATTCCTTTTCAGACCCTAGTTTCATATCTACACAATAACTCGCACTTTCCTCTTTTGTAAGATGAAGCATTATATTTCTCATATTGGCCATTGAAATTACTACTTTGTTTAGAATTTCAATATTAGCATCATAATTAGACAGGAAAAAATACTCAGAACATTGAAATTCATACTGTTAGCAAGGCCACACTTTAGACTGATTCTTTCTGAATTGCAAAATACCCATTTTAAATGTGTATATATATAAAAGGATATAATTTGGCATGTAAATTGTTGTATGTTTTGAATAAAGTTTTTTAGTAAAATGAGTACTTGAAATACAAATAATATTTGACACAATATTTAGAAATCTTTTTTATACTGACAAAACCTAAAATAGATGTCTTGGCAATAGTTTTACTCCTGTTCAAGAAAACATTTTTTTAAGCAGGCAGCAACATGTTATGCACTGTAAAATTTACTTGGTTACTTTTTCAAAATTATTTTTTTTTGGTGTGTTTTTTTCCCCAAAGCAGATCTATAGAATTTGAGACATTATCATGAACCTCATTCAATTCTAAAAAGTACAAAAGCTTTGTGTACTCATTAGACTACTGATAGGGTTTTGCAAAGTGCTATGGAGATCAGGGATAAGACAGGCCCTGGATAGACTATCTATCTTCATAAATGTTTTGCAGCTTAATGTTAATTTCAAATTGCTCTGACAGCAAAAGGAAATCTTACGGGATTCAAACATGTCATTTATAGTGTGTGATACAGATGTTTCTTTCTCAAGTGACCACCTGGTCAGAGTTTTAACACAAAGCAGATGTAGATGCCCAACATGTCTGCACTGCACTACAAAACAAAAATATATTTGTATTATACTGTATATATGTATAATCAGAATTTTTCATTTTTCATATTTTTTTCTGCATATGAATTCAGCCCATAAGCTAACCCCAACAATTAAAAACCTAAATTACTAACCCTAAAGATCAATCTGCACCTTACATTTTTTCACATTTTGTTCTGTCAGTGCCTCAGATTTTCATACATTTAAGTGAGGATTGTTTTTATTTATCTATATAACATACAAAACAGTTAAGGGGAAAAAGTTTTTAGAAAACGATATATATATATCATATATAAGAACATAAGAAAGTTTAGAAACAAGAGGAGGCCATTCGACCCATTGTGCTCATTTGGTGTCCATTAATAACTAAGTGATCCAAGGATCCTATCCATTCTATCCATATATATCTATATACATCGATCAGTCATAACATTATGACCACCTGCCTAATATTGAGTAGGTCCCCCTTTTGCTGCCAAAACAGCCCTGACCCATCATGGCATGGACTCCACTAGACCTCTGAAGGTGCGCTGTGGTATCTGGCACCAAGACGTTAGCAGCAGATCCTTTAAGTCCTGTAAATTGCGAGGTGGGGCCTCCATGGATCGGACTTGTTTGTCCAGCACATCCCACAGATGCTCGATTGGATTGAGATCTGGGGAATTTGGAGGCCAAGTCAACACCTTGAACTCATGATTCATCATACCAGGCCACCTTCCTCCATTGCTCCGTTGTCCAGTTCTGATGCTCACATGCTCATTGTAGGCGCTTTCGGCAGTGGACAGGGGTCAGCATGGGCACCCTGACTGGTCTGCGGCTACACAGCCCCATACGCAACAAACTGTGAAGCACTGTGTGTTCTGACACCTTTCTATCAGAACCAGCATTAACTTTTTCAGCAATTTGAGCTACAGTAGCTACTCTGTTGGATCCTTTGCTCCCCACGTGCATCAATGAGCCTTGGCTTCCCATAACCCTGTCACCGGTTCACCGCTTTTCCTTCCTTGGAACACTTTCGATAGGTACTGACCATTGCAGACCGGGAACACCCCACAAGAGCTGCAGTTTTGGAGATGCTTGACCCAGTCGTCTAGCCATCACAATTTGGCCCTTGTCAAAATAGCTCAGATCCTTACGCTTGCCCATTTTTCATGCTTCTAACACATCAACTTTGAGGACAAAATGTTCACTTGCTGCCTAATATATCCCACCCACTGACAGGTGCCATGATAACGAGATTTTCAGTGTTATTCACTTCACCTGTCAGTGATCATAATGTTATGGCTGATCGGTGTGTGTGTGTGTATATATATATATATATATATATATATATATACAGTAAGGTCCATAAATATTTGGACAGTGACACAATTGTCATCATTTTGGCTCTGTACACCAACACAATGGATTTGAAATGAAACAATCAAGATGTGCTTAAAGGTCAAAGTATACATAATTAATACAAGGGCACTTTCTACAAGTTGTTGGACAGTAGGGAAGGAAATTCAAAACAAATACGAAAATGATCAACAATAGCAACAACTACCATGCTATTTTGGTTTTATAAATAGTTCGAGATTTAAAATCAGCAAAAACATTGAAACATTGAAATACATATTTCTCAATAGTTTATATATAGCTTTAACAGTCTAACATTCATGCTTTAAGTGTAGACTTTTATCTTTCATTTGAGGGTAGTTACATCCAATTTGGGTGAACAGTGTAGGAATTACACCCATTTTTGTTCCCCCCAATTTTAGTGGCTCAAACGGTTTTGAACAAACTAACATAATCATGAATGAAATTGTGAGTTTCAATACTTGGTTGCAAATCCTTTGTCTGGAACCCATTGATATCACCAGATGTTGGGTTTCTCCCTGGTGATGTTCTGCCAGGCCTTTAGTTCCAGATAGTTGTTGCTATTGTTGTTGTTGTTGATCGTTTTCGTATTTGTTTTGTATTATCTTCCTACTGTCCAACAACTTGTAGAAAGTGCCCTTGTATTAATTATGTATACTTTGACCTTTATTAAACTATATGTAGGGGCACGAGGATAAGCTACATGGGGAATCTGTTGCACTACATGACCAAGAATGCCCCTTCTGACTTTGAGAGAAACCAATTCCTGCAGTATCTCTCCATCTCATAAGTTATATATGGCAACAAAAGGCGAACAATTTGAAAGGGGCTGTACATTTCCTATAGGCACTATATATCATTTTTGTTATGTAGAAATATCTTTGGGAGGCCTTCATCCAGCACTGGATTGATAAAGGCTGATGACGATCATGGATATGTACATAAATATTTATAAATAATGATGTACAAATAATGCTGAAGCTTAGCTCACCAGTATGACTCTTGCACCAAGGAAGGAGAGATGTAAATTGCTAATATTAATCAGAAATGCTAAGCCATCTTCTTTTATTTCACATTATTAGTACACTTTGCAATCAGTAAAATTATAGCACATAGTGAATGAATGCACTACATGCCTGGGTGCCTGGTATACTAGTGGAATTGCTGGTGTGTGACAAACTGAAGAAATCCTGGTCAACTCCACTCAACCACAAGTAGTGGATTTTTCGGTGTCTGTGTCACGTGGGCGACTAGGGGTGCATTTGATTGACTTTTTTTTACCTTGAACCTGTATTTGTATTATAGTTTATCACTATTATCAACAGGTGGGGGAAAGAGCAGAACAAGCCTTGCATTGTCAGTGCCAGTATTACAATCGGGGAGTGAAAGTCTGTTAGTGCCAGGTGAGTGGGTGTTGATCCATACAAATCGGACTATACATCGGAATTGACTCTGTTCCTGTGCCTTTTACCCAAAGAAACCATCCAGTAGCCCCAGTGTTGAAATGAGGGAAGGTAAGAATACATTATGGCAGTGGCCTTGGTGGGGAATCTTGGGTCCACCAAGGGATAGACCAATAAACGGGAAACCAATAGTGGAACCGCATAATGAAGATGATGGGGTGGTTTTGAGAAGGTCACAGAGAATTAACTTGGGACAAAGGCCACTAAGGTATCAGTAGAGGGATGGGGAGTTGAGGATACAAAGAGAAGACCTATTGTAATTGTGTATTCATCTTTTATCTATTTTAAGAAGGGCTAAAAATAGACTGAATGGGGATTTGCCTAATGGAGGTCACCAGGACGCAGGTTTTTCCTTGAACCTGGGTGTAGTAGTAGTAGTAGTAGTAGTAGTAGTAGTAGTAGTAGTAGTAGTAGTAGTAGTGGATAGCGCTGCTGCCTCACAGCACCAGAGGTCCCAGGTTTGAGTCCTGTTTGTGTGGAGTTTGCATGTTCTCCCCGTGTCCGCGTAGGTTTTCTCTGGGCACTCCGGTTTCCTCCCACCGTCACAAAGACATGTGGGTTAGGTTAATTGGTCTGACTACATTGCCCTGTGTGTGTGTGTTGCCCAGCGATTATTATTTATTTCTTGGCAGATGCCCTTATCCAGGGCGACTTACAAAATATAAGCGCAATACAAAGTGCAAGAATACAGTTCAGTACAAAGCATCAAACAACTAAACACGTCGGAGGAACCATTTCCAAGAAGTTACGAGGCGCAGCACAGACAGGCTTGCACGGCGATATCAGAGGCATTGTTGGACAGAACAGTGGTGATTAGGACTGGAGCCCTCCTGGGCTGAGGAGTGCATGGGGGGAAGCAGTGTGGCATTTTCCCCCCAGAAAAGATAAGTGATCGTGCACTTGCCAGAGTTTTAGAAGACTCATTTGTGTTATGCTCGCTTTGTATATCTATGAGAATACTACAAAGCACACGCCTTATGGATACAGTTTTAAATGCATGTCTGTCAAGTTGGAGTATAAGTCTCTAACCATGGTGTAAGAAACGTGCCTTTTAGATTTAACTTTTAGTGTGTATTGGTTTTTAGTTTAAACCCTAGCAGTGGGCTCTTGTTTTTCATTTAGCATTTTATTATTCTACATTCTACTTGTCTATTTAAGACTACAATTACTATTGGATTGCTATAGAGATCAGCCTTTTTATGTACAGCTCTGTATTAACTTAACACTCTGTAACCATCTCTGTCTTTTAAAGGTTTTACATTCTAGTTTTAACTTATTTTAGATTTATTAATGGGAAAAGGGGAGTCAGTGTATAGAGCTTCATAAATTGGACTTTGGGAATGCAGACTTCTTTTAGTCTAGCCTATTTGGGGAAATGTTTAATTGAGACACCTTTTTGTATGATGAACATGGGTTGAGTATTTAAGTTGGTGTCGGGTTTTAAATTGGTATCCTTCCTGTGCATGGTGTTGTATTGTGGTCCTGGTTCAAGAGGTGCAACTAGGGATATTTGAGCAATCAAAAGAAGCAGAGGTTCCTTTCTGGGTCCTAGTGCCCTAAATCCAATAGGTGGCATAGCCACGACTACAATCAGTTATTTATTTGTGTAGGTCCACTCGCCTTGCGATAGTACCCACCTCACCCCCATCACATCTGCAAATAAATAGTGTTAGTTTCAATTTCTCTTACTTACTGGTAAGGGTGTAACAATTCTGCAAATCCTCGATTCGATTTGGCTTTCGATTTTTAGGTCACGAAAGTTATCTACATTTTTTTTTTTCCAGTGCTGACTACAACGCTGTTAAGACTATTGGTCCTGTTTCGTAAATAAAAAACACTTGCTTTTTATTAAAACAACTTTAATTTTAATAAAATGTAAAAATAAAAATATAGAACATTTAAATTAACACTCAAACTTGAACAACTCTCAAAAATAGAACACTTACAACAATAATAATGCAACATTTTTTGAATTGGTGGCAACTATGTCCAGCACTTGTTGCCTATTTTAATATAACTATTTACACCTTGACATATATTTGGAAATGCACTACACCCTACTCTTTCAAATTCTTCTTTAAAAGATGAGAATGTCCACATTCTCTGGAGAGATGGCTGACCTTTGAGCAGTCACAATGTCCCCAGCTGTTGACAAGGCAATTAATTCAGCATTGCTCAGGTCTGTCTCAATGTGTGCTTTTGTAGTACCATACAGCTCAGACAACATGTTTGTAGTAAAATACGGTCTGCTTGGGACTTGATAGCGGGACTCTAGAACGCCCATTAATTGCTGAAATCCTGTGTTTTCCACCACCGAAAAAGGCTGCAAATGCATTACCATAAACTTCACTATTGCATTTGTTATTTCTTTGGCATGAGTAGAGTTTATTGGTAGTTTGGCTCTAAATGTAGCTGGGATAGTAGGTTGAGTGAGTGTTTTCTTTCCACTTATATCAATTTCTTTGTGATGCCTCCACATATGACCTGCCATGTTTGATGTGTTACCGGAGGCGGAGTATGACACCCGCGTGTAGCAAACACGGCAAACTTTAGTTTTCTTATCAACAACTCGAACATTGTTCTCATAACTCACCGGGAATGCAAAATGTTGCCATACTGCTGATTTCAAAGAAGCAGGGGGCATCTCTAGCTCAGTAGTTTCACCTCCTGCTCCCGAAACAGCCATCGTATTTTCTAGAAAAGCAACTGTGTGCACCCACTGCGCCTGCGCCTTATCTAGTTACTAGGCAAAGACATGGAGGGTGCGGGGGGAGTAGCAAATTAGCACAGATCTATTTTGTCAATGACTGCATACAGAAAGTAGCTTATTAAAAGTAACGTCTCTTCCGAAGTTAAATATATAATAGGCCTGCAGGTATAGAGCGGTATAGTTGCTTTTAACAGTTTTGTGAGTGCAATTAGTTTAATACCAACTCCTTTACATGAACCGTACACGATCAGTTGCATGAATATGGTGGAGGTGGTAACAGCTGGCCACGATCAATGATGTGCGGTCACTTCATCACAGAATCGCAAACTACTTTTACATTTTGCAGTTTGAAGTCGAACCTAATAATTTTCGATTTTTGAACTAGAATCAAAATCGTTACACCCCTACTTACTGGTGTGCTCCAGAGTGGCACATCAGCTAAAAACAAGGTGTCTCCTATAGACTGGTACTAGGGGTGGGATCATTTTTATTTTTTTAATTACAGTAAAGTAGCAATTCCTGTATCTGTGGGTTCAGGTATTTCATTGTTCCATGGGCATGAAATCCCACTAATGATGTGATAGATCACTTGTAAGATTGTAAATTAAATAGAAAATAAACTCTTCTGAATGCTGTTGAAGGTATACTGTAGATATACTGAGATAAGCATGTGAAGAAAATGGCTTTGGAACATGCATTAAAAAAAAAAAAGCTCATGTTTCTTTTTCCAATCTCAATTTAAAAAGAATTTCAAAATATTTTAAGTGCAATTTTAAAATACTGTCCCCCAACTCTACATATAGATTCCATGTGTTAAAGCATTAACCTTGCAAAGCCCAAAGGAATGGACCTTTCATCCTCATTCATCAGGATTGACCTTCATGCTTTTATATTGTTGATTTGTTTAGGCATTCTGTCAATTTTATAAATAGCAAATAAGTATAGCAAATAGGGAGGACTAAAGCTGTACTGTAGGTATACTGAGATTAGCATGTGAAAACAAAAAAGGCTTTAGAAATATATTTTGTTGTGTTTCCAAAACACAAGAAATCAGCCATAATTCAGCATGAATATATTATTGAATTATATATTGAATACTAAGAACTTCTTTCAAATGGACTCTTGTTCTACGTAGTGTATAGTTTTCACAATTGAGGAGATATTCTCACTTCCTTTTTAAAAAGGATTACTTTGGGCTCTCTTTTACATACCACAATATTTCATTTAAGACAACAGGTAAGCATGTTTATATTTAGTTTTTTTGTTTGTTTTTGCAAAAATTACAGATCAGATCAGAATTAAGATACAGCTGATTTCTACATTAAATTATTCTAAACTGCTCAGAATTTGCTGCAGCACTGCAGTATAAGTGACTTCATATCATTTTCTTGTCATGTTAATAATTAGAACCCATCAATTTTATTCCATTATTTTCTGTTTGTTAAATTGTATAATAAAGGTTATTAGCAAATATTACAAATCTATTCTTATATATGAAAAAAAAAATGGGATGCTAAATTAAGTCATAGATATTTAGAAGTCCATTATACATGTATGTCACGAGAGGAGTGTTTACATAAATGTATTATACAGTGCCTCAGTATGAAGGTGAAATAGGCATTGACCGAAATAGTCATCCTGTGATGGTCACAAGCAAGCTTAACTGCTATCCACAGTGTGTGTAGACTAGACCAACAACAGCATGCCTCAGATAGTATGTAGTCAACTCTTGTCTCATGAATCAGACAGATGTGGGGATAAAAATGTCAAGTGCGAAAACACAAAGAGAAATATTGCACTTTTCTATTAGCCACATTCTTCCCAGGAGCTATTTGACCAGTTGCTATGGCGTAGCTGACGAGATTTAATTTTTTCTCCCCCTCCCCTCTGCCTGCCTGCCATGTGCTTCATACAATGATGGGAATTTAATCAACATAGACATTTTTTTCCTTCTCTTTTTTTGTCAGTGTGGGTAAAATCAAAGTTCCCCCTCACTAACAAAGTATGCAAATAATCTGCAACTCTTATAAAAACCCACACCTGCTCTGTTTATAACAAAACATGGAGAGAGGAGAGCTCCACAACTGCCCTGTATGCTGAAATCTTGTCTGGGTTATGGATTGGCATGCCGTCTATAGTTACAGGGTCTGAGTCTGACAAGTCTACAGTAGTATTTCTTCACAAACAATGGGCTGTTCTCTGGAGTCTGATCTATTATGCCATAATTAGCCAAATGCAGAAAGGAATCACCATAAAGTTAGCAAATATAAATTTGGTGTTTCACAGTAAGGATGTTTAAAAAAAAACTCTCTTAGAGGAGATGGAGAAAATGGCGTCGCGTTGAAAGTGCTCACTAAATGAGAATGCTTTTAAGGAAGTCAAATGAGGGATGTTTTGAACATGTTACTGCTGTCTGAGACAATTATTGTAGTGATTTGGAATAGGGGGAGGCAGAAGTTCATCATGATAATGTAAATGCAAAGGGGTGAAGGTACAAATTAAGACTTTTCTAGTTTATTTCAGCTGGTCAACCTAAATGTCAAAATCCCCTTTTCAACCCAAATTACAGATTTGACACAAAAGAAAACCACTAAGATTAAGAAATACACATACAGTAAGTAGTAGTTTTCAACACGGCACAACCCAACCAGCCAATTTCTCAAAAAAGAAAATGCACCTGCAGTGGAACACACGCATAAAAAAAAAGCAAAGTAAGCAATGTACATTTATTATTGTTATGATTAAAAATTACTGGTAGTAATAATGACAACAATAATAATCAGTACATATGAATATTTATTCAACACAGCACAACCTGACTGTCCAATTTCATTCGTTTTGTTTTTGTTGTTTTACTGTGTAGTTCTGATGAACTTCTAGACAGGTGCGCTCCTTGCAAAACTGATGATATCTCTTGAACAATTATTTGTAAACATCAGTTTGTTTTGTATTTTAAAGAGCTGTGAGCTTAGTATCTGAGGGTTAAGGAGTTTCCGGTTCCGGTTGGGGAGTGGATGTGTTTAAGAGAGTAAAGGAATAACCTGGAGGCAGCCTGTTACAGTGGGGGAAAAAAGTATTTGATCCCCTGCTGATTTTGTACGTTTGCCCACTGACAAAGAAATGATCAGTCTATCATTTTAATGGTAGGTGTATTTTAACAGTGAGAGACAGAATAACAACAAAAAAAAATCCAGAAAAACGCATTTCAAAAAAGTTATAAATTGATTTGCACGTTAATGAGGGAAATAAGTATTTGACCCCTTTGACTTAGTACTTGGTGGCAAAACCCTTGTTGGCAATCACAGAGGTCAGACGTTTCTTGTAGTTGGCCACCAGGTTTGCACACATCTCAGGAGGGATTTTGTCCCACTCCTCTTTGCAGATCCTCTCCAAGTCATTAAGGTTTCGAGGCTGACGTTTGGCAACTCAAACCTTCAGCTCCCTCCACAGATTTTCTATGGGATTAAGGTCTGGAGACTGGCTAGGCCACTCCAGGACCTTAATGTGCTTCTTCTTGAGCCACTCCTTTGTTGCCTTGGCTGTGTGTTTTGGGTCATTGTCATGCTGGAATACCCATCCACGACCCATTTTCAATGCCCTGGCTGAGGGAAGGAGGTTCTCACCCAAGATTTGATGGTACATGGCCCCGTCCATCGTCCCTTTGATGCGGTGCAGTTGTCCTGTCCCCTTAACAGAAAAACACACCCAAAGCATAATGTTTCCACCTTCATGTTTGACGGTGGGGATGGTGTTCTTGGGGTCATTCCTCCTCCTCCAAACACGGTGAGTTGAGTTGATGCCAAAGAGCTCGATTTTGGTCTCATCTGACCACAACACTTTCACCCAGATCTCCTCTGAATCATTCAGATGTTCATTGGCAAACTTCAGACAGGCCTGTACATGTGCTTTCTTGAGCAGGGGGGCCTTGTGGGCACTGCAGCATTTCAGTCCTTCACGGCATAGTGTGTTACCAATTGTTTTCTTGGTGACTATGGTCCCAGCTGCCTTGAGATCATTAACAAGATCCTCCCGTGTAGTTCTGGGCTGATTCCTCACCGTTCTCATGATCATTGAAACTCCACGAGGTGAGATCTTGCATGGAGCCCCAGACCGAGGGAGACTGACAGTTATTTTGTGTTTCTTCCATTTGCAAATAATCACACCCAACTGTTGTCACCTTCTCACCAAGCTGCTTGGCGATGGTCTTGTAGCCCATTCCAGCCTTGTGTAGGTCTACAATCTTGTCCCCGACATCCTTGGACAGCTCTTTGGTTTTGGCCATGGTGGAGAGTTTGGAATCTGATTGATTGATTGCTTCTGTGGACAGGTTATAACTTTTTTGAAATGTGTTTTTCTGGATTTTTTTTGTTGTTATTCTGTCTCTCACTGTTAAAATACACCTACCATTAAAATTATAGACTGATCATTTCTTTGTCAGTGTGCAAACGAACAAAATCATCAGGGGATCAAATACTTTTTTCCCTCACTGTATGCTGTGTTTAAATAAATGTAAAATTTTCGGTACACAAGTTGTTTTACAGTTATTGAACCCGCAATATTAAGAGAATTCAACATGGTGTCAGAAGTGACCTGCTACTTCTGTTTGTAACCGAGTAAATGCATTCTTGAGATATTTAAGACCGAGCGATCATAACGAGATAAAAGCGGACACAGCAGCCGGGCAGCAGTGGGAAGCAAGAGCTGCAGCAGTGAGCACTATTTTCATCATTCAGCCTCCTGAGCCCTTTGATTTCTCCAAGCCAAAGAAATGGACAAAATTGATTCAGAGATTTTACCTTTTTCGCCAGGCAAGCAACCTGCACACTTCCCCACTTCCCCAGAGGAAAACCAGGTAAATACGCTCATCTAATATTGGGGGGGTGGTTAGCTAATGATATTTTTAGAGGGCTTCACAACAACAACTCAAGGTCAAGATCAAGGTCAAGGTAAACTTTATTATCCCACAAGGGGAAATTCATGTGGTCATACACAGAATTACACTGTACATGCACTAACAAACACACACACATATATCCACACACAAATCAACAGAATATTCTGTGCAATACTAACAATATAACATATACATCATATACAATATACAATATGCACAATCAAAATACCCAAACCCAATAATGTAGTTGGACATCTATCTCTCTATCTATTATTATTATTATTATTATTATTATTATTATTATTATTATTATTATTATTATTATTTCTTGGCAGACGCCCTTATCCAGGGCGACTTACAACATAAGTGCAATACAATAATAATAATCTAATTGCTGTAGGAACAAATGATTTACTATACCTTGTTCTAATTTTCTGCTGCAGGATTCTGCTGTTTGACCTGCTACTCCTTCGGAATTTCAGGTGGAGAGGATGGATAGGATCATTGAGGATCTGATCAGCCTTTTTTTAAATAACGTCATTATACAGCTGTGCTGCAGACACCTGATCGATCCCAATGATCCCACTTGCTATCTTGATCATGCGCTGCAATTTGGCATGAACTTAAACATGCATGTTTCCGAAGGTGCAGATCAGGCCAAAGGACAGAACACAGATTTATAGAACATATGGAGGATATGACAGTCTAGTCTAAAATGATTCAGTTTCCTAAGAAAGAACAACCTCTGTTGTAGTTTCTTAGACTTAATCCATGCATATTAATTGAATCTAAAGTGATCATCAATTTCAACTCCAAGGTATTAGTAAATTGAGACCTGCTCAACTAATTCACCATTAATCTTAGAGGGGGGAACTATTATTTTTTTCCTTCTAAAATCTATGACCATCTCTTTCATTTTCTTTACGTTGACCTCAAGAAAAGTATCTGAACACCACTGAATAAAACCTTGTATCTCCCTCTCAAAACCCTCCACCGATGAATTGTCAGATTTTAGGAACCCTACCAATGCTGTGTCATCTGCATATTTGTAGTAAGTATGACCTGATGCAGATGCCTGGCATTCATTGATATACAGAGTGTATAAAATGGGGAACAAAACACACCCTTGGGGGGCTCCTGTATTAATGGTTTTAGACAATGAAGTAGCAGAATTGAATCTGACTTGCTGACTACGATCAGCCAAAAAAATTTTAATCTACAAAATGAGTTTGGGATTTACTCCAAGATCCATCAATTTGCTCACTACCAGGTGTGGTTTGATGGTATTGAACACACTGTTAAAATCCACAAACACAATTTTGACCAAGCTCTGAGCTTGTTGAAGGTGCTCATAGATACTAATAGTCTACAACTACTTCGTTTGTAGACTATTACTCTAGATATATAGAGATAGCCAAACTTACACCAACAAGATCATATGATATGGTTGTACACCTGAAACAAATTTGTGCCTGTCATGGGGTTCCTGAGATGCTTGTGTCTGACAATGGACCACAGTTTTCTAGCCATGGCTTTTCTGCCTTTGCTTCAGACTACGGGTTCAGTCATGTGACCAACAGACCCTAGTTCTCACAGAGCAACGGTGAAACCAAACGAGCTGTCCAGACAATGAAAAATCCCAGCCCAGCTCAACTTTTAATGGGCAGACTTCTTCACACCACTTTGCCACTTCTTCCTTCTGTGCTTAGGCCAGACCTTCCAGTTGACACCACTGTTAGACACAAAGAAAGGGAGAAGAGGGTGGCAGTGAAGAATTGTTTTAACAAGTGTCACAGGGTACAGAACCTGAGCAAGCTGTCTGCTGGACACCAAGTCCAGAGCAACAGGAACTGTGACTTCCAAACATTTAGCACCATGATTGTATTTGATTGATGTATCTCAGGTTATCTTTCAAGTCAGAAGCACTGCCCAAGGGGGAGGGGTTTCTGTGCACTTCCGCGGGAACCCTATCGAAACGTCACTCTATCAAAGCTGCCATTGGCCCCTGCGCTTGTCACTCAGAACAGGTCCCTTCCCACTTCCTGTTCTATAAAACATGACATCTGTGCAGGTTCATCCTCTTTTGCCTCTTCGCTTGACTCAGGAACGTAAGCTCTCTGTGTCTGTGTTTGTAATAAACATTCAAACTGCGTATTTCGGCTGGCTGGCTCACTTCATAGTGTTGTTCACCACCGTTTTCACTACACATCGTCTCTGTCTTGTGTGTGTTTAGTTATTATTGATAGCTAATCCCGATTCTGTCCCGTCCGTGCACCGGAGGTCCGGCTGCGCTTTCGGTTTCAGTTTCGTTCACAAGAAGAGCCTTTTAAAAATAATAGTCGTGGTTATATAGTGTTATATATATCCGACTGTTTGCTGTGTTGTCTTTTCCTCCACAGCAGGAGCGCTAGCAGCGGCAGTAAAATCCTGTGTGTCGTAAGAGATCTCGCCCACGTGAGGTGCTCCTCCGCCGGCTTGCGGCTGCACTACAGCCCGCGGCTGCAGCTGTAGGAGATCTCGCTCTCTCGGTTCGCCGAGAACGAGCACTGCTAGCCCTCTCGGTCCGTGCGTGCGTGCCTCAGTTTTAGATCCCACTACGGCTGGTGGTATACTACCCTCGGCCCCACGGACCCCGGACTCCGCGTCACCCGGTGTCCCCAGAAAACCCCGGCGCACACAGTGTGGTTAAGCCTACGGGCCTACGCGGCGCTTGTATTCCAGCACCTGGTGTTGGCTATACACAGTGTTCAGTCCGGCAACAGCAAGGTTGCGTGTGGTTGGTGTCGCAGCGCCCCCGTGTATATAAACGTTGCCGGGTGGAGACACACTTACAGCGGTGGGCCCACTTGGTGCACCACTTGTTGCAGAGGAGGAGGGGTGGAGCGACGCCCCCGGGCTCCCTCCCCCTCTTCTGAGTGTCCCTTTACTAGAGGCTGCTGGGCCTCCTATCGGCTGCATCACAGACCCTCCCCCTCGGCCTCCTCCAGTTGAGGCCGTTGCAGTGGTGGTTCAGGTCTCTCAGGATGCCCCTGCCCCTGTAAGTGCATCCTGAGGGAGCTAGTGAACCGTGTCTTTCCCTTCCACCGGACTATGCCTTCCAGTCGAGCACCCACGCGAGCTGCTCCTGGATGTACAGACAGCCCTGTCGATGTGTTCCTGGGGCTTGTCGTGTGGCCTACAGGCATGTTGCCTTAAGAGGCCGCCCTGTATATAGTTAATTCATTGTAATTGTGTTGCGGTGGTGCATGCGTTTGGCCTGTACCCCACTCTGTGTATTGGTCAGCAGGTCTGTGGCCCGCTCTGGCTGTATTATGCCATAGAGCAGGGGACCGCTGCTGTTGTCCTCCAGCGGAGGGCACTTGAGTTCTCCAGTGCCCCGCTGTGTACATAGTTCATTTATTCGCACGGTAGAGCTGTAGTTGTCCTGCGTTAGCTGTGCTATTCGACAGGTGTCAACTGCTCCTGTGTTCCATGTGTGGCGCATGAGCCAGCTCCTGCACCCTGTGATGTATATATGTGTATATATGCATTATGTGTTAAACAGCAGGACTGTGGCTCCATTCTAAAATTGTAGAATGGAGTTTACTGCCGCTGTTCCCAGCTGACAGCACTTGAGTTCGCTGCCTCGCTGTGTATATAGTTCCTTTGTTAACACAGTAGAGCTAATGTTGCCTTGCGTTAGCCGGTCTAACCAGCAGGCGTCAACTGCTCCTGTGTTCCATGGGCGGCGCATGACTTCGTTCCTGCGCCCCGTGGTGTATATAGTTAATTGTACGAAATCTAAATTGTCAGCACAATGGAGCTCTTCCACTCTGTACTGTTTAGTTGAGTTGGATGCTCTTGTGCTGTGCGCTGACAGCATGAAGGTCTTGCTGTCACGCGATATATATGTATTGTGTATTGTTCAGCTCGGCTACTCTGTTGACTAGCCAGCTATGTATTATATTGTATTTCTCATTGGGTCTGTGGCCCCGCTCCTATTGGATCAGGGGTCCACTGCCATGATATTGTGCGGAGGACGCACAAGTGCTTGATTGCCCATGCCAGACATTGTGCAAGTAGATTACGGCCTCGCTCCTAGCTGCACTGGTAGAGCAGCCGGCCTTGCTCTTCTAAGCGGAGGGCGTAAGAGTTAACCTCTGTAGCCCCGCTTTGTATATGCTGATTTAAGACAGTTCCCGGTAGAGCGTGACTACGGTCCTCGCTCCTGGGCGGCTCAGGTGCGGCCCTACGGGGCCCCTGAGGTTACTGTCTGGAGTTGTGTTGCCGAGGTCCCCTAGCGGTGCACCTCGGGGCAGGCTCCCTTATCAGCTCGCTGCCTCCTCCCTTGCGATGGTTTTGTTATACAGTAACCCCTCCCCCTTGGGCAGTGCTTCCGACTTGAAAGATAACGATAGGTTGCATATGCAACCCCGGTTATCTGAAAAAGGAAGCACTGCCCAAGGGTTGCAAGGTCGCGCGGGAGTCCAAGCTCCCAGCAAAAGAGGATGAACCAGCGCAGATGTCACGTTTTATAGAACAGGAAGTGGGAAGGCACCTGTTCTGAGTGACGAGCGCAGGGGCCAATAGCAGCTTTGAGAGAGTGACGTTTCGATAGAGTTCCCGCGGAAGTGCGCAGAAACCCCCCCCACCTTGGGCAGTGGTTCCTTTTTCAGAAAACCGGGGTTGCATACGCAACCTATCGTTATGGTACATCACAACCCAACATGATATCACCCAAATCGACAGTTCTCGACCACAAGCACAGACCCCAGTGTCATCACCATTGTCTATTCCTGAGAATGGACAGAATCTTGCTACCACCCATGTGAGAACAAGACCAGGAAGAGTAATCAACAAGCCTCAGTGACTGGATCTTTGAAGTACTGAGAGTGGAAAATCTATACAGTTGTTTGTATTGTAGAGTTATAGTTTAGAGGCAGATTTTAGAAGATCCTACATTTACAATAAAAGGGCATTTCAACATAAGGGCAGAATAATCCCATGTTTTGATTATGAACAGTGATGTAAACCAACAGAATAAAGGAATTATTTTGTTCAACTTTTTGTTTAACATGCTGTTTTCATTTCTGGGGGGACATGGACTTTCTTTTTTGCAGGCTAGCCTATATATTGTTTATACAGAAAATAGCTTGGTTTGGTCAACACAAGGAAATATTATGTTTATATACGTTTCCATCACTAAAACATTATTTTCTTAATTTTCTTGTTCATATTATGATGCACAGAAATACTCTCAAGTAATTGCTTTGATTAATGGACAGTTTAATCTTGTAAACAAGGGAGATGCTGGGGCTTTGGCGACATGAATGAATGTGATACATACACTTTTTAAAATATATTTTCCTTTTCTCATTTAAGGCACATTGAAAAGTTTGTAATGCAATACATAGTTTTAACATTCATAACTTTGTTGAACTTTTCAGAAGTATTATATCAGATTATATAGAAAATATTTCAATCGCCATTCTAATCAGATTAGTTTTTTCTACATTCCTTTAAAATATGGATTAATTAATGTTATCATTTTTATTTGTTTCTATATTGTACATTGTTCTATATTGTTTTACTAGCACTATTCACTTTTTAAGTTTTACAAGCCGTTGGGTAATTTAATTGAGTAAGGCTAATTGGCACGCTTTGTAGTTGAGTGTTAGTCTGGAGTTTCAGCAGTTGGTCTTGGCAACAGTTGCCTTTACTAATTATGGGATTTATTTTTGCTATAATAACAAAGTGGTCAGATGCTTTGGCAGCCCTGGTACTGTGGGTATTAGAGTGATGTCACACTGAGAGTTTTATGTGAATGGTTTAAGGTCACACTAAACATAGGTATTCCACAATCACTGAAAGGAGATGTACTGTTAATGTAAAATGGAAGGAAAATCTATAAATAAATAAAATAATCTATACACATATACATTTAATCCTTTCAGATAAAAAAGGTAGACAACATGTAACCTCATTAACCAAGGCTGACAGACTTAATTTGCTTTCAGTCTGATGTTCAAACCAGAGTTAATCAACAACAATCAACAATTCAACAGGTCACAAAGACATGGATAACTTTGACTCCAAGAAAAGGTACAACAGAGAAGTGATTACAAATTTGGTAATGCTTTAGATTATGTAGCCCAATCTAATATTATATAGACAGATATTACTGTGATGTACTGCGGGGCACAGGAACAGGGAACCCAGTGGCGGTGCGTGGTAGAGGTGGTCAGAAAGGCATGGGTCGGGTACCGACAGAACAGGGCAATCACGTGGTCGTGGTCACAGGCAAGGGTCAGGGGCGATCAGGCAAACAAAGTCAAGAGGAAGGTCCAAAGTCGTGGTTGGGAGGTCAGGCAAGGAATTGAGGGAACAAGGCAATAATAAGACACGGGGAGTAATGCTTGGAGATGTAATACAGACTGATAAAACTTCGCAATAGCTCGGAGTTAGTGAGGGGTTTATAAATGGAACAGAAAACCAGGTTGGAGGTGCAGAGCAAATGGGAGCAGAGGGTGATTGCAGAAGTGCACATGGGTTCCAGGAATATGATTGAATGATTGAATGAAGGGAGCTGGGAGAGGTGACTGGGAAAGAAGGGTGATGGCGACATCTAGTGGAGAGCTGGGGATGTGTTTTGAACTGTGACAATTACACTAACATTCTACTGAAAAGTATTTATCAAGTAGTTGAAGATTAATAGATTATGAATTGAATATCTATTTGATATTAAAATGTGCCATGCAGTTTAAAGCGTTTCCAAAAAATCTAAATTATTCACACACCCAGTTTTACAGTATATATTTGTACACTCACATACAGTTACAGACAAAAGTATACACATTTTTCATTTGAAACATTCAGTTGTCCATTGTTCATTAAACTATATATATTATTTATCAATGACGGTCTTTCTTTTCAGGATTTATTGTACACTTGTTTAGTGTAGGAAAAAGCTTCCAGGTGATTGATCTGAATTTGGACAGGGTTTGATAATCTTTTGACTGACACTCCATTGATCTCTATGTGAATACTTTTGACTTAAACTATCTTACATACATTTTGTTATCTATTTATTTTACATTTTCTATCATAGAACTTGCATAGATCATAATATTTAAACTCCAGAATGATGATTAATTCTAACAACCACTGGTGTATTGAGATACATTACCATTTTGCTAACTAGGAAGTTTCACATATTTCAACAGTCTCTTTACACTTTGAGACATAAGACATACTTCTCTCTGACCAGGAGGAGTGTGCATTATATTTTCTTTTTATACTTTATTATCAAATCACACTGCTGAACTATCGTGGTATTAAATCTGACCCAATTTGTGCCACAAAACGACCTTCTCGCAGCTCCTTTCTTGCACAACGTGAGAGAATAAAACACAACTTTCACACAGCCGCTACTAGAAAACTACACAAATGTACTCGGTTGTGCTTTCATGTTTAGTTAGATGATTTTTAATGTAAATCCCATGATGTACAGTTGTGTAGTTTGCTATTAGTGGCTGGTTAAAGTTGTAGTTAATCCAGCCCAACAATACAGTGGAAGTGGTTACATTTTCGCTGTATTAAATCAAGAAACTATCTGCAAGAAAAAAAACTGAAAATGCTCTTGCAGCTCCTCTAGTTTTAGACACTAGTTGTCTAAAGAAAGCCGGTCCAGCACAGGTTTGCGCAGGCGCAGCTCTGGGTTTATTCACAGCCTCCGTGGCTCCGTGTGTCCAGTGGAAATAACTAATTATTGCTGCAGTAACTACAATACAGGTGTACAGTGCGGGTAACAAATGACATGTTGCGCCCAACATCCACACAAACAAAATGTTGCCTATTGTCCGTGCACAGAGAAAATATGTTGTTATTGAATGTCACTTTATATTATATTTTGTTCAGCAAGGTGTCAGTCTTCGTTTCAATTATGTTTTTTACGTATTTGTTCATGAATTATTTTTTTAATTCACTTGTTCATTTTTCTGAAAACTATTTGATGGTTTCCTTCTTAACACATCTTTCACATAAACATTAAACCTCACTCATTCTCACTACAACGTTATGTATATTCAGCCTATATCATATATAAGGGGGGTGTTTCAATGCATGATACATTTGGCATTAGTTTAAAGTTTTACACGTAACAGAACGGTGGGCTAGTTGTGTTCCTTTCAATTTTAAAATGAGAAAATGCACTGATGGGTATATCTAACACAAGGGCAAAGGTAATGCCGTCCAGTATCCGTTTATATTAGGTTAGCATACATATTGTTGTTGAAATGTATCTGCATTACAGCAGTTCACGAGTTGAGCATTCACTGTCACTCACATCCAGATACCACCTAGAAATCCGTGTAAGTATCCTTTCTTAAAGTGTATCTGTACCCTAGAACCATGTGCAGTAACACATTCACCGCAGATTGAATGTGTATCTAATGTGTATCTAATGTATGCATTTTGTAATCGAAGTTCAGACATATCAGGTTTTCAATAACTCATGCATCTCTCTCTATATGGATTGAACGCAACTTTTAAGAGACAAACTTCTGTAGCGTAAAAATACAGTATAATTGACTCCCTCAGCCGCGCTCGGGCAGCCTCCCTCTCCTCAGTCCTCATCCTCCTTGACCTCTCTGCAGCATTTGACACCATCGATCACTCCATCCTCCTCTCCTGCCTCGCTGACCTTGCGATCTCTGGGACTGCTCTCACCTGGTTCTCCACCTACCTCAGTGACCGGTCCTACCAAGTGACATGGCGAGGCTCCTCATCCACCCCTCAACCTCTCCTCACAGGTGTTCCCCAAGGCTCCGTCCTGGGCCCGCTCCTGTTCTCATTCTACACTCGCTCCCTGGGCCCCCTCATCGCTTCCCATGGCTTCTCCTACCACTGGTATGCTGATGATGCCCATATCTTCCTGTCTTTTCCCTCTTCTGACCCTCTCATCCCCTCACGCATCTCTTCCTGCTTGTCTGCCATTTCCGCCTGGATGCACTCGCACCACCTCAAGCTCAACCTCTCCAAATCAGATCTCCTCTTTTTCCCCCACTCTTCCTCACCTTCTGCTGACCTCCCCATCTCGATCCCCATGGAATCCACCACACTCTCTCCTTCTTCTTCTGCTAAAAATCTAGGAGTCACCCTCGATCCTGCACTCTCCTTCTCCCAGCACATCACCACGCTGACGCGTACCTGCAGATTCTTCCTGAGCAACATACGCCGGATCCGTCCCTTCCTCACCGACTACTCGACTCAGCTACTCGTCCACTCACTGGTCCTCTCCCGCCTGGACTACTGCAACTCCCTCCTGGCCGGCCTGCCTGCATCCACTACCCGCCCACTCCAGCTCATCCAGAACTCTGCAGCTCGTCTGGTATTCTCTCTGCCACGATTCGCACATGCTACTCCACTGCTCCGCTCCCTCCACTGGCTCCCAATAGCAGCACGCATTCAGTTCAAGACTTTGACCCTCACCTACCGCTGTCTTGACCACACTGCACCAAGCTACCTTCAGTCACTCGTCTCTCCATACATCCCCTCCAGTGCCAGAAGGCTAACTCTGCCTCCTCTCCACTCTCCCTCCTCCAGAGCCCGCTCCTTCTCATCCCTGGCTCCTAAGTGGTGGAACGACCTGCCCACTGAAGTCAAAACAGTCCTTGACCTCATTCCGGCGCTTACTCAAGACGCATCTCTTCCGACAGCACTTGTAATATTAGTCCTCTATCCCTGCTAGATAGCACTTCAGCTTATTATGCTCCTCGCGTTCTTGATTGTTTTCCTGCTTGCTCCATTTCCCGTAGCCCTCGTCTGTAACCCTACATCTTGACAGCACTTAGCTTTCACCATCCAGGATGTAGGAAGTCTCTTACTGTACTTATCTGTAAAATGTATTTTGAATTGTTATGTTTTAGCTAAGTTGAACTTGTAATGATTGATGTCTTGTACTTCTCTGTATTTTTGCACTTATGTTGTAAGTCGCCCTGGATAAGGGCGTCTGCCAAGAAATAATAATAATAATAATAATAATAATAATAATAATAATAATAATAATAATAATAATAATTGCAATTATTAATATTTACACAAATAGTTAAAGCATGGGGACATCTGGATGATATTTATGGAATATTAATTTCCATAAATTATAAATAAATATGTATTTATTTATTTAATCCACCCAATGTGCAGTGCACATGCAGTGTATGAGGTTTGTGCACTGCATATTGGGTGGATTAAATAAATAAATACATATATATAAATAATCTGTTAAAGGCAAACTTGCACAATGTAGTGGATACATTTAGGATTGAAAACAAATATAATCTTAGAAAAATAACTATATGAAGAGATAATCTTCTAGGGGGTGGTCAACGTTTTGCCTTTATCCCAGGCACATTATACTAAGTGGAAGTGATAACTATGTTTTGACACACACACACCACACACACACACACACACACACACACACAGTACACGAAGCAGGCCCAGTGGGAAGTCGGACTGCGAACACACACACACACACACACACACACACACACACACACACACATCCGGACATATTACAAGGTGTACTGTAAAGAATACCCAGATAGCAAACTGATTCAGGGCCAATACTGGCCCAATTATGCTTGCGATTTTGGCCCAATGACAGCTGCCAGAACCGGCTCGATGTCAGAATGTGACGGCCCTGAATCACACCAAGGGAACTGGGCCAGAAACGGCTGTCGCAATTGGGCCACACCCTGCTAACCAAAACTGGGCCAGACTCTGCAAGCCGAAATTGTACCATGTCCCATCCTATTCGGGACTATAATACATTTTGACAATGGTTCAGTTAAATTAAAACCTCATCCAGACCTGGATTACAATTGATCAGGTGAAAACTGAAGTACCTGCAAAAACTCTGATACCCATATAAACTTTGTCTTAAACTTAAACATAATTTGTGTAATACGTACAAAGCACCATGTATGGTTTGCTATGGAGATATAACTACAAAATATTTTCAAATTATTTTTTAAACAGTTAAAGACTACAAATCCCTTTGCATTTTCAACCAAACATAAAATTAAGCACCACATTTTGAAAGCACTAAGAAAACAGTAATATACACTCACCTAAAGGATTATTAGGAACACCTGTTCAATTTCTCATTAATGCAATTTTCTAATCAACCAATCACATGGCAGTTGCTTCAATGCATTTAGAGGTGTGGTCCTGGTCAAGACAATCTCCTGAACTCCAAACTGAATGTCTGAATGGGAAAGAAAGGTGATTTAAGCAATTCTGAGCTTGGCATGGTTGTTGGTGCCAGACGGGCCGGTCTGAGTATTTCACAATCTGCTCAGTTACTGGGATTTTCACGCACAACCATTTCTAGGGTTTACAAAGAATGGTGTGAAAAGGGAAAAACATCCAGTATGCGGCAGTCCTGTGGGCGAAAATGCCTTGTTGATGCTAGAGGTCAGAGGAGAATGGGCCGACTGATTCAAGCTGATAGAAGAGCAACTTTGACTGAAATAACCACTCGTTACAACCGAGGAATGCAGCAAAGCATTTGTGAAGCCACAACACGTACAACCTTGAGGCGGATGGGCTACAACAGCAGAAGACCCCACCAGGGAACCACTCATCTCCACTACAAATAGGAAAAAGAGGCTACAATTTGCACAAGCTCACCAAAATTGGACAGTTGAAGACTGGAAAAATGTTGCCTGGTCTGATGAGTCTCGATTTCTGTTGAGACATTCAGATGGTAGAGTCAGAATTTGGCGTAAACAGAATGAGAACATGGATCCATCATGCCTTGTTACCACTGTGCAGGCTGGTGGTGGTGGTGTAATGGTGTGGGGGATATTTTCTTGGCACACTTTAGGCCCCTTAGTGCCAATTGGGCATCGTTTAAATGCCACGGCCTACCTGAGCATTGTTTCTGACCATGTCCATCCCTTTATGACCACCATGTACCCATCCTCTGATGGCTACTTCCAGCAGGATAATGCACCATGTCACAAAGGTCGAATCATTTCAAATTGGT
This sequence comes from Amia ocellicauda, assembly GCF_036373705.1. Lineage (NCBI taxonomy): Eukaryota > Metazoa > Chordata > Actinopteri > Amiiformes > Amiidae > Amia > Amia ocellicauda. The sequence goes on along the minus strand of NC_089859.1, from coordinate 38,177,984 downwards.
TTCTTGAACATGACAATGAGTTCACTGTACTAAACTGGCCCCCACAGTCACCAGATCTCAACCCAATAGAGCATCTTTGGGATGTGGTGGAACGGGAGCTTCGTGCCCTGGATGTGCATCCCACAAATCTCCATCAACTGCAAGATGCTATCCTATCAATATGGGCCAACATTTCTAAAGAATGCTTTCAGCACCTTGTTGAATCAATGCCACGTAGAATTAAGGCAGTTCTGAAGGCGAAAGGGGGTCAAACACAGTATTAGTATGGTGTTCCTAATAATCCTTTAGGTGAGTGTATGTTATGAAATTTCAGGATATTGATGTATTAAATACATAAAAATACTAGACAACATGATTAATAAACAACAATTTATTATAATTACAATGTGGAATATCTTCTGATATATTGCAAAGACAACCATGGCTACTATTGAACATGTATACAAGTTATTGAATGCTTAACAACATGAACTCTTCCACAACCTTTGACTTCTGCTTAAGTAAGATCATATACAACATTACCCTACAGCAGTGGTTTTCAAACCGGTCCTGGAATACCCCCTGCCCTGCTGGTTTTTGTTCCAACCGAGGTCTTACTAATTTAATTTAATGGTATATTGCTTTGTTAGATCAATTAAGTATGTGATAAAGCAATTAAGACCTCGGTTGGAACAAAAAACAGCAGGGCAGGGGGTACTCCAGGACTGGTTTGAAAACCTCTGCCCTACAGCTTTGTATGTATATTATTAGCTTATTATTAGCTTAAACTTTAGCACTGGCCCTGCGCCTCAGAGCTGATGCCTTCCTCCCTCCATGAAAATGGTTCACTCCTAAAATATATATATTAATTGTAGTGACATTTTAAAAGTCAGAATAAAATAGTTTTATCAATAAGTATTAATTTGTATCATCATCCATGCTGAGCTCTTATTTGAAGGGATTTCTTCTCTTGCTTTTGACAATGTTAAATAATTTCTGAATAATTAGGTAGAAAATATACATTAAACATGTAAATGGAAATTATACATCCATATTCTAAAATGACCTGCTTAGCATTAAAAAAGAAAGAAAATACCTGCATTTTTATTACAACATTAAAAAATCGGTCATGGTTTCAAACTGTAGGATGGTAGGTAGCTACACAACTTTGACAAATGAATTGTGTTTGCCTAGTAGAATCACACTCTGCTCGCATACACGCTGGGCAGTGAGGTAGGTCTCACGAGGTCCACTAACTAGTTAGGAGTTGTTAAATGGCAGCAATGTGAGACGACTAAGCTCTCCTTCTGTGAAAGGAAAGACGTGTTACAGCAATATTATGATGATGGAGAGTTAATGTGACGATATAGATGGGATAGAAATTGAATATTGTTTGTTAATGAACTGGTCAATAACTGGTCCTTAACTGTTTCTTCCACCACTGGCAGAAATGCGGTGTTATGCCGAATTCAGTGCCCCTACGAATCATGTGTCCCTGGTTGGTTTGCGCATGATTCATACATTCATTTTCTTAGCACAGGGCGAATTACACAACACATACATATTTTACAGAAAGAGAAGATTAAATGCACAATAACGTCTGTGCTGATGAGTGCAACTTTAACTATGTGTGTATATAATAACAATGTACATGTAATACTTACTTCCTAAAAGTGTAACTAATTTAAACACATGAAGAAACACAATTGACATTGTTGCTGCTGCTGTATTTCAACAATTGCACAAACACAATCACTGCCGTGCAGAAGCACTGAACTCACTCTGTTCGCAGCATAGCTTTTACAGTGATCACACACCAGCAGCATGGTGACAATTTATTATTATTATTATTATTATTATTATTATTATTATTATTATGTATTTGTTAGCACACGCTCTTATCCAGGGCGACTTTCAAAACATAAGAGCGTTGTTGCGGTGTCTGGCAACAGGGACAATGAAACAGTGATTTGGGACCATCATCACAGACTTCATCAATAAGCAGAATTTGCCATCAAACCATGATGTCCGTCCGAGAGTTTATTGATTTGCCCACGACTGCGCCGCAAATACCCCCAAAAACAGTAAAATACAGTAAAAGTGTCTGAAATAGCGAATCGGTGTAAATCGCTTAATGCATAAACCTCAGTGTTTCCACCTGTGGACAATTTCCTATGAACAAGGGAAGGATAGTATGTATAGGCTGGCTGTATGTTATTATTGTGATTATGAATATGAAATTAATCTAGCATTTGAATTCCATGTAGCATAGTTAACGTCCTGGTAATGAAGGAATGAGGGGAAAAACACGTATTATTTTGTAAACAAATAAAAGGCTGAGTTATCTTGGCATATTCGTATAGTTGTATTTTCGTTTCTGCTTGTCTACATGTGATCTCGCGTATTTTTGTTTTGTTTTTTATAATGTATTTGTGCTGTGTGTAAACGCTGAATGAGTTTAATTGTGATGGTTAAATAGGGTTTCAAAGACGTAATCCGCCATGGTGGTGATTATTACTGCTGTACGTTTCTCGATTTCTATTCCCTGCTTGGGAACGCCCACATCTAGTGACGTCATCGTTCGGTTCCCAAACCGGTGGAAATGAAGACCGGTTCACAAAAAGTTTAGCAGGTTCCCAGGCCAAGCATCAGCTTCGGCACCATGTCGGTGGAAAAGCGCTAACAGTACACCGCAGGGTCTACTGTCAGTACTGCACATTGAGACACCGAGCGTAAAGTTTGTACTTATTGCTTTTTACAGTAGATGGCATTGAGTGATATTAAAATGATGTACTTTGTACTGATGTACACATCACTGTTCATTTTCAAGTGATTATAATAAAAATTGTAATAGGCGTTTATATCACAACATCGTGTCCAGCAGTGGGATATTTAGGGGGGGCACGGTGCTATGGCAATTTTGAAAAATTAAACGTGGATGGAGCCGCAGCTCAGCCACTCAGAGCTGTACATAAGGACTCACACTAATATCTGTTGATGTTTTTGATGAATTGGGGCGTCACAACAGAGACTTGCATTCACACAGAAACTCCAGCATAGCGGCGGAAACAGCTGATTTCCAATGAACAGTTGCGGCTCATTTTTAGTTGCTAGTTTCTTCCAATGATAAATGTAACCACTATGAGTTTAGCTGGAGTGTCAGTTTGTTTTTAATCTGCACCACTACACATAACCCAGCTAACACACAATGTTGTGGCAACGTTGTGTTAGCTGGGAAGTGGACGCTGAATAAAATATTGACATTGATCTGTTATTCACCCCCAACACGCATTGATCCACCCGCTACTAGATAAGGGTGTCTACCAATAATAATAATAATAATAATAATAATAAGTACACAGCTTTCATTTATATATTTATTTATATTTATATTAATAACATTTTTTTTTTAACTAAACTATACAATCAATAGAATTGGCTGAAGTAAACACTTATTGGTCAAGGATGGCGGTTTTCCGCCTCCGGTTTCTCTTCAGTTTCAGACTCCCATGCCTCTCACGCTGCCCGCCCATCCCGGAAACAACACTGCAAAACATGTCTCCTCCCCGCACGCAGGGAATCATATTTTAGATTTAATTCAGCACTTTGCGAACATTTTTTATTTAATCCTTCACTAAGTTATTTCAGATATCTTGAAATTAATTTGAAAAATCTTAAAATATCCCTGTTAAAATATCTTGAATTGTTTTTGAGATAAGTAGAGTTAAGTGAGATATCTGCAATTCATTTTAAGATATCTGCAAATCATCTCAAATTAATTTCAAGATATTTTAAAAACATTTCAAGATATCTCAATGTTAATTTGGCTTGCCATAATACTATACAATTTATTCTACACTAGTGCAGCAAGAGTCATTCTGGTTAATTTATTTGTAAGGATTTCTAGAATGCAGGTCAGGACTCAGAGTCAGGCAATGAAATGTCTTCAGTGATATTCTCCTTGAGCCATTGTGATGTATTTTCAGCTTTGTGGCATGCTTTTGTCATGTTGGTAGATAACAGGTCCTCACCATTAAATTCTGTTACTTCTGCCCTCTACATAGCTAAGGGCCTGATATAATTGGCTTGTCCCACTTAGCTTATAATTTATATCTTCCTGCATTTACACAAAACAGGAACCCAAACTGCACAACTAACCCTGTAGGAATTCCCTTTGTCCTAGGTTAAAGAGGAGATGTAATAAGCTAGACACTTGGTATGCATGCCACAGTATTTTCTACATAACTGGAGCTACGGCAGATAATCAGATTTGCGAATCTGAATATTTCTCTCACCTGCAGGATTCCAGATTCCATTATACGACCTTCTAGTTGCAAGATATTGTTTGAAGTGATAAGAAGAAGTTCCCCATTACTGGGTTTGTAAAGAGTGTCTTTATGCACAGGTATTCCATAAGATGCTCAGATCTGCAGACCTGATAGATTCACATTTTTCCTTATGAGGTAAAAATAATGTATTTCTTTATTTATTATAACTTATAGGGTCCCATTATGTGTCTCTTTGAAAACTTGAAGGGCCATAGTTATGTATTATGAGGAACCGTAAAACATTTGAACTCAATCCTTGGCCTCACATGACAGACCCTACAAGTTGCAGAGGTGACCATGTCAGCAAAACATTACCTGGGTTATTCTTCCTCTTTATTTATACATATGTAATATAAACAATACTCAGTTTGATTTTCAGATCATATGATTTGTTTTTTTCCTGCAAATGTGTGTGTGTGTGTGTATATATATACACACACACATAGTTTCAGTAGTAAACATTAATCATGTAAAAACATAAGTAACATTTTGATTACTTTTGTCTTTTTTGTATACTTTATATTTTGAATTTGTTTTGTTTTCCTATTTGTAATGACTGCAACAAACCAAGTAAGAGGGTGTACAGAAATCGTGGTCAAATTGAGAAATGTATCATATGAGAATTTCCATCATCATGTTAGTGCAAGATGTAGTCCCTACTTCCGTTGGCTTTTTAAATTAGAAGAATAAATAAGAACATGGAAAACTCTAGTACTGCAGATCTTCACCATCATATTTTATATTTTCAATTACAAATGAAACACATTCATATATGTATACTTATATACATGCTAATACATGTATTATATTTATATATGTATATGTGCTTCATACAGAACTACACACTTTCTTTAAAAATAACATTTTGCAAACACAGAGGTCAGTGCATACAAAACATAAGCTGCTGCAGCTGAGTTTGTACCCACAAATCCCTGGTCATAAAGTGGTCACATTATTAAACCCCAATGTTCAGACTGTCATTCACATTAGCATATCTAGTCAAGTACTAAATAACGGTCATAAAACAAAAAATCAACAACAACAAAAAGATTTACATTCTATGTATAAGAAGTTCCAAGAGACTAGGGCTGTAAAAGTTTTCAATTAACATATAAACAGTTGGAAAGTTTTTTTTTTTTTCTTTTTAAACCTTGATAAATATACATAACATTTCGACAATGGAGCCCTTGTCTGGCTAATGGGAGACCCTTAATGGAGACTTATATTTCCAGGATTATATCTTTATTCAGTTGCAAATTATTTTTTCTGGAGTTTTAATACTCTGGTTCAGTCTATGAATAATAGTATCATTTGAATGCAGCGGACACCTGGTGCAGTAAGCAAGGCTGTGGGGGCTCAACATTGACCTGGTACGACTGCCAACTTTGCATTTTCCCAGCCTTTTCCTCTCCGCCCCATTCAGCATCTGATTTCATTCTCCCTCAGCAAAACACCACACACTTGTAACTTTATTCTCCCTCGGCAAAAACTTACTCTCTTGAAAGAAAAAAAAAATTTGAAGGAAAAAAAAAAAATCTTATCAATCTCTTCTTAGATTCGGTCTAAGTAATTTGGAAGCCGGTGTAGTGTTTCAGGAAAAACTTCCAATTAAATACTGTAAAAAGATAAAATAACAGTGGCCTTGCTGCTGCCCAATAGCTGTATTGAAGCACTCTTTTGTTGATTTATTGTACATTAGCCACTGAGCCATGCAAAGAACATTACGTTTCAGAAAGGGCTATTCGTATGCGGCCTGCATCCACTCCAGAGACAATCGGGCCTGTATTGCATTTTGCAAATTTATACCAGGATGTTGGTTTAGAGTGTTTCCCTGAAAAGTTTTTCAAGTAAGTGTCTGCTTTCATGAGCAAGAGTGATTGAGGCACACAAACAAACCTTTGTTTCAAAACTCACAGATGTATAGCCGGAGCTCAGCTTTGTCTTCCGCTCTGAGAAGTATTCTCAGATTTTTGTTTTGAGCACAACACAGGATTGTACAAAAAATAGTTTGAGAATGAATGTCCTATATAATCTTTGGCTTTTTTGAGATTTTCCCAGGGTTAAATTTTCCACTCCAAATTCTTGCTTTATTCAGACTGAGGTACAAAGGCAATCCCCCCCCTCCCTTAGGCTGCTGTAAGTATTTTTTAATGACTTGTGCCCAGTTATCTGTTTGTTTGTTTTAATTTACTTTAAGAATATTATACCTATTTGTTGTCTTTTTTTTTTTTTTCAAATATCACACTGCAGAATACACTGAAAATAAATCCTACATGGGTGGAAGATCAGTTTACCTAAGAGAAACAATCATAATATATGTTTTCTTTTTTAAAATATGGTATAGGCTTAGGTTACCGTAAACAACACACAGTTTTTGTTTGAAGTTAATTCAGAGAAACAAAAACTGCCCTTTTAATGACAATTTTAGGACAATCCCTTTGCAGAATTCTTAAAAAAAAAAATTGTTCTTTTAATGTTCGAGGAACAATTATTAACATTAGTATTATTTTAAAAATCAAAAATGTAGAAAATCTGAAAATGTACAAATTTGCAGATAAAGCTTTTTTTTCATTGATTTTATTGAACAATATAATAAATAATATTGTACTTTCATACTTTACATTGAATATCAATTGATACATTTACAGGAAAGTAAAGTACGTTTACATATAATTCCCATTATTTAATTGAACACTTTCCGTGTGTAAGCCTGGATCCATGACATGTAACCTTGTTTCTTGACAAAATTTCTCTAAAGACCTAAATCTTAAAGACGTATGACTTGTGGGAAACATGTGCAATACCAATGTACAGATTGTGTGTGAACACGCTTTGGAAAATGCCAGAAGGAATTCTGAAAGACGAAGGACCTCCATAATTATATTTTACCATATTATATTTTTGATTGGCAAATATTAGTAAATACAAAAATAAAACAGTTATCATGTTATCCTGAATCCTGAAAAAATTTTCCAGTTGCTTTTCTGTTAACTTACAGTTTTTTTTCCTGTTACAGTAAAAACTGCATTTTACCTGGCATTTCTAATAATTTAGATAGAGGATATATAAAACACAATTTGTTTAAAAATGTGATTAAAATATTTGCATAATTGTCTTAGATTGTAGGCAAATCTCTTCAATGAGCACTATAAAAATAATTATAAAAAATAGTAACACTTTTGCCTTCTACAGCCCATTGTGCACATTGTACAGAAGACACTACTGTATAGATGTAAATGTATGGATATTAATTAATATTTTGAGAGTATGAAGAATGACAAGCACAGAGGGGGGAGCGTTAAGATGTTAAAATTTAACTTACTATTGGATAAATAAGTGATGCAGTAAGGAGCAGGGGGGTAACTTTCTCCTGAACATTGGGGGGTGTTGGTGGGGGGGGGGGGGGGGGGGTGAGGGCTGACATGTGTAAGTGTCACAAACTTATGGAACATTGTTCACAGTTAATTCCTGAAATAAAAATACAAATAGTTAATGATTTGATAAATGAGTTGTCTTCATGAAAATTACATTTGTCATTATGGTTTCTTCTGCTTGGAGGAGTTACCTAAAGTGATGCTCAGGTCCCAAATAGCACAGCAGAGTTGGGCCAACATCGGCCTGACCACCACTGGTTGGACTGGCATTGGAAGACGCCATCAGACCCTCGTTATGCTCATTGTGCCAACATTGGCCTGACGAAAAATATAATGGTGAAGAATAAATACTTTTTAAATGCCATGCTTCGATATGTTTTGTTTGGGTTAAACGAAGACCTAATTTCAGAAGCTCCTTTTTTGTGTATGTGTTTGTTTTAGTTCCATGGTTTTGTTTTGCTTTGTGCGAGTGCTGAATTACACTCTGCCCCTGCACAAGTATCCATGTATCCGTTGTTCCGTGGGTATGTGTATTGTTGTGCTGGTCGGATTGTTTTATTTATTTTGCCTGCATTATTTACAGTGATCATTTAAATACATACAGCTCTGGAAAAAAACACTGCAAATTTGTCTTAAATCAGCATCTCTACATGTATGGCAGTCATTCCATTCCATTTATATTTTTTATTTGGAATTTTGGAGAAATGTTGTCAGTAGTTTATAGAATAAAACAAAAATGTTCATTTTACAAACTACACATACCTATAAATAGTAAAATCTCTTAATTTGTTCCAGAGCTGAACACATATGTGTGTACAGTTAATATTATAGTCTAATCTACACTTACATGCATGTAAATGCTGTACATGAAATGTCTGCAAAATTTGTAATAATATGCAGAGAAAAGTTAAGTGCCTGAAAAAAACTCACTCTCACTGATTTAGAGAAATTACTTGACTGAGTTGATTCTCTTGATCATGATGACGTGAGACACATTTGACAAGTATCGAATGTAACATTCTAGTATCGAACCATTTCGTTTTTTTAGTATCGAAAAAGTATCAAATTTTCGGTACACTGTGCAACACTACTATGTGCAAATCCCACCATGTAAATATACTATAGCACGTACTGTAATCAACCAATTATCAGTGGGACATATCAAGCTTCTTTGGACATTGGTGGAGATGTAGCCCCCTCCCATCCCCCATATAACTTACACCTCCTTACACTGGCTGGGGCAATTAACTCTTTTTGATCAGTTATAAATAATAAATAATATCATAGCCTTTAATCCTCAAGTTGTGGCAACAGATCTTCTCTCATGCCACAACTTCCATTGCACTGAAGCTGTCTGTTAAACTCTGTTAAACATGGAATTGTTTAACAAGGACTCTTCCAGCTGATTTTTTTATTTTTTTATTATCATGCAAACGTTTTTACTCTTACAGTACCTATAGGAAGTATTTACCCTCCTTGACCTTTCTACATTTAGTTGTGTTGCAACCTGAAATTTCCATGCATTTAAATGCTACTTTTTGTCATTTGAGATTTTTTATTGTGAAACAACACCTGAGCCACCTTTAGTAACAAATACAGCCGTAAATCTCTATCAGGTTTCCACATCTGGATTGTGCAATATCCACCCACTCTTCTTGGCAAAATTGTTCAAGCTCTGTCAAGTTGGACGGGGAAGTCTTTCCACCAATTCAGAATCATGTCCAGGCTTTGACTTGGCCACTCTAGGACATTCACTTTCTTCTTCTTAAGCCACTCCAGTGTCACTTTGACTGTGTGCTTGGGGTCATTGTCCTGCTGAAAAATGTATCTCCATCCTAGTCTTAGGTCTTTTGTACACTGAATCAGGTTTTCCTCAAGGATTTGTCTGTATTTAGCTCCATCCAATATGCCCTCTACCCTGACAAACTTCCCAGTCCCTGCTGATGCAAAGCATCCAGATATCATGATGCTGCCACCACCATGCCTCAAAGTAGGGATGGTGTTACCTAGATGCTGTGTTGGGTTTGCGCCAGACATAATGCTTTGCATGTAGGCCAAATAGTTCAGTCTTTTTGCAGATTTCAAGCAGGATTTTACATGGGCTTTTTTCAGGAATGGCTTCCTTCTTGCCACTCTTCCATAAAGGGCAGAATTGAGCTAACCTGAGCTATTGTTGCAACATGCAAATTTTCTCCCATCTCAGTCATGGAATGCTGTAGGTCTTTCAGAGTTGTCATTGGCCTCTTGGTGGCTTCTCTGAGCAGTGCCCCTTTTACCTGGCTGCTCAGTTTGGGAGGACAGCCTGCTCTAAACAGATTCTGGGTGGTGCCGTGTACCTTCCACTTCTTATTGATGAACTTGACTCCAATGATATTCAAGGCCTTTGAAATATTTGTATATATTCATAGTATCTGTTTCATTTTTATGGGTTACGTTTTGGAAGTATAGAAAATTGGGTTTATCACTGGTTTCTAGTGTTAAGTAGCATCATTTTTAGTAATCTCTGAAGGGTTTTTATTAATACCAGATCTTACAACAATTAAGTGGATATAACAATGTAACCAAGCCTGTGACTTTTTATACTTGTGCTTGTGTAGATGGACAGCATCTTAAAAACAATAATAGACCTAGCACTATGCCCATATCTCAGTTGAAGAGAAATTGGTTATTATTCTGTTAAACAAATCACAGGATATAAATACATTCAGGAAACTACTAAGAAGCAGACCTATGCTTTGTCAGAAGTTGTTAAATTAGCAGATAAATCTGATAATTACCATTTCTGTGATACACAATGATGCTTCTCATTAAAATAACAATAATAAAGAGGGAAAAATCAAACTTAAATTGAGCAAAACAGAAAATGAAAGGAATAACGCATTCAGGAAACATGTTATCTGCTACTTTCCTGGTTTGTGAGGTGAAAGAGTTCAAAGCAAATCAGGTTCAAATTCTCAAAGGATCAAAGCCTTATTAAATAAAAGCTGCCTTGGGCACTTTATTTGTATGATTACCATAATGCAGAGTTATTGACATTGTACTTATCATATTACAATATGAGAACTCCATATGGATGCAGGGTATACATATAAAATGGCTGAGCATAGATTTCTGCTTATTTGACAGTACCTCAGGGACAAGGTTAATTATATAATTATTTGGATGATATTATGAAGTTTACTGAGCTGCTGTTCAAGGAAAGAAAGAAGACACAAAATCAAAGGTAAACCATGGCATGAGCTTGAAAATAATTTCTTCAGGTGAGACCTCATTTTCTGTTTTAAAGTTTTTTTAAGACATCTTGTAGCAAAATGTGCCATCAATATGCTTGTCTTTAAAAGGTAGTTCGACCCTTTAATAAATACGTTCAGATACAGTGGGCAGTCAAATGGCCAAGAAGGACTTATGAATAATACCCAGAACAGCATATCGGGTAAAAAGGAGAAAAGTCCCTCAGATACGCTGAGAAGGTTTTAATTTAGTGTGCCTTCCTAAGCTATGTATGCAAACCCTATAGATGGGCAACAATTACTTTACAGCCACTCTGTGAGCGTGAGAAGTTAGAGATATACCAGCTAAGCTCTTCTAAGCTAGCTGAGCTGGAGCTGCGCAAGAGAGGATGGCTTTTTTTTTTTCTTTTTTTTTTTGTATTATCATGCATGGCTCCTTGTGTGTTATGAACTGGATCTGATGCATTTAAAATGATTTTCAAGCAAAATATTACTGTTTTTTGCTGCTTTGTACACAAAGAAAAAAAAGATTTTTTGAGCAATATTTGCATGCTTCATGGTAAGACCCAAAGCTAGGATCAGGTTGTTACCCATATCCCTAACTAATCATAGCTGCCACAGCTTCCAGTTTTATAGCTGGTAGGAAAACACAGTATCAAACATGATTACAAAAAATAAAATAAAAAAATAAATACAATTAAAAGTTTGTTTGAAAGTCCAATGTAATACTTGTGAGTACTTGTTTCAGAGGTTTCAGAATCCAGAGGCCACATGTGATGGTAATTAAGACAAAAGAAAGCACTGGGAGAAGAAAAAAATCCACTTTTTTTACAGTATAAACCATCTGAATTTGCTCATGTTAATGTGTGGCATAAGTATTAAGTATATCCATTAAAAAATTTAAATAGGATCTGTAAATGCTAATTCTTTCAGCATACAAAATAATAAAATATTTACAGAGTCAATCAACTGGTTGCCTGAGACAAATTGTCTGTGTATTATTTATATATATATATATATATAAAACTGAATCTCACTGATAGAAAGTAAAAGTAATAATAGGACTAGCAGGATGGGTGCTAAAGTAGACAATTGCATTAAATTATTACTAATACTGTAAATGTAACATTCTGTCTTGTGGCCATAACCTACCTGGGACAATGACATCATCTCCCCAATGGTCTCAGTAGCAACCCAAGGTCTAGCAGAAAGGTAGCTAAAGTTCACAATTTCACTAAATGAACAATAACTGTTATACTCCTTAACATAACTGTAAACTAAAATATGTACATAGCCTATATATGCAGATTGACATCTGGCTTACCTTTTTCCAAAAATCCAGAAATAAAATCACACACTTTGTTTAATATATATATATATATATATATATATATATATATATATATATATATATATATATATATATATATAGTTATACTGTTGTATGCTATATTAAACCAATACCTTTGTCTTGTGTCACCAAGAATGCATTAATTGCAACCTGAGTATTTAAAGATACGTACTTGTTTTGTAACATTCTGGAAATCTACATCATAAAATAACAAAATCTGCACTACTTCAATAAACACAATCATATGCAACAGAAACATAAATAATTCTTACAGTACTCTAAATTAATTTGGTTTACAATTTGTAAAGCTTACTATTTGAGAAAACATACTTTTGATAGGCTACATGTTACACAATAAAACATTTTCTGTATTAATGTTTAAACTTCAAAGGGCATTATAACACAAATAGTAATATTAATAGAACAGAAATTGGCTCTAAATCATCAAGGCAATGTACTGAGAGTCTACACAAAAACTGTTTTATCCACAATTACAAAGTGGCACATGGCTCAATGTTTGATGAAGAATATTTGAATATAACAACAGGTGATGAACTAGGCTGGTTAAAGAGTTTGCCAGACCAGGAAAAACAGCAACTTGCAGGTATTTGATATAAAAGACATCCACCATAAACTAAAATGCCCTTTTTCATTATAATGCATCACTGAACTAACAATGCTCATACATTAAATTACAACTGATGTACAAAATGGCCATGTCAAAATCACCCCTAAAAAAACAAGCACATCAAACAAAAATAAAACAACATTGAACCTGCCCCATGACATGCTTATACTATGAGCACCACCAGTACATTTTTTGTTTAATACCAGTAAAATTAAGCACATGTTTATGAATGAGGTTGAGTGTATGCAAATTACAAAAGTGGGGGGTTTTGAAGGTAGAAAAAAACTTGTGTGACAGTAAAAGTGTTTATGATTAGGATAAAGGCTCAACATGAGAGTAACAGCCCCTACCATCATTAGGAAACAGACTGAGTAGTATATATCTGGGATTTCAAGACTTTCCTGATTAACCTTTTTTAATATTCTCACTTACTGAATAACCATTGTTTGTTTGCAAAAAAAAAAAAATCTAACATATGCATTTATTTTCAGAAAATTATCAGTGAACCATGTTTATTTATTGATGTGTTAGGATTCAATTAATATATCAAGGAATTAAATCATTTTTTCTACTTAAGGTCATATCTAGCTTTCACTGCTATTGACTTATTATTGTAGTACAGGTTATGTATTTGTTTGGCTTAGGAAACCCTGAATATACCTGGTGCAAAACTGAAAAAAAAAAGCTCAAAAATGTGTAAATACTGAGGGCCCCTTCACTGTGGGTAGGCCTGTAGATATAAAGTACAATGCAGTTACCATGTATACGTTAGTCCCTTTCAAGAAAACTTTACTCAAATCCTTTCTCTTTTAAAAAGCTATTAATACTGAGGATAAGAATGTGAAGCTGTTATCAAATGGTAGGGAATTTATGTAAACACGCCATATAATGCCCATTTGATCGCCACTATTTGAAAGCCGATAGCAACACTGAAAGTTTGATAAATGTCTGCTGGATATCACTGGATTTATATATATATATATATATATATATATATATATATATATATATATATATTATGATTTTGCAATAAATACATTTCTAAATGGTAGGTTAATTTTTGTGGTGTGTTTCTCTGCTCTGCTGTTTCCATGCAAATTAGAACATCACACACAGAATAGCATGTTGTCTGGCTCTGTGATTTGACACAACCAATTAAGGCATTCTTGGCAGTTGTGTGAACAGTTTCATTAGAGGAGATAATATTGCAAAGTGAAATAATAAGCAATCATTATGATGAATGCTCAGACATTACATTACATGTTAATGAGGTGTAAATGATCTAATTATTTTTTTGAAAGAGTACAGATTAGATTAAAGCGGAGAGGACAGCACTTTTCTGTGTACAGACAAGTTAACGTTAATTAGGCACAATCTATGGAAACAAATGAGGCACAACCCTTTGTAAACAATCATGTCACCATAGCTCAAGGCAAGATGAAAAAAAAAATTATATATATATATGTGTGTGTGTGTGTGTGTGTGTGTGTATGTGTGCGTGTGTATGTGAAGGGTAAAACAAACTGAAGTCAGTTGAAATTATTGGAATCAATGGAACATTGTTACATTGGTACGACGTGTATATTTTTTTATTGGCTTTGTTTAGCAGTAAAGTAAAGTAAAGAATCCAATTGCTTTTCTCTCTATTTATCTATGCTGGTTGTTAAAATGAGGGTGTTTGAAGAATCATACTAAAATCTAACTTTGCAGCAGTTTTTTGGTGGAAGGTTGATTTTTCCTTTCTTAGTTGTATTTTGATAAGAATGTCAAAGTATTACTACAGTACAGTAAAGAAAGAACACAAGCATGGAAAAGGAAAACAAGAAAAAATACTGAAATCATTAAGCACTCATAGAGTAATTTCAAATTATGTTTTAGAGCATACATCTTTCTTGTACATGTTTATTTTACATGACTTCTCTGGGGTATATGCATGATAATACCTCATACCCCTGCCAAGAATACCTTATAGTTTTCCCACAATACATCCTTCTGCATGACCATGTCCATCAGTGGGGTACAAAGAGAGTTTGTGCCTGTTCTGTGTCATGTTTGGGGCCGTGTCATAGTTGGCACAATATGTCCTTCAATATCAGAACTGTTAATGTTGAAAAATAATCACTTCTGCCATGTTATTATATTTAAACGAATAAAATATTCATACAAAATATTATATTAATAATTAGAGAATTAAAGAAAGCAAATAATGCTCAATTCAGTACATTCTTAAAGTAAACAATATTAACATTGAATATGCTTACACTTTTGAACTGAGAAGTACAATTAGCACTGACTGCTTGATGAAGGAGTAGGCTACATAATTTACTACATTGAGGGCATTGATTTCACTTTTAGTGCAAAAAATAAAAAGGCTCTGGTCTCATTAGATAAGCTGTTATGGTTAAAGATCACAGGACTGCTCTCCCATCTTTTATATGACTCTGAATGGTCACAGCAGGCACTGTCTTGAGCACAATTGATTTCATGCAGAGTTCTGTCTGATAGATGCGCTTAGATTATGACAAGAAAGCATTTCTATAATCCCTCTGCCAATGGAGTTATGTTTTACAGACATTTGACTCTTATCGTTGATTGATAACACTTAACTCAAAACATATTTAAGCATTAGGAATGTCAATATTTTGCCGCCAACTGAAGGTGACCCTTGCTCTCCTGTTTGCTAAGTGCACACGGTGGTTTGCTGGTAAATTTGTACGGGTGGTTATGTGGGAAGGCTATTATGGATTTGCTATCTTAGCCTGAAGTGTTTGCTGCTGATTATGTGATTAAATCAATAATAATTTCTGTTTGGCTTCTGTGCTCCTTGATTCATCTTCTTTTCCTATGCAGCTGAGTGGAATAACCAGCCAACAGCCACTTGAACCAAAGCATGCTGTGTTAAAAATAATAATAAATAAATAGTTTGTTTAGGTCTAACTGGACTGATACAGCTATAAACTGAGCCTTTGAAAAATTTAAAAATATTAATTATCATTTTGGTTGTTTTTGTTTGTAGCAGAATTATAACTGGATGAGTATTGGCAGGAGTACCTGAGATATTAGCTAGCTAGCATTAGCTATTTATTTTTGCTTACATAAATGTATTACGTCAAATACGTGCCTGTCTTATTTGAATAAACAGCTGTACATTTTCCTTGTTGTCTGCTACATGGCCAATGGGTTAACTTAATGATTGTGTTCTCCTATCTTCCCGCAGAAAGGAAAGGCAAGAATGTCTCCTTTTTTTCTATTAAATTGTTAATGAGTGCAGTATTGTAATTTGTTGCTTTAATTTAATGGGGGGAGGGGGGGTTGGGGTGTGTGAACTGTTTGTACCTTGGCTCATTTCCAAATAAGAGGTTACTAAAAAGCACCTTTATTTCAACCTTCTTCCAAGATACAGACAGCATAATTCTAGGTAATATAATTCATGTATAAAAATAGTCAATCATATACATACATATTAAAAGGAGTATAGAAATTTGAAAACCATCCCAGGACTCTGTGTAACGGTTCAGGTGCTCTACTTACATTATTGATTCTCTGGGACAGCTGCATCTATTCATGCAGAAGCCTGTAATGGTTTTAATTAAATTATTCTTTATTGCAAAAAGTCAATAAAACTTGATTTTAGTCCCTGTTTAATGAGGTGTTGCATTGATACAGAGATGATGCAATGCAGTTCTTCTGAGAAGTTCCTACCTTTGATAAGGAAAGGCAAAACTGCTCTAACAAAATGTGTTAATTGAAGAGACCACTAAAATTAGAGGGCAAATAGCATCTTAAACAATTCAAATATAACTGACACACAAAACCCCCAGAAAAGAAACATTGTTTAGGAAGTTATTTTGAGTCACACCTTTGTTTCCATGTAATTCCAAGACATGCTCAGTTACCCACAGTTGTTTATATTTTTTCTTATTCCCATGTAAAGTAATTGCTAAAAGTTGATCTTCAAAGAGTACAAAAGTTCTTGGCTCTGCCAGTTTCTTGTTGTGTCTAGACTCCAGGAAATGCAAAATTACATTTGTTTACAACCATTAAGAATTCAAAACAGAAGTTGATGATTAAACTTTAAGACCCAGAACAGATGGAATTGCAAGAGATTACAAGCTGTTTTTTTGGCTGAATTTAAGGTGAGAGACCAATGGCCACGAACCAATTCATAATTGAGGTATAAAGCCAGTGTAAAGTGTAATTTTTTCATCCTTTATTTTAAAATAAATTATATATTTTTAATATAATGTACAAATGTAGTGCTGCCTAGACTGTGTTAGATACTGTTTGCACAATTATTTGCTATGAGGTTTCAAAACATCTTTACATTCTCTTGTTTAAGTAATGCATACTAATGGGTCTAAATATGTATTAAATATTTAAATCCTTATGTATCAATTCATTATGAAGTAATTTCACCGTTACATAAAATACAAACAAAAATCTGTGTATCAGAGTATCAGACATGGTACAGTGAGCTCAAATTTACTTTTGAAAGTGAAAACAGAAGGGACTGTAATATGTGCCTATTTTCTCTTTAAAATATAAGGATATATATATATATATATATATATATATACACACACACACACACACACACACACACAGTATTTTAACTTAGTTCAATAAACAGGGATCCTTAAAATTTTCTCTGTGATGTACTAAATTTCAACAAACCCTGAAATGTATATATATTTATATATATATATATATATATATATATATATATATATATATATATATATATATATATATATTTTTTTTTTTATTTTTTTTTAAATTATATTTTAATTAACAATATTTGTTATACTAAATGAATCACCAAACATTGTCTCGATTAAAGGGTTTGGATACTTTCAACTACAGCTGTATATAAATTGACTAATATGTTTTGTTTGATTAATATATTATTTAAAAATCACACACATGTATATTTTAAGTTGTATTAAAACCCTAAAGCACAAACACTGCAATCAAGGTTCACACACAGCTGCAGTTTGTAAGATTGGTCAGCTTTCTCTGCATTCTCCATAAATCTATATCCAATAAAATCAGACCTGTCTTAAAACAAAAGTAAAAGAACATCTGTAAGACATTGATTTTGTAGATTGCAACCTAACTGCATAGTTAATGAGAAAATAAATCATTTTTGATTAATTATCACAAAAAAATTGAAATCTCAAATTACCATGGGAGAGCTATGGGTAACAGGTACATGGTGTGATTTGTAAAATGTCTTTACCAGGGCCCTGTTCCTCATACCTGGTTTAAGTAATTCAGGCTAATTGGATTCAGTTAATCCATTAATTTAAGTCAGGCTATCTCCTATGGTCATTTACTTAGATGGACTTCAAGCTTGCTTTGAGGAACTGAAAAAAACACATTTATGTAAAGTTATTCTGAAAGTTAGTTGGCTAACTCAGTTAGCCAGCTACGAGGAATGGTACCGTGGTCTCTCTATTGGTTTATATTCCACTCTGTATAGTGTATAGGCAGGGATTCCCACAAGATTGTAAACAGTGCCCTGGCCTACACAGCACAAACATTTGCCTACAATGCAAGCATGTGGGGTTATTTTTCTGATGATAGTTGTTGATTTAGCCAAGGCTATTAGAAACTAACATTTATACACTTGTTTGGAAAGTATCCCGAATGCCACCCTTGAGCTATTTATGTTCTTCTTATGTCAATCGTGTTTCTGAGGAACCCTGTCAAGATAAATTGAATTGAAGTATACTGTTCAATTTAAAGTATAAGGATATAAGTCCTACAGGTGCTAATATGGAGTCACTAGCTCACCTTATTCATTCCATGATTAAAGGCATCAGTATAGATTGCATGGCTGGATGTTAAAGTTTAGAGTTTGATGACTCACCGTTGGATTATATATTTAGCTGACTTGGGTGTCCCAAGGTGCAGGGCAATATAAATCAAATGTTGCCAGGGTTGGGTGGATTGGAGGCTGGCCTGGGGTTTCTTTGGCATGCTGGGCAAGAGTGACACTTGTGGCTGGCTGGGTGCCTTTGAGGCTGGAATGTAGTAAAATCCTCCATTGCACACCTTAGCTTCACTGTAGGCACTATGGACTTGCTGTATAAAAATAATTGGCATGACCATATAATTAGAGAATATATTTTAATGTAGACCCAAGCTTCACAGAAAGGCCTATGCAATTAATACCTTTGTATAAATACACTATCTATAAACCCACTAATCGGAAGTTCCTCTTTAGCAGAAGCCTAGCCTGACTGACAAGAAGGAAGTTGGGAAATGGATTCCTCATACCAGCTTGTAGGGGAAATGTTTAGATCTTCACAGTCTGTATGCTGTCTTTATCTGTTGAGTTAGTAATGAGCTTGAAGTGGTGATCTAATATAGTTAACTTGGAGCCTGATTCACTGGTACCCAAATCCTTTATGTTCTGGAAAACAATTAAGAAAGCAGGGACTGTTAGAGTAATGTCAGAAATAGTATTCAATTGTGGGCCTGTAATTTATTGTGGTGAACAAAAATAATTATATGCACCATCATTATCTCAAGGAATAGTACCACAATCCTAAGCAAATAAAATATTGAAATTCAAAACAAGGATGATAAAACAGTCATTTAAAAAAATCCAATATGCATACCAACCACTGTGTTTCACTGTCACTAGTGGACACTGCAGTGCTGCAGAACACTCAAATTATGAGCTGAAAGCTGTAGCAAGGTTTAAAAGGTTAGAGATTGATAACCAATGTATGATTTTTATAATTACCTTTGTGAAAAGAAAAAGAAAATGAGTTAAACCTCAATTAAGAACAATCTTAATTACCTTGAGTCCAAAGTTTGGTAACTGAGGAAAACACATTCAATTCTAAGATGCTGTAGTGCTGACCCTGCTCAGCACTGATAGATCTACAGTATATTATTTCTATATTAGGAACCAGTCCAAGTGCATATAACCTTTGACCACAGTACATTATGTTCTAATATAATGCAATCTATTAAATTTGGATATGGACATACATTCACTGCTGTAATTTCTGGTTTATTGTAAGTTCAGTATATTTAAAGGAAAATATGTAATTTGGTTGGTCATTTAAGGAGTTTGTTAATTCCTTTCTTCCCCCTCAAATGGATTTGTTTTCATATTTTCACTTCTTCCCCATACTGCTTCCTTTTTTTGATAGGATATTGCAGAATGAAACATCTATAAGGGGAAACCTTGTGACCCTTAAGAAAAGTAAAGAAATTAGGTATGTCAAGTTTGTCAAAGCTATTCTGATTGTATTGCACTATTGTTTATTTTTTTCCCAGCTCTAGGAAACATTTTATGATTGATACTCTATCTGTGCTGAAGCAAATTTTATTAAAAAACATAAAAACTTACATGTGAATATTATTATTATTATTATTATTATTATTATTATTATTATTATTATTATTATTATTATGTATTACTGGACCATTCTTTTCAAATTATTTTGTCCAGTTTACATATATTTACACAACCCTCTAAAGTGGCAATGCTATTCCTTAATGATCAAGGAGCAATTTCAATTTGATCAGCTTTTCATAGGGAACGAGTACTGAGAGATCACCAAGATAATTTACATCATCATTCAGATGTTTTTCTATTTGAGTACTATAGATTTGGTTTGCAAGGTGTAATTTACCTAATATATCTACTTGAGCTGTACATTGCCCATAACACCCACACTGCCATGCTTTGACACAGACAACATGCATAGGGCTGTGCATTCTTGCTAGTAGCACATTGCTATTCTCAGTTGGCTATATCACTGGTGGCTGGTGACTTTTTTTGACAGATGAGGCACATATCAGGGAAAAAAACTAAAAACAGACTACAGGTTAATTGCATTAAATATGTGTTTTAAAGCTGAGTATCAACACACTAAAACCAAGATGGTTTTCCTTTTGAATTAAGGTTATTTAACTGCACAATACAAATAATAACAACAACAACAACAACCACATGAAGTATAAACAGTAGCCACAATATCTGCATGAATTTAACAACACAACACCAGCACAGATTAGCAGATTAGTCTGATTACCCTGAATTAGTTAAACCAGCTATGGGGAACTGGGCCCAGTTCTGTTTGGCAATTCCTGTGTAAACAATAACATTAAACATAAGCATATTGAAGTACATCACAAATAGGTGTATTCTCAGAATTCCTACAAATCACACTCACATCTTTTGAATTCACAAATAGTTTAGTCCATCTCAATATTTAACAAGGCCAGTTGGAATCACAAGGTGTGAATGACTGTTTTACAAAACACAAAAATAATACAGGAAGACTCCAGTAGCATTGGTATGAGCTTTTCTCAGCTTTATATATGAACATATTGGGCTCTTCAAAATTATACCTCACTTGGTAACAAAACAACAGTAAGACATCATGATGCTGTTCAGCACCAGCAGATTTACTGCCATGGCTTCAGCTCCCAGAATTCAATGACTTTCTGACACCTTCTCATTAATCTGCAGTCTGTGACTAATCTTAAAAAAGATCTACTAGTGTAAAAAGTTTTGTTGTTCTGAATGTACATAGTATTATGTTAATCTACAGTACACAATTGCAAAAATGATAGTTATTCAGTAGTATTGGAAAACCTTTTTTATCCCAATATAATTTTATCCCTAACAAGTTTTACCAAGGAACATGTGGGTGGCACTTTTCTTTGGCCACAAACCTGATTCTCCTGACTCTTCATGCCAAACATGCACGTGCATCATAATTTCACAAGTTAAAAACACTGCATGGAAACTCCCCTAATGTGGCATTCAACAAGCTAATTTTAAATAGTGTCAAATTGCAAGATAATTAGTGCCATAATTGGCTAAGTCCAAAGAGTATGATGCAAAATTGAAACTAACATAAATGAGGAAACCTGCCAGATTGGTTACTGAGAGCTGAGAAAACCAAATCTAGATGAAGTATTTCTAGATGAACAAACTAATTGTTTGATTTTGACCATGCTTAATATGCATATTCCTTATTTAACATGTTTTATTGCTGAGGTCTAAAGCCACATGTCCTTGTATACAATTTTAACATTTTTATGGAAGTACCATTTAAAACACAATGACACTATTATATTTTTATGATTTGTTGTGAATTTGGTGTTAAAAGAGAGTTAAGTCCCATTAGTTCTGTGCTCAATTAAATATAAATATTAGATATTATATACATGTACATATATAATATATATACACACATATATATATACACTCACCTAAAGGATTATTAGGAACACCTGTTCAATTTCTCATTAATGCAATTATCTAACCAACCAATCACATGGCAGTTGCTTCAATGCATTTAGGGGTGTGGTCCTGGTCAAGACAATCTCCTGAACTCCAAACTGAATGTCTGAATGGGAAAGAAAGGTGATTTAAGCAATTTTGAGCGTGGCATGGTTGTTGGTGCCAGACGGGCTGGTCTGAGTATTTCACAATCTGCTCAGTTACTGGGATTTTCACGCACAACCATTTCTAGGGTTTACAAAGAATGGTGTGAAAAGGGAAAAACATCCAGTATGTGGCAGTCCTGTGGGCGAAAATGCCTTGTTGATGCTAGAGGTCAGAGGAGAATGGGCCGACTGATTCAAGCTGATAGAAGAGCAACTTTGACTGAAATAACCACTTGTTACAAACGAGGTATGCAGCAAAGCATTTGTGAAGCCACAACACGTACAACCTTGAGGCGGATGGGCTACAACAGCAGAAGACCCCACCGGGTACCACTCATCTCCACTACAAATAGGAAAAAGAGGCTACAGTTTGCACAAGCTCACCAAAATTGGACAGTTTAAGACTGGAAAAATGTTGCCTGGTCTGATGAGTCTCGATTTCTGTTGAGACATTCAGATGGTAGAGTCAGAATTTAGCGTAAACAGAATGAGAACATGAATCCATCATGCCTTGTTACCACTGTGCAGGCTGGTGGTGGTGGTGTAATGGTGTGGGGGATGTTTTCTTGGCACACTTTAGGCCCCTTAGTGCCAATTGGGCATCGTTTAAATGCCACGGCCTACATGAGCATTGTTTCTGACCATGTCCATCCCTTTATGACCACCATGTACCCATCCTCTGATGGCTACTTCCAGCAGGATAATGCACCATGTCACAAAGGTCGAATCATTTCAAATTGGTTTCTTGAACATGACAATGAGTTCACTGTACTAAACTGGCCCCCACAGTCACCAGATCTCAACCCAATAGAGCATCTTTGGGATGTGGTGGAACGGGAGCTTCGTGCCCTGGATGTGCATCCCACAAATCTCCATCAACTGCAAGATGCTATCCTATCAATATGGGCCAACATTTCTAAAGAATGCTTTCAGCACCTTGTTGAATCAATGCCACGTAGAATTAAGGCAGTTCTGAAGGCGAAAGGGGGTCAAACACATTATTAGTATGGTGTTCCTAATAATCCTTTAGGTGAGTGTATACAGTGGTCGAAATGGAAATTTAAAAGTACAGGTATGAAAAAAAAACTGTTCCCCAAACTGTTGCCAAAAAGTTGGAAGCGCAAAATTGTCTACAATGTAGCGTTAAGATTTCCCTTCAGTAGAACTAAGGGGCCTAGACCAAAACATGAAAAACAGCCCCAGACCATTATTCCTCCTCCACCAAATAGTTGGCACTATGCTTTCCGGCAGCAAGTGTTCTCCTGGCATCCGCCAAACCCAGATGAGTCCGTTGGACTGCTGCGAGCTTTACACTGATGCTTGGCATTGTGCATGATGATCTTAGTGTGAGGATATTCAGCAATGGAAACCCATTTCATGAAGCTCCTGACGAAGGGTTCTTGTACTGACATTGCTTCCAGAGGCAGTTTGGAACTCGCCGAGATGCTAGACGTTTCCACTCCACAATAACAGCACTTACAATTGATCTTGCAGGGCAGAAATTTGACGAACTGACTTGTTGGAAAGGTGATATCATATGACAGTGCCACTTTGAAAGTCACTGAGCTCTTCAGTACAGCCCATTCTACTGCCAATATTTGTCTATGGAGATTGCTTGGCTGTGTGCTTGGTTTTATACACCTGTTAGCAATGAGTGTGGCTGAAATAGACAAATCCACTAATTAGAAGGGGTGTCCGCATACTTTTGGCCATGTAGTGTATAGATGTGCATAGATATATTTACTTCAGTTCTCCCCACTACTATCACACCTACATTTTCTTTATAGATTACAGTAAAATGTTTCATATTATTTAATGATGAAATGTGTTTGGTGTTTGACTGAAAAGAAAGTGATTCACATATTTTGATTGGCAGGCATTCATTAAAATAATTGAAGAACCAGGTCTTTCCTTAGAAAACACCATCCTCTCATCTTTGCTTTGAAGTAAGTTATTCCTTAGAGTGTTTGTCACCTGTCCCTAAATATACACAGCTAAGTAACCATTTTTTCATAAAACAAACAAAAATGGATTTAAAACTCTTTATTTAAAGCCAATGCTTTGAGAAGCCACACAGAATCTGTACAAGCTCCACCTAGAAGCTACAGTGTACGAAGTAACATATGACAGTACTGATGGTGTTAGGTGGTATGATATTACTGGCATTCAGTCTTCTTGCATAAAAGCAGACAGAATACAAACATTACAAAGTCAAGGAACTTTCTCCGACCAGTAATTGCCATCTGGTTGCCCATCCACTTAACTCTATTGATTATGCTTCAAAAAGCTATACATGTATAAAATACATTACTGGAGATCATTTAAAAAATAAATATTTGGAATACCTGACCTGTCAGTGGAGGTTAATCTAATGAGCTTAGTACATGGACCTTGTCTTTCAAATAAACCATAAATTGTCCTTTTCTGCATTACAGCGTACTTGTCTTAGCTGAATAAGCATTTAATATGAAGAGCTCTGTTAACAAATATACATAAAAGCATTAAATATTTGTTTCTGAGCTCTATATGTTCAAATTCTGCATATATCTGTATAGATATACTTCCCTTTAAATTAAGTTGGGCCTTTTTATGTTGCTTAGGTGTTCACACATAGTCTCAGCAGCAGTGCTTCCTGCATTCATACCATTTAGCAGTCATCCCGTATCTGACACTGCTTCTACAAAATAAACACTTTCCTTTGTAATGAAGATAATCTTGTGCCAAAATCTGATATGCACATGTTTAGTGAGTATCAGGAAAAAGCAATCCTTCTGTGCCACATCCACATAATGTTATCTTTAAAAGTCACATCCAAAGATCCAAATGCCAGGAAGTGCAATAAATAGGTTTCTATCTTCATTTATAGAGTGATGTGCCTTTAAAGAAAACAAGAATCCCCTTGATGTTATTTATGAATCACTGATTTCCATGACTAACAGGCACTCTGCCATGACTTTGCAAGGTTGCTTAGAATTATCTATATATTTTTACTAATACTCCATTTCTTTTTGTGTCCTAAAGTGCTTGTTCTTAGTGAGTCTGTTCCATTTTGTGTATGATAAGATTATATTTCTTACTAGTCTAGCCCCAATTGCTTCTGTAAAGGTTCTTTAAAGAGGAACTGTGGAGAAGTGTCTTGCATGTACTTTATCAATGGCTTTCAATTAGTAAAACATGGTTTTACCAATCAGATTTTAAGTTTAATGTTTCTTATTTTATATTGGTAAACAGTTTTCCATGAATTCAGATAAAAGCATGACGATTAAGTTCAGAATACTATATATATAACCAATTAATTTGTTGGCCTTTTTATTGCATACAGACCCTTGTGTGGAGAACCACAGGGATCAGTATAAGGTCCACTGCTCATCCTCATTTTATCAGTGATGTAGAAGACATTAAATGTTTACCTTGTTAAAACGCTTTAACCTAACTTAACCTAACATAATGGGTGAACCCTGACAACCTGTAACAATTATGTAATATTGACACAGCAAGAACCCAGCAACAAATTAAATAATTAAAAATGCTTCAATTGCTGTAGCAGCTCTATAAATGTATGTTCTGGTGGATGTGTTGAAAAATGCACATAAACTAAACTGGGATGATGGGACTGAAGGAGTCAGATAAGAGTTTCTTACTGGAAGCAGGGAATGCTCAGAAGGAAGTGAGACATTTGTAAATTGGTCCAATTATGCTCTGATCTTACACCTCTTATGTACATTACTTATGTAATACTTTATTGCATTAGGAACTGTAGTGTACAGTAGGCTGCTGCTGTGTTCTATATCTGAATTGCTGAAGCACTGGCATCAGATGTATCGCCAACATTAGTCATCATTTGCCGACTGATAGAAAGGACAGTGCGTGTGTGTGTTGATGCACATCAGATTTGATTACATTATGTGGGATCTATGCTCTGCGTAGAAAGAAAGTGTAATTACCACTATGAATGCCAGCATCCGTGCCCCACAGTGAAGGTTATGCGAATACATTTCACTCCTGGGAAAGATAAATTACATTTTGATATGCAGTTTATAGCTATCAAATATGTCAACATTAGTGTCCAGATGATAATGATGGTGGTGATGATGATAATGATGATTATATTTTTAAAGATATTTATGTCTTACTGTCTAGTCTAAATCAAGGACATTTCTGTATATATTAATATGTTTGTATATTATTTTCTGTTTAAAGTAAAAACTACTTATATCACTTCATAACCTCCACAAGCATTTCACTAGCTAGTCAACCAAAGGGAGCTGGTGTGCATAAATTGCTAGCCTTCAATTCCTGTACCAAGTCTCCCTAACATATAGATTCCAAATGTCAGCAGTATGGAAAAGAAGATTTGTCATCTCTCACATGAAAACACAAAGTTCACATAAGAAAGTAACAGTATGATACAAATCACAATGAAATGGCTTTGGTATGATACAGTAGACTGTGCCCAGACTGCACTGGATATCAAGGTACCGGAATATGCTCAAAAGGATTTTCATGGGTTTTTAAAATAAGAGTTTTCTATCTAGGCAGTCTTGGGAGTATACATAGAAGGCATGTATCAAAAGTAATCTGAAATACCTAAAATAAAACAATAGGCATTACTGGTGACATTTTACTGACTATGACCATTTAAAAAGTGTGTGAGCAAAAGCACATAAACTAAATACATAACAACTGAGGCATGAGACATATTACACATCACAGCTTCATTGTTTATGCTTAACACTTTACAATACAATGACACCTGACAACCACATGTTTCCTGGTATATGTATATGAATGGAAGTGAATGGAAATCCAGCTCCAGTGAAAGGAAATTATACATAGAGATTCTTCTTGTATTTGTCAGATTGTCTGGTTAAAGTGGATGTTGTCAAATAAAACAAGAACTCTTGGCGTGGAAATAGAATGATGATAAAGGTGACTCCTTATTTGACTTGAATACAAATAGAACACATACAGACCATGAGACAATTTTGTTAAGGGATTTACTTCATACTGGTTCACAGAAGTGCCAGCTGGCTATGGAATTATGCAGGTAAAGGAGGTGAACAATATGCGTTCTACATGTGATTATGAAATCTCGCTGTTTCTTATTGTCAGCTTCACCTTGTCTTTTCTGTTTGTTTGTTTTTTTTGTTCTATGCCCATGTTCATATTATATGTGGGCCTCTTTTTCAGTCCTAATGGACTTGGAGGTCTACTAAAGATTAGGTTTCTTTGCAGTGACAAGTTATCTTTGGTGAGCTATGCATGATGTTCAGACGACATAGCCACAGGAACAGCAAGACTGGAGTGACCATTTATTACAGAAAAAAAAAAAGAAATCTGATATTAATAAGAAATTGAATCAACAAGGACGCACAGACAAAAGTCATTATGGACTTCAAGTTTATCATTTGGTAACTAGAAAACTGGCTTCAGCTTTATTAGATGTCAAACAGCTCATTGTTGTCCCCAGATGCCCTGCTTAGCACCAAGTTTTTGATTAAGAAGCCACACCCTTCATCTAAATCCCAGCAACATTACAAAAGCGAAAACATAGATGGACAAACAAGCAGAGTTGACTTTAAAAGTTTAATATTGAGACCTCACTGTGAATATATATTACATTTACCACCAGTAATTTCATATAATTAACCAGCATATGAAAGAAACACAAGCAGATGTTTTCATGCAATAGTCCACAGCTGTGTTCTCTAGACACTTGAATGATTTACTTAGACAGGCCATTCTTGCTTCTCTTGTTGATGTGTCAGACTTTCTATTTCTGTGTTTCACTGTTTAAAAAGACTGGTATTATGTGTTTGTCACAGAGTACAAATGTTAAAAAAGAGGGGTACTTAGTTTCTAAAAGCAAAAACAGTTAACTATTATTAAAGCCTTATAATAATGATTTAATGTTTCATACAATGAAAAAAAAAAACACATTACAGTTGAACATTAAAAATCACTGTAAACATGGCATATGTAATATACATTTGTTTTAGGATGATTTGCACCAGAGGCATTGGTAGGAATTCATGACATTGGGGGCTTAGCCCAGAGTCCCAGCCAAAGTAGGGTGGTCCGGGGGCATCCTCCCACAGAAGAAAAAGATTTTGAACAGCTAAATACATCAATCTGGTGCACAATTTTTGCACTTGTCAGCCACCATACAAGAAAGTTGTTTTAACAGTGAAAACAGAACATTTGAGAACAGAGAATGGTTTGACAGAACACACACATTCATGATATACCGAGTTAAACTAAACGTTTTTATTCAAACTTTAATCAGTAAGACGGCTCAAAATGACTCAAACCTATACATCAGGGATGTATGCCAGCGGGACATCCTGCAGTGCATAGTGCATGTGATGCACACAATATGGAAAAGGATCATCAAACTAATTATTGTATGAAATTTTAAATAATAATAATTGGACCATCAAAAGCTTTGGGGCTGGACCAAAAGGATTTGGGGCTGAAGCCCCGGAAGCACACCCCTAATGACGCCACTGATTTGCACCACAGTAACTCAACTTTTTACACTGACAGTTGTACATCAATGTTTGTTTGTGGGCGGCACGGTGACCTAATACAATTTAGTACTATTTTTGAACCAATATTAGTGACCTTTCTAACATAACATATTTGCTTTTAAGGTTACAATGTCATCTTGTTTAAAATACCCTGGAAAAAGGATGTCACACACAATGCTAAGGATCTTGTATCTTCCCAACTGTAGTTTGAAATAATTTTTAATTGTTTAAGTGCTCAACAATAATGATCCTGCTAAAACAATTCATAATTGGGTTTCCGGAAACACTGTTTATTGTGCTATGATTAATGAATGTACCACTAATAACACCTGCCTAATAACATCCTGGAGCTGGGTGTCCAAGTTAAAATGAACACTCAATTAATGTAAAATAACATAAAATAAAATAAGATTGTCTATGGGGAATCTGATGAATGTACTAGTGCTTAAGTTATGTTTTTATCTTAAATGGAAACACAGCTCAGTTGTATAAAAAGTAACTTAACCAGTAGTGCAAATCTCAGGTTAAACTTCTCGTTGTATTCAAGTGCTCACAATTCTAAAAGGTCTACCCTAAGGGATTATTCTCTGTGAAACAAGGATCAGAAAACACAAGTTTAAATTATTTACATGCACAAGGTATAGCCATGGGATCCTTCTTTGCTCCAACTATGCAAATTTATTTCTGGGGTTTTGGTAAGAACAGTATATTGGTAACATTTCAAATCACCAAATCATGTTGTTTTGTAGAAGAGAGATTCATGAGATACTAGTAGTTCTGATGGGTTTTGATGTTACACTTGTTTAAAGGCTATAGCAATGACACTAAACCTTATTAAAATTAATTATGGAATAAAGTAAATCTGAGGTACATTTTTTTGACTAAATAATTTCAATTTCTGGTAATAAAACAGTGAACACATTTATCTTTCATAAACCAACTGATAGAAACACCATATTACATCCTGATGGTCATTATCCTAAGCATTTATTTTGAAACATATTGTATGGTCAATTTCTTAGATTGAAACGTAAGTGTCACGAACAATCAGATTTTAAAAATAAAGCTGTGGATATGCAGAAACGGTTTTGGGAATGAGGTTACCTGACGTGATTAATTCAGCATTGAAGAAGGCTATAGATGTGAAGAAAATGTGAAGACCTTTTAATGAATTGAAAACTGAATATATATATACACCGATCAGCCATACCATTATGACCACCTGCTTAATATTGTGTAGGTCCCAAAACAGCCCTGACCCGTCGAGGCATGGACTCCACTAGACCTCTGAAGGTGTGCTGTGGTATCTGGCAACAAGACGTTAGCAGCAGATCCTTTAAGTCCTGCAAGTTACGAGGTGGGGCTTCCATGGATCAGACTTGTTTGTTCAGCACATCCCACAGCTGCTCGATTGGATTGAGATCTGGGGAATTTGGAGGCCAAGTCAACACCTTGAACTCGTGATTCATCAGACCAGGCCACCTTCTTCCATTGCTTCGTGGTCAAGTTCTGATGCTCATGTTCCCATTGTAGGCATTTTGTGGACAGGGGTCAGCATGGGCACCCTGACTGGTCTGTGGCTACGCAGCCCCATACGCAACAAACTGCGATGCACTGTGTGTTCTGACACCTTTCTATCAGAACCAGCATTAAATTTTTCAGCAATTTGAGCTACAGTAGCTTGTCTGTTGGATCAGACCACATGGGCCAGCCTTCGCTCCCCACGTGCATCAATGAGCCTTGGCCGCCCATGACCCTGTCGCCGGTTCACCGCTTTTCCTTCCTTGGACCACTTTTGATAGGTACTGACCACTGCAGACTGGGAACACCCCACAAGAGCTGCAGTTTTGGAGATGCTCTGACCCAGTCGTCTAGCCATCACAATTTGGCCCTTGTTAAAGACATTCAGATCCTTACGCTTGCCCATTTTACCTGCTTCTAACTCATCAATTTTGAGGACAAAATGTTCACTTGCTGCCTAATATATCCCACCCACTGACAGGTGCCATGATAACGAGATTATCAGTGTTATTCACTTCACCTGTCAGTGGTCATAATGTTATGGCTGATTGGTATATATATATATATATATATATATATATATATATATATATACACTCACCTAAAGGATTATTAGGAACACCATACTAATACTGTGTTTGACCCCCTTTCGCATTCAGAACTTCCTTAATTCTACGTGGCATTGATTCAACAAGGTGCTGAAAGCATTCTTTAGAAATGTTGGCCCATATTGATAGGATAGCATCTTGCAGTTGATAGAGATTTGTGGGATGCACATCCAGGGCACGAAGCTCCCGTTCCACCACATCCCAAAGATGCTCTATTGGGTTGAGATCTGGTGACTGTGGGGGCCAGTTTAGTACAGTGAACTCATTGTCATGTTCAAGAAACCAATTTGAAATGATTCGACCTTTGTGACATGGTGCATTATCCTGCTGGAAGTAGCCATCAGAGGATGGGTACATGGTGGTCATAAAGGGATGGACATGGTCAGAAACAATGCTCAGGTAGGCCGTGGCATTTAAACGATGCCCAATTGGCACTAAGGGGCCTAAAGTGTGCCAAGAAAACATCCCCCACACCATTACACCACCACCACCAGCCTGCACAGTGGTAACAAGGCATGATGGATCCTTGTTCTCATTCTGGTTACGCCAAATTCTGACTCTACCATCTGAATGTCTCAACAGAAATCGAGACTCATCAGACCAGGCAACATTTTTCCAGTCTTCAACTGTCCAATTTTGGTGAGCTTGTGCAAATTGTAGCCTCTTTTTCCTATTTGTAGTGGAGATGAGTGGTACCCGGTGGGGTCTTCTGCTGTTGTAGCCCATCCGCCTCAAGGTTGTACGTGTTGTGGCTTCACAAATGCTTTGCTGCATACCTCGGTTGTAACGAGTGGTTATTTCAGTCAAAGTTGCTCTTCTATCAGCTTGAATCAGTCGGCCCATTCTCCTCTGACCTCTAGCATCAACAAGGCATTTTCGCCCACAGGACTGCCGCATACTGGATGTTTTTCCCTTTTCACACCATTCTTTGTAAACCCTAGAAATGGTTGTGCGTGAAAATCCCAGTAACTGAGCAGATTGTGAAATACTCAGACCGGCCCGTCTGGCACCAACAACCATGCCACGCTCAAAATTGCTTAAATCACCTTTCTTTCCCATTCAGACATTCAGTTTGGAGTTCAGGAGATTGTCTTGTCCAGGACCACACCCCTAAATGCATTGAAGCAACTGCCATGTGATTGGTTGGTTAGATAATTGCATTAATGAGAAATTGAACAGGTGTTCCTAATAATCCTTTAGGTGAGTGTATATATATATAATATGCATAATATTGCCTCTATAGTTATGGATTTCAATCACTTATCTAATGATCTCAAGAGGATTATATATAGACGTCGCAGAGTCCTTGAGTGTGATCCTGAATTAAATCCCTTTTTACCATGGTTTGACCATGTTTGGTTAGAAAAAGGAAAAAGTATCAAAGATAAATTGGTCTGCATTCATTGTTAAAAATATAATGTTAAAAATGTTACGCACCCACATAGAAAATGCACATCCCAAATAAGTAATTTTATTAATTGCAATTCTACACACATACTGTCCTTGTGGAACATCAAAATCAAAATTGCAGAACAAAGTGGTGATAAGGAACAACAATATGGATTTTGAAATAGCTAGATTTTATAAAGCCTTTAATCATGGTTCTTTAGCAAGTTTAAAATGCAAGGATTGAAAAAGTTTCGGCATCGTTTAGAGGTTGTAATGTAATTTAAAAATTGTAAAAAAAAAAGCCTTTTGGATACATATATTGAAACATAGTTGAACTCAATGGCCTTAGTGAAACATCAGATTGAGTTCTCATTTAATTGATTTATTGGAGATGTACGTTTTGTTTGTAGGCAATTAATCTGCAATTAAGATGTGTTTAAAGATGGATTGATTATGAAGAGTATGTTAGTAGCTTGAAAAAAAAACATTTAACATTAAAATACTTTTATTTTGTATGAATTATTCTTGTAAATTGAATTGTTAATTGTATTCATTGGTTGTAAAATATAATTGTCTATAACCAATTAGGGATATATAATGAACTGATTCATTGTGTTTTTTCAACTTCAGTCTGTGGCCTGATGAAGACTCACAAGTGTTGAAACAAGTTGCAATATATGGATTAAATAAAGTTAATAAAGTTCTTTTTTTATGGGAAACCCAGTGTTTTAACTTTGATTGAATTGTACATTATTAAGGGATCTAAAGGAGTCAGCTTCCACATTTGCCACATAGGTTGGAGACACTTTCAAATACTAGAATATTTTTATACTCAATATATTCAAATGCAAATGACAGTATAATTGGAGAATACTTTTTATTGTGTGCCAGTGTTATAGTATATATTAAAACAATCTGTACAAGCAGCATTCTAATATAGTTGTAACTGTGAACAGTACCATTTATTTAAAGAGATTCAATTACGTCATGATTCTGATCATCTCTTTAGTTGCAATTCCATTGTCTAAAACACTATATCAATTTAAATAAATAAATACATAAATAAATCTTTTAACTTATTTATTTCAATGTAGATGTGTAACCTCACAGTTGAACAATAAAAACTGTTTTGTTTTCAGGTCATGAAAAAAGACAAAGCTGTTTGGCAGACTTTCTTGGACAAGTTCATGTGACTGATGCTATTGTGTAATTTTTGGAATGGCTGATTAATGCTCTAAAGCAATAAGCAGATCGTGGGCCAAATTCAGACACTTTTGAATGGACCAAATATAAATATCATTATTGTTTTTTTATTATTATTATTTTGTATGTATTGTTACAGGGTTTGTTGCACTCACTGCCTGTTATTGTGTGGAACCTAGTAGCAGCCCTTCCTGGTTATTACCCAATAGGGTGTTACATATTTGCCTTAATATGTGATGTCTTATAGCTATAGAGAGCTAGTGTTCCTCTGTTAGCTAGATAGTTGATTTCTCGCAGGTTCCCTGTTCAGACGTCTCTGATTTCTATAAATAAACAGCTAAACTATGGATAATTTGTTGTGTGGACATATTTCAACCTCACTTCCAAAATACAAAAGTTCATAGCCTACACAACAGTATTTTTACTTTCCAATTTTCTCACAATGCGAACTCTGATACAGAATACTGTATGGCAGGGCTTCCCAACCTTTTCCATCCCAAGGCCCACTTGATCAACATCATAAACCTTTGAGGCCTACTACCCACACAATCCATTCAAAAATTCTTATTTTTTAAAATAAATTAGATAAATTTGCATACTTTGTGGATGAAGTCACATCAGCTAGTATAAGTGTATAGAATTTGTTTACAGCTAATCCATACAAAAATAAAACATCCCCTTATAGTTTAAAATAAGTTATCTTGAACTGTAATCATGTTTTATTTTTATTTTTACAGGCACACAGTTTATATATAGGTAGGCTATTGATTTATCTTGCTATTGATTTAACTTTACTCATAATAATAAACTGTATGGTGATGTATGCATGTTAATTTAATTTGTATTTTATTTAATACAGAAAATAGTTTTGGAAATATGGAATCGATGAGAACCCCTTGATAACTGTACCCCGGTGTTCAGTAACATTAAGAAATACACCACTATACTGAAAGTAATACATACTAAGACACCGGAACACAGTTATTAATAATAATGGGTCAATTGCAATTGACTTAGTACAGAGCTGCATACTAACCACGGGATCATCTCCAGGTAGTACGCTGCTTTCAGTTCATTGCAATTGACACATTAAGCCTAATAAATTATGCATAGTAATTTAAACTTACATTAATTAAATGATCCCGGAGATTGGTTGTTTGCTCCGTGATATACGACTTTTCAGTTGCACAGCTTACATTCAACTTTTTGGGAGTCTTCTGTGCATTTAGCAAAAAGTTCCAAACCGCAGTTGTTTTTTCGAGACTTTATTTTGTTTATTTACATTTGCATTATTATGCACAACGCTTTGCATGATGGCAGATAAAGAAACAATAACACATAATAACAGAGTGGTCCACATGGATACTGGTAGATGGGGGATAGTGCTGTTTCAGAAGAAAAAATAGTTAAATTATCAGTGTATTCATCCATTTTTAAAATACTTTATATGTATTCTGGTCCAATTTCCACTCTTTCGAACTTTGTTTGTAATGGGAACATTTAGATTAGAGACTTGAAATGCATTTTGAAGTCGAAAAACTTAGCTCAAAATCTCACATCAACCGACATCATACAGGGAAACTAGACTTGTGCTTGTCAATCACAGAGATTTATTTTAGTGGAGCTCTGTAATTGAAGCAGGTGAGGATACACAACTTTCGACTTGTGCGCATGCTAGAAATATGTGTCTTCATTGGAAATCAGCTGTTTCCACCGCTGATGTAAGAGTTTCATAATTGAATGCAAGTCTCCTATTGTGACGCCTGAATTCATCAATAACAAAACATCACCATATATTAGTTTGATGTCCT
Organism: Amia ocellicauda; assembly: GCF_036373705.1. Classification (NCBI taxonomy): domain Eukaryota; kingdom Metazoa; phylum Chordata; class Actinopteri; order Amiiformes; family Amiidae; genus Amia; species Amia ocellicauda. Next base: position 38,142,609 of record NC_089859.1, on the reverse strand, counting down.
TATTTATGTACATAACTGCAGAGGAGAGCCTGAGGTGCACAGTTCAATTCCCAAGTGGGGAGCTCTGACCTACAAAATAATTACTTATTTTTTTCAAAATTGCCTTGCCTCCCATACCCCCCCCCCCCCCCCTTTCTAAATACGCCACTGTAATGGGCATTATACAAATCAAATGTTTTAATTTAGATAGGTTACGAGTGATATCTGAAGTCTATGGCAGTATTCTAAACTGCATACTAACCATAATACACTTACCAACATTTCAGTAATGTTGATATGTAGTACGTGTAGTATGGGTAGTATGCTAATAGTATGCTAACTGCTAATTTATATTAACAAGAGAAAAAAAAAACTGTGATTGTCACATGATGAACATTCTAAGGAGAACGAACGAATTTTAGAAGATGGCACTGATTTTTTTTTTAACAAGAAATGTATTCCTATTCTAAAAGCATGTTTTTTTAATATTTTCGCGGCCCACCTGCAGTACCTCTACAACCCACTAGTGTGCCACATCTCACAGGTTGGGAATCGCTGCTGTAGGGTTTACCTTTAAACAAAGAAGTCTGTATGCTGTAGTCGCCAATATCGAACAAAATAAATAAATAGTTGACACTAAAAATCATTAATTTAAAGAAGATTGAATTGATACTCATTACTTTTAACATTTCAGTGTTATCTTGTGATCATGCCTTTATCTTATTTTACTCTAATATATGTGTTAGCCTGTACTGTACATATGAACAACGAAAATACAATGTAAATGCAGTAAGTATGGTTTTTAATCCCAGTATTTATTCTATGCAAAATGTAAAAATAACTATAAAATATAAAATGGTATATTTTACTTCTATTACAAAGTTTCACAATGAAGATCTTACAGCCGATCACCACTTCCATGACATTTCCAAACTGCAGTATTACTTCCTGTCTTTTTCATTAAAATAATCCTAACCTGTCAGTGCCCCTCTGGCCTTTCACTCTGCTTAGTCCCACCTTCTAGCAGAAGTAAATTAACCAATCAGTGAAGCAAGGATTTGGAAACTCTCTTAGGACAGAACTGCTCCAGGGGCAGAACTACATGTTACATTTGATTGGTAAATTGCCTTTAAGAGGTGGGATATATATGACACAAAAAAATATATTTTCAACATGAATTTTGTACAGTGAACAGTGATCAAGGGAAATGGGAAAGACTTGAATCTAATAAGACCCAAAATGCAAAATGCTTGAAAGTTTCTATTTGTTTATCTATATTCATATATGCCTACAATAATCTTTAACAAATGAAAACAATTAAAAGTGACCTGAAAGCGTTTTAATACTAATATGTACATTTATGTAACATATTATTTTTGTACTTTGTCAAATGAATGTACTAAATACATAAGCATTTAATTCACAGCATCTTGTGTGTGTTGGAAAGGGGTACTTGGAGGTGTGATTTCCCCTCCCCCCCCTCCCCCTGGAGCCTGGACCTCGACTATACCTTGACCAAGAAATTTGGACCTTGACAAACAATAATCGACTACCCCTGCTCTAAAGCATTCATGTAAAATTACTATGAGCTGAGGCTATACAAGAGTGTGCTAAGTGAGAGTACAGCTAATGTGATGAGTTCATTTGCAAGTTTTAATATGCTTACCTGTGAAAGATGTTACCTACCGAAATAAGTTAGATAATGTACTTCAGTAAAGATACAGCGCATAATACAGAACTTTAAATCATCACATTCCCACATGGCACAGGTAGGAAATGATGGATTAACCTTTTATTAAAGTTATTTATTATATTTTACTGTGGAATTGCATAAATATAATTAATATAATCCACTTCCTATTCCAACTGACAATAGTAATGATCAAAATGAGAATAAATACAATACAATTAAACATTGTTTCAAGTTATGGAAATATGAATCATGATAACAATAATGACACAAACAAGAATCATGTAAGCCAATGAATTTTGGGCCATTGCCTATTCTTTTCTGTTTGTTTTCTCAGTGCTTTTGTCTGAGTGAATTAGAGATAAACAAAGAAACAGTGACAAAGAAAGGTGTGTAGGCTCCAGAAGCTTACAATAAGTTCATAATTTAGTGCCCTGTAAAGTGATGTATGCTGATTTCCCTCCCACATTGAACAGATAAAGGTAAATAAACTGAATGTGTTTTTGTATGTGAATGAAGCTATTTTATATAGTAGCATCCAACCTTCAGAATTCAGTGTCCGCTGCCATGGAGACAGTGTATTTACTGGAAAATACATGGATTTCTGCAAATAGCCTATAAAATATTTGGTATAAAAACACCCCCACCCCTTCAGGAGTAGGAACAGATGACAATTAAATCTATGGATGTAAGGAACTCACCTCACGCCACACTGGTGTAATTATAACTTTGCTGTCGACTTCCAGATCTGACAGGCTCCGTCTTGTCTGCCCCTTGATGCTGTGGCATTTATTTACAATCTCAATAACATCTACAAGAAAATGAATTGCTCCAACGCCAGACTTGATGGATGGAGATGCTATGTGGATTTTTCAGAGGAGCCGATTCACAAAAAGAAAAGGCTTGAAAAAAAAAAATTGAAAATAAAACAAGCTGAAAACGATTATATTAGTTTGGGTCATGTGGCATACATTCTGTTGCCACTTTAGATGGGCTCATACAATTAAAAGTCCTCCCAATAATAGTAATAATAATAATAATAATAATAATAATAATAATAATAATAATTAAACTGTTATGCCTTTCCAAATTCTATTTGCATGGCTTAACATTCAAAACACCGATACATTTTGATCTATTTTGTTTCTTGGATATTTAGTGTTCTGTTTGTTTGTTTCAAATCAGTTTTGTTGTTGTATTGTTTCAAATATAATGTATTGTTTGTGACTCCAATTATTAATTGATAATTTAAGCTTACAAATATTTGTATATTCTAAACAAAATAATATTGTATTGTTCCACTATGGAATTTACACCAAAATAGAAGGGTTTCCTGTTGTGAACATAGTGAATTAGATAGCATATAGCATGCATGTTGTGATAATCAGCTTTTTAGACCATAAAATAATTATTTGATTTTGTATATCAATTTGTAAAATGTTCCTTAGCATCACTTTCCCTTTATCTGGAAACCAAATATTGAATATTGATGTGCATTACTTTAACCAAAAATTGTATGCATATATTTTTAATGGGTGTGTATGATTGTGTGATCTGAAAACTGTAAAACAACCCTAAACATGAAAGGTGTTTTAATAGGTGTATTATATATATATTATTTAAGATTATAATATGTTGGAACAAAACATTACATTTCTTAGGTAGAACGGTAGTGTTGGTGATGAGTCCATAAGTATTTAAAATGTAATAACATATCAACTCTACTACATTTGTATTCCCTAAAATGGATAAATAGTTTTTTGTATATTAATATGTCATGCAATAAATTAGCAAAAACATTTTTTTGAAAATATAGAAATAGGAATATAGAAATGTAGGAGTACAGATTTGTCCATAGACATATAGCAGCTTGACTTATAAATTAAGACGTCATTGGGTGAGCTACTTAGGACTACAACTCAATGTTTTGTATCTGTGCAGTTTTGTTTATGCATCCTCATGGCAAGAAGTTGTATTGGAGGTGTAACAATAACAGTATGAGCAGTCAGTTGTCTGTAGGTGCCCAGAATAAATTGTAAACCTGTTCATCTATATAATTTGAATTCAGACTTCTGATTGGATTAGGAGATATATTTTCTGTCATACGAGAAAATTTGGAAATTGACTGAATTGTGTTTCTTTCATTATGATGTACTTGTTCTTTTACCTTGTCCTGGATGAATCAAAAGTTAGACCTGATATCAATTTTGCCCAGCTCCTTTGTCAGAGTTGGAAGGCAGCACAGAAACAAAAAGTTGCAGGAAAAGAAAACAGCATTCAATTTTAAAAATTGATTGATGACAAGACATCTTCAAATTGGCCTCTGAATGCTCCAAAAGCTCTAGAGCTGATGACACTTACATTCTTGAGGGAAATTGATGTTAATTGCTGTCTAGACATTTTATTACTGGAACAGGACACTAACGATTCACTATCTCTTCTATTTTTACACATAAAAGTTCTGATTAGACTAAACTGTTTGTTTGTTTCTCTGTAAAAAAAAAGTCTTTGCAGGATCGAAAACAAGTGAGAAGTGTTTTATTTGTCTCCATGTTTTAATAGGGCTGAATGAGGGGATACATAGTGTCCTTCATAATAAAGGTTGCTTATGTTAAAATGTGCTGTTAATTCTTATTTGCTTATATTTAGCAAAAGTGTTAATATTTACTGTACAGGTATATTAAAGATTTGATTTCTCTAAGCATTTCTAATCCTCATCATCAACTTTGTTGGCTCTGTAGCAATAAATACATGTTTTTCTACAAAATATTTGCACTGTATCATAAAAGAAATAATGGTTTGGTTAACTATGCTTAAATAATGAACTGTATGTACAGGTAGTATGAACCGGATAACTGATAATGTATTGATGAACATCTTGTTATAAAGCATTTTAATTTAACTGTACTTATTATTTTATTATTATTTCTTAGCTAGGGTTGCACACTTTTTCTGGAATTATCGGGAATAAAATGGAATAGGCTGTATTTATCATGTCATATACAGACAGAAACAGAAACCTTTGACTTATCATAAGCTGACATCATTGCAAACCCTTCTAAGAGAAAGAAAAAAATAGTTTAACCCCGACAAAAAAAATACCTTTTCAACATAAATCTATAAAATGATAGTAGCCTAAAGCAAAGTGTGTTTAGAGAAAGTTGATTTAACAATCAACATTGAAGGCAGTGACCATGTTTTACCTGAAATTACTACTGATGATAAAAATAATAATAATAACTAGAAGTTGCATGCAACTTTTAAGGCTTCCAAGCTATATCAGTAGGTTTCAGATTTTAGAATGCTTTTGTAGGTGGAAAGCTTGTATGGCTGAAGGTATGAATTTATCTGTTAATGGCTTGTAGTTTAAAGCTTGAGTTATTCTAGGCCAGTGGTCTCCAATACTGGTGCTGGAGAGCCCCAATCCACTTTATGTTGTAGGTTACCCTAAATTGCCAATTTGTAAATACGTCACTTATTAATGAGTTAGGCAACTACTATTTGCTCATTTACTGAAATATGTCATATAAAATATATTCACCCAAGTAATGTAATGTAATCAAAACTAATTGTTATATTTTATCTCCAGTGGGGACATGCCATGTCAAGCTTAGATTCAAACTGGATTCGTAAGGAAACCTTGAAGACTTTCTTTTGCAAAGGTTTCATTTGCAAGCAATGCTTTTCTTACAAGGCCAATGTGAGTAGTTTACAGCAGTGATTCCCAACCTCTGGGCAGAGGTACTGCAGGTGGGCCGCAAACATATACTTTTAAAAGCTTTTAAAATAGGAATACATTTTTTGTTCAAAAAAACTATAAAAATTAGGCCTGTCTTTGGAAGGTTCGAAGGTTCGTTCGGTCTCCAGACCTTCGGAGGTTTTGAAGGTTTGTCATGTGACAATCACATCTTTTTTTTCTCTCTTGTTGATAGAAATTGGCTGTATTCAAAACTGCATACTACCTCTACTACACGTACTACATACCAACATTTCAACATTACTGAAATGTTGGTATGTAGTACGTATAGTATGGGTAGTATGCGGTTTCAAATACAGCCATTGACTTCAGATGTCACTCGTAGTTTATCTACATTAAAACATTTGATTTGTATAATGCCCATTACTTAAATAAAAGTTGTGGAATATAACAAAGTTAAAAACCGTTGTGTCAGCAGGTATTGGACTAAATTAAATTTAAACAATGTATTTTGAAAATGTACGATTACACTGATAATTTAACTTTTTTTTTCTGAAAGAGTACTATCCCCATCTATCAGCATGCATGTGGACCACTCTGTGTTATTCTGCATTATTGTTTCTTTATCTGCCATCATTGTGCAATATAATGCAAACGTAGAAAAACTAAACAAATGTCTCGAAAAACTTGTGCTGTTTGGGATTTTTTGCTAAATGCACAGAAGACACCCAAAAAGTTGAATGTAAGCTGTACAACTGAAAAGTGGTATATCATGGAGGAACTACCAATCTCCGGGTCATTTAATCAATGTACATTTAAATTAGTATGCATAATTTATTAGGATTAATGGGTCAATTGCAACGAACTGAAAGCAGCGCACTAACTGGAGATGATCCCATGGTTAGTAAGCAGCTCCATACTAAGTTCATTGCAATTTACCCATTATTATTATTATTATTATTATTATTATTATTATTATTATTATATACTGAAAAATATATAATGTTGACAAAACCTGTAGAAGGGAGTCTTTTTCTTTAGTTAACCCAACTATTAAGGTTACTGTGTTCCAGTGTCTTTTGTATTTACTACTTTCAGTATAGTTGTCTTTTCTTAATGTTTCTGAACCCAGGGGGTTTATTCATCAAGGGTTTTACACCGTTTTAATATCGATTCGTTATTTCCGACACAATTTTCTCTATTGAATAAAATACAAATTAAAGATAACATGCATACATCACCACACATACAGTTTATTAAGAGTAAAGTGCTTTTACTGGAAGGTTAACATGTTTCATGCAAGTTAAATCAATAGCCTACCTACAGTGAGGGAAAAAAGTATTTGATCCCCTGCTGATTTTGTATGTTTGCCCACTGACAAAGAAATGATCAGTCTATAATTTTAATTGTAGGTGTATTTTAACAGTGAGAGACAGAATAACAACAAAAAAATCCAGAAAAACGCATTTCAAAAAAGTTATAAATTGATTTGCATGTTAATGAGGGAAATAGGTATTTCACCCCTTTGACTTAGTACTTGGTGGCAAAACCCTTGTTGGCAATCACAGAGGTCAGACGTTTCTTGTAGTTGGCCACCAGGTTTGCACACATCTCAGGAGGGATTTTGTCCCACTCCTCTTTGCAGATCCTCTCCAAGTCATTAAGGTTTCGAGGCTGACGTTTGGCAACTCGAACCTTCAGCTCCCTCCACAGATTTTCTATGGGATTAAGGTCTGGAGACTGGATAGGCCACTCTAGGACCTTAATGTGCTTCTTCTTGAGCCACTCCTTTGTTGCCTTGGCTGTGTGTTTTGGGTCATTGTCATGCTGGAATCCCCATCCACGACCCATTTTCAATGAGCTCGATTTTGGTCTCATCTGACCACAACACTTTCACCCAGTTCTCCTCTGAATCACTCAGATGTTCATTGGCAAACTTCAGACGGGCCTGTACATGTGCTTTCTTGAGCAGGGGGACCTTGCGGGTGCTGCAGGATTTCAGTCCTTCACGGCGTAGTGTGTTACCAATTGTTTTCTTGGTGACTATGGTCCCAGCTGCCTTGAGATCATTAACAAGATCCTCCCGTGTAGTTCTGGGCTGATTCATCACTGTTCTCATGATCATTGAAACTCCACGAGGTGAGATCTTGCATGCAGCCCCAGACCAAGGGAGACTGACAGTTACTTTGTGTTTCTTCCATTTGGGAATAATCGCACCAACTGTTGTCACCTTCTCACCAAGCTGCTTGGCGATGGTCTTGTAGCCCATTCCAGCCTTGTGTAGGTCTACAATCTTGTCCCTGACATCCTTGGACAGCTCTTTGGTCTTGGCCATGGTGGAGAGTTTGGAATCTGTTTGATTGATTGCTTCTGTGGACAGGTGTCTTTTATACAGGTAACGAGCTGAGATTAATCTCAGCTCGTTACCTGTATAAAAGACACCTGGGAGGCAGAAATCTTGCTGATTGATAGGGGATCAAATACTTATTTCTCTCATTAACATGCAAATCAATTTATAACTTTTTTGTTGTTATTTCTTTGTCAGTGGGCGAATGTACAAAATCAGCAGGGGATCAAATACTTTTTTCCCTCACTGTATATATAAACCGTGTTCTTGTAAAAATAGATTAAAACACGATTACTGTTCAACACATTTTACACTACAAGGGGATGTTTTATTTTGTTTATATGGATTAATTGTAAAAAAAAAAGGATTTCATTCAATTCTATACACTTACTAGCTAATGTGACATCATAGACAAATTATGCAAATGTATTTAAATTTATTTTATAATGAGTTTTTGAATGGCTTTTGTGGGTAGTGGGACTCAAAGATTAATGATGTTGATCAAGTGGGCCTTGGAATGGAAAAGGTTGGGAAGCCCTGGTTTACAGTATCATTTGCGAGCAAAACATCCATTTGCTGTAGCGATTATCATTTAATTTGCTGATAATTATTGATATTTATTTTACCATTCCATTCAACATTCTTATACTGTAATATCAATGCCTAGTATTTATTAAAGTATTGTGACAGTCACGGACAGTCGGATCCGCCCAGGCTCATCAATATGCGGAAGGCCCGCAGGGCCTGATGGTAAATGGACCCCCAACTGTAACTACTTGTTCTTTAACTGTAAAAATGTGAGTTCACCCCTTTTTGTGTTCTGTCATAAGTGTATCTGTACATTTCCCTTTAATGTTGATCTCCTTCTCTCCCCTGAGTTTGTCCGCTTTTGTCAGAGAACCCCCCCTTATTCTTCTCTATTGCGGGAGTTCTTTCCACTGCCAGTTCTGCCTTTGTAAAGGTGAAACCTAGGAGCAAGTGAGAAATAAAGAGCACGGTTTCCCTTCACTCAGTGTCAGAGACTTACTTGCTTACTCACGAAGCTATTCTGTTACAGTATTACTTGTTGTGGTTGTACTCCAACTTGTTAATTGAGCACACAGAGACACGAATTCATTTAAACTTCTGACATCTTGTAGTGTCTTCAGTACAGAGATACACACTGCATTCGCTCTTACAGATTCAGACACCAAAACATATATGACATTACTGTATGGTACAAGACTTACACTTATTTTAATTTGCCTTATTAATCTACCGATTAATCAACTGATTCCCATTGATTAACCGATCAAATATTTTAATTGACTGACAGCCCTACTAAAAATATAATTCACATGCAACTGCGGTTTGGTGATCTGCATTTGATCAGATATGTAGCCTATATGTAAATTAAGCCTACAAGCAAGTAATGAGCAAACAGTTCAGTAGACATAGGGCAGGATTAAATAAAAAATGTTCGCAAGCTGCCATCACGAAAAGTTGTGGAAGAGTCGTAGGAGGGAAGCTCAGCTTCTCACTGAATTGAATCTAAAATATGAGGACCTTCGAACGGGGATGAGACGCGTTTTGCTACGTGGTTTCCGAGATGGGCGGGCAGCGCGACGGTGCTAATCACAGTGTTTGAAATTGAAAAGAAACCGGAGGGCAGAGGCAGTGAGGGCGCATGAAGGGACATGAACACAATTATTATTATTATTATTATTATTATTATTATTATTATTATTATTATTATTATTATTATTGGCAGATGCTGTTGGCGTTATTTATTACTAGTGGGTAGATCAGTGCTGATGTTTAGGTGAATAACAGATAAAGATACTGGCTGGCATTAAATGTGCCCTTTTGTTGGATATACCAATCTGGAATATACTGTTTGTTCACTAGTGAGTGCTTTTTCTCATTTTAAAATTGAAAGGAACACAGACCACCTTTTCTGTTACATGTTAAACTAATGCCAAATATATCATGCATGGAAACACTATATACATAACGTTGTGAGTACGAGTGAGGTTTAATATTTACCCGATAGTAGGTACTGCTCCCATGAAAGATCTATTAAGGAAACCATTTTTAAGACATCAAATATTTCTCAGAACAACGAACAAAGTAACAGCAGAATAAACAAACGAGTGAATTAAATAAGTCATGAACAAATACTTAAAAAAATAGCTGAAATGAACACTGACACATTGATGAACAAAACATAATATAACATGACATTCAATATCAACATATTGCACGAACAACGGGCAACATTTCAGTTGTATGGATGAGAATACAGATAAATACAGAGAGAAAATAATAAATAAATAAATGTTGAAATAAATGTTGAAATAAATAAAATAATAAATGTTGAAATACAGAAATGTCTATTTATTTATTTATTTATTTATTACGACATTTATATATTTATTTATTCATTCATTTATTTCAGCATGTATTTCAACATTTATTCATTTATTTATTTCAACATTTATTTATTTATTCATTTATTATTTTCTCTCTGTATTTATTTTTATTTTTGGCATGGATTATCCTCCATATTAGACAACTTCGAATCTATCTAAAACTAGAGCATCTGCGCATTTCTTTTCTTGAAGTAAATGGGACCACGCCCACTGTATTGTTGGGCGGGATTAACTACAACTTTAACCAACCGCTAATAGCAATCTACAAAACTGTATTTCATGGCATTTACATAAAAAGTAAGAAAGTACCTGCTAACTACAAATGAAACCGCAACTGAGTACAGTGGTGTAGTTTTCTAGTAGTGGCTGTGTAAAGTCCCTCGCTTGTGCAAGAAAAGAGCTGTGAGAAGGTCGTTTTGCAGCACACATTTATACATTTCCTGCCTAGTTGGTAAATACATAAATGTCCCTGTAAATGTATACATTTACCGTTTTCACACATTTACTGTAACATATACATATAAGATATAATTAAGATTGGACTTAGATGCTGCTGACAATTCTCCTGATCAAATGGCAGTGTAGCTGCAACAGTTGCTGCACTGATCCAGATCACATGTACCAATGTATGTGATCAGAAATGGCAGTGAAAAAAAAACAACAGTATACATATTTCATATACCATTATTTTTACATACAATTACTGTTTTATACAGCTGGGTTTTTACTAGAGCATTCTAGTAAACAAGTAAGTACCTTGCTCAAGAGTACAACAGCAGTGTTGCCCACCTGGGATTAAACCCATGACCTTCTGCTCAGCTGTCCAGAGCGCTAACCATTACTACACACTGCTGCACATGTTAAAGTGTAATGCTGTAATGTTAGAAGTCAGTTTTTTGGGGTGTCAAATTCATAATGAGTTACTCACATATGGATGTTTTGGGGCTTTCATTATTGGAGACTTCCAGAAGTGACAAGCAGAGTGGTTACAGTATTTTCTACTGAGACATATGCTCAAATTAAATTAAAACTTTATCTCACCTGCCAATTGCAAACTACATTCATACACATATTGATGTTTTAGTGGGAAAAATAAAAATAGTAATCATGAAGGTGAGTTTGAGATATGAGCTTCAAACTGAAAAGGCAAATTACAAGAAATTGAACCTGGACTTAAAAATCAATGAACTTCATGATTTTACATATGTGCTTTTTTGTTGTTATTTTCAAAATCTTATTTTCAAATGCTTTATAGCAACTTTCAGTTCACAGATACATATAATCCATGTGTTCTTACAGTAATAGTAATAAACCTGCTGAAATTACATTAAAAAATAATTATTATTGAGCAGCACAAACTTCCATCATATTGATTTAAAAGGAGTGTATTGTAAGCTTTATTTTAACAAAGGCAGTGATACATTCTCTAATCATTCCACATAAATGTTGGGCTGGATTAAATCAAAACTTAGTTGTGGTTTCATTTTTAGTAAGATGACACTTTCTTCTAATCATAAATGTAACTGCTATGATGTATAGGTTTGTAGTTTGCTATTAGCAGATGGGTCAAAGTTTTGATTTAATCCAGCCTGTTGTTCATTTAGCAGTTCAGAATTATATTGTATAACTGCAGCCTCAGTTGTAACTCATCAGTTCTTAATTAGGAATTAAGTGTAGAATATATGTATTGATATAGTTATTGTGTATGGGTAAGGGATGAATGAACATTTATTTGTTAGCAAACAAAAAAAACAGAAAATATCTATATTTACATAGACACTGCACTCTGGAACCCAGTTCTCATGCCACTTTAGTGGAAAATTACAGCTTCCTGGCCATTTTCTCAGCTTGACTTGCATCCTTAAGTGGATTTATCTGCAAATCATAATTATTTTCTTCATACCGTGGTTTAATGGATGTTCCTATGGAGATAAAGGACATGTTTCTATTCATACATTTATTGCAAGCGGGAAATAATTACCAATTTCACTTTTTTAATGCTTTATATTATTATTATTAATAACAATAAATGCAAACATTATTTCAGCCATTTTATCAATCAAAAAACATAGTATCAGCAGTCCTTTCAGCATTCCTTCTGTGTACTTTAGTTCTATTAATGTACTTTCTATTAATAAGGCACGTAAGTGTTGTGGGCTTTCTGGATGCCTAAAGAGAGAGGATTTATGACACCCAACAAGGAAAACAAAAGAACCAGATGCTGTAGTAAATGGTGGAGAAGGAAAACTGCAAAGGCACTGCTGTGGCAAGATCTTAATAACTAACTAGTAGATTATCTGCTTGTTCATACTAGGAGAAGCTACACAATTCCTAAATGTTTCCACATAAAAACAAATAAACAAACAAAAACACACAGTATTTATAAGATAAATTATATTCCTTAGATTATCTATAAAATGAAGTTTCCTCACATGTCTATGACTAAGGCTCAGAGGAAGTTGCAGTTTCAGACAGTTTGCACAGATGGTGACCACCCTCAGTCAACATTCTCATAAAAATGGGTATGAGACTTTTTTCTTCTTCTTTTTCAATGTATACAGACAGATAAAAGGTTGGAGTGTAAAAGTGTTTAAGTAGGCAGAGGTTGTAAAAAAAAGAATAATCACTATTCACTGCTTGCACAATTCTTTCTGCCTTGTTGAACTTTATTAAATTCTGTCTTTCTCTATCCTTCTGTCCCCCTTTGTCATCCACTGCTCATGCGAAGCTCACGGTATTTTGTTTGGTGGATAATTAAAAAGATTACACCAGTGATGATACCCAGGGCACCAGAGTGTTTTCTGTTATGTTTTGTTTTTTGTGATGATTGGGGTAAAGATTGATCGAAGTTGAAGACAAATTGTTAGATTTTAAAATATCAGAGAGGGATTTGTACAATATTCTAAATTAACATGTGTATTGTTCATAAACACATAATAAAAAACATTACATGCAATGACTAATAAACTAGAACGTATTAATGAACCAATGTTTAGCAAGCTTCAACTTGCATTGAGGACACATTGATGACACTTTTCATAATCACAGTGAATTATCAGTAGCTACAGGGTTCCATATTAATAAATTAGTATTTTGTATAAATCAGTTATTAAGTCAATAGAACATGTTAGGATATGAAATCTTAGTGTAATTTTACAAAGGAAATACATTCTTCCAGCATAGTCATCGGTGATCTACCTATATTCCCTCATCAGTGTGGTTTTCCAAGTCTCTACTACAAGAAATTCAGAGGTCAAATGAAAAAGGATGTCCAAATGTTTTTTTGTGAATGGTGATGTGAATTGATGTGTGTTGCATTAACCCTAGAAGCACCCACAGGGGTTATTTTATACCTCAAGGGTTCAAAAATGTCAGAACCCTGAAACCGTTTTTTCAATCTTTCTGAAATTTTAGGACTTTGTCAAGAAACTAGTTCCAAACAAAAAGACAAAATTTACTATGATTTTTGTGTTAATGTGGAGGACTGTAAAAATGTTCTCTTGTGTGTCCATTTTGATCACTAGGAAAAAAAACAATACCGCCTACAGGAACTTTACAACTTTGGAATGCTTTGGGCTATCATTTGGTTCCAAATGCATATGAAAGATTGGATTCTCATTTTGGTTTATGAACATCAACTGGACACTAAATATCTATTTATACACTACATGGGCAAAAGTATATGGACACCACTTCTAATTAGAGGATTCGGCTATTTCAGCCACACCAATTGCTGACAGATGTATAAAATCAAGCACATAGTCATGTAATCTCCTTAGACAAACACTGGCAGATGAATGGGATGTAACTGAAGAGCTCAGTGACTTTCAACATGGCACCGTCATGTGCTGACAGAACATAACTGCTGAATTGATATAGCATGAGAGCTGTTTGAAGACCTAAATGTCTACTGCATTTTGATGTACTCAAAATAAATTGTCAAAAGAATAAGAACAATCATCTTGGACTTGCGTCGCTCCTTGCTGTTGACCACTCTCCCACGTTTACTTTGTGACAGTTGCAAATTAGCCTTGGCCAGAAACCCTGTATGCATTGCATCTATACTGTGTTTTTAACCAGTAACAATGTATACTGCATTGTACATTATAAAATAATAAATTAATAAATAAAAACTGTGGATCAAGAATAGATTAATTTGCTTGTCCAGAAACTTGACTTGGATCACTAAGAACACCTCTGGAATTAACTGCAAAGGTGAAGTAGGAGGATAACACAGATAATAATGTATTGCACTGAGTTTGTGCTGTCAAAGGAAGAATCCCTCTGGCAGCATGTCAAAAGGTCAAGGAATGGCCTACTGTCTATTAAATACATTTGCTATGTGCTTCTTGTCCTATTACTTTGGGTAAAATAGTGGATGGCCAAACTTTAGTTAAAGAGCATAAATTTAAGAGTCTGCATCATTCATTATAGTACATATATTGTACACAAATAAATGTATACAGAGGATTGATGGGTGACTTAAAGAGTACTCTAGTTGATTTAAGAGTTATTTATTTACAGTTCAAATTTGACTGGTTAGGTAAGTGTTATATATAGAACAATATGGCTTAACTCAGTTGCCCAAGGAGAAGGGCCTTTTTTGACAAAAAGCTCAAATTTAGCTCAGATATTTTTGATCATCTGTTTATTCCCAACAGCTCTTAAAACTTTTATAAATCCAACAGACATCTGTGATCTCAGTCTGGAAGCATGTTAGTACTTTTTGAGTGGCAAGCAATTGGCTATCTACAATACAGAATACATAAATGTTGTGTTTACATCCAGAAACTTTTATTTAAAAAAATACTATATATTTGTATGAAATTAAGCTATATTCAGGTAGAAGGACATTGTTCCCATTCAAAACTCAGCAGGCTAGCCACAGGTTTCACAATTGTGCAGCAATCTCAGGAAACTCTGTCTGACTTCAAATTCTATTGGGCCAATTTTGCACCCACCACTTGGGGAATCCTGGTGACAGTCAACTAAATTACATAGCACATATTTAAACTACCTATATATATATATATATATATATATATATATATATATATATTATAGTGCCTCATCTGCACTCCAAGAAGAAGCATTTTAATATTAAGAACTAGTGCATTTTCACATTTACTTAATGTTTAGGGGACTGTAATTAAAACACAATACACAAATCAATTGGGATCTCATCTTGGTACTGTATTTGAGTATCTCCAGAGAAGTTTCATAGTACTACATTAACACTTATACATCCTATCATCTGTACTATGTGTTTGTTGTCTTAGTGCCACAGCAATAACACTGGTTTTATTCATGGGAGGACAATTAGAATGCAGAAACATAAAGGGGAAAAAAGACTAAAAGAAAACAGAATCTGGTAACCCAGTTCCCTTATCTATCATTCACTCTGATAACCTTCCATAGGCCTAACCCAAACACAAATTTAAGTAATAATCTCAAAAAAGGCTGTAGGCCCACATTTCTACAGACAGTGTCAAACTCAACCAACTGGGGTTGTATCATCTTACTATTTATAAATTATAAGAGTATTTTGATGTCTGTGTTAAATATCTAAAATAGTCTAAAAACCAAAGTAACTTTGAGAAGAATATTCCTAGCAGGAAACATTTACTACTGTATCATCTTAACTCTTTTTACAATCATCTCTGTGTGTAGGCAGGGGAGAATTGGAAATAAACAAAAATACCCAATCTCCAATTCAAATATGACTATAAGTGTACATAATACATACAAAAATAACTGTTCATAATAATGAATAAATAATTAAATTACATTAAAGGTTGTGTTTGGAAATAAAGGCAGATTCTTAATTTCTCCTTTTCTTTTTTGAGCATGTGTGAGTTAAAAGTCATGATACGAAGACAGTGCTTTAAAAGCCTAATTATACATGGCAGCAGAGTGTAAAGGACACTACAGAGCTACCATGCAGGGCAACAAATCTTTTGCGGGTTTGATCAAGGAATCATTTCATTACTCTGCTTTTTTCCTCAGAGCTGGCTAATGTCATTGTCCCTAATTGTTCTCTCATCCCACCCATTGACTGAAGGATCCTCCATGCACTCCAGGGCAGCAATTGGCTAAGAGAGAAGGAAGAAAAAGCAAAGAGGCTTAGCATACCTCAGTGGTGCAGATTAAATGTCTCTAAAAAGATGCCCACTCAGACGTGCCAATTTTGCCTTTATGTTCGCCTAGCAACATTGATTTAATTATGGTATTCCATATCACCAGATTGAAACCTGAAAAAGAGGGGGCAGAGGTTGGGGTTGGGGGCTAAAGTATGAAGAATAAACATTACAAAATAAATATTATTTGCTAGTATGACCAACAATTTGTAATTACACTAGTTTCATATTATTATTTTAAAACTACACACAATTACAGTAACATTTGTGCAAGGCTTTGCTTAACCCACTTTAAATGGCTATTAAGTCCCTCTACCACCAGATTTTATCTGCACAATCCAGTTGATCAGTCGCAAACAGATAGAATGAAAAAATATGTCAGTAGGCCCCTTAACTTATGCAGTTATAAAAATGTGGCCTGTATGTTATTTTGGTGGGTGTCCAACTACACTCTATGCTAAGCTAGCAGAAACGTTTAACCTTGGTAAATTTGGAAAATAAATTAATTGTGTCCACACATAGTTTTAGTGCTGTTGTCCTGCAAATTCTAAAAGAGCAGTTCTTAGCAGGGCAATAATATCTGGGGTTACAAAAACATTCTTTCATTTTAGATTTAGATTCAGGATACAATTTTTGATAGATCTTGTATCTACTGATAGAGAAACATAGCTAGTTAAAAGCATGAAATGTATGCTAACAAGTCAGGTCCCTGATAACAGGTCCTTGGTTTTATATCTCATCCAAAGGGTCAGTACAAGTAGGTTCAGTGTCTTGCACAGGGAGGAATACTGAGAATCAGTCAAGGTCTAAACTGGGAACTTCCTGGTAATAAGGCCAAGTTCTGGACCCCTGATACAATGTAACCAGCTTGCTTGACATAACACTGAAACACAAATAGTGCCAGTTTATGCCTGTCCTACCTTAAGACCTACCTTATTGTTAGTATTAGTAGTAGTACTAGCAGTAGTACTACTTAGGGTTGCATAATTCTGGGAATATTTAAGGTGGAAACTTCCTTTGGGAATTAATGGGAAAATATGGGAATTATCAGGAATACAATTGAAGTGTAGAGGTTATTTGCATAAACTGTATTTACCATGTCATATGCAGACAGAAACTTAAATATTTTACCTTATCATAAGCAGATCATTGCAAACCCTTATAACAGAAATACAGAAATCAACAATTTAGTTCCCTCCACATGAATCTGTAAAATGACAGTAGCCTTATGCAAAGTGTGTTTATATAAAGCATATCGACATTGAAGGCAGTAACCATGTTTTACCTGAAATGACTACTGATGATAAAAATAATAACTAGAAGTTGCATGCAACTTTTAAGCCTTCAAGCTATATCAGTAGGCTTCAGATTTTAGCATGCCTTTGCGGGTGGAAAGCTTGTATGGCTGAATGTATGCATTTCTCTGTTAATGGATTGTAATTTAAAGATTGAAGTTTGAATGCTTGTGTTATTCTAGGCCAGTGGTCTCCATCCCTGGACCTGGAGAGCCCCAATCCAATTTATTTTATAGGTTACACTAAATCATACATTTCTAAATAATGTGAACACGTCAGTTAAAGATATATATATTAGGGCTGCCGCAATTAACCCTATTCATCAACTAATTAATTGATCGATGATCAATATTTTCTGTTTTATGGAGCAGATTTAATTTATTTTCTGTAATAATGACTACCAATTATACGGTTAACACTAGAAGTGAAGACGTTTTGAACTGCCTACAAGAGGATCATTTTAACCAATTTTAAACTCTGTGGCATAATAATGAAAGTATTTAAATGGAAATATGAACATAAAACATTTAAATTATTGGTATAAATAACATCAAAGCTTTTGTTTGCTAAACTCGTACACTACAGTCAAAACTAATAAATTTGCGTTGTAATTGCTCTCAGTGTCCACTCAATCTGACTACAGTTATAAGAAGCATGTGTTTTTTAAGCACATGAAAGTGAGGTAGAGATTGCGGCAACTTAAAAAGTTTATATATTATATATATATATATATATATATATATATATACATATGTTCTATGGTTGTACAATAAGTGAATGTAATCCTGTTTACTAATGCTTATGTGGAGAATGTAAAGTATAAGTATTACATTTAAATGTGGTATTAAAATACTATGATGCTGAAAAGCAATTCAGGAGGGATAAAACAAAACAATAAACTTGTATTGTTTAAGAACGTGTCTGTTGTATTTCATTATGGCACCACAAATCGCAACATCCTGTAATGCAATACCCCAATAATATTTATATTTCAACATATGTATTGATTTGTATTTTGGCACTAGAAAGCTTCCATACTCCATGTATATTTGTGTAAAATGTTTTGGTTAGATTGTTCTACTTTCAAAATCCTTGACTGGCCATGTTACCATCCACAGACTCTCTAAGTAAACACAATAATATATATATTTAAATGCACTGGTTTACTAAACCACCTTTCTTCCTTATCTACCAGGATTGAGGTACTAAATAAATAAATAAAGAGCTTTGTCTTTTTTTTTTATTATTGTCAGCTCCCTCTTCTGAATTGTCATGCAGTGAACTGACAGTACTACAGGAGAAGCCAGAAATCAAATTTGTAAATGACAGAGTAAAACATTCCTTCCTACATCATGCAATTTTCTTTCAGCTTTTGTGATAAATGAGAAATGGCCACTGTGACCGCTGAAGATTGTTTGTTCCCTAAGATGGAAAGCAATTTGTTGCCAGTTCAGTGTCTGGTCAGTAATATAACAGTGTACCTATGAGCTGAGGAAGAGTGTTGGTAAAAGTACTGCACATACACACACACACAAAGGGAAACAAGCAACTGGATTCAGCAATTTCTAGCTTATTTGACATCCGTATTGATACACTCTGCAGGATGACTGCATTTATATGTTTAATTAGAAAGTGATTGTGTGCCAACAGCCAATCAGTTTCCAGATCTAGTGGGCATCTAACGATAATGCCCACTGGAATGGTGAAATGCACAACTGTAAATTCAATAGAATTAAACAAATACATCTATACACACATATACCAGCTTAGCAAAAGCAAAAGATACTCCAACTAGTGTATAAGAGAAACAACTGTTCAGCTACTTTCTGACAGACATTTGTGCGGCTGTGAGCTGGGTCTCGCCGCACACCTTTATTCGGTTCTACAGGCTGGAGGTGACGGGACCCTCTATTGGGAACCTGATGTTGGCTTCAGTTGAGCCTCAGTAGCCTATAAGGCACAGGCCCCTGGCATTTTTTATCCCTGTCTGCCCCTGCTAATGCATCCTGGTGATTACTGTCGGTAAAGTTACGTAGAACTGCTTCCCTTCCTACCGGACTATGCCTTGTATAATAGTTTGTTCTTTATTGTAACTATTGTTATTTTGGCAGGGGGGTGTGTGGTTTTTCATGCTGTACCCCACCTTTGTACATAGTTCCTTGGCCAGCAGGTCTGTGGCCCGGCCCTGGGGGCTGCTGCTGCTGTGCCCAGCAGAGGGCAATCGACCTGGCTCTTGTTGCCCTGCTGTGTAAATGTTTGTTAAGTAGAGCACCTGTTGCCTGCTAGCTGCTGGACAGCAGTTAGCAACTTGCTCCTGTGTTGCACGAGGATGCATGAAGTGGCTCCTGTATCCCGCGGTGTATATAGTTGATTGGAATATGCAGTAGAGTTTGTCCGCTCCTTACTGTTGAGTGAGAGAATCTGCTACTGTTGTTAGTGGAAAGTACATATATGCCCTGTTATGTATATAGTTCCATTCTATATATTGTTGTCAAGCAGTGGCTATCCCAGACTGGTTAGCCTGCTGTGTGTGTCGAGCACAGGGTACAAGAGTGTACACCTGTGCTGATATGGTGCTGTGCTAGTATTGGGGGCCCTGCTTCTTGCTTTGCTGGTAGAGCAGGAGGCCGCTGCTGCTATGCTACAAAGAGTGCATAAGAATTACTTTGCTACTCCGTTTTTTACACCATTCTGAATTATTCTTCCCAGTTCAGCGTGACTGCGGTCTTCTGTGGCTTCTATTTAGAGTTGGTAAGGCTCCTAGTAGGTACGTCTCAGGGCAGGCTCTCTTACCAGCTTGCTGCCTTATTCCTTGTGATGATTTGGTTATACAGTAACCCCTCCCCCTTGGGCAGTGCTTCCAGAAAATAATAGGTTGCGAATGCAACCATGGTTATCTGAGAAAGCACTGCCCAAGGGTTGCAAGGTCGGAGTTTAAGCTCCAGGCAAAAAGAGGAAGTGCCTGTGCAGACTGTGCTTTTATACTAACAGGAAGTGGGAAGGGTCCTATTAAATGACAGATACAGGGGCCAATGGCAGCTTTGATAGACAAATGTCTTCAATACTTTCCAGTGGATGTGGGCAGTGCTTCCTTTCTTAGATTGCATTCACAACCAATAATTTTTAAGTTTATTAAATTAAAAAATAAACATATACATTTTCTAATAGCACTCTTAATGTGTGCTCTTACATTTGATAGTTGACCACAACTGATGTTATGCATCCCAAGCCGAAGGGCTCTATTGCTTAAATAATATTTAGGTACTCAACAGAGTTCACATCACCAACTTTCCCTGTACATACTTCTTTTAACACAACAATGATCACAAAAATCTTATATAGCGCTTTTCCACCGACAAAGAGCCAGTGCTCGGCCTGGGAACCAGCTGATCTTTTTGCGAACCACCCGCTTTTCCACCAGATTTGGAACCAAATGCTGACATCACTCCAAGCATGGAGTAGAAGTGGAGAAACACCCGGCAATAATAATCAGCACCGAGGCGACTGCGTCTTTAAACCCTATTTAACAACACAATCAAACTCATTGTAAAAAGCAAAACAAAAAACGCAAATGTAGACAAGCACAAACGAAAATACAACTATACGAATATGCTAAGATAACTCAGCCTTTTATTTTTATTTATTTTTATTGATGCATTAAGGGATTTACACTGATTCCATTTCAGACACTTTTACTGTATTGAATAAAATACAAGTTAATGAGTTAACATGCATTCGTCACCACGAATATATATATGAATATACTTTGTATGAGTGGATACATTTTCATTCCTTTTGTGGCGTATTTTTACTTTTATTCTTGTTTAAAAAACAATGCCTATAGGCTAGCCTATTGATTATGAATGCGGTTGTTTTGGGGGTATTTGCGGCGCAGTCTTGGGCAGATCAATAAACTGTCAGACGATCTCAGGTGATGTTAATGGTTTGATGGGAAATTGTGCTTATTGATGAAGTCTGTGATGATGGTCCAAAATCACCGTTACATTGTCCCTGTTGCCAGACACGCAGCAATGCTCCTATGTTTTGAAGT
This sequence comes from Amia ocellicauda, assembly GCF_036373705.1. Taxonomy (NCBI): domain Eukaryota; kingdom Metazoa; phylum Chordata; class Actinopteri; order Amiiformes; family Amiidae; genus Amia; species Amia ocellicauda. The sequence goes on along the minus strand of NC_089859.1, from coordinate 38,121,002 downwards.
CACCCTGGATATAGCGTCCACTAAGAAATATATAATAATAATAATAATAATAATAATAATAATAATAATAATAATCCATTGTCAGCACTGCTTCCGTGTGAGCACAAAGGGCATGACTGTAACAGATCTTACTGTGTATTTGATCTTCTCTTACTGTAGAATATGTATGTTTTGTGTAATTCGCCCTGTGCTAAAAAAATAATTTATTCATAAATTATTAATCATGCGCAAACCAACCCAGGACACATGACTCGCAGGGGCGCTGGATTCGGCGTAACACTGGACCAGTTAATGACCAGTTCATTAACAAACAACATTTCTGTCCAATCTATAGTCGCATTAAGTCTCCATCATCATAATATCGCTGTAATACGTCTTTCCTGTCACAGAAGCTGCGCTCAGTCATTTTCATTGCTGCTATTTGCCAACTCCTAACAAGTTATTGACCTGGTGACACCATATTGTTATGTCACTCTAGCGTCTCTCTCTGACAGACCGCTGTTTGCTGCTGATTTCGCTCATTTTTAATCAAAACTCTCCTCACTGCTCGCGTCTCTGTTGGCATTTTAAAAATGGCGGCTGCACTCCAGCAAATAACTTTTTGTGGAGACGTCTTTACCCCGCCCCCCGGCCCCTGACGTCACTGGTTGTTAGGTTCCAGACCAGCAAGTTTTTGGCGCCAGAAAAAGTGGCGGCATGGAGCCGGTTCTTTTGCAGTGGAAAAGCAAAAAATGGTTCCAAATTAGGCACCGGCTCCTTGTCGGTGGAAAAGCGCTAATAGACACCTGCACAGTTATCAGAATGTTTACCTATTGGATTATGCATTGTCATGTCACTTCACACATGGGAACCATTGGTTTAACACAGGGCTGAAGATAGAGGATAAAGACATAACTGATGAATCAGGAAGATGTACATAGAACTAAAAGGACAATTATGAGAAAACTAATTGAATGCAGTACCATAAAAGCAAAAAAAAAAAAAAAACATTTGCTTGTTTAAAAGGTTTAAAGCCAAACTTATACTACAATGTTGTTTTTATTTGATTATTCATCATGTTTTTTAGTAGTCAGGTATGGTGTTTTCTGGGGGGTTGCACATTATTTATTTAATGTCATCCCCTTGACAAACTGTGCAAAAATCTTAATACATGGGGCAATTATGAAAACCATCAAATGTGCAATGCTGTGGGCCATTCCATTTTTGCATACAGAGCCTTCCATAGACCAATAACTTTTTGAAATGGTTCCTTTTCATTTTGGTTCTTATTAAGTTTGGTACATTCTTTGCCCATTTAAAAGCTTCTAGACCTAATCATATAACTAAGGGTCACCCTCAGAAACCACAAATTACACCCTGCTGCTGCATTCATGAGTACGTTTTACTTGGTTTTAGACAGGAGACATCCTTAAATAGATTAATTTAAATAGATCAAGTTCTGTTTTTTGTTTTTTTAGTGGCTTAGTGTGTAAGTTCATACCCTACAAAAGGGTTTGTGTATCCTTCCTGATCCCCTTCAATTGTACATTCAGGAAAATGTTAACGAGAGGGCAATGATGTTTATTTAGGCCAAAACAAATGCTCACCAAAATAATTTATTTTCAGTCAGACTCAATAGAGGCCTATGGGTATTTGATTTTTTTTGTTTGTTTGTTCATTAAAGTACAATCAGTGCTCGAATTGAGGGGTAATGAGGGAAATGCCATTCCCTTTGGTAAAAAAAAAAAAATACAACCCTTATTACGTGATGTATAAAAGAGTCAAGAAAACTAGCAAATCCATAGGTGTTAAATATATACATACATATCTATGGCATTATATAATACAGGTGCATTGCAGTGTCAAGTCATTTGAGATGTGATGTAATTTAGATGTGACTGGCTTATCATTTGCTAATTTTGGAGCAGTCGTTTAAATGTCAGTTTCTTGCATTAACTGTTTACTAAAATGTCAAAGAGGAATGGTCAGTGTATTTCTAAAGACAGATACTTTTTTATATGTTTAAAATAAAAAGGCAAGAAAATATATTTTTAGGTGCATTCTTTGATTAAATCAAAAAGTACAACATCAAAATTTTATGTTCATGTTTAAAGATGCTTGTTGATTTTTTCACACATTTCTTATAGTTTATATATGGTTAAAAAATAAATTAACTGCTTGTCAGTAACTCGGATATAGAAATTAATAAAATATATATAATGCATGTTTTTTTTATTTAGATACATTTTTTAATAGCGGTGTCATGTTGTTTTAATGGCCACAGCAATCTTACTCATCATAAGTTTGGCTTGCAAAGGATAGAATAAGATGCTTAGTCAAACCATTAATTGAACAAATTAAGTCATCAGACATTTGCAGTTATTTTGAGGTTTACAATTTTCTTGAAAGCTGTAGCGTCTTGTTTAAACAACTGGTTCTGTTGAAATAAAAACCCAAACAGGTTGGAAAAAAGGCTGCTTTAAATTCTGAACCAATCAACACAATATTAAAACCTGCTAATGTCAGTTGCTTTTACTGTTAATAGGGGCCCACTTTTAAGTTTGTCAAAATGTTGATTTAGTTAGCTGCAAACACACTCTATTACAACACGTTTGGTAGTGCATATTTGAGATTAAAAAAAAATCAAAAAACAAGGTTCATGTTGACTATTAAGAGGAAATAATCAGATACCAAATTTGATCAATTTACTTATTTTGAGGGGTGAAGTATTACATAATGGGTTCTAGACAAACTCCTAAAATTAATCAATACAGTTGTGGTGTCAACAGCAGACTGTGAAAGAGGATTCAGACAGATGATTATTATTAACTGTGCAAAGTGTGCTTCCATGATGTTGTGAAGACATGGTTTTTGTAAAATGTGTTGGTCCTCCTCCTGAAAAAATGCTCTCCATGTTCTCATACCAAGAGTTGGTTGGCCAAAGTAAATTGTTTAGCAACAGATATGAAGGTCATGATTCAAATCATTAAAACTTGTTATACAGTGCATCTGGAAAGTATTCACAGCGCTTCACTTTTTCCACATTTTGTTATGTTACAGCCTTATTCCAAAATGGATTAAATTAATTATTTTCCTCAAAATTCTGCAAACAATACCCCATAACATGAAAGAAGTTTGTTTGAAATCTTTGCAAATGTATTAAAAATAAAAAACAAAAAAAGCACATGTACATAAGTATTCACAGCCTTTACCATGACAGTCAAAATTGAGCTCAGGTGCGTCCTGTTTCCACTGATCATCCTTGAGATGTTTCTACAACTTGATTGGAGTCCACCTGTGGTAAATTCAGTTGATTGGACATGATTTGGAAAGACACACACCTGTCTATATAAGGTCCCACAGTTAACAGTGCATGTCAGAGCACAAACCAAGCCATGAAGTCCAAGGAATTGTCTGTAGACCTCCAAGACTGGATTGTATCGAGGCACAGATCTGGGGAAGAGTACAGAAAAATGTCTGCAGCATTGAAGGTCCCAATGAGCACAGTGGCCTCCATCATCCATAAATGGAAGAAGTTTGGAAGCACCAGGACTCTTCCTAGAGCTGGCTGCCTGGCCAAACTGAGCGATCGGGGGAGAAGGGCCTTAGTCAGGGAGGTGACCAAGAACCTGATGGTCACTCTGACAGAGCTCCAGCGTGTCTCTGTGGAGAGAGGAGAACCTTCCAGAAGAACAACCATATTTGCAGCACTCCACCAATCAGGCCTGTATGGTAGAGTGGCCAGACGGAAGCCACTCCTCAGTAAAAGGCACATGATAGCCCGCCTGGAGTTTGCCAAAAGGCACCTGAAGGACTCTCGGACCATGAGAAACAAAATCATGTCTGGAGGAAACCAGGCACCGCTCATCACCTGGCCAATACCATCCCTACAGTGAAGCATGGTGGTGGCAGCATCATGCTGTGGGGATGTTTTTAGCGGAACTGGAACAGGAACTGGGAGACTATTCAGGATCGAGGGAAAGATGAATGCAGCATCCTTGATGAAAACCTGCTCCAGAGCGCTCTGGACCTCAGACTGGGGTGAAGGTTCATCTTCCAACAGGACAATGACCCTAAGCACACAGCTAAGATAACAAAGGAGTGGCTACAGGACAACTCTGTGAATGTCCTTGAGTGGCCCAGCCAGAGCCCAGACTTGAACCCGATTGAACATCTCTGGAGAGATCTGAAAATGGCTGTGCACCGACGCTCCCCATCCAACCTGATAGAGCTTGAGACGTCCTGCAAAGAAGAATGGGAGAAACTGCACAAAAATAGGTGTGCCAAGCTTGTAGCATCATACGCAAAAAGACTTGAGGTTGTAATTGGTGCCAAAGGTGCTTCAACAAAGTATTGAGCAAAGGCTGTGAATACTTATGTACATGTGCTTTTTTGTTTTTTATTTTTAATAAATTTGCAAAGATTTCAAACAAACTTCTCTCACGTTGTCATTATGGGGTATTGTTTGTAGAATTTTGAGGAAAATAATGAATTTAATCCATTTTGAAATAAAGCTGTAACATAACAAAATGTGGAAAAATGGAAGTGCTGTGAATACTTTCTGGATGCACTGTATGTAGAAATATGTAACATACAGTTTGAAAATCACTGGAATTAAATCTTTTGCACATACATAACTTCACAATTCAGAAAATGGGAAGACCAAAGTACTATAAATCTACCCAAAATGGCATATTTACCCTGACATAAATAGTATGGGATGTTCTTTGTCAAGTCTTAAAGGTTAACAAATGAAACTTTACCTTTAGTCTATTTCTTTGCCCACTTTAGGCTACATGAGTATTAAGGCTATAATTAACAACTGCTTTATTGCTTTCACAGTAGTAATTGCCTTGTATACCCTAGAGGTAGTGAAAAATAAGGAATCTTTAACCTTTTTTCTTATATTTGCTGCTATAGAGTGTTTGTTGCTCTGCAAGACTTAATGCATCTTCTAAATACCAAACACATTATTTAAACAATCTAATTTTTAATATAACTGAAAACTAAAACAATGTCCATCAAATTATCAGTTGGTGCAGGAAGAGAGATAATCAAGTAAAGTCTAAATTTGCATCACTACAACGAAAATGTCTTTGAAAATAAAATACCTCTAGTAATATCTCCATTCAATGTAAAGTCTCTGTATAAAAAGCACTGAGTTGTGTTTTTTTTTTTTTTTTCAGTTTTTGGATTGATATGACAGTACAAACATTTATCTCAGGAGTACAATTTTGAGTGCACATCAGTACAATAATATAAAAAGCTAGTGAAAAAAGGAAATATAGCAATACATAAATAAATAAAATAAACCTGATCCAGGCTAAAAAAATATTAATTAAGAAACCACATGGGCTTTCTGTGTCCATCATTTCAGACAGAGTGACAGTGTGAGTAAGTTTACCTCTTTAAGAAAAAAAAAAAAATCTTGGTATATAAGGGAGGGCAAGATTAATGTGGGCCAACTATGCTAGCATAAGGTCTCACCGTATAAGATGTATACAGTGCAAACATTGTGCGATAAGAATGAGTATGGTTCTCAATTATACAATATCTATATATATATATATATATATATATCTCTACAATTTGTATTTTCTTGCTCTATATGTGTTTTGAAATGTGTATATTTTGTCACTTCTGGTAAGGGTGTCTGTTAATAAATTAGTACAAATAATAATAATAATAATAATAATAATATTGAATACCATGGAGATTCAATACCATGGACCCCATTCTATGACACTAAATCTGGACACTCTGGACACTCAGGCAAGCCAGTTGAAGAGTCGCCTAAATCACCATAGTTAAGTATAGTTTTTTTCTGTCGTGTTTGCTATTTTAGTTAAGAGATATATTGATTTGTTTATGTGGTTACTTGTTTAGCTAAGAATTATGTATCTTGCACCTGTATTGTAGTAAGGGCATCGACTGTTTGTTAGTTAATTAGCAACTTACGTAGCATGCTTGACACACACTTTCTGAAAATCAGAAGTGGTTACATTGTAGGCTGTTATTAATTAGCATATATGTGTCCGGTACTGTCTTTGTCTGTATTCAGATAGAAAGCGGCCATTAATTGTGCTATTAGCAGTCCTGCATGGGAGGGATTGCCATCGTGAGAGCCTTGTGTCATTCAACACAACGTAGGTGTGCACTGTCCTAATTAGTTACAGGTGAAGTATTTAACAGCCCCCTGGGCCACTGCGCCAGCAGTCAGTGCCAGCAGCCTTCAGTGTCTCCCTTCCGAAGGGCCCCTTCTCCAAAGGGCAGGGACTCTAGCTGTGGGACTCACAAGGGCCTCATCTCCAAAGGGTAGGGACTCTAGCTGCAGGACTCCAGCAAGGAGAAGACTGCGAGGAGACGCCACACAGCAACAGCAAGAATCCATGATGATCTCTACGATTCCTGTCCTGCTCTTGTTTTCTTGGCGTACACCTGCACGCCATTGCTTCCCTAATCCCTCTAACCTCTTGGAACTCATCTCTTCCTTCTAGTTCTTTACCGTCCTCCCGGTCCACTCGCCTCCTTCCTGGATGAACTCGACTTTCTTCTCTCCTCCCTCCCCTCACTGTCCTCACCTACCATCCTCCTGGGAGACTTCAACGTCCACCTCTCCAACTCCTCCCACTCTGCCGGATTTCTTCCTCTCCTTCACTCTTAACTTCTCTCTCTCCCCTCCAATTGTGAGTGAAACCTTTGTCCAGCAGGGGGCTTTGAACTGTATTTTGACGAGACGAGACGGGGAGATTCCGGTTGACAGAGCTGCAGAGTCCTGGATCCTTGGAGTGGTCCGGAGGCCGAGGCAAGCGGAGATTGGGATGGACCGGGAGCGACAAGGGATCTAGCCAGAGGAGTTGGCGGACTCCTCACGGAGTGGGTCCCAACCAGAAGTCCGGCCGACCATCTATCCAGAGCCCGGCCTGACCAGGGCTGCTCCCCGCTGACGTCACCAGCCAGGATCCAGGAGAGGCCTCGGATCCCAGGGACCGGTCACAACGAACGGCGAACGGCCCTGAGGGAGGCCTCCTGGAGCCAGGGCCCGGACTTCTCCCCGCAAGGCCCGCTCCCTGCAAGATCCCCGGAGGTGGATGCTGCTCCCCAGCCAGGTGGACTTGCCCCGACTGTCCCTCCTCCTATGCAAACAGGGTGCGGGCCCTCGGGGGTAGTGGAGAGGTATAAAATCAAGTGGAGGAGATAGAGAGGAAACAGTCCTCAGGAGTCTCATAGGCTCCCTCTCCGACTCTGGGTCTGGTAGTGGAGGCAGAGGGGGAGTGGACAGTTGTTGCGGGAAAGAGGAGAAGGGTGGAGAAGAGGAGCGTGGGTGGGGGGGTGTGAAGAGCAAACGGATTAATTCTGCTGGCTGTCCCCCCCCCCGCCAGCTCCCCCCACTGCAGAGACCTCTCCCTCTCAGTTTTACACGCCCCACTCTGAGTACGGAGCGGAGAGTTATGGGCCTTCTCCACTCCCCCCAGTGGGCAGCCTGGTGGAGGACCGGCCCCCTAATAGTAATATCCCTCCTGCCCCACGCCCTAGACGCTCTAGAGGGGACAGGTATGCCCTCCTGGCAGTAGTGGGAGAGCCGCAGGTCCTCAGGAGAGGAGAGTCAGCGCCAGTGTCTTCTGACAAGAAGACCTCAGGGCCGCAATGGCAGAGTCACTGGCGCTGGGGGAGGAGGTCTGTGGCAGCAGACAGCCGGAAAGGGAGAGACCACCCCCTCCCCCACCATTAGTAAAAAGAACAACTAGCGGGGTCTATCCAGCTCTCTCCTCAGTTGCACACAAGGCCTCTGCTCTGCCATCTGCTCGTCGGGCCTCGGCTGCAAGGGAACCAGGGAGAACCTCCAGCACCACGGGCCCTGAGCCCAGTGGAGTTTCGCCAGCCTTACCGAGTGGTGGGAGCCGAGCCCCCCCCATGGTCTTCCTAGAGGATCAAGCGGTGAGGCAAATGGTTGAAATGATGGGTGCGAGCGCTAAGCTAGGTGAGGGAGAAGAGAGAAGTGGGGAAGAGGAAGGTTTCTTTACATGATTGTTATGGAGCGGGTAATTGCCCTCACCACCATTGTGGTCGGGGTCCAATGTGTCCCGAGCAGACAGGATTGCCGTACTCCTGAAGAACCCATTTATACAAGTAAAAAAATGTAGGGTGATAGAGGCGTGCAGGTTTTCCCTCAGCTACGCCCGCTCCTGATCGGCACCTTACCATTTATCATTTCAGGTGATTTCAACTGTGCCCTGAGGGATGTAGACTGGAGTAAGCCCCGCAATGATAGATCCAGCAGGGACCTCGCTGCGTTCGTGGAGGACTTTGAACTCTGCGACGCAGGTCGGGACCTGGTCCCCTTGTTCAACTGGGTGAGTTCTTCTGGCTCCTCCTTCTCCAGGATAGATCTCGTCCTCCTCAGTAAGCCACTGGAGAGGACCGCCATGTCTTCAAAGGCGGTCTTCTTTTCAGACCACAGGCTCCTGACGACAGAGGTGCTCATTCTGAGCACACGGGAGTCGGGACCTGGGGTCTGGAAGCTCAACACCTCTCTGCTCGAAGACCCTCTTGTTATTAAGACCTTTAGCAGACGCCTCGAGGAGTGGAGGACCCTGAGGGACCTTTTTGATTCTCCCATAGAGTGGTGGGAGATGGTGAAGAAAAGGACCAAGGGCTACTTCATTCAGCTGGGGAAACGGAAAGCTCGCGAGAGGCGGGCGAGATATTCACATCTAAATGCCCGCCTCCAGCGCCTGAGTCTTTTACAGCTCAGAGGCTTCGACCTAGCTGAGGAGGTGGCCCGATTCAAACTGAGTATCTCCGCCCTCTATCGGGAGGAGCAAGAAAAGATCAAGGACCTTTCCAGGGTCCGCATCGTGGAGGACGATGAGAAGTGCAGCCGCTTCTTCTTCAAGAAAACGAAGGAGAGGCGGCCTGCAATGTCCTCCATGATTGACTCCTCGGGGCAGGAGGTGGAGGGCAGAGAGGCTGTTGAGACAGTGGTGCGGGACTTCTACAGGGAGTTGTACGGTCAGAAGGTGGTGGATCAAAATCTGATCCAGAAGGATCCAGAGATCACCACCACTGAACTCTCCCAGGTGATAAAGAGTCTTAACTCTGGAAGGACACCGGGTCCCGATGGGATCCCTGCTGAATTCTATAAGATCTTTTGGGAGGTGCTTAAGGAAGATCTGGCTCAGGTCTTGGGGTCGATGTACAGAGAGAGTAGACTGGCCCCTTCTATGAAGAGGAGTATCCTCTCTCTTCTTCATAAGAAGGGAGATCCGAAGGATCTGAGAAACTGGCGGCCGGTCAGCCTCCTGTGCACTGACTACAAGATACTGGCCAAAGCCCTGACGCTCCAGCTGCAGCGGCCACTCCCTCAAGTCGTGGGTCCCAACCAGGTCTGTGGTGCCCGGGGGAGATCGGCGGCCGACAACGCCATGCTGCTCAGGGATGTCGTGGCCTACTCGAATGAGAGAGGGCTTCCCCTGGTCCTAATCAGTCTGGACCAGGAGAAGGCCTTCGATAGAGTGGGCCACGAATACCTGCAGCTCGTTATGGAGAGGATGGGTCTCGCTCTTGGCCTGAGGAAATGGGTGAAGATCATCTACAGCGGCCTAAGCAGCAGGGTCCTTGTGAACCGCCACCTGACCGAACCATTTCCGGTCAGGTCGGGGGTTCGACAGGGTTGTCCCCTGTCGGCCCTGCTGTACGTCCTCTGTTTGGAGCCGTTCATGCAGGCGATCCGCCGGGACGTCCGGGTGACAGGTTTCCATCTCCCGGGTTCCGGCGGAGAGCAACTGAAGGCCCTGGCCTACATGGACGACGTGGCCGTGGTCTGCAGGAACTGCTGGACGGCTTCTGCAGGGTGACGGGGGCTGCTGTTAATAAGGCCAAGAGCGAGGTCTACCTCTCCAATGCATGGCCTGTCGGCCGGGGCCCGCCGACCGTGTTCCCTGTGAAGCCGTTCATCAAGGTTCTGGGGATCACGATCGACGGGACCAACACGGGCACCCGGATCTGGGAGGAAGCCTTATCCAAGGTTCAAAGGAAGATCCATGGCTGGAGCACAAGGACCTTGATGATGGCTGGTAAGGTGCTGGTTGTAAAGGCCATCCTCTTCCCGATACTTCTCTACGTAGGTATGATCTTCCCCCCCTTGACAAGGTCATCGCAAAATTAGTCACCAGAATTATATTTCGGTTTGTCTGGGGGAGCAAAATGGAGAGGCTGACAAGAGTGCAGATGATGAAGGGTACCCTGGATGGAGGCAGGGGGGTCCTGGATGTTGTGCGGCTTATAAAGGCGCAGGGGCTAGCATATGTAGTCAAGAACATCCAGGCTGCTGGCAAGAAAGTGAGTTTTATGAGCTGCTTTTATTTTGACAGCAGCCTGAGACCATTCGGCCTCTGCGCCATGGATAACACCAGGCCGCACTCATGGGATCCCCTGCCATTCTACAGGGTGCTCCGAGCCTTTGCACTTGAAGTAGACCTCCATAAAGTCGTGCTGGCCTCCTGGGATTATAAGACCATCTGTAGTCAGATGAGACCAGCCGGATAGAAGATTTCCCTCCCAAAACCTGCCGGTTTATCTGGGCTAACGCTACGCATGTTTGCCTAACAAACATGCAGAAAGATGTCTCCTGGATGGCTGTGAGTCGGTGTCTCCCCACCCGAGTGTTCATGCACAGAAGGGGCCTAGCCCCTTTTGACATCTGCCCCTAAAAGGGTTGCCTGGGAAAGGAGATGGAGGCTCATATCTTTAGGGATTGCCCCTCCGCCTGCAGGGTCTGGCTCCTGTTTTCTCCGTTCCTCCGCAGGTTTGCCGTTCCTGTGCGGGCGACCGCCCAGCAGATCCTTTATGGTCCAGCCAGGGGAATCACATCATCAACCCTGAGGTGCTGGTGGCGTGTCGTCTGTGCAGTGAAACAGGCCCTGTGGGAGGGACAGAACATCTGTCTGTTTAACAAGCAGGAGCTGGACCCAATTCGTCATCGCGTGGAGAGGCATGGTCCTAGTTAGGGACTATGTCAATCTGGAGGTCCACCAGAGGGGTAAGGATGAAGCCTTTAAGAACTGGCAAATACAAGATCTGGGGGAGCTCAGGATCCCGTGATGGGACCCACCTCCGGGGACGGTCATCCCCCCCTGCTGGAGCCCGAGTTTAAGATCTTTTAAACCTCTTTTAATGAATGATTGTTTTTAGAAATTATTAAAAAAAAACTAATTTTAATTGTTTTTAAAAAATGATTTGATTTTAAAATGCACTTGTTTATTTTTTTTATTTTTTTTGTTTTGTTCTGTTATTTTGTCAAATACATTGGCCGTTTGGATTTTAATTTTAAATGCATCAGACTGTTTTGTTTTTGTTTTTATTTTATTGTTTTATTTGTTTTTTTGATTTGTCTGATGCATTTTCAGTTAATTTCAATGTATTTGACCTTTTTGTTGGTTTGCAGTTTGCATTTTATCACAAGTTTATAGTTTGACTGATTTAAGCACATGTTTATTTGAGTTTATGTATTTTGGTTTTATTTAATCACGTTAAGATTTTAAAAGTGATTTTAGAATTGTTTAATAACATTTTTTTAATCATAAGTATAAAACTTTGAATGTTTTTAATTTTGTAATGTAAAATTCTAAAACAATAAAACAGTATTCTCTCTCTCCCCATCTCCACCCACTCACAGGACAGGCCACCAGCTAGACCTCATCTTCTCTAGAGGCTGCTCCCTTTCAACACTCTCCATGACACCCATGGACATCTCAGACCACCACCATCATCTCCTTCTCCCTTTCTCAACCCTCCCTACCCACCTCACCCACTCCCTCTGTCACCTTCCGCCGTAATCTCCGCTCCCCCTCCCCCTCCACCCTTGCTTCCCATGCCCTCACTCTCCATTGACTGTTTTTCCCATCTGTCAACTGTGCTATCTCCTCTTTGTTCTCCTCCCTCAACCTCCTCCCTTGACTCTCTCTGTCCTCTCACATCTCATCCTGTTCGTCCCTCCCCTCCTCAGCCTTGGATCTCTTCCGTTCTACTCTCAACCTGAACTAGTCTGCATGCTGCCAAACAGAAGTGGTAAAGGACCAAACTCCCAGGTGGCCTCAAACTCTAACGCTCTCTACTGTCTACATTCTTCTCCTCACTCACCTCAGCCAAGAAATCCTACTTCCAATCTCTCTTTGAATCCACTGTCAACAACCCCCGCAAACTCTTCTCCACCTTCTCCTCCCTCTTTGCCCCCCCTCCCCCTCTTCCTCCCTCATCTCTCACTGCTGATGATTTTGCCTCCTTCTCCTCCAAGATTGCAGACATCTGCAAGTTCCTCAACAGTCCCTCCTCCTCTCCCATCACACCCAAACCTCCCACCAACCAAGCTTCCTTTTCTTCATTCTCACCTCTCTGTGACTCTGAAGTTTCCTCTCTCCTCCTATGTCACAAACCTACAACATGTGCTCTGGACCCTCTCCCTTCTTGCCTTCTCCAAGCGACTGCTCCTGATCTACTCCCCTTCATCTCCTCCCTCCTCAACTCCTCCCTGCTCTCTGGCTGTTTCCCCTCTGCATTTAAGCAATCTGCTCTCATCCCACTGCTCAAGAAACCAACCCTTGATGCCACCTCTCCTCAGAACTACCACCCTGTCTCCCTGCTCCATTTCCTCTCAAAGATTCTCGAGCGGGCGGTCCACCGTCAGGTTTCTGCCAGGTTTTTCCCATCATTCACTACTTGATCCTCTGCAATCTGGCTTCCACACAACTCACTCCACTGAGACTGCTCTCCTGACAGTCACTGACTCCCTCAGCTGTGCTCGAGCAGCATCCCTCTCCTCAGTTCTCATCCTACTTGATCTTTCTGCATCATTTGTCACTGTCAATCATTCCATCCTCCTCTCCTGCCTTGCTGACCTTGGAATCTCTGGGACTGCTCTCACCTAGTTCTCCTCCTACCTCAGCGACTGGCCCTATCAAGTGACATGGCGAGGTTCATCATCAACCCCCCAGCCTCTCCTCACAGGCGTACCCCAAGGCTCTGTCCTGGGCCCACTCCTGTTCTCTCTCTACACTCGCTCCCTGGGCCCCCTCATCACTTCCCATGGTTTCTCCTACCACTTCTACACAGATGATGCCCACATCTTCCTGTCTTTTCCCTCTTCTGACCCTCTCATCGCCTCTCGCATCTCTTCCTGTTTGTCTGCTATCTCCACCTGGATGTACTCACACCACAACAAGCTCAACCCCTCCAAATCGGATCTTCTGTTTTTCCCCCACTCTTCCTCACCTTCTGTTAATCTCTTCATCTCGATCCCCTTGGAATCCACCACACTCTCTCCTTCTTCTTCCTCTAAAAATCTAGGAGTCACCCTCGATCCTGCACTCTCCTACACCCAGCACATCACCACGCTGACACGCACCTGTAGATTCTTCCAGAGCGACATACGCCGAATTCGTCCCTTCCTCACCAACTACTCGACTGGTCCTCTCCCGCCTGGACTACTGCAACTCCCTCCTGGCCGGCCTGCCTGCAACTACTACCCGCCTGCTCCAGCTCATTCAGAACTCTGCGGTTCGTCTGGTATTCTCTCTGCCCTGATTCGCACACGCTACTCCACTGCTCCGCTCCCTCCACTGGCTCCCAGCACGCATTCAGTTCAAGACATTGACCCTCACCTACCGCTGTCTTGACCACACTGCACCAAGCTACCTTCAGTCCCTCGTCTCCCCATACATCCTCTCCAGACCACTGAGGTCTTCCGGTGCCAGAAGACTAACTCTGCCTCCTCTCCACTCTCCTTCCTCCAGAACAACCTTCCCACCAAAGTCAAAACAGCAGAGTCCTTAATCAAGACACATCTTTTCAGACAGTACTTGTAATATTTGTCCTTTTACTCTCCTGTAAGATAGCACTTCACAACATTTTACCTTGCTTCTTGCGTTACTAATACTTGTATTATTGATTTCCCACTTGCTCGCTTTCCTGTAGCCCTGGACTGTGACCTAACATCTTGACAGCACTTTTACTTTCCAGGATGTATGACCTCACTTATTATACTTACCTGTGTGAATTGGAAGTTGTAAAATGTATTATATTTTGAATTGCTTTGTATAATGTAAATTTGAATTTGTAATGTTTGATGCCTTGTACTAAACTGTATTCTTGCACTTTGCATTGCACTTATGTTGTAAGTCACCCTGGATAAGGGCATCTGCCAAGAAATAATAATAATAATAATAATAATAATAATAATAATAATAATAATAATAATAATAATAATAATAATAATAATAAAGCTACATAACGCTTGTGTGTGCTGGGCGGGCTGATATGAGAAAAGAGAAGCCGATAAGTCTTAGCATGTAGCTTGCTCTGTCGCAGTTTATTTTTCTGACATTCTCTTTTTGTTCAATCATGTTCAATTTATCCATAACAATGTAATCTAATCAGGTCACATTCAAGGAGAAATTCAAGGAATCATAAATATACAGATCACAAAACAAAAATGCAGTACCTTCTCTTTGACCTATTTTCCTGTTCTGAACCTTTATGAATATACAAAGCTACAATAAATACATTGTAAAGACCCTTTAAATCAATAACAGTTAAACTTATTTCAATATATTAACAATTACAATATGCCTTTACATTTTTCACTGCAAGGGTATTCTAGCGCAGATGTCCTGCACAAGCCTGGTCATGGAGTCGCCAATTGGGGGAAGGTCCCAGGCCCTACTCCTCTGCTCTGGCAGGGCCACACATGACATCTGTCTGGCGTGATGTAGGAGGTGCTGAGGATGGATGCGTCCAGGGCAACTTCACGACTTCAACAAAGTTGTTGAAAAGTGGTAGTGCTTCTGTCGTCCTCCTTGGCCACTCCCCCATCTGCTGGTTCCTGGGAGTTGCAGTAGTCCAGGCAGGAGTGCTCTTATATTGCTTGTATTGCTCTTATATTTTGTAAGTCGCCCTAGATAAGGGTGTCTGCTAATAAATAAATAATAATAATAACAACATACAGCAGAGGTCATACGTTATATGACTGCACTAGGTCTATCACACAAACCGCACAGTTTGTCTTGGGAATGCAGCTGGATTCCGTGACTATGCTTGCCTATCTGTCAGAAGACAGCATCCGGTTGTTGCCACATGCTATTCAAGCAGAGTTCGACTTTCCAGCTGGTCCAATTTCAAAAACTGTTGGGGCTCATGGCGGCAGCCTCGAAAATCCTTCCCCTTGGACTCATGTGAATGTGTCTCTAAATGCTCACAAGCTGCACCCAGAAAGACACAGACACTGCCAACTGACCGTGATTCCAGCATGCAGGAGGGCACTGGCCTGGTGGCAGGACTACAGCAATTTATGCCTCGGATCCCCCCTCGGCTGCCCCCACAGAAGGGAAGCCATCACCACAGACACCTCCGACACAGGTTGGGGAGCTGTCTGGTATGGGATCGGGGTGCAGGGGACGTGGAGCGGCCTCTGGTCATCAATTCACATCAATGCGCTGGAGCTACAAGCAGTGTCACTGGCACTGCACAACTTTCAGCACATGTCTTAGTTTGAACAGACAACACATCAGTGGTGGCTTACATCAACCACCAGGGGGGCACATGCTCACCCGGACTGCATTGTGCGGCATGCAAACTTCTCCTTTTGGCCCAAGAACATCTCTGCTCAATAAAGGCAATACATCTGCCAGGTGTGTCCAATACAGCAGGGGACGCCCTTTCTCAGGGAGGGCTGAACAGCTCAGAGTGGAGACTGTATTAGAACACATCTTGGAGAAGCTGGGACAATCTCGACTTCTATGCTACTCAGGAAATGACTGGTGCCCCCTGTGGTTTTCCCTGGAAGCAGAAGGGGATCCCTTGGGAGTGGACACCTTCGCTCACCTGTGGCCTTAGGAACTGCTGTATGCCTTCCCCCTGCCACTTCTTCCACTGACACTGGAGAGGATTTGCCAGGAAGGAGCTCATGTACTACAGTTATGGTTTGCAACGCTGATGCAGATGCTCAGTGTGGAACCCTGGTTGCTCCTACTACACAAGGACTTACTCAGTCATGCGGACTGCTGTGGCACCCCAACCCAGCACAAATGCTGCTGTGGGTTTGTCCCCTGAAAAGTGCAGTCTAATGTCAATGGGACTGCCAAGCAACTTCGTGGAGACGCTACAATCGGACTAGTAGAATCCCCGTTACTAGAGCTCAATATACTTCCAAAACTAGATGTTTACTAGCTTAGAAGTTATGAACTGCAGTCTCTTTTGTGACTATATTGTCTTGTGGAACATAATTTAAAAGTGTCTTTGATTGCATGCAAGATGTTAATCACGCTTCTAACAACTTTAAGTCAGTGACGAATATTCAGAGTTATGCCAGTGACTTCTAATGAAAACCTGCAAGTACCACTGCATGGTGTAGGTGGAAATCTTGAGGTTGTAGGAGCTTTGCCTAAGTTCCCACCTTTGCTGAAGACTGCCCTGCAAAATCATGCTGAATTGAAGTCGAAATAATTGAAAATTACTAAATAAAAACAAAATTGCTGCAAGTGCTGTTTGATCACCTCAGCCATTTCACAATGTATGTTAAAATACTTGATGTGTAATTCATGAATAGAGTTTGATCATGTTTGTAAAATAACTAGTAAAAGCTTTTTCTTTTCAGGTACCCTTCCCACAAGCAGTATGTGGAGTTATTAGCATCACTTCTTCCATTCTATCCATTCTTCCATAGGATAAAACAGGATCGGGCTATGTGAGTAGTCTTATTTGGTTTTCTTCCCTTTTTTCCCCACTGCCTTCTTATGTCGTTAAAAGGATTTATGATATTTGTTTGTGCAGTAATTTCATGTTTAGCGTCTGTAAGCATAGTACATATTTAAAAAATATTATTCAGTAACCCAAAGACTGAAGAATTGTGAAAAAACATTACATATGTGGCAATGTATAATTAAAATCCTTAGTAGGAATTGTGCTTAAGGTTAAAGTATTTGTTCATTGAAACATAATGAATTTGTAATCTAGTTCATTTAATGTATTTATTTTCTGTAATAGGATGCACTTCATGAATCTTGAAAAAATAAATTTAAGAAGGAGAGACAGCCCCTTGTAATGAAATAGAAGTGCAAGAAAATGAAAAATAAATTCAAAGTGGCCAAAGAGAAGATGAGGAGCACCCAGGGATATCTCAGGGACTTCATAACCAGGCACACCACCATTGAAGTCGCTGAGAAATTCTCTAGTTTAAGAATTCCAAAAAAGCAGAAAGGTTAATGTTTCTGATTAGTAAGCCTTAATAATAGTTGAAAATTAATTCAAAATAACCAATATGTATCTCAACGTCATTTACTGACAGACATCACTTTTATCACTTTCATTTTTGAAGGAACTGCTTTATATTCTGTGTATTCTCGACTCAGACTCGGACAGTCCTGGTCTGGACTATATATGATATGGTGGTCTCAACTACTCGCCCTTCAAAAACTGTCCAAGTGTACCTAGACGAATTGATGCTGTTTTGAAGGCAAAGGGTGGTCACACCAAATATTGACTTGATGTAGATTTTTCTTCTGTTCACTCATTTTGCATTTAGTTAATTGATAAATATAATCTATTAACATCTATTTTTGAAAGCGTTCTTACTTTACAGCATTTTTTCTACACCTGCCTAAAACTTTTGCATATTATAGTATAATAAAGTGTAGTACAGTATGTGTTGTACTACTATAGTATGTACTGTAGTACATATCAAGGTAATATAATATACTATAAAAAATGTTTTATATTAATTAATTAATTAAGATATGTAGGTATGAGTAGTCAATAATATGGAATAATAATAATTTTAATCTGTAGTATAGCTCTGTATAAACAAATGTAATATAGTATAATTATTAGTAAGTTGAATACGTATCAGTATATAAAACAGAATTAAACACATTTTATGTACTATTAAAAAATTAAAAATATTTGCAAGGTGCGAACACGAAAAGTTGAGGAAGAGTCACAGAAGGGAATCTCGCAGCTCAGGTTCTCGATCAATTATATTTAAATATGAGGACTTGCAAATGGGGAAGAGACATGTTTTGCTGGCGTGGGTTCCGAGATGGGCGGGCAGTGTGAGAGGCACCACAGTGTCTGAAAATGAAGAGAAACTGTAGGCAGAAGAGCAAAACTGTGAGTGACAGCGATGGGTCAATAAAGCATATAAACACAGCGATCTGGCGCTCCGTGCTGTAAATCCAAAGTATTAATCTCCCCGCTGACACAAAACTACAAGCCTGTACTTCGTAGTGGTTACAAATATGAGTAGAAGAAAAATAATAAAATAAAAACCGAAGCCGCCATTGATGAAAGCTGTGTATTTATTATTATTATTTTTATTATTGGCAGATGCCCTTACCTAGGCGTTATCTATTAGTGGGTGGATAAATGGTGTGTTGGGTGAATAACAGGTCAATGTAAATCTTTTATTCAGCGTCCACTTCCCAGCTAACACACAACATTGCCACAACGTTGTGACAACGTTAATTACTTCAAAGTTGTCTAAAACTACAGGAGCTGCAAGAGCATTTTCTGGTTGTTTTATCACAGATATTTTCTTGATTTAAAACAGGGACCACTTCCACTGTATTATTGGGTGGGATTAAATACTTTAACAAGCCACTAATAGCAAAGTACATAACTGTACATCATGGGATTTGCATAAAAAATTTGATGAAAGTAGCATCTAACTAAACATGAAACCGCGACTGAGTACAGTTGTGTAGTTTTCTAGTAGCGGTTGTGTGAAAATTGTGTTTTATTCCCTCGAGTTTTGCAAGAAAAGAGCTGCAAGGTCGTTTTGCAGCGCAAATCGTGTTAGATTTAATACCACGAAAGTTTAGCAGCGTGAAATCCATTCGCAGACATGTCGCTAATGCTTCTGTGAGCGTCTCGCAGCGCGAACATTTTTGATTTAACCCTGCCCCTAATTAGTTTGCGAAGCTAGCTCAAGCCATTATATTATGTTCCGTTAATTAGCTAATAGCTGTACATGTTAACTATGCACTTGTATTTGTTAATTACTAATGTGGATAATTAATATGAATTGTATCTAATTGCATTCTTATTTCTTTAATTTTAGTTTTACAGTGATGTTTGTTGTGTATTTGTGCAAACATTCAGTAAAGACCAGTAAACCTTGGATTCTTGGAATTCATTGAGTGGTTCCATGCAGCCATCTGCCAAGCTTGGCATTTCACCTTGTGAGGACATAATAATTGTACTTACAATAGTGGTACAACAAATACTATGGTACACATATGCAACTATATATATATATATATATATAACTCAAAAATGTGGTCACATGCAGACAGAGTTTCTCCAGGAACATTAGCATTTTAGGTTTTACACCGATTTGCTATTTTCTGTATTGAGTATAATACATATTAAAGTTAACATTTATAAGTAGTTTGTTATGGGTAAGGTGCTTTTACTGGAAGGTTAACATGTTTCATGAAAGTAAAATCAATACCTATACATAAACCGTGTTCTTGGAAAAATAAACATGATTACTGTTTGAGATAAAATATCCCCTTGTAGTTTAAAGTTATCTTGTTTAAATGGATTACCTGTAGATTTCATTCAAATCTATACACTAGTAGCAAAGGTGGCATCATCTATAAATAATGCAAATTTTCCTTTTTTTTTTCAAACCACCATTCTCATCCCTGTACTATACTGTCACAACTGGGGATGTGGACCCAAGCATGGAAGAAGGCTAAGTTGATGAAAGGCTGGTTAAACAAGGAGGCAGGGTTTGAATGAGGCCAGTGGAAAAGCCAGGGGCGAACATAAGTCGGGACATAGATGAGCTGGGTAGGATAGTTGGGTATATTAGGGACATAGAAGAATTGGTCAATCAGCCCATGAGAGAGATGGTGTGCACGGCAAAACCTAGGAGAGTTGAGACCTCAGAGCAGGACAGCATAGAGAACTGCTGGGTTACAAGTTTAACACGTGGTTGAAATCTTGGTGTAGGGAAGAGGGGTTTAGGTTTATGGAGCATTGGTCTTTCTTCTGGGATAGATGGGACCTGTACAAACCGGACGGTCTACATCTAAACAGAAGAGGGGCTAATGCATTGGGAAAGCGTATGGGCAGAGAAATTGAGAATCATTTAAACTAGGGACCAGGGGGGCAGGTATCTCTGACAATGGGAGATGTTCCTCTAAGGAAAGAAAACAAAGGGAACCCACTAGTAGGAAAGTTTTCTAACTCAATTTGTCAGGGAACCAACCAGGGAGAGTGCATGCATTGACTTGATATTTTCAAGTGACCAAGATAGAGTCAGAGGGACACTAGTTAGAGATCAACGGCAAATTGTGATCACAACATGGTGAGCTTTGAGGCATTCTTTCAAAAAACAAGGCCCAAGTCTAAAACAATGGTCTACAATTTCAGAAAAGCAAACCTTGAAGGTATGAGGCGGCACTTAGAAGAGGTAGACTGGAGCGCACTGGATACAGATTCAGTTGAACATGGATGTTTATATTTTAAGAATATACTACTTGAGGCTCAGGAGAAATTTGTACCAAAACTTAGCAAATTGAGGACCAAAAAACAGTGGCCAAAATGGTTTAATAGAGGTATGCAAAAAAATATCAAGAGGAAGAAAATGTTGTATAGCGCATACAAAAGGGACGGAGACAAAACAAAATACATAGAATATGTTGAACTGCAAAGAGAACTTAAGAAAGGGATCAGGAAAGCAAGGAGGGAAATAGAAAGGAACATAGCTCTTGGAGCTAAAACTAATGCAAAGAGCTTTTTTCAATACTACAACAGCAAGAGGTCAATAAAGGAGGAAGTGAAACAGATAAAGGGCAAAAATTGAAGTATCTTGGAAAACGAACAAGATGTAGCAAATGTTCTAAATGAGTATTTCACAGAGGTTTTTACAAAAGAAAAGACAGATAACATGCCACAGGTTAACAATCAGTCCAGGGAAATCCTAAGAGAGATCAATATAAATGAGGAGGAGGTACTAAAGGGACTAGCAGAATTAAAAACAAACAAATCACCTGGGCCAGATGGTATATTTCCAACAGTACTACAAGAAATGAGGGAAATTATTTATAGGCCGCTAAGTCAAATATTCCAAATGACACTTAGAACAGGGGATGTGCCAACTGACTGGAAGACAGCAAATGTCATACCAATCCACAAGAAAGGGGAAAAAACTGAGCCAGGAAATTACAGACCAATCAGTCTCACCTGCATCACCTGTAAAATGTTGGAAAAAATGATTAGACAGAAAATAGAGGAGCATCTTAATGAAAACCATATTCTTGGAGATAGTCAACATGGGTTTAGACGAGGCAGATCATGTCTTACTAATTTATTAGAATTTTTTGAACATGCAACTGCAGCTGTAGATCAGTTGAAAGCATATGATATGATATACTTAGATTTTCAGATAGCTTTTCATAAGGTTCCACACAAAAGACTGATCCTCAAATTGGAAGCTGTAGGCATTCAGGGTGGATTATGAACTGGTTGATGTATAGGAAACAGAGGGTGTCGATTAGAGGAGTTGCTTCTAACTGGAGTGAGGTTGTTAGTGGAGTTCCACAGGGATCAGTACTAGGGCCTTTGCTTTTTCTAATCTATATTAATGATCTGGACTTTGGGGTAGTTAGCAAACTTGTCAAATTTGCCGATGATACTGAAATAGGTGGCTCAGCAGATATAATCTCGGCAGCACAGGCTATTCAAAGGGACTTCAGTTGTGGGCCGACACCTGGCAGATGAAATTCAATGTGGACAAGTGCAAGGTAATACATGCAGGTAACAAAAATGTCCACTATAATTACACTATGGGAGGAATAGAACTAGATGAGTTATCGCATGAGAAAGACCTAGGAGTCTATGTGGACTCCTCACTTTCTCCATCCAAACAGTGTGGGGAAGCAATAAAAAGGCAAACAGAATGCTAGGGTATATTGTCAAAAGTGTAGAATTTAAAACAAGGGAAGTAATGTTAAGACTGTACAATGCACTAGTTAGACCACATCTGGAATACTGTGTACAGTTCTGGGCACCACACTCCAAGAAGGATATTGCTGCTCTAGAGGCAGTTCAGAGGAGAGCAACCAGACTTATTCCAGGTCTGAAGGGAATGTCCTACTCGGAGAGACTGAGGGAACTGAACCTTTTCACCCTGGAACAGAGGAGACTACATGGGGACTTGATTCAAGTCTTCAAAATCATGAAGGGCATTTACCACATCAAACCAGAGGAGCTTTTCCAGATCAGCAGGGACACACGCACCCAGGGACACAAATGGAAATTGGGCTACAAGGCATTCAAAATGGAAAACAGGAGACACTTCTTCACAGAGAGTAGTCACTATCTGGAACAAACTCCCCAGCAATGTGGTAGATGCTGAAAATTTGGGAACATTTAAAAATAGACTGGGTAGGATCCTTGGATCACTTATTAATGGACACTAAACGAGCACGATGGGTCGAATGGCCTCCTCTCATTTGTGAACTTTCTTATATTCTTATGAGTGACGTCCACAATTAAAGATGACCACCAGAATTTCCTTCGGACCTGGGCAAGGGTTCGTTGAATTCCTAGGTTACCGGAGGCAGGGTTTGAATGAGGCCAGTGGAAAGGCCGGGGGCGAACAGAAGTCGGGACATAGATGAGCTGGGTAGGATAGTTGGGTGGTGCAGCATCCATGGTGAGAGCCTGCTGGATAGAATCCATGATGGATTTAGAAAGGCTAACGAGACGTTGCGGAGAAGTTAGGGAACAAAGGGGGTTAAATACATGATGATGATGAGATAAAGTAACAAGGAGCAGATTAGTTAGATTAATTAGATTAGATAATGAGGAATGATTTACTGTAATTGACAAGAAGTAAATGAGAGGTGATAAGTAAGGAAACTAGAATTCAGGAGACTGTGACCTCTGTAAGTGAACTAGAGAGGTGCGAGAAGAGAACCTGACATATACAAACTATTCAAAATAAATATAGACAGGCAATATATGGCAAGCTATCGTGGAGGAGCTGTGCATGAATGGTACCTACTGATGTAGCTTCAATTGTCCTAGTTGTTAAGCACAGATAAACAAAGATTTTCACTTTCAAATAAACAGTTTAATATTAAACCAAGCATTCTGCTTTTGTGTCTTTATGCTGAAGTGTAGTTTGTATGAGGTTAGGTTTTTGTACAACATTTTGTAAAAGATATCTTAAGCAGCCTTATTTACTAAGTCAAAACAATGGGTGACTGAGCCTTCTGTAGCTGTGGAACACACTTCAAGAGGCTTTGTGAAGTGCCCTTACACTTTATAGTTTAAGGATATTTCCTAAAACTCACCTTTTTAAAAAAGCTTTAAAGGTTCTCTGTTAGTTGTAACATTTTAAATCCCCTTAGCCTTTTTTATTGCTTGCACCCCTTTATTGGCTAACCTGCTTTTTGTTTTGCTTACTTTCTTTGTCTTGTCTGTGGGTTTAAATTGCTGCTCTTGTGCTGTTTGTTGTATTTTTCCTTGTGTTCTGCATGTTTGAGTTGCTACTGTTGTATTGCCTGTTTTATCTTTTTACTGTGTCTGTTTTGATTCTTTACTGACTTGTAGTGCTCTGGGTATGAGAAGAGTGCTTTGTAATTAAAATGTATTATTATTATTATTATTGTAGTTGAGGAGGTAAGGAAACAGTGGCATAGCTTGTGAGACGCACAGCAGTACAAGAAATGTGAAAGGCTGTGTATGTGGTTTTAATGCATCCAATGTGCAATGTCCTTGACGGACAACTTTTCGTATGAAGGACTACAAATGACGTGTCGGATCCAATGTATCTCGGCCTTGAGCATTTCTAATTTCTTTGCAGTTCAATTTCCTGAAGAAGGGAAATATCAGAATTTGCCAAACGTGCAACACACCTAAAAGCATGTCCACAAAACCATGGACATTAAATACTGAAAACTGAAAAAATGTTTCAACCTCAAACGTCTGTCTACTGCATGAGCCTAAACATTTGTACTGTGATTTCTTGACAAAACTGCTTCAAGAGTCACAATTAATCTCTTGAAATTGCAGGTAGTCAGCCTTAACTACACTGCTTTCCAACATAAATAATATCAATATTATAATTTATACAGATTCAAGATGCAAAGTTTTCACCAACAATCAGTTAAATTAGCAGATTTATTGAATTTTACAATTTTTTTGGGGTGGCATAGCAAAGCTGACCTTTGGCCTTGCCCCTATAGGCATCCCTGGCCTTACATTAACGTATTAATACATACTGTGCTTTACCAATCAAATTAAAATTAAAGTGTCAAATTAAAGATTAAAATGTGTTGCATGCCTGAACCTTCACTTTAGCAGACACAACACAAATGGTAATACCAGAAATATACTGCAGGAAAAAGGTTGCTTTGTGATGTTCTAGTTCACCTACCAGCATCCTGTACAAATCCCAAATGATGACCTAGGCAAGTAGAAATATACGTGTGCTGTAAAATTTCCTTTGTACTGTTCCAGGGCCATGCCTTATTGAGATTAGATTATTATTTATCAAGAAACTGCTTGTGACTTCAAAAAGATTGTGGAGCAAAGGAACTGTAGCTTATCTGGACTCTAAATGTTCTGCAATTATCACGTATGTCACCCAGATACAGAGCAGAAAACATGGGGGAAAGCAGGGATGATAAAACATACAGGGGCATGAAATATAAATGTTTCATTTCTTGGAAAGAGAAGTCATTGGCTTCAGGTCGCATATTGATAGTGTCTAGGTCCTCTGATCCAATATGCTTGTGTATCTTTGCAGAGTGAGGATTTTATCAATAGACAGACACAAAATCCTGTAATTGTTTTCAAAAAATCTAAATTTTTCACATAGGTCAACAGATTGTTAATAGTCTGTCAAAAAATGATGCATTGATTTTCAGCCAAATGGTAAGGTGTTTGTTTTTAGTTGTTTCCACAAGCATTACGTTTGCAGTTCACTTAAATAAATGACACTGTAGAAATACCACACACAGAAGCAAAGGGAGCTTTCATAACATATGATTCAATTTTCATTCTTTCAACTTTGCATAATTTCCCTACTTTTATGTAGTGAATAGAATGTCTGTATTTACTTAATTTTAATAAGTCTTATTCAAAACTTGAAAAATTATATAAGTATAGACACATTGTAGTTTTCTGTTTTATATGATGATGTACTGATGTATTCTGATAAGCAAAACATCAAAAACGGTAATATGTTTTAATAAAAATTAACTGTGACTTAAATACTATGCCAACTAAATTAACGCTAGCAGTAACCACAACAGTCCAGCTTTTGAAGTGTCTTTCAACATGGCAATTTTCTGTACTGATGAATGTCGCGTTTCTGAAAAATACAACCTTTTGACCACCTAGGAAATGTATGACGTATATAGATGGGTGACCACTTAAAGGAAAAACCTGAATAAATTATGTTGGAACATAACGAATGCAGATGCCTCCAAGTGTACTGCATGATACAGTTACACAATTAACATCCTATCATGCTCTGTGGCATGTATAAAAATGCTGAGCAGGCCCAGTTGACCTCGATTTTGGATCAAGATGGCAAGAGGAAAGGACTGTACGTGGAAAGTGACTTTGAAAGAGGGGGGAATTATTGGGACATGAATGGTAGGAGCTTCACAAAGACTGCTCAACTGGCTAGTGTTTCAATAGGAACAGTGACTAAAGTTACATCTGCATTTAGATCTATGGGAAAGACATCCGTAAATAGGGTTGGAAATTGTGGTTGAAAGCGCACATTCGGTGACCATGATGCTTGTGTATTACTGTGATATGTAAGGAAAACCAGAAGAGCAACTCTTTTCCTGGTGACTGAGAATGTAAATACAGGACGTGGTCAGACTGTGTCAGCAATAACAGTCCGTCGAGAACTACACAGAGAGGGATATTATAGTGGTGTTGCAGTGCATAAACCCCTCATTACAAAGACATGCTCATTTGAGAGTTCAGTGATATAGTCAGATGAGTCGTCCTTCACCATATTCTCGACAAGTGGGCGAGTGCATGTGTACAGGCCTAACTGCTTTACCCCTACAGTGAGGGGGTCCAGAGGCTCTGTTATGCTGTGGGAGGCATTGTCCTGGCATGGTTTGGGTCCACTTGTCCCCTTAGAGGGAAGGGTCACTGCAAATCATTACAAAGTTATTCTGAGTGATCACCTTTATCCTATGGTGACACATTTCTATCCTGCTGGGAGTGGTCTCTTCCATGGTGACAATGTCCCCATCCACAGGGCACGAGGGCTCACTGAATGGTTTGATGAGTATGAAAATGATGTGAATCATGTGCTATGGCATTCACAGTTACCAGATCTCAACCCAATTTAGTCAGTTAAGCTAAATGATGCAATCCCCCTGACATGCACTCTCCACCACTCTCCACCACATTTAAAATGATACTTGTATGTGCAGTAAGTAGCGATCTGGTTTGGGCCTTGAAAGATTCAATTAGATTTCTTGACCTGGAACCAAGTTTATTTTTCTTATTATTATTATTTTATTTTTACTTCAAAGGTCAGCTGGATGAGAAAGCAGTTATTTTATTAATCTCTTAAAGTACTGTGAGATATTAAAAGGAATCACATATAAAGAACAGTGTAAAAAAGTACAGAGCACTTAACGAAAGCAGTGCTTCTGGACAGGCCCATTACTTCACATGCAGAGAAGCAGTACATTTAAAAAAAAGTAAATATTTATTTGAACATGTATTTTATAATAAATATACATATTTTTGTACTTTGGTTATTTTTAAATCCAATACAGATGTACAAACTTTGTCAGTTCATTTTTGTAACCCAAATAATGTTTAGTATGTTCAGTAAAATTTCCAAATGCAAAATACTAAAACTAAAGCTAAATTGATATACTTGTTGGTTTACTATCTTTCAGATGCCTGCTTCATGGCCTATTGGTAGTCAAACTTGACGTTCAGTATTTCACTATTTCATTGCAATATAGCCATGTGTTGAGCAAGAACAACCTTCTGTGGTACTCATAACTTGGATTTATTCTACTTCCTTCAGTTAATTGTCAGAATTAATGGAATTTCAATTAGACAATTATTCTGTAAAATATTACAATATTTTACATAGCTTAGGACCTTGTGTAACTGAACATATTAATTTATTTTCTGATTCCTGGTTACACATAACACAAGGATTAATAATAGCAACATTGCCAACAAGAATTAAGCTTCCCTAAAAAGTACTGAATTTACCATTTTGACAATGTAGTGGTAGCAGTTTAATCATTTCTGTGTTCATCAAAAATCAAATATGTATATTATTGAAGCTGATCCTTATCAACCACATGGTATTGTTTTAAATCCACATGTCAAGTTTGATGTTCCATTAAAAATGCTTAAATGTTTACCTGAGTTGTATATTTTTATTTGCCAAATATTCTGGTTCACTTTTTGTACACATTCACAAATCTAAGTTAAATACAGCCAACATTAAAATTTTGCTATAAGTTTCAATCATATTTGTAACATGCAGTCAAATGGAATGTTATACACCGATCAGCCACAGCATTATGACACTGATAATCTCGTTATCATGGCACCTGTCAGTGGGTGGGATATATTAGGCAGCAAGTGAACATTTTGTACTCAAAGTTGATGTGTTAGAAGCAGGAAAAATGGGCAAGTGTAAGGATCTGAGTTACTTTGACAAGGGCCAAATTGTGATGGCTAGACGACTGGGTCAGAGCATCTCCAAAACTGCAACGCTTGTGGGGTGTTCCCGGTCTGCAGTGGTCAGTACCTATCAAAAATGGTCCAAGGAAGGAAAAGCGGTGAACCGGCAACAGGGTCATGGGCAGCCAAGGCTCACTGATGCACGTGGGGAGAGAAGGCTGGCCCGTGTGGTCCGATCCAACAGACGAGCTACTGTAGCTCAAATTGCTGAAAAAGTGAATGCTGGTTCTGATAGAAAGGTGTCAGTACACACAGTGCATCACAGTTTGTTGCGTATGGGGCTGTGTAGCCACAGACCAGTCAGGGTGCCCATGCTGACCCCTGTCCACTGCTGAAAGCACCTACAATGGGCACGTGAGCATCAGAACTGTTTGACTGAGCAATGGAAGAAGGTGGCCTGGTCTGATGAATCACGTTTTCTTTTACATCACATGGATGGCCAGGTGCGTGTGCTTCGCTTACTTGGAGAACACATGGCACCAGGATGCACTATGGGAAGAAGACAAGCCAGCGGAGGCAGTGTGATGCTTTGGGGAATGTTCTCCTGGGAAACCTTGGGTCCTGCCATTCATGTGGACTTTACTTTGACACGTACAGTGAGGGAAAAAAGTATTTGATCCCCTGCTGATTTTGTACGTTTGCCCACTGACAAATAAATGATCAGTCTATAATGTTAATGGTAGGTGTATTTTAACAGTGAGAGACAGAATAACAACAAAAAAATCCAGAAAAACGCATTTCAAAAAAGTTATAAATTGATTTGCATGTTAATGAGTGAAATAAGTATTTGACCCCTTCGACTTAGTACTTGGTGGCAAAACCCTTGTTGGCAATCACAGAGGTCAGACGTTTCTTGTAGTTGGCCACCTGGTTTGCACACATCTCAGGAGGGATTTTGTCCCACTCCTCTTTGCAGATCCTCTCCAAGTCATTAAGGTTTCAAGGCTGACGTTTGGCATCTCAAATCTTCAGCTCCCTCCACAGATTTTCTATGGGATTAAGGTCTGGAGACTGGCTAGGCCACTCCAGGATCTTAATGTGCTTCTTCTTGAGCCACTCCTTTGTTGCCTTGGCTGTGTGTTTTGGGTCATTGTCATGCTGGAATCCCCATCCACGACCCATTTTCAATGCCCTGGCTGAGGGAAGGAGGTTCTCACCCAAGATTTGACGGTACATAGCCCCGTCCATCGTCCCTTTGATGCGGTGCAGTTGTCCTGTCCCCTTAGCAGAAAAACACCCCCAAAGCATAATGTTTCCACCTCCATGTTTGACCGTGGGGATGGCTTTCTTGGGGTCATAGGCAGCATTCCTCCTTCTCCAAACACGGCGAGTTGAGTTGATGCCAAAGAGCTCGATTTTAGTCTCATCTGACCACAACACTTTCACCCAGTTCTCCTCTGAATCATTCAGATGTTTATTGGCAAACTTCTCGCCAAGCTGTTTGGCGATGGTCTTGTAGCCCATTCCAGCCTTGTGTAGGTCTACAATCTTGTCCCTGACATCCTTGGACAGCTCTTTGGTCTTGGCCATGGTGGAGAGTTTGGAATCTGATTGATTGATTGCTTCTGTGGACAGGTGTCTTTTATACAGGTAACGAGCTGAGATTAGGAGCACTCCCTTTTCTCTTGATAGATCTGTCATAGCACCATTACTATAATACTATAATTCTGTTTCTTTCAGTTAAATCACAAATATAGTGCCTGAGGTCTATTCCAGAGTATTATGGCAACGTTGTAATCTCTTTCTGATATTTGAACGTCTCTCAGTGCTTAGACAGACAACACAAGAGCTTGATTAAAGAGTCCAGACTCACAGCAGATATTGCTAAATAGTTCCAGTTTTCAGTTTTATAACCCCAATTCCAAAAAAAGTTGGGACAGTATGGAAAATGCTAATAAAAACAAAGAGGAGTGATTTGTAAATGTATTTTGAATTGTATTTAAACAAAAAATGTATAAAGACAAGGTATTTGATGTTTTACCTAATCAAATGCATAGTTTGTTTAAGGTAAACGTTTATTTTGAAATTGTTGCATGCAACAATTTCCCAAAAAGTTGGGACAGGGGCAATTTAGGACTAATAGCGATGTGACAAGTTGAAATAAGAAGGTGATGTGAAACAGGTGAGGCATTCGTGTAATCATAGTATATAAGGAGCCTCCAAAAAAGTCCTAGTCCTTCAAGAGCAAGGATGGGTCGAGCCTCACCAATCTTCCAACAGATGCGTCAGCGAATAATCCAACACTGAGAACAACATTCCCCAAAAACAAATCGGTAGGATTTTGGGCATTTCACCTTCTACAGTGCACAATATAATTAAAAGATTCAAGGAATCCGGTCAAATCTTGGTGTGTAAAGGGCACGGCAGAAAACCACTTCTGAATCCACGTGATCTCCGATCCCTCAGACGTCACTGTCTTAAAAACTGTCATGAGTTTGTAATGGATATCCTGACATGGACTTGGGAATACTTTAGTAAACTAAATAAATACTAAATACTTTGTCAGTCAACACCATTTGCCGCTGCTTCCACAGATGCAAGTTAAGGCTTTACTATGCAAAGCAGAAGCCATACATCAACACTGTCCAGAAGCGCCACCGACTTCTCTGGGCTCGGTCTCATCTGACATGGACAGTAGCACAGTGGAATCGTGTTTTGTGGTCCGACGAGTCAACATTTCAAATTGTTTTTGGACAAAACAGCCATCGTGTTCTCCGAGCCAAAGAGGAAAAGGACCATCTAAGCTGTTATCAGCGTCAGGTCCAAAAGCCAGTGTCTGTCATGGTATGGGGGTGTGTCAGTGCCCATGGCATGGGTAACTTGCACATCTGTGAGGGCACCATTAATGCAGAAAGATATGTACACATTTTGGAGCAACATATGCTGCCATCCAGACATTGTCTTCCAGGGACATCCCTGCATTTTCCATCAGGACAACGCCAAACCACATTCTGCCCAGATTACAAGTGCATGGTTGCGTAAGCAGAGAGTGCAGGTGCTAGCATGGCCTGCCTGCAGTCCTGACCTGTCTCCGATTGAGAATGTGTGGCGCATTATGAAGCACAAATTAAGGCAACGAAGGCCCCGTACAGTTGCGCAGCTGAAGAAATGCATAATAGATGAATGGGAGAAAATTCCGCTTGCTAAACTTCTTCAGTGCCCAAAAGCTTAATAAGTGTTATTAAAAGAAAGGTGATGTTACACAGTGGTAAACAGTCAGTCCCAACTTTTTTGGAGTGTTGTAGTCATCAGATTTGAAATGAGTGTATATTTTAAAAAATAAATTAAATTCACAAAGTAAAACATCAAATAATGTGTTAATAATGTCTTTTCAGTATAGTACAGGGTGAATTTAATTTTCAAATGACTCATTTTGTTTGTTTTTGGCATTTGCCATCCTGTCCCAACTTTTTCAGAATTGGGGTTGTAAAAAATGCAATTAAATTTTGGCTTTATGAGTTTATATATGGGGTACTAGTAACATTTGTTGTTCTATTCAAAGACCTATATCATAATAACCATGCACTGTGGTCAGGGCCGGCCCTAGACTTTTGGGGTCTATAGGCAATATTTGATTGTGAGGGCCCCAACCTCACCCGAAACATTTTAGTGGTTCCCATCTTTATGGTGGAGAGAAAATGTTTAGGTAAAACTAAAATACACACAAACATTTAAATAGAAACACAGAACATGTATTGCACTTCAACATACACTGAAATAGATTTAGTAATACATACTAATGTGCACAGTGCACATTGACATAACAGGAATAACTAATAAACAGTTTAGGTAAAAAAAAACATCCACACCATAAATACTCAGTACTGAAAATACAATTTTACACAATGCATATTAAGAAACAAAATTAATACAAAATTCTATAACAAATAATTAGCTGACAACTGGCAAACTACTGTAGTTAACTACTAGATAATCATTATCATCATATGGCAACTGGCAGTAGGCAAGATATCAAAGTGATGTGACCCTCCACATCACATTAACAGCATTTTCAAAAATGTGATTATTACTTCATTTGATAGAGCTGGATTATTGCTTTATATATATATTGTTAAGATATGTTAATTCCTCACAAAGTTATGAGGTTTTGTGGTGGAGCGTCACATACAATTTTTGAAAAATTAATCATCACATTGCAGCAGCATTTAGAACTAGTCAGCAGGTCATTCATTTTGTCATTGCTCCTTAACATTTGGTTGGCTAGTTATCTGCTTACATGGATTTCAAAGCTAACTACTGATTCCGATTGAAAATTAGGTCGATAATAGCTAGCTTGTTACATACAAGCATCACTCGACAGGTGGGGTAAAATAATGAATAACATCTCATATATGCCTCTACCTTGTGCCTTCTTGTCCTCGTCCTCTTTTCTGCACCAGATGGGTACTCTTTTAAAATATGCCATCTCTCCAGTGTTTCCTACACTTCTATTCTGGAGCGGCAGTACGCCAATGCTGAATCTACACCGCCACTGAAAAATTTCCCTTGTGATTGTATATGTTAATCAAAAACAGTTTGTTCTCTCTTAACTATTTTGTCATAGACTGCATTGTACACATCCTCAGAAAAAGAGATGATCAGACACCTATTGTAATTGTGTATGCTGTGTAATAATTTCAATAGAAATTAACCAAAGGACTCAGGGGTGATTTTATTGGAAGTAAAAATGATGAAATTGAAATATTTTGTATGTTTTTATTTTATTTTATGCTGGGTTATACATAACAAACTCAGCTCCATCAAGGTGATTCAGTCAACAGTCAACATTTTTAAATATTTCAGTAAGCATTAAAAACAGCTCCTTGGTTTCTGTTACAGTAATACATTTACTCAATTACATTTGCAACTTGCTAATTAGCTTTTATGTATTCTACAGGATTAACATTTTCCACAAAATAAATTCTCTAGTGTGTCAGATGTTATGAATCCAATGCTGTTTAAAAGAAACTAAATACAAGATTGAATTGAAGATTGAATTGTGAAACGACAAATTAAGGGGAATTCATATCCATAAGACATAATGGGAATAGCCCGAGATGCATTCCAATACCCCAAAATAAAAATGTCTTTCAAACACCATAAGCCACTTTTACAATGATAATTTTACATAAAAATAAATATTTAATCATTACTATATGACCTCAGTTAATGAACCTAACATAATATTGTAGATTCTAAACACCAACCCTTTTTATTTAGCCCATCTCCAAAGCCATCATCCTGGGCCGATACTTAGACCATAGATTGACTTTGTAGCACCAATGTCAAAGGCAGACACTGACTGTGAACAGAAAGGTGTCCAAAAATTATGATTGATGAAAAAAGGTCCTATATTCATCAGACAACTCTGCGAAACAATACACAATGAGTTGACGAATTGCGAGGACCCCCTGTATTGTACTTAAATGTACACCCTGGTTTTACATAAGGACAGTATAATATAAAAAGAAAAACAACCATATCTTTAGAAATCACTCTTCTAACTTAGTTTAATTTACCTTATTTTTTATTAAATAAGTGAAAATAAAATTGCTGAAAAAATCTATCTAGTCTTTTTTGAATTCTTATGAAAAATAGGTCTCTAGACAAAACAGTCAATCATATGGATTATTTTAACATTAGTAACTAACATTCTAAAATTATCATTTTTAAAAAGAAACTGTAGCTTTCAACTTGTCCCAAGAGAAACTACCTTCACAACACCTTTTTAATGGCTTAATTCCGGCACAATAGCACAAACATCAATGTGTACCAAGTCCATATTTATTCTAGACCATGCTGGTGTGAACATTATCAATTGATCTAGGATTTAAGTGACCCATCTGGAATGCTTGACAAACAAATTTACTCATGAATTATACATATTAATGATAACCATAATTAATGGAAAACTGGGAAGTGGGCAGGTATTTCCATCACCTAGGGCTGAGAGCTCTGCACATTAGCAACACAACGGTTCATTGAAGCAGGTAATGGATTGTACTATGACCACCAAACAAAAAAGAAAAAAAAAATCATTCTGGGAATAAGCACGATTATCCATATAGAATAATACTGCATAGGGTGAACTGAGCACAGTCAATACAAGAGTCCCAGGGCAGCATATTGTCTGGAACAGGTGGTATCTACACAAGTGTGCTTAAGAAACCCAAGTTATTTATGTTTTAAAATAATTTACACAAAAGAGGTCTACATAGGTACATATTAAAAATAATGTAATAAATAAACATTGTACATGTAAATAATATTCATTAGGATGTCCATATGGCTATCCTGTATGAAGTTATAGAATCAGTGGTGATAAGTATTTTTGATTACAAGATGTGTGATATCAGCATTAAATCATGCAATGGATTTTAAACAGTTATGTGTAATTCATATTTGAGAAGTGTTTGAAGAGACCACTAATTGAACATGCAACATTTGTATGGAGATCACTGTGAAAAAGATGAATATGCATAAAAACAATTTGTACTTGTAAATGCTGGTACAAATCACAAACTACATATATGTGAGTTACAAATTGCATATATTTGTGAGTTGAATACAGCGTTAAATCGCTGTCAAAAATACATCACAAAGGTCACAGGCTGAGATTGTGGAACAATCGATGAGGATTTAACAGCGCATGCGTTCATGCCAGTGCTGTGACTGTTGTGAATGTTCATGTGAAATGCTGATACTAATGCTTTTTAATTTTACCAGGACAGTCCCAGATTTTAATTAAATGTCCCAATGTCCCGACAATTCTCTCTCAAGATCATTCAAATGTCTGGGTTTTTTGCTTTCCTTGGCTTAGACTCACTTAAAACTCTTAAAACCTTTAAAATAGAAATAGTTTTATGTTATCAATCACATGAAGAAGCAAACATTTTAATTATATTGGTAAACCCTCATTACTGGTAATATGGTAATGCTACTATAGGCAGTTTTCTGGATGACAATGTAAACACAAGGCACTCAGAGCACATGTTCCTCAGCCCAGAGACGTGCAGCTGCCTGTGAAACCAACGCAAATTTGGCAAATGACAGACACGTTTATGCGGGTGGTACTCACAAATATGTGAGTGGCAACTCACTAATATATAATTAAGCATATTCATCTTTTTGACAGTGATTTCCTCTCTATACACTTGCATTTAGAAAGCTAATTCCAAAGGCTACCATAAAAT
Organism: Amia ocellicauda; assembly: GCF_036373705.1. Classification (NCBI taxonomy): domain Eukaryota; kingdom Metazoa; phylum Chordata; class Actinopteri; order Amiiformes; family Amiidae; genus Amia; species Amia ocellicauda. The sequence goes on along the minus strand of NC_089859.1, from coordinate 38,086,071 downwards.
GTATATTTCTTAAAAATGTAAAACTTACCAAATAATGGTGGGTGTCAATCTTCAGCATTTAAAATCTCTCGGTTAATCCAGATACAAACTTTCTTGATAGCAGAAAAACAACAAATCACAAGATTTGTCTTCCTAATGGCAACTATTATAAAGTCATCCCAGTGTTAGTGTTTTATGGTCTTACTCCTTGATAGTAAATATGGTTTCCATATACAGGTATTGGTGTGTTAACGGCTGTGGGGAAAACTGATATAATGGTATTATTATTTTTTACCTCTGACAACAGAGGAGATGAATCTTGAGGGAGATTGCAATTAAGCAATCCCATAGGTTGTATGAATTGGCTAATGCACAGTAATGTACCCAAATAATAAGGTGCTACTAAGGCTGACTAGTGATTATTTGTGGATAAACAAATACAACTCATTTACAGTTCACTTCAAATACCTGTAAATTGAGATCAGGTAAGGCTGCTTGGACTGCATAAAGTGCCAGACAGCTGACAGGCAGGAAAGAAAAGTGGTTGGTGATGAAACATACTTTAATTTGTTGCCATCTAACCCTCCTAAAAGAGGATGTAAACTATTGTTAGCATTGTTTCTGACTATTACCTTTGCTGCCGTTCCTTGGGCTCTAAAGGGAAGGGGAATGAGTCTATTTATTTTCCACAATTTAATTTCAGTGAAGGGGGTAAAAAATATTTAAATAGCAAAATCAGTATTGTTTCATAATAAGAACTAAGTTCTCTATCTCTCTTTTACAGTTTAATATTATTTTACATTGCTACCTTCTTCCCTTTTTACATTATGAATATTTATGTATTTAACCTATATTGGTTTGTCTCTGATGGAATTATCTATGATTAATCATTACATACAGTGAGGGAAAAAAGTATTTGATCCCCTGCTGATTTTGTACGTTTGCCCACTGACAAATAAATGATCAGTCTATAATTTTAATGGTAGGTGTGTTTTAACAGTGAGAGACAGAATAACAACAACAAAATCCAGAAAAACGCATTTCAAAAAAGTTATAAATTGATTTGCATGTTAATGAGGGAAATAAGTATTTGACCCCTTCGACTTAGTACTTGGTGGCAAAACCCTTGTTGGCAATCACAGAGGTCAGACGTTTCTTGTAGTTGGCCACCAGGTTTGCACACATCTCAGGAGGGATTTTGTCCCACTCCTCTTTGCAGATCCTCTCCAAGTCATTAAGGTTTTGAGGCTGATGTTTGGCAACTCGAACCTTCAGCTCCCTCCACAGATTTTCTATGGGATTAAGGTCTGGAGACTGGCTAGGCCACTCCAGGACCTTAATGTGCTTCTTCTTGAGCCACTCCTTTGTTGCCTTGGCTGTGTGTTTTGGGTCATTGTCATGCTGGAATACCCATCCATGACCCATTTTCAATGCCCTGGCTGAGGGAAGGAGGTTCTCACCCAAGATTTGACGGTACATGGCCCTGTCCATCGTCCCTTTGATGCGGTGCAGTTGTCCTGTCCCCTTAGCAGAAAAACACCCCCAAAGCATAATGTTTCCACCTCCATGTTTGACGGTGGGGATGGTGTTCTTGGGGTCATTCCTCCTCCTCCAAACACGGCGAGTTGAGTTGATACCAAAGAGCTCGATTTTGGTCTCATCTGACCACAACACTTTCACCCAGTTCTCCTCTGAATCATTCAGATGTTGACAAACTTCAGACGGGCCTGTATATGTGCTTTCTTGAGCAGGGGGACCTTGCAGGCGCTGCAGGATTTCAGTCCTTCACGTCGTAGTGTCTTACCAATTGTTTTCTTGTTGACTATGGTCGCAGCTGCCTTGAGATCATTAACAAGATCCTCCTGTGTAGTTCTGGGCTGATTCCTCACCGTTCTCATGATCATTGAAACTCCATGAGGTGAGATCTTGCATGGAGCCCCAGACCGAGGGAGACTGACAGTTATTTTGTGTTTCTTCCATTTGCAAATAATTGCACCAACTGTTGTCACCTTCTCACCAAGCTGCTTGGCGATGGTCTTGTAGCCCATTCCAGCCTTGTGTAGGTCTACAATCTTGTCCCTGACATCCTTGGACAGCTCTTTGGTCTTGGCCATGGTGGAGAGTTTGGAATCTGATTGATTGATTGCTTCTGTGGACAGGTGTCTTTTATACAGGTAACGAGCTGAGATTAGGAGCACTCCCTTTAAGAGAGTGCCCCTAATCTCAGCTCGTTACCTGTATAAAAGACACTTGGGAGCCAGAAATCTTGCTGATTGATAGGGGATCAAATACTTATTTCCCTCATTAACATGCAAATCAATTTATAACTTTTTTGAAATGCGTTTTTCTGGATTTTTTTGTTGTTATTCTGTCTCTCACTGTTAAAATACACCTACCATTAAAATTATAGACTGATCATTTCTTTGTCAGTGGGCAAACGTACAAAATCAGCAGGGGATCAAATACTTTTTTCCCTCACTGTATGTACAGACCTGAATGATAATGACATCAATATGTAATTAGATCTTACGTGATTAGCTTTAAGTTATTAGACAGTTGCATTAAAAAAATATGAATATATAGATACAGTACAATTGTGATTGTGATTGACATCATTCATTGTGGTTGTCATTCATTAATTTTGTATGTGTATTGGTTTAATTTATACATTTTGTTTTAGATGTATTACATGTGAAATATGATCAATAATTCTATGGAACTACAAAATGTGAAACAAGTAAAGTTGCATTTATAACTTAAATGTTTATTAACGTGGTAACACAAAAATGACTAAATGTTAATTTTGAAACGTGTAAAATTGGTCTGAAGCAATTTTGTTCTCAGTTGTCTTACAAATGTTTTTGCAACTATAAGATCATTAACTTTTCAAATTTTCAATTAAAAACACAATTGAAGCAGTAAATTTTTTTTCAGCAGTCACACCATCAAAAATACAGCCATACATGCCCATGCCATAACACTACCTGCATCATGCTTCACAGATGAGGTGGTATGTTTTGAATCATGAGCAGTTCCTTCCCTTCTCCATACTCTTCTCTTCCCATCATTCTGGTACAAGTTGATCATTGTCTCATCTGTCCATAGGATGTTGTTCCAGAACTGCACATGGTTCTTTAGTTGTTTTTTGGCAAACTCTAATCTGGTCTTCCTGTTTTTGGGACTTTACAGAGGGTTTACCACAAGATGTAAACCACTGGTTTTACTCTGGTGAAGTCTTCTCTTGATTGTTGACTTTGACACAGATATGCCTACCTCCTGGAGGGTGTTCTTGATCTGGCCAACTGGTTTTTCTTCACCAGGGAAATAATTATTCTGTCATCCACCACAGTTGTTTTCCATGGTCTTCCGGGCCTTTTGGTGTTCATAGCTCACTAGGGTGTTCTTTCTGTATACAAATTTACCAAATAGTTGATTTGGCCACACCTAATGTTTATGGTATCTCTCTGATTAGTTTGTTTTAATTTCTAAGGCAAGACACCTCAAGAACAAGCAGGAACTAAAGACAGCTGCAGTACAGGCCTGGTAGAGCATCACCAGGTAAGAAACCCAGCATCTGGTGATGTCTATGGGTTCCAGACTTCAGGCAGTCATTGACTGCAAAGGATTTGCAACCAAGTATTGATACTCACAATTTAATTAATGATCATGTTAGTTTTTCCAAATACTTTTGAGCCCCTGAAATTGAGGGGACCACCTATAAAAATGGGTGTAATTGCTATACCGTTCACCCAATTTGGCTGTAACTACCCTCCAATTAAAGATGAAAGTCTACACTTTAGACTCTATGCTACACTCAAGCACATTGTTTCCTTTCACATCCATTGTGGTAGCGTACAGAGACAAAATGTTAACAATTGTGTCACTGTCCAAATATTTATGGACCTAACTAAATATATATTGTTTGATGATATAACTTCAAATAACAACTTTATTGAAAATATAGCACAACATGCAAAACAGTACAATGTTATACAATTCTGCATTGGCACAGGTTTTCATCTACAGATTTACTTTATAGTACTGGAAAAGGGTGGTCATGTTGTTTTTTATTTACAAAGACCATATGAAACACCCAGCTGTTTTTTCACTTTATAATCATTTTATATGATAAAATATAAAGTATCCATATTTTACTGCAAGAAGTATCCCTATAACCTAACATTGTATGTTTAATAAGTTGAGGACTGTATTATTATTGTATTTATTTTTATGATAATCATCCTAATATCATATTGCATATTTATTTTTAATAATATTAATATATTAATAATCTAAATAATACATGTATTGTTTCAGTCTTTTTAATTAATGTAGCATTTTGACTTTCTGCTCCTAATCTGCTTGGATACATATAATTTACTAACATTATTTTCATTAAACATAAATAATTATAACAGACCAGACAGGCAAGAAAGTTCATGTTTAACAAATTATTTGAAACTTTTTATTTTACACTATACTATACCATACTTTCACGTTCCAAAAACTTGTATATACATAATTTTATTTAATAAACTTGTATTTATTTTTCCAGAACAGCATCCAGCCTCCATTCAAGAATGAACCTTTACATTACACAGTGTTTTCATTTGCGTTTAATTACCAAAAATGTTGTATCTGCACTAGAAATAGAACTGTTTTTCTTTTTTTTTTCCTGCAGCTGACAGCAAGGGGAAAACAAAACATAATTCCTGATATTTATAAACATTCAAGAGACCCTTCTACTTGAAACCCAAAAGTTAAAATAAAAATAAACAAATCATCATTTAAAGGAAAAAAATGTAAGAGAAGAAATAAAAAAAAAAACTTACCTGTTTGAGACAGTTAGCTAAATGAATTACTTTAAGATTGCATGTTGCAATGAATTTGTAGTGGTCTTCAGTTTTAATTAGAGATTTCAAGACATCTTTTATCAGACTGTCACTAACCTCTCCTCACAACTAGGAATCCACTCTCGTTTTTCCTTGCAGTTCAAAGCTTGTTACAGCTCATTGTTGCTTTGCTCTGAAACAAAGAAGATATTTTAATGGAAATATGTTCAATTTGTCTGCCTGGTCAAAACCTGATTGATTATAAATTTAAACATGGGAGGAAGATACAAAACGTATATATAATGTTATAGGCATAATCTCTGAAAGATTAGAAAAACTGACATTGAAAGATAAATGCTGTTGCTCAGTACACTACAAATCAGTAGATCTGCAATTGTAAGTTGTAACCTTTTTTTAAACACAGGGACCAGCAAAATCTATTTAAGCTTTTAGGATAAAATGGAATTACCCCCACTGTATGTAAAATGCAATCCAGATCCTTCAAATTCAACACAGAAAGTATATCAACAATCAAAAATACTGAATAAGGTTTATAGTGTAATAAAGTGAAATACATTTTTAAATTAAAATGAAGTCCAACATTTACTACAGTACTGTTCAAGTTGTACTTTTCTGATGCTAAAATAACAATATACTCTAATAGTGTGGAATGATAATAGTTAAAATCCCAGTCTTGATTATTATAGCTTACATGTGGCAGGTTCCAAAATGTCATAAACTGATCGAAATATGTATTTTATATATATATATATATATATATATATATATATGTGTGTTTGTGTATATATATATAGTTGTAGTTGAATGTATACACCTTAATTTGAAACAGTGTTATTCAATGAATAGCTTATTTTAACTTGGTTATCAACGGGGGAGTTTACATGCAGTGTTATTAACTCATGAAATGATGATGCGTGTATATGTTTGGCCCTAAAACTCGGGAGAATCAGGTTTGCGGCCAAACACAAATACAGAGAAGGACAGGGTCAATCACAAATACTAGACTAAATGATGTGAAGACGAAAAAGGGAAAACCCTGGCCATTTCCACATGTAAACCTGTATTTCACGTGCAAATACTATGGAGATAATCGTATATCCTTAAATGACTGCATTAAAAAAGTGCAAGATAACTGGTCAGTTTATTCTGGCTTTCAAGATAACGTATGTTGCTTTTGGATGTTTCATGGTTAGCAATGGTATAGTTCATGTTACTGGTAATGCAGAAAGCTGTTTTTTTGTTTTATTTTGTCTCTATTATAATTAGACATGTTAAAACATGTTCTAAGAGCAATTGAAATGGCAATGTTAAAGTTTCTAAAAAAAAAAATATATATATATATATATATATATATGATTACATGTAGCTGAATTCAAATGATAACAATTGATGAACAATTATCTATGTCAAGTGTATAAGAAAATAAATAAAATATCTTCAACAGTAAAACATATAAAAAAGAAGAACACAATCTTTGATATTATAACCCATTTTTTAATTTCACTATTTTTATTTTCCCTAATATTCCTTGTTTTTATTATTTTGCATTTCATTGCATTTTCACCCTTACATTTAATTGGAAGTGCTACAGCATACAAATATATATATAATATTTGTAACATCATAAACATTTTAAATAATGGCACCAATAGTTTTGTTTAACAATATGCTAGACCATTACTTAATTAAGGAGCTTCTCTATAATTGGAAAATATGTTCCAGTAAACAGGGCTCTAATGTTTCTTGAGGAAATGTGTTACTTCCTCTATTATTCCTCTATTTCTGTTTAGTTATGTATTTGTTTAAAGAGAAATAAAATGGATCCTAATTTGCACCACAAATGTAGCATTTCAGGGTATTTCTCAAATGGCATTTGCATGGATAGATACAACCCTTTTTTCTAAGTAATATTAATGCTGGCATCATTTTATATTGCATATACCAAAGTTGATAATACTGTGTACAGTTTCTAAAAACACTAATGGTTCATGTATATAAACAACAACAATAGTAATAATAATAACATCTTCTTTGGGAAAAATTAGTATATAAAAGACAATGTAGAAACACAATCATTCCTAAAACATCAAAAAAGGCACCATTACATCAACTACTATTCCCACTTTGCCCACCTTGCCTAGATTAGAGGCATGTGGGACTACAACACATCATCAGAAGAAATTATATATATATATATATATATAAACAACCTATTAATCAATGAAAATCTAATTCCACATTGAGAATCTGATACAGGTTTTATAAGGTTGCTACGAACTTTGATTTGATTGGAGGGTATTAGTAGTGCATTGATTTTTGAGGCCTCAGACATTTATTTTAATTTCTGATCAGCTGATGTAACTAATTAGAAAGAGGAACAAAGAAGCTGACATGTGGTCTGTCTGCTGTCTTTAGGTGCAAGTTCTTTACCCAGTACTTCCCCAGTGGAGAAAAACACCATTGGCTTTCATATTAATTTATAAACTGAACTGTACTGAAAATGTTTGTAAATATATGCATATATATATATATATATATATATATATATATATATATAGACCATATGTATTCCAGATCATATTAATTTTATTAGATATATAAAAAAACACAAAAATGTAGGAAACTCTGTGCTGCTGTATTTTATGTACTTTAAACACTTTTTTTACTGTTCTCTCTCTCTCTCTCTCTCTCTCTCTCTCTCTCTCGCTCTCTCTCTCTCACACACACACACACACACACTTTTTATTCCAGGCCTTTTCCATTGTTATTCACCCTGTTTATTGCCTGAAGCAGCCCTGACATACTGGACATCATCTGAAACCACAAACGACAGGATGCAATAAGCTAGAGAATAGCAGTAATCTGAGGAAAGTTCTTCATTCACTCTTGCTCCTAACTCTCTGTCTTCTTATCCTACATAGAAAATAAAAAAATCAATACCACCTCACAGAGCTTGATAAAAGCGCTGGACGAGTAGAGCAGGCACGCTGGATATAGTAAATTAAAGTGATCAAAATTTTCCAGTCGACTCAGCCTACAGCCTACATAAACTAACAACCCTGTCTGCAGACTGCCTGTCATGCTGCAACACTTTCTATCTTTCTTTCTTTTTGTAGATTTTGTATTTTCTTATTTGAAACAGTGTCTGCACTTTATTTTCATTTTAATGGCTACTTAATTGAAGATACTGATGGATAGATAAAGATATATATTTATGAATGTAAATCGACAGACGTATTGATACACCTTTTTTTAGTATAGCATCAACATAAACAGCTATGCCAGCATGCACTTATATATAAACATATTTATTCCACTATAATATTGACTACAATTTCCAGAGGGGACAGCCTGAAGATTTGATTTATGTATTTATTTTCCATGAAGCTATGCTAAACTTCCTACCCTGTGTTTACTCTTAAAACAGCAATAGTGGTTGTCTGCTACATTTTCTCTGAGGCTTGGGTGGAATTTTGTTTAGTATTTTTTTGTTTGTTGTTAATCCTTAAAATTTATATGTCACAGCTGATCCTGAAGAACATTTCTCCACATCTAAAGTGAAACTGTGACCACTTAAATATTTACCACTAGTCACCATGAATTACAAGGATGAAGGGTTGCCTTTGTTTTTCAAGTGTAGCCATTTCCTTGATGTTTTTAATGACTCTCCTTCCCCCCTATTAATTTAGGAGGCACATGCACACATTTGGTTTCTCTCTCACTCTGCCACTGGAACCCCTGAAGAGGTGCTAATAGTACATCACACAAGGGACAGAGTAGCAGCAATCAACAAGTTACTACTGTTAGCATTTCAATGACAAAATAAAGAGGGAGAGGGGAGGTAACCAAAATAATTTTGAAGTGAGATGAGATTAGGTGGTACAAGACAGGGTTCAGGTAACTAAGCCCTTTTGTTGATATATTTACAGAACTCTTTATTTTAAAAATTTGGAATTGCCAATTATGTTTCCTTTCATACTCTGTCAATTGTTAATCAACAGTTACACGCATATTTTCCTACTAATTGTCCACAGGGAAAACTGCAGACAGTAGCACAGTAGGGAGTACTAATGCAGCTCTCTTTGACAATAGTACGCCAACGAAGTTATTGTTGATACTAAAGTCAAGAGAACTTCCACCCTTCCCAACCCCAGCAACACCTATTGCGCACCACTCTGTGGTCACAGTCATACTCGGTTATGACACACTATACATTCAAACCAACTATTGTCTGCACTACACAACTCAACGTGCAGTCTGAGTGGAGATTTTCCTAGTTGAGTCAAGTGGGAACCCAGCTTTTATTTTTATTTTTTTTATTATTATTTCTCTTATATACCCTTGAATTTGGAAAAAGACACTTACTCCTTAGCCTGTCATAGTTACAACAATCCTGGATACATGACAACAATACATCCTGTGAAATATGTGTTGTCAAGCCAAATTTAACTAATAATAATATAAAATTGCACACTGCAAACCAAAATCACAGGTTCATGACAGGACCAGGGTGCTGTTATGTAGAAGCATAGTCTGGATTTGAACAAACAGTCTCCAAGCTCTAGGGACCCTCGTTTCAGTATAGGCTTCTAGCTTCATACTGCATTTTTTCAATCTAGCAAGTACAGATTGAATATCTCCAATGCAGATTGTAATATCACATGATACTACATATCTGGATGCACTTGGCCAAATTGCTTTAGTAACTGCTGGTACAACACAATGCATGTATGTCCACCAATTTTTATGTAATTCTTTGTAAGATTCCCAGCTACTCCTGTTATGTTCCTCATGTGCATGGCAATACGGTAATGGCAACGGTACTTCCTTAGATACTTCCTTAGATGTATTTAAATCAGTGGGAAGACCAATTGAGAAGGTAAGTTTGGTTTCTTGCTAACCTTGCCCTGTTAGCATAAGATGTAAAACACATAGCATTATCTTGGTGTATTAGAACTTCAGAAGGCATAGATATTATCAATGGGTGACTTACAAATATATTTTTTTACAGGATTTACAGCCTCAACAATTGGGTTCATGCTCTCAGTCTCTTTTACAATTTTGAATGCATTAATCAAATCTCAGACTTTGCCTTTAAAACAGCATCAATTCTTCTAGGTAGACTTACACACAGTTTTTGAAGGAACTCGGCAGGTAGGTTGGCCCAAACATCTTGGAGAACTAACCACAGTTCTTTTGTGGATTTAGGCAGCCTCAGTTGCTTCTCTCTCTTCATGTAATCCCAGACAAACTCGATGATGTTGAGATCAGGGCTCTGTGGGGGCCATAGTAAGATAGTTCTTAATGACTGTCGCTGTATGTTTGGGGTCGTTGTCATGCTGCAGAATAAATTTGGAACCAATCAGATGCCTCCCTGATGGTACTGCATGATGGATAAGTATCTGCCTGTACTTCTCAGCAATGAGCATTCAAATCAGTCCAGAGCACCTGCCATTTTTCTGCACCCCAGTTCCTGTGTTAGTGCATAGTTGAGTCAATTGGCCTTGTTGCCACGTCGGAGGTATGGCTTTTTGGCCGCAAGTTTTCCATGAAGGCCACTTCTGACCAGACTTCTCCAGACAGTAGATGGGTGTACCAGGGTCCCACTGTTTTCTGCCAATTCTGAGCTGATGGCACTGCTGGACATCTTCACAGGATTGCAAAGGGAAGTAAGCATGATGTGACTTTCATCTGCTGCAGTAAATTTCCTTGGCTGACCACTGCGTCTATGGTCCTCAACGTTGCCTGTTTCTTTGTGCTTCTTCAAAAGAGCTTGGATAGCATATCTGGAAACCCCTGTCTGCTTTGAAATTTCTGCCTGGGAGGGACCTTGCTGATGCAGTATAACTACCTTGTGTCTTGTTGCTGTGCTCAGTCTTGACATGGTGTATGACTTTTGACAGTAATCTGTCTTCCTCACCTTGTCAGTGGCAGTTCTGACAGTGGGCCAGTCCGTAACAGCAAGCCTGGCCCCCCCTGTGGCCCCCCTAATTAGAACCACGGACAAAACACTGTTAACACCCACCCCCACTAACATCGCGGACAAAACACCGTCAGCACCCCCACGCTAACATCACGGACCAAACAAACACGCACTCCCCCTGCCCCCCTAACATAGTGGACAAAACACCATCAGCACAACCCCCCCGGGTAAACTGATGGCCCCCCCCTAATATTACAACTGGCCCCAGCCATGCCCCCCCAGTTCAAAGGGCATAGAACCTCCACTGCACCTTGTTAGCTGAGTTTCTCACCCAGTTTTATTCCTCCTACACAGCTGTTTCTGTTTCAGTTCATGATTGTGTTTCAACCTACATATTGAATTGATGATCATTAGCACCTGTTTGGTATAATTGTTTAATCATACACCTGACTATATGCCTACAAAATTCCTGTCTATGCAACTGTATCTAGAAGAATTGATGCTGTTTTGAAGGCAAAGGGTGGTCACACCAAATATGGCTTTGATTTAGATTTTATTTCTGTTCACTCACTTTGCATTTAGTTAATTGATAAATATAATCTATTAACATGTCTATTTTTGAAAGCATTCTTAATTTACAGCAGTTTTTCACACCTGCCTAAAACTATTGCACAGTACCATAAGTCATAATAACTGTTGGTGATACCAATTAAAATTAGGTTACATTCTGTTGGCAGACACAAGTTTAATATTGCATGTATTAATAACATATAGGCTATAGCCTAACCACCAGATAATATTTGAAATAATTAATATATAACATTGTGAACAAATAGGCTTCTTGCCAAAAACCAATGACATTTCTTAATGAAAATGGTTTCAATGCTTTATAATAGTTAATTATTAACATTGTATATTATATTATATTAATTATTTAAATGTCTTAAGTTAATAATAATTGAGGGCATTATTTTTTTCCAGAATGAAATATACAAATGTCTCCCGGATTAATAAAATATATCTTATTTTAAATTTTAATTTTACACCACAGCAATATTTTACTTCTGCACTACTGCAATTAAATTTCACTCTGTGAAAACAATACTCACACTGATTTGACTTAATATTATTACCTTTCACTTACTATATGTATACTATACTATATCTAGACCATGTTACTTGAATGATTGCTATATAGTCCTTGTGGTTAAACTTATATCACTGGAGTGCTGCATCACCCACCTTACTTGAGGCCTGATTTTTTAATCCATCATTTAAGCCCAAGCTTTGACTCAGTGTCACATAATATACTTTCATGAAAACTTCTACTTCAACTAAATATTTATACAATTCAGATTAATTGATTTAAAATATTTGAGGAGCCTACTGTATAGCTGTTCAAAGTCACATGAAATAAGATATGTTGGTGTTCGGGGGAAGTGTGAATGCAGTTTGAGGCAGCCATGACCTAATAACCAGTTGACCTATAAAAGGTCAGGTGCTAGACAATCTCCAGAGGCTTAAAACCCAAGTAACCCAGAGTGCCCTGTTATCATACTGCTAAACAGCTTAGCTTCAGTTTTCTTTTAGGATGATGATAGCTGTGGTGCTACTATGTTACTAATACACAAAACCAACAATTGATTTTTCACCCATGCTCACAGTCTAGCACACTGTACAGTGATAAAGATGAGTCTAAAAAAATCACTTCATATTTTTGCCTTAAATGGTTTGCATTGATCGCACAAGAATTCCCAGGGATGGTATTGTATATGTGATCTATAATAATTCTAATTGCAAATCAATTGTCTTCTGTACAATGATGACAGCTTAGTTAGATGCAAGTGGCATATCCTATACCATTGGCAGGCAAAGTATATTTTTGTTTAATTTAGTTAAATGGTTCTTTCTGTGTTTTTATCTCTTCTCAACATCTTGCCTTGCAATTCATATTCTAAAACCTTATACTTTAACATGGAAGGAAGGGGGAAATAATTTCAAAACTGCAACAAATTAAGTTTGTTATTAAAATGAATTTTGTATTCAACTGTCACGCCAATAAGTTTGTAAGATGGTACAGAAATGATATAAAATGTACAGAAATCAACCTATCTAAATCAATATCTATATCTGTATCTATGTTTATATCTATATCTACATAATATTACAGGTCAGAAGAGATATCTGAAACCATCAGGTTGAAAGTCCTTTTTCTTTTTTTTTACTATAAGGCAATCAATTATAATTAGGATATTTTAGGAAAAAAGTAGAAAATATTACAATGCCATTTTAAACATGCATCTGCCAATCATAATACAGAGAACAGGTCAAGTGTTTACTTTATTTACTTGGGGCAGGATTAAATAAAAAATGTTCATGCTGCGAGCCGTAGCGGCATATCTGCGAATGGATCTCACGCTGCTAAACTACCCTGGTATTAAGGGTCTGATTAAATCAAAACTTTGACCCACACGCTAATAGAAAACTACAGAACTGTACTCAGGGCAGGAATTTATACAGCCGCTACTAGAAAACTACAAAACTGTACATAGTCGCGCTTTCATGTTTAGTTAGATGCTGCTCTCTTCTAATTTTTAATGTAAATCCCATGATGTACAGTTGTGTAGTTTGCTATTAGTGGCTGGTTAAAGTTAATCCTGCCGAACAATACAGTGGGAGTGGTTATCTGCAAGAAAACAACCTGAAAATGCTCTCGCAGGTCCTCTAGTTTTAGACAACTTCGGGGGTTAAGTCTAAAGCCTCTTGCGGTTAAGGCAAAGTGGAAAGAAAGCCCGTCCGGCACAGGATTGCGCAGGCGCTGCTCCGGGTTTATTCACAGCCTCCGCGGCTCTGTGTTCAGTGGAAATAACTGCTCATTGCTACAGTAACTACAATAGAGGGCACAACATCCACACAAACAAAATGCCTATTGCCTATTGTTCGTGCAGAGAGAAAATAAATGTGTTGTTATTGAATGTCATTTTATATTATACTTTGTTCAGCAATGTGTCAGGGTTTTGATTATGTTTTTTATGTATTTTTTCATGACTTATATGTTTAATTCACTCATTCGTTTATTCTGCTGTTGCTTTGTTCATTGTTCTGAAAACTATTTGATGTCTTAAAAATGGTTTCCTTCTTAACACATCTTTTCTGAGATTAGTGCCTACTATTGAGTAAATATTAATCCTCAGTCATACTCACTACAGCATTATGTATATTCAGCCTATATCACATACACCGATCAGCCATAACATTATGACCACTGACAGGTGAATAACACTGATAATCTCATTATCATGGCACCTGTCAGTTTGTGGGATATATTAGGCAGCAAGAGCAGGAAAAATGGGCAAGCGTAAGGATCTGAGCGAATCTGACAAGGGCCAAATTGTGATGGCTAGATGACTGGGTCAGAGCATCTGCAGTGGTCAGTACCTATCAAAAGTGGTCCAAGGAAGGAAAAGCGCTGAACTGGCGACAGGATCATAGGCGGCCAAGGCTCACTGATGCACATGGGGAGAGAAGGCTGGCCCGTGTGGTCCGATCCAACAGACGAGCTACTGTAGCTCAAATTGCTGAAAAAGTTAATGCTGGTTCTGATAGAAAGGTGTCAGGACACACAATGCATCGCAGTTTGTTGCGTATGGGGCTGCGTAGCCACAGACCAGTCAGGGTGCCCATGCTGACCCCTGTCCACTGCCGAAAGCGCCTACAATGGGCACGTGTGCATCAGAACTGGACCACGGAGCAATGGAAGAAGGTGGCCTGGTCTGATGAATCACGAGTTCAAGGTGTTGACTTGGCCTCCAAATTCCCCAGATCTCAATTCAATCGAGCGTCTGTGGGATGTGCTGGACAAACAAGTCCGATCCATGGAGGCCCCACCTTGCAACTTACAGGACTTAAAGGATCTGCTGCTAACGTCTTGGTGCCAGATACCACAGCACACCTTCAGAGGTCTAGTGGAGTCCATGCCTTGACGGGTCAGGGCTGTTTTGACGGCAAAAGGGGGACCTACACAATATTAGGCAGGTGGTCATAATGTTATGGCTGATTGGTGTATGTTAACATGCAGAGCTTTAAAGAAGGCAGTCCATACCCGGGAGTTGAATTGAGATCCCTGATCGTACACGATGTCCTCCGTCAAACCGTAGACTCTGAAGATGGGATGGAACAGGGCTTCGGCAGTGTCCAGTGCAGTAGGAAGACCTTTAAGGGGAACAAGCTTGCAAGACTTAGAAAATCGACCGACTACCACAAGTATGGTGGTATAGCCCAGGGAGTTTGGCAGATCAGTAATGAAATCAATAGCGATATGAGACCAGGGCCAATGAGGTATAGGAAGAGTTTCAAGGAGACCGACAGGGCGTTGATGGGAGGATTTAGATTGAGCGCAGGGTTGACAGGCAGCATTGAAGCGGGTGACGTCAGTAAGCAAGGTGGGCCACCAGAACTTTTTTCTGACCAGAGTGACTGTACGATTAATCCCGGTATGACCGGAGGCAAGGGTTGAGTGAGCCCATGAAGCAACTGGGAACGTACAGAGGCAGGGACATATGTGCAGTTAGGTGGACAATTAGATGGAGCTGGGTCAGTAGTGAGTGCTTGTTGAATCTGATCCATTATATCCCAGTGGATGGGAGCAACAGTGCAGGTGGAAGAAAGGATGGGTTCTGTAGATAGCGAGACAGTCTGATTGTGAAATTGTCATGATAATGCGTCTGCTTTTGTATTCTTGGAGCTGGATACTGGATGTGAGAATGAACTAGAATCGAGTAAAAAATTAAGCCCAGCGGGCTTTTCGGGGATCGAGTCATTTTGCGGACTGTATGTACTCTAGATTACGGTGGTCGGTAAGTACAAGAAATTGATGTTTTGCACCTTCTAACCAGTGTCTCCACTCCTCCAATGCTAGTTTGATGGCCAGAAGTTCACGGTTTCCAATGTCATAATTTCACTTTGTGGGAGAGAGTTTCTTGGAAAAGAAGGCACACGGGTACAGTTTGGATGGCTGGCCGTGGCATTGAGATAGCACAGCGCCCACTCTGGATTCGGAAGCATCCAGCTCTACTATGAATGGAAGGGAAGGATCGGAGTGCTTTAAAATAGGAGCCAAAGAAAACAACCTCTTGAGTTTGTTAAAGGCATCAGTAGCTGTCTCGGACCAGGTTAGGGATCGGGCAGAACCTTTCAGCAAAGATGAGAGAGGGGAGGCAATCGAGCTGAAATTATGGATAAAGCACCTGTAAAAGTTGGCAAAGCCGAGGAAGCGTTGTAGTTCCTTGATTGTCTAGGGCTGCGGCCAGTCCGTGACAGCTTTCACTTTTTCTGGATCCATATGGGCACCATCAGCATCTATAATGTAACCCAGAAATGTAATGCTGAAATTTTCAGCTTTTACATACAGGTCATTCTGCAACAGACATTGGAGTACCTGTTGGACATGGGAAATATGCTCAGAAAACGTAGGGGAATAGATTAGAATATCATCAATATAGGCGATGACAAAGCGATTTAAATAGGGTCTCAGTACCTCGTTAACGAAAGCCTGAAAAACAGTGCAACCCCCAGGCGAGAATTTCACCAGTTTTGCAGGTAATGGTAGGATTGTGACGTGCGAGGAAGGAAGGAAGTCCCAAAATGAGATCCGCACCAGGGGAATCCATAACCAGAAGGGAGATTTCTTCCATATGGAGAATGCCTATTTGAAGCCGGAGAGGGACTGTTCGGTGACAGATACGACCAGTGCCGATAGGTTGGTTATCAATAACCGTTATCTGGAGAGGAGGCACGCACGCAAGGAGAGGAATGCCTAGTCAAGTCGCTGTTGCTCCCTGTATGAAGTTGCCAGCCGACCCCGAGTCTAGTAGCGCAGAAACAAAAAGCATTAGGACCCCAAGAGATTTTCGATTTGATGAGACTGTTCATGGGTAACTAGCGGGCATTGGGTGCTTCTCACTTCGGGGTCTCTGGAGGTGCCAGGGCGAACAGGTCAGGTGTCATGGTAATGTCCCTCCTGACCACAGTAGAGACACAGGAACAGTCGAATCCATCTCTGTCTCTCTTCCGCTGTCAGCCATATACGACCCAACTGCATGTGTTCGGGCATGGATACAGGTTGGGGAGCTGGAAAAAACCTGGCAGGGAGGCGGAATGCTTCGGATGTTGATCTTCAGACTCAGAGAAGATGATCCAGGCATACAGCGACTTGAATAAGATCCTCCAAAGCAAGATCCTCATCGGAACGCAGTTCGGGATTAAATCCTTTCGAAAGACTGTTAACAAAGCAGGCTCATTCCATCCGCTGCTAGCAGCCAATGTACAAAAATTAAGAGCATAGTCGGCTGCCGAGGAAGTGCCTTGTTCTAGCATGAGGAGCTGTCTGCCGGCGTCCCGTCCTTCCGCTGGGTGATTAAAGACATCTTTGAAGTGTCCCAGGAATGCATTAAGGGAGCGTGTTATGCTTCCTTGCTGCGTCCAGAATGCAGGGGCCCATTGGAGTGCTTTACTGGTTAAGAGCATAATTATAAAGGCGATCTTAGCGGAGTCGCTGGGAAAGGCTGTCGGCTGATGGGAGATTTTGTTGGCAAGATGAATGGTTAGTTGCAGGTGAAGGTGCCGGGGCAGCCGCTGTAGAGGAAACTGGAGGAGCAGGTGTTGCCGAGTCAAGACGCTTCAGAAGGCAAACCAGGGTTGACTCTACTTGTTGAAACATCTGGTCGTATTTCCTCAACATGCGACTCTGGGCAGCAACTGTAGCCTTGAGTTCAGTCTGCTCCACTGGGTCCGAAGCCATGGCGAAGTATTCTGTAATGGGGAGGCTACTGTAGGAAGGGGACCCAGATGCAGAGCGAGAGGAATCCGAGGACAGATCTGAGGTCAAATGGCCAGTAAACAAAAGAGAATCTGAGAGGCTTGGTCAAAGAGACTGAGGTCTGAGATTAGGCAAACAGTGCAGAGAAGGAAATCCAGAAATCGAGATTCATGAAGGAGTAGCAAAGATCGGTAAAACAAAGGCAATAAGGAGACAAAAGGCTTGGAATTGATACTGGAGTGTAAACAATACTTTGCGAGAAGTAAAGGGCGTGAAGGGATTATATAGAGTGGATGTAGTGCAGGAAAACAAGGGTCAGGTGCGGTGATTAGTGCAGGTAGGGAGAAGCAATGATTCAATAAGTGAAAATACTGGAGAAAGTGAGCAAGGTTGACATATAGTGGCGACAGAGGGGACTGTAGCAAGGGAAAGTCATGTGGATGTGACAGACGGCTGGATGATATTTATGGAATATGTACAGGCCTATATGGTTGCGTAACTTGCAAGCCACATCCAGTGTATGAGGTCTGTGCACTGCACATTGGGTGGATTAAATAAATAAATATTTAAATATTTAAATAAATAAATATCCATGACACCCATGGACATCTCGGACCACCACTTCATCTCCTTCTCCCTTTCCCTCCCCTCCCTCCCCACTCCACCCACTCCCTCTGTCACCTTCCACCGTAATCTCTGTTGTCTCCCCCTCCACCCTTGCCTCCACTGCCCTCACTCTTACCTTCCATTGACTGTTTGTCCCAAGCTTCCTTTTCTTCATTCTCACCTCTCTCAGATGCTGAAGTTTCCGCTCTCCTCCTACGTCACAAACCTACAACAGCTCACTCCACTGAGACGGCTCTCCTGACTGACTCCCTCACTGACTCCCTCACTGACTCCCTCAGCTGTGCTCGGGTGCCTCCCTCTCCTCAGTCCTCATCCTCCTTGATCTCTCTGCAGCATTTGACACTGTCGATCACTCCATCCTCCTCTCCTGCCTCGCTGACCTTGGAATCTCTGGGACTGCTCTCACCTGGTTCTCCTCCTACCTCAGTGACCGGTCCTACCAAGTGACATGTCGAGGTTCCTCATCCACCCCCCAACCTCTCCTCACAGGCGTACCCCAAGGCTCCATCCTGGGCCCGCTCCTGTTCTCTCTCTACACTCGCTCCCTGGGCCCCCTCATCGCATCCCATGGTTTCTCCTACCACTTCTACGCTTCCTGTCTTTTCCCTCTTCTGACACTCTCATCCCTTCTCGCATCTCTTCCTGCTTGTTTGCTATCTCTGTGTCAGCGGGGAGATTAATGCTGTGGATTCACAGCACGGAGCGCCACAATAAAGTGTTTCTCTGCTTTATTGACCGCTGTCTCTCACAGGACCGTCCTGCTGTTTTCTCTTCAGTTTCAGACACTGTGATTGGCTCGCGGTGCCTCTTGCACTGCCCACCCATCCCGGAAGCCACACAGCAAAACACGTCTCCTCCCCGTGCGCAGGGAATCATATTTTAGATTTAATTCAGCTAGGAGCTGAGCTGCAAGATTCCCTACTGCAACTCTTCCACAATTTTTCATGCTCGCACATTGCATTTTTGATTTAATCCTGCCCTTGGTAGAGTTGGCAAGAATTGTTATCTCAGCTTCTCTTTAGTAAAGCAATCCAAACACAGTGCCCGATTAAATAAAAAATGTTCATAAGATGCAAACGCTCAGCTTTTCACAGAATTAAATGTAAAATATGAGAACCTGCGAAAGGGGAGGAGACTCGTGTTACTGGAGTGGTTTCCAAAATGGGCAGGCAGCACAAGAGGCACTGCAAGCCAATCACAGTGTTTGTTATTGAAGAGAAAACCCGCTGATAGAAAACTACAAGCCTGTACTACAAGCCTGTTACAAATATGAGTAGAAGAAAAAAAAATACAATTAAAACCAAAGTAGCCATCGATGACAGCTTTTTAGTTATTATTATTATGATTATTATTATGATTTATGTATTGCCAGATGCCTTTATCTAGGCATTATCTGTTATATATGGATCAATGCTGATGTGTTTGCTCATATGTGATCAACAGATCAATGTAAATCTTTTAGTCAGTGTCCATTTATGTGTAGCAGTGCAGATTAAATACAAACTGTGACATACAGGCTACAAAACTGTAAATCATACGGTTACATTTATGATAAGAAGAAACTAGCAACTAATTAGCTGCAACTGTGTACAATTCTGTAATTCTCTATTGCATGTCGAACTTTGAATTTAATCCCAATCATGGATGGGGTATTGTGATATAAACACCTTTTTTTAAATTATCGTTTGAAATGGAACAGCGATGTGTATATCATTAAAAAAACATAATTTTAATATCACTCGATGCCATCTACTGTAAGAGGCAATACGTACAAACTTCTTCCGCGGTGGGATGCAGGCCCTCTTTGCACCAGGATGGGCAAGATGGCGAGAATGCGTAACCGCAAAACCTGGGGCAGGCGAGCAATGGTTCAGTCTCTGACATCAGGAGCCAATGAAGTGGAAACAGCAGAGGTCTGAGGACAGGAGAAAGGAGCCGGGACTGGTGCTGGATGGCGGAGGAGAGAAATAGGACTAGGGCTTGCAGTGCCAATGGATCCAGAGGCTGAGACACGCAGGAAAGCAGGGGAGCCGAGGAACAACATCGATAAGTTTGGGATTGAGGGCCACAGCATAGTGAGAAGGCAATGGAGGAACAACAGGTTCCTGGTGGAGAAAGGGGGGTTCCACAGTGAAAAATCCACTGCAGTAAGCAATCGTCTGGACAAAAGGCAGAGAGCAGAGGATGCAACACATGGAAGCAGAGTGATGAGATGGCAGTTGTGCAGCGGAGCACTTGAGTGATGCAAAACAATGAACGCTGGGGGCGTGTGAAAAGGACGGGGTATTTATAACTTATTGAAGTTGTCTACTCCCGAAATTCAATTTCCAAAATTAAACTTAGATTACAAAATACATAAATTAGAATACACAATAAGTCAGTGGCAAGTGCATTTACTTTATGTGGTTCTACGGTACATACACTGTAAGAATGTAGGCTTACATGGATTTCTAGGCAGTATCTGGATGTGACAACAGTTAATGTTTAACTCAAGAACTGCTGTTATGCAGATCTATTTTAACAAGAATATGTATGCTAACCTATATAAACTGATACTGGCCTGAGTTACATTTGCCCTTCTATTGGATATACCCTGTATGCTGTCTGTTCACTGGTGAGTGCATTTTCTCCTGTTACAATTTAATTCAACACATCGCACCTTTTCTGTTTCATGTAAAACTTTATAAACTAATGACAAATGTATCATGGCTGAATATACATCACATTGTAGTCAGTACGAGTGAGGTTTAATATTTTCTCCATAGATCTGTTATAAGAAGGAAACTATTTGAAACACACAAAAGTGTTTTGAGAACAACACACAAAAGCAGAATAAATTAACGTGCGACTTAAACAAATAATTAAGCTAATAAACAAATACATAAAAAATATAACCCAAACAAACATTGACACTTTGCATAATATACAATTATATTCAATATCAACATATTTTCTTTCTATGCATGAACAATAGGCAACATTTAATATGTATTATTTTTGGGATGTATGTGATTTTTCATTGTTATTGTTGTTTCAATATTTGCAAAACAAATATATATGTATTGAAGTTGGGCTCATCATCTAATTTGTTACGCGCAGTGTACACCTTTATTGCGGTTGCTGTAAGCAATTAGCAATTATTTCCCCTGTACACAAAAAGCCGCGGAGGCATGTGAATAAATCCTTGGATCACAACCTATACAAACCTGTGCGGAATGGGCTTTCTTTACAATTTGCCATAACTGTGAGAGGCTTTAGACAAATCAGGTTAGAATTAATATCATGAAAGTTTAGCATCATGATTCCATTCGCAGATATGCCGCTAATGCTTCTGCAAGTGATTCACAGCACTATCATTTTTTATTTAATTGGGCCCCCAGTTCTCTTTTGTTAATGTCAATCAGTTTAATATGTTTATAATTAGTTTATTCTAGAAAAGCTGACAGAACTGAAGAGGGTAAACATATATTCATTAACTTCTGCTTTTCAGAATTTAAATTATATCTTAATTACCTGCTTATTTTGTGTTTGTTTTGGCTCAGTGCAATGTGGATAAAACAGTATTTTTTCAATAACAGTTTGAAAATCTATGTTTTGCTTGTATAATAAATTATTCCAGAAACAAAGTCTAAACTAGCACCAAGGGAGATCTCTTCTAACAAATTGTATCCATACACAACAGACAGTTAACCTAATGCATTTTCCACTCCTATTTAGCACCACAACATGCCATTCTATATATATATTGTTTTTAATCTCTTTATTAAGCAAAAGGATTGCAATAGCAAATGTCACTCTTGGCAATCCAACTGCATAACAGTTGGTTGTCCCATGTTTAAGTAGTGATTTAACTGTTAAAACCTTAAGAAACGATTATGCACCTACTGTAAATAGTATGCACAGCATACTTTGGTTGTAATAACTAAATGCATTGCTAAGAAACCCTTAATCTTAACAGTGATTCTGTTAGTTAAGTATAGAAGCTACCTTATTTAACCCTTCAACTTTACATCACATTAAACTATTTAAGCATTTAACATAAACTACACAATCTGTTAACCATGCCATGGAATGTCAAACGAAGCATAGTATTATAGTTTTTTTCTGAAGATTACACAAAAATATTAGTATAAGTTATTGTGATAAAAATAAATGGTATAAAAAACACATATCGAATGCATGTTTTACTTCTATCTAAAAAAATAAAACAGGCCTGTCATTTTAGTGTTTCAAATGACAGATAAATCATGAGACAGTCATATGGACATTTGCATGCAGACACTAAAGTTCTCCTCTGGTTTCTTGTTTTACAAGTCAAGTGCACAGGGAAAAAGCAGACAGAAATGCTGGAGACATACACACACAGAGACACACACATTGACTCAAGCTGCTTCTGCTCTCCTCTGAAATTTCCTTAGGTTTTTAATCACAGCGACGGCTGACTGATCAATGACAGATATGAGAAACAACTTTTGCATGCAAACGGTGCAGGATTTTTTATCTGAGATAATATTTCTCTCTTAAAGGGCTCCCACTCTGCTACGTATTAATTAAAATCTAAATACTAAATATTGATTGATGCGTTATCAGGCCATAGCAGTTGGGCTCTGCCACATTGATTTTTTCTGTGATTTATTATCATATTTAAGAAAAATCATTTTGTGTGATTATACGAGGAAATAGACTTTAGTGAGGGTGTAATTCTTTTGTATCACTTTTGTTGTGTTGAGGACGGGCCAATTTCTCAATTGTAGCCAAGATTGCTGATATCTTCCACCGCTTCGTCTCAGCAGTCTCTGAAGGCTAATGCGTTAAGCTTGTATAAGCAAAAGATCCTGGCCATGTCATTAGGAATAATAGGTATTAGGATTACCTCCTTAATCACAACAAAGATTAACAGATGGTATGAGAGCAGTTATTAGCAAACATCTTACATTCATCACATCAATAACATGATTTGTAATCAGTCTGTCTGTTGTACAGGGGTTGGGGCGTTTCTCATTGAAAGATCCTGGCAATCAGAAAGTACTATGTAACAATTACCTTTCACCGAAATTGGTGTTAATTCTGTGAGGCATCACTCCAAAAACAGAGAAAGCTAACAGAATGAGGCCTGAGGCCACACACACACACACACACACATATATATATATATATATATATATATATATATATATACACACACACATATATGTACATACATATATATATATATATATATATATATATATACACTCACCTAAAGGATTATTAAGGAACACCATACTAATACTGTGTTTGACCCCCTTTCACCTTCAGAACTGCCTTAATTCTACGTGGCATTGATTCAACAAGGTGCTGAAAGCATTCTTTAGAAATGTTGGCCCATATTGATAGGATAGCATCTTGCAGTTGATGGAGATTTGTGGGATGCACATCCAGGGAACGAAGCTCCCGTTCCACCACATCCCAAAGATGCTCTATTGGGTTGAGATCTGGTGACTGTGGGGGCCAGTTTAGTACAGTGAACTCATTGTCATGTTCAAGAAACCAATTTGAAATGATTCGACCTTTGTGACATGGTGCATTATCCTGCTGGAAGTAGCCATCAGAGGATGGGTACATGGTGGTCATAAAGGGATGGACATGGTCAGAAACAATGCTCAGGTAGGCCGTGGCATTTAAACGATGCCCAATTGGCACTAAGGGGCCTAAAGTGTGCCAAGAAAACATCCCCCACACCATTACACCACCACCACCAGCCTGCACAGTGGTAACAAGGCATGATGGATCCATGTTCTCATTCTGTTTACGCCAAATTCTGACTCTACCATCTGAATGTCTCAACAGAAATCGAAACTCATCAGACCAGGCAACATTTTTCCAGTCTTCAACTGTCCAATTTTGGTGAGCTTGTGCAAATTGTAGCCTCTTTTTCCTATTTGTAGTGGAGATGAGTGGTACCCGGTGGGGTCTTCTGCTGTTGTAGCCCATCCGCCTCAAGGTTGTACGTGTTATGGCTTCACAAATGCTTTGCTGCATACCTCGGTTGTAACGAGTGGTTATTTCAGTCAAAGTTGCTCTTCTATCAGCTTGAATCAGTCGGCCCATTCTCCTCTGACCTCTAGCATCAACAAGGCATTTTCGCCCACAGGACTGCCGCATACTGGATGTTTTTCCCTTTTCACACCATTCTTTGTAAACCCTAGAAATGGTTGTGCGTGAAAATCCCAGTAACTGAGCAGATTGTGAAATACTCAGACCGGCCCGTCTGGCACCAACAACCATGCCACGCTCAAAATTGCTTAAATCACCTTTCTTTCCCATTCAGACATTCAGTTTGGAGTTCAGGAGATTGTCTTGACCAGGACCACACCCCTAAATGCATTGAAGCAACTGCCATGTGATTGGTTGGTTAGATAATTGCATTAATGAGAAATTGAACAGGTGTTCCTAATAATCCTTTAGGTGAGTGTATATACATACAGTACACATCCAGGCTTCCTGATGTGGAGAGGCAGGGAGGAGAGCCTGAGGGTGTGAGTGATAAGAGCAAATTTGAATTCCGCGTTATGGACTGGTATTGGTTGAATTTGTTGTATTCATCTTTACTATTAGTTACATATATAGTATACATAGTACAGTATGTGATCTGTTTATATGTGTAGTTTAGGCTTGAGAGGAGCTAGGGTTTTGTTTTGGGTCTGTCTGTTTATTTGAGCACCCACACACTGTGTAAGACAGGGGTGTCAAACATTTGGCCCATAAAAAAAGTTAAAAAAGGTCTAAAAAAATGCATGGCAGTTTGTGTAATTCCTATACTATCCACTAGATGCACATAGTCTGATGTGAGGGCTGTTAAATCAGACAAGAACCATCTCGATCACAAAAAAAACAACCTGACAGTAGCTGAGAGTTGCTACTTTGATTATGATATTGAGACAGAAGCAAACCAAAGTGGACACTGTGCTGTAATTTTATTCGGCTATAAAAAATGTATGGTCCGCATGCAGTGCTATTTGGGTCAATGCCAAATAGTTAAATGCGGCCCGCAACCTAAATGAGTTTGACACCCCTGGTGTAAGATAATACATTCACCACTTTTTCATCATACCCAAACCCAGGGGTGGAAAGTAATGAATTACAACTACTCTCATTCCGGTAATTGAGTAACTTGTTTTGTACTTTTTTGAGTATTTTTCAAATTTGGTAATTTTACTTTTACTTAAGTATGTTTTGAGTTAAGTATTGCACTTCACTACTTTTATGAAGGCATTTGTTACAGAGTACACATTTTGTAGGCTGTCATGGGAAAAAAAAGTGGGTTACAGACAGACAAATAGACCAATAAATGAAGGAACAATACATTCAAATTTCAAGCATTCCGCCCACAACACTCAACAGGCCAATCAAATTGTGTGTCGTGATGGTTATGGTTGGTCAGTCAATTAATCAAAGATTTGAAGTCAGTCATCCAGTCCAGCAGCAGTGCAGTAGCTAAGGTAAGTTAACTAGCTGGCTAGCAAGCCATGAGTATTAGTGATTAGGGGTGTACATTTTTTAATCCAAATCAAAACAAGCTTTTGATTTCGACCATCGAATTTAAAGATGGGGTTGCAATTTATTTATTTATTTGGCTTCACCAAACCAAAATTTATTCAATTATCAGCAAAAACAAAATGACAGCAGACAGTAAATATCTCTGCATATGTGCATTTCTCCCGCTTATCCGTTCTTATGTTATTAAATATTTTAATTAAATACCTATACTGCATTTCAGCTGTTTTCTTCTCCAGCTGCTGGACCTGCAGTTTATGCGATAGGCTGTATTGAATATAATATTGCCGACAATCTGGGCTTTGTAATAACATTAATCATTGTGAAAGAGTTATAATCGTGTTGATTGCTGAAAAGTGATTTTCTACAGATCATATATAGTTCTCATCTGTCTATCCTCTGATCAGCTTTCCTTTGGAATTCAGTCAACCACTTTGCGAACCCAGGCCTCTGCATCAATGTCTTGTTCTATTTGATGCAAATTATTTTCTACTATAGGGCACTGTAGTGTTGAAAAGCTCGTTTTCATATATGTATGTATATGTATACATCTGTAAAGCCAAGCCATTTCAAAGTGCTTTCACGTTGCTGGCTATGTTTCAGTTTTATGCTATATGTATAACTGGTTCTTTATGTTTTATAATTGTATATGTCTGCAAAGATATGTGCATACCAATTTATAAACCAGTTTAGAGAATTTATTGTGCAAAAATAATTGTATTATTTTTCTTGTTTATGTATATGCTCTCGTTTTGATACACAATTCAAGAATCGCAGGTGATATAACTCACTGCCTGTCCTCTGATTGGCTCAGCAAGTTATTGCTATAGATATACTCCTAGAAGGAACCTTTTTCACACAGTATACATAGTTTAATCTAAAACAAGTTATATGTCTTGTAATCACAATGCTAAACACTTTTTTTTTTCCAAAATGCAACATTTGACATTCCTGAGGCAATATATCCATTTTAGCCAATCAGCATCGTGCTCATTTTCAATATAGCACTGATCTCTGAAATGGTGAACGTTCACACAATCAAAATGAATACATCATTCAGCAATGTTGACGAAATTACAAACCCGTACTTAATAGCAATTTGTTTTTGTTAAATACAGCCCCCTGTCCTGACCAGTGATGACCCTACAATAAGCTAACAATAAAGTTATATCAACATTTGATGTGAGATTGTATTTGTATTTATTTATTTAAATATCAGCAACAGCCATTTAGAAATAATAATAATAATAATAATAATAATAATAATAATAATAATAATAATAATAATAATAATAATAATACAAACTTTTAAATGTGGGGGCATTTTCCTGGCATGGTTCGGGTCCACTTGTCCCCCTAGAGGGAAGGGTCACTGCAAATCATTACAAAGTTATTCTGAGTGATCACCTTTATCCTATGGTGAAACATTTCTATCCTGATGGGAGTGGTCTCTTCCAGGATGACAATGCCCCCATCCACAGGGCACGAGGGCTCACTGAATGGTTTGAAGAGTATGAAAATGATGTGAATCATAGGCTATGGCCTTCACAGTCACCAGATCTCAATCTAGTTGAACAGCTATGGGAGATTTTGGACCGACGTGTTAGACAGCGCTCATCAAAATAACAAATGAGGGAATATCTTTTGGAACAATGATATTCCATCCCTGCAGTAGAGTTCCAGAGAGCTTCGTTTTTAGAGCCCAGGCGCCATGTCCAACCCCACATGGTGTCACTGTATATATAGAAAGTCTACACCCCCTTGAACTTTTTTCACATATTGATGTGTTGGTGCCTTCATGCACTGAAATGAAGATTTGGTCCACTTATCTACACACTATTCTCCACATTGTTAAGGGGAAAACATTTTTATTGTGAAATCTATATATATATATATATATATATCAAAAATACAAAACTGAAATATCATTATTGGGTAAGTCTCCACACCCCTGAGTCAATACTTTGACAGCAATTACAGCTGTGAGTCTGTTAGGATAAGTCTCTACCAAATTTGCACACCTAGATTTCCCAATATTTGACCAATTTTCTTTACAAAACTTTAACCTCTTTCAAGTTCCCTGGGTAGCGTTGATGGACAGCAATCTTCAAATCATTCTAACAAATTTTTGATTGGATTTAGGTTGGGGCTCTAACTGAAGCTGGTGCAGTTGGAGCTCCCCGCTCGTGATTTGAACCGCGCACTACTGGCGCTTCTCCGAGCGCTCCGCACTGCAGTGGCTCCACTGCCACTCCCGCTACGCCAAAAGACCAGGTCTCCCAACGCGGGAGGTTTAACACTGTACTGACTTTACTGAGGGGTTACGTCACTTGTAACATGTTGCCCCGTTACAACTGCACCACCTTTTTGTTCCTTAGCCACTCCAGATTAGTTTTGGCTGTGTGCTTTGGGTTGCTGTCATGCTGAAAGGAGAGCTTTGGTTCCAGTTTCAATTTACTTGCAGAGAGCAGCAGCTTTTTCTCAAATACTTTTCTGGACTTGATTATCCCTTCTATCAAGCGCCCCAGTCCCTGCTGGTGAGAAATATCCCCATAAACATCATGCTACCACCACCACGCTTCACTGTAGGGATGGTGATAAATACATAAAGAAATTAATCAAGCACTTTTAGATTAGATGTAATACATTTTCACATTAATATCTTGAATATATCTAAAGTATCTTATTATGGGGGGGGGGGGGTGCCCTATTAAATGCAAAACAATAGGCTGAATGATTTTAGTACAGTTCAGATTTTACAATAGTTCAGTGTGTAAATGGTTTATGTGTATTGTTCATCCATTGGTTATAAAGTTAGCTTCTTTGTGTAAGATTGTTTAAAGAGCTGTTGCCTGTATTTTTTAATCTATAGATTTGCTCCCTAACTACATACTTTCCTAAACCACACAGAGTGAAGTATGCCATATATAATTTGTTCACTGCTCTCTGCTGTTTCCAAGTTATAATTTGGAAGTAGCATTTTATCAATTCTCATATTAGACAGTATTAAAAGTGGCCATTTGTTTACATTAAAACAACCCATTTTAAGATACTACAATAATGAGTAATATGATTAAAGTGTGATTGGATTCAATTAAACAAACACAATTAGTGACAGTGGGATTATAACATCAATTTTCCACCTTAGCAAATTAAATCAGCAAACCTTATTCATTATGCACAGTGGAAAAGGTGATCCTTTGACACTTAAACTGTTGTGGTTGAAAGTTAAAGAGCATATTCACAAGTTGCTATGTGCCAAATGAGTCATTCTGGTTCCTTCCCTAAAAGAAATATTTAATGAGGTATATTTTAATTTGTATATTGCTAGTGCAGACTGTTCTGTAAAGCTATCTGAATGACTCTGGGAATTTAATGTATTCTGAAATGCACTTACTAGAATTAAGAAAAGCAAAATGTACCACAACAATGACAGTTTGAAGTAACTGATGCTGTTTAAAAATTCAGTGGCTTCAAGGGAACACCAGGGTCTAGCAGTTCTCACAAGGCATACAAAAGCACTGGCCCTCTGTCTAAACTCTTTGATTTTATTTAACATATCCACTTTAACTACAGTTTATGATTTTCATTCATTCTGGTCACTGCTGTTTAAGCACAGGCTCATCAATAAGGCAAGGATGTTCTACAGTCTTTAGTATAACCTATTATTATATTATTATTATTATTATTATTATTATTATTATTATTATTATTATTATTATTGTTGTTGTTGTTGTTGTTATTATTGGAGTTACCACACCCCTCGTCCTACCTCAACTAGAAACTGTATGGTTTTCACGAAGCTGAATTAGTGTCCAACAAACTCTGATATGATTATATATATATATATATATATATATATATATATATATATATACAGCTCTGGAAAAAATTAAGAGACCACTCCAAGTTCAGAAATCAAGTGGTCTCTTAATTTATTCCAGCGCTTTATATATATCAAATGTATAATTAATAAATTATAGTTTATTTAACACAATAAATCACTAAATGTAACTGTATAAAATCAATGGTGTGAACTACAATTCCCTACTACTACTACTACTGGTATTATTGTTGCTGTCATCCCTTGTATTATTATGGCGACTACTACTGTTATTAAATACGTCTAAGAAGGCACAGAGCATTGTGCCTGCTTTGGTTTGGTATTGCTGTCACACTGACAGAATAGGTCCCTGTGCGCTGCGGTTCCAATGCACAATGTCACTTGTTGTTGTTACAATCTTTCCAAGGTCAGCCCTGACAAGGAATTCTAATGAGATTAAGTCTCATCACTGGGGTTTTAGTCCTTTCTACTCATTGTTCTGAAGTGGTGAAATAGTATTACTGCACTGACCAAGCTCATTGGCTAAACCTCAGTACTTAATCTACTTCCAGCTACATTCTGAAACTTCCCTCTATATATCCTGCCACTCTGGTGTTCTCTCACATTTTTATAAAGTGTAGTTCTCCATTGTTGTTTTTTTCTTATGCAACATTTTTGTCAAGGCACCATTCAGTCTTCTGTAATCTCACAATCCTTTCATACTCAACACTGGATCAATATAAAAAAATGATGTACATAATTAATGTATGCCAAACAACATCCCCAAGTTACCAGTCTGTTTAATAGTTGGAATAGTCTTCTTCAGACAGTAAGGTCTCTGGGCTCTGTACATTGTTGCTGTTTTTCTAGTTATGATAGTTATAAAAATAACAACAAAAAAATGTGTACATAGAACTTGTGACTTTGGACAGAGTTTAAGTAGTTCAGTGTTCTCTTTCATTTCCTAAATAAAATTAAATACCACATCCCATGTGTCAAAAGTTAAATCATTTGTAGTCCAACACCTGTTTCCTACTATATGTCAATAAACTCTATTAAGAACCCATTATTAGACCCTATTATTAGAAACAAAAACAAGAGAGCACTAAGCACTAGTGGAAAACAAAATAGAATTTCAAAAGAAGCTGTCTGAAATATCAATATAGTAAATATGTTTACAAGTAGGTATATCACTTAAGTGCAATTCAACAAAAAACTGTTATTTAAAAGCAATACATGTAAAATAAAAAAAACATTCTACATTTTTCTTCTTCTAGCTTTACAGAAGTATATATATTTTTCAATTGGTGTTTTTTAACAGTTTTACCTTATGTGCTTTGAAAGATTATTATTAATAAGATTTATATATTATAGAGGATTCAGAGCTTTAACCAAGGGTTTTCCATTTCTTTAAGATTTGCAGTGAGACATGGAGTACAGGTGTAATTCAAGTTAGAGAGTATAATGAATTCTCCTAGCAGTGCATGAAAATAACAGTATGTATGGTTGTCACATAACCAAAAGAGACCAGACTCTTTTTGCTCTGCAGGCAATATTTCCACCTTCAGATCCGATTTTTCCTCCCTGCCTTTCTGTTCTGTATTCAGTAGTGGAATTTCCTATGTGGTTATTTAACTGTAAAGTGATGATGTGCATGTATATTTAAGATAAAGGTTGATCAAAGCAGGTCTGTGGCCATATAGGAGTTAGAATCATATAAAGCACAGGTAAACTCACCTATTTTCACATGGTTATGATTACCAGCATTCAGTGTTCTTATAGCACTGATTGGCCACCTGACAATGACCCCAATGGGCAACATTAAGGTATGAAAGATAATATGAAAAGATATTAGTACCTACTTCCATGCATTGTGGTGATTACATCAGTATGTATGACTGCTTTATCTCTGTAGGTACTGGAGCTGCCTTCACATGATAGAAAGAAATGTAGTACAAGTTCCAAAACATACATAAGATGAAATTAGACCTCAGAGTGGTGATCTAAATGCTAAAGTGATCAAAGTTCTTGCTGGCTATTGTAAAATGGGTCTGAATCCAGCTGAAATGTTATGGGTGTATTTGAAAGAAGCTGATGGTGTAAGGGAACCCAATGGTTTCCTTTAGCATATCTTGAGCAATTCAAAACAGATTTAGAAATGTCTTAATTTTTTTCTGAAATTATTATAAACACACATTAAATCCTAAATGTGTTACATTTCTTTTTATTTTAGCTTTATGTATTTTACTTTTTGTAAAATTAATTGTCATACTGTGATACATTTTCCCATGTTTATTTTTTTTTTTTTTTAATGTAAGAATCTAATCCTTGGAATCCTAATTCCTCCTGAAAAAAAATATTGTCTACAATAATTAATAAAAACATTACAAAGGAAAGAAAATAAAGAACATAAAGCTTTATAACTATTATTGTTGTGATTTTAGTTTGAGGGTTCAGGCCATCAAAAAACTGTGACATCTACACAAGTAATCCATTTACAAAACTGACTGTACTTTCAGTTTCTTCATTCAGAGCTTCATTGCTCTGCTCTGCAGTCACAGCATGTACTGTATAACTATTTCTTTGTGGTTTTGTCTGAACCACAAAACAGATCTGATTCTTTTATTCATACCTATCTTGCCTAGCTGTCAGGGCTGTAGCACGCTACTCTTTCTCACTGTACTAAACTGTGTTTTTTCAAATAAATTATTTCACCCATCTTGGCTCGCTGTACTTGTGTGGCAGTGTGTATAAACAATCCATGTGGCTCAGCTATCACTCTAAATCTTGAGCAGACACTGCTTCAGTGACTGCACCCCCTTTATCTTGAACATGTCGTTCCTAATTTCCTGCCAGTGGGCCTCACAGCATTATTTTATATTCAATCGGATCTCCCAAAGAATTTTCCTGAAAGCATGTTGTTTTTTGTTGTTTTTAAAGAGATACTAATATGGGAAAAATGGACAGTACATTAGTTTTTTTTCCTTTTCAACCAAATTGCCAACCTGTTTTTTAAAATTACTGTAAATATACCTAGGACTACAACTTGTAAACTCCACAATTGTTATCAATTATGCAAAAAAAAAAGGTTATCTTTATAGAGTAAGTTTTATCTTCTGCAATCTGTAAATGTTGAAGTAAAGCTCACAGTTTTAACAATTTTGATTTTCTTTACTCAAAGTTGTATAACCTATTAATTAATCATATTAAATAAAGCAAGGCAAAAATGTCTTGCTTTAGTTTGTCTTTAACTTTAAGTTGATTCACCTATAACTGGACATATACTATACATACCATTGTGTATATAAAACCATTCTAATTCCCTGCTGATGTAATGGAAAATATGTTATCCTTACATTTCTGGGCTATATTTAACTGCTGAATTGCCAGGTATTGTAGTAGTAGCATCAATATCATATAGCTGGTTACACAAAGGCACTGGGCAGCATGAACATGATACATTTGTTATATTAAAGTAATTATGTTTTATTCAGAATCTGTCCTTACACAGATTAATAGAAGATTAGATCAATACACCTTCTCTGCACTTGAACACAAGTTATTATTGTGAATGATTTAACCAAAGCATTGCAGAACTGCAATGTACATATTTCAATATGAATAACAACCTTATTTTTTCCTCAGATTCTGATAGATTAATAAAACAATCAGACATAAAAGTAAAAGGTTTTTTTTAAGTAAACTATTGCAATGTGGGTAAGTTACAAAGATTGCATTTTGAGGAAGAATCATGTTTTTTCTACTACAATGAAGAATCCAATGTATTGAAATATTACAAAATAAATAGATAAACACAGAATTCCATTAATTTAGAGACTGTCAGTGAATTATCGGCAGGTATGCTGAGATATTACAGGCAATGTTTAACTGACAACCTGGCCATTATGATGACAGGTAATTGCTTATCCCCTGCACACACACATACTGAACAGTATAATATTGTAATTGCAATTCACCCTTTCAATATCACATTTGTTATACATTATGTTTATATACAAGTACTGTAACACAGTTTCCTACATTTGTATGATGTTTACTGGACTAAGAGTGTTGTAAAGCAACACTTAGAAGGAAGGACAAATCCCTGTACTTGCACCTGGGCAAGAGGACAGAACAGTGACAGACTGGAGGTTTCTAATCTCTCTTAATTTCCAATTTCAATTTGCAGTAGTATAACTATTAATTGTATTCAGGATGTGTTTGCATTGTTTCTAGAATACAGTACATCTCTATGTACATGAATGGCTTGGACCCAAACAGTACATGAACAGTCCACCCAGAGGACAAACAAGGAAACAAAGATCCATTAAAATAGGCAGAAATGAAAATGAATTACATTTAAGACAAGGGAATGGGATGCAGTTCTTTACAAATGGGTTGTGAGTGTTCCTTAGGATCCTTCAAGAGAGTTTCAGATCAAAAAGTTATAAGAATGCTATTGAGCAAGATGAGCCGAATTACCTCCTCTCATTTGTAAATTGTCTTATGATTAATGAAACTGAGAGCTGCTTCTGGGATGGAGTTATAATGCTGTGTTCTTTTGAGTCTGTATACATTGCGTGGTATTTTCTTTATTTCTAGTCAGTGATTAAATCAGCAGTTGACACAACAAGCTCCTCCACAGTATGTCTGGGCATTCAGTACTTGTGAAAAGCTATTTTTGTTGAAGTCTACATAGGCATGACCACCTGTCTTATTCCACCTGTGAACTGAGCCAGATTCAAACCAACTGTTGAAGTGCAGTAATGAGGAAAGGGAGGAATCTCTGTGGAAACAGTGCTACACATGCTGAGATTTGACTTTTTTAACGGCTGAATTGTAACACACAACCTACCTAGATGCCTGTCTGTGTTGTGAGTGTGTTGAGCTCACATCTGTTGTCAATGGCACAATCAAGCACAGCATGTATAAATAATGAAGATTGTTTCTGAAAGTAAACCAATTGGAAATTGCCTGTGAATGCCAGTGCCTACAGCACAATTAACGTCACATAATTTTGCTAATTATGCTAATTCTGTAAATGATTGTATAAGGTGGTTTTAAATGATTGTTCAATCCATGACATAAGGAGATACCAGAGACCAAAGAGACAACAACACTGTGATGTTTAGTTGGCATCAGAGCATGCAAGTTATATATAGTGGCCTTCAAATGTATTCATACTCTTTGATAAAGTGTTACAAATTGATTTGGCAAGAAAATGCAATATTTATTACATGTATTAAAAGGATAAAGAATTGTATGAATGAGAATATTGTGTGCACATTTCTAAAAACAAAATGCAAATGATCCCTATTTTTGTGAGTTCTACTTTTGCCTTCTAATAGCTTCATCAACTTCTTAGGAGGGATATTCAAACTTTCTTCCAAGGAGACCTTCTCTAGCTCGTCTAGGTTGGGTGATTCATGCTTGTGGGCTTTTCCTCAGTTCATACAAATCAGATCTGCCTCACAGCAGTTATGATTATGTCCATAGAAGAAGGGTTGGTGGACAGAGATTCTTTAATCTCTAATGAAACGTTTTACATTGTATTACCAAAACCACCTGCTAGTAATGGTTGTACCAGATGTCATGTTCTATTAAGGGGCTGTTTAATGTGAAGGGCAACATGCGCATCAGTATGTATTGTGATATGTTTGACAACGGTATATTGCTGGTATTGCTGGAGTTTTATGGTGAAGGCATCTACATCTGCCAACATAATAGTGCAATGTCAAAATGCTGGGAGTGTAACACAGTGACTCATGGAGAATATAATTGAACATATATCTCTATAAAACCTTGAAATGTATTTAGCACAATATGTTGAAGGTATTGCTGTCATGTATAAAATGAAGGGTAGTTCAACAGATTATCAAGCCCACTTGTTTTTTAGCAGTGCTATGTATGGTGTCAAAATAAATGTGCTATTTTCAATATGTAGGTGTCTGTTGACTTACAGCACATACTCCTACATCTTTTCTTCTTCCTACTCGTTATGGTGTTAAGCGGGTCTGTCTAGCAGATGAAGTGGGGTTATTGCTGTTCTGAAAAACACACAAAAATACATCTGGTAGAAACACGATCATACAATATCCTTTCTGTATGCTGTGTTTCAAGATGACACTTTCAAATGTTTTCTTAACAGACGTAAATTCAAAACATAAAAGTACATCTCTTTATCCTTCTGTGGTGAAAATCCTGTTACTAAAAATGGTCTAAATTACCAGACCTATTTGTCTACAGCTGATGTATATGAAGTTATAAAGTTTGTTCATTAGGATATATAAATATAAAAAGTATATTGGTTTATATCGTTACCTTTTGGCTTACTAATTTTTTCTTACGACAAGTATCAGATTCTGCTCTTGATTTGAATTTGGGACTGTTTTTAAAACTCACTTTTTAACCATAGATTTTAGTCAGTATTGACAACTACTTGCTTTCAAGTGCCTTTTTCTGATTAAACAGTGTTTGCCATGAAATGTGCTCTATAAATTACAAGGCCAGAGGGTCAAATAACTACAATTTCACATGGCAATATCCTTTCAGTTTAAATAAAAAACAATTATTCACTTCATGCACCTTTTGAGTTCTAACTATTATTAATCTTGGGGGTTAAGCTGAAAGAAGAAAAATACATCTTTAAAATATAAAACTGTCCTGAATTTTATCAATGTGCAACTTAATTAGTATACAGTAGACATTATATATATATATATATAAGCTCTGGAACAAATTAAGAGACCATTGCAAATGTTTCTTAAATCAGCATCTCTACATGTATGGCAGCCATTCCATTCCATTCATAATTTTATTTGGAATTTGGGAGAAATGTTAATTTTACCCAAACACATACCTATAAACAGTAAAACCCGAAAAACTGTTTATTTTGCAGTGGTCTCTTAATTTTTTGCAGAGCTGTATTTCATAAAGACATTCATTTTATGAACAGATTGCAAAGGGACTGCATCACCTGCAACCTGGAAAACCAACTACCTCAAATTAACTGTTTTCCAAAGGTACCCTTGGGCCCAGACACAGCCCCTATAGAACACATACGGGAACAGTGTGGTGTATATCTATGATTATCACCTTTCAGTTGCATTAAGATGACCAACCCTTAAGAAAAGTAATTGAAGGCAAATTCTGGCAAGGATGTAATTAAATAAATGTTGTTTCAATACCTAAATGTGTTTAAGCAATCTTCCTTGTGCATTCAATACCAGATATTAAGATGTTTACATGGTGATTTCATTGTTTCAATAAGAACATTGTTGTGGTTTGATGTGGGGGTGATTGTTCTAATACCGAGGACGACATTATAACAACAAAGTGAGCAAAGTGATAATTTTCCTCAGAAATATTATACTGTAAGGGGTTAGTCCTATTGCATTGTCTGCCAGTCCCATATATAACTTGTAAATGACAGTCGTTTGCAAATGTAGTTATCTTCACATCTACACAGCAGATGAAAAGATGCAGACACTTCCTGATTCCAATGGAAATAATGCATTATGTCACGGTGCAGTTATGTCCTACTTAAACACAGCCACCAGCAGCTGTACAGCTTCTGTATATATATCAAATACCCTTGTGGCATATCGCACTACAAACGAAGAAATTATGCACAGTTATACAATTTATTTTATTTAACACCTTTACATAACCAGTGGTGTGTGGTTTGAAATTTACATTGCAATTGCTGGAACATAAACAACCTCTTAATCAACGTCTTAAACTATTGTCATGTTCTATAAATACATACATGCATATTGTTAGTAGAAGTTTAAATGTAATCCATGTTTTAGTTGTATGTAATTGCATCTTTATATAGACCATTCATTTTGAAATAATAACTAATTCGGATTTTAATTATATTTTTTTCATGTGTACATGAGTAAAATGACCTTTGCAGTTTGTTAAGACTGAATATGCGGTGATATCCCATTGTAGTATCCGACTAAAATACCAAAAGATTTCATCCACGGTCATACGGTTATAAGCATCACTCTACCTTAGCGTCCCGTCACAGTCCAGGGATTTTCTGCATTGCCTCCAACGAATCCTCTCAGTAAATGCTTGTAAACGCTGCTGGCAAAAGAAAGAAAGAGAAGTTTTAAAAGTACCTTTTTGTGCTACATTCCATGAATGTCGTCTCT
Source organism: Amia ocellicauda (assembly GCF_036373705.1). NCBI lineage: Eukaryota > Metazoa > Chordata > Actinopteri > Amiiformes > Amiidae > Amia > Amia ocellicauda. Next base: position 38,048,351 of record NC_089859.1, on the reverse strand, counting down.
GCATGTCACAGAGCTTGCCCTGTTTAAAAAAATAACTACAATAAAACTACTGCTAAGGGGCTGATGACTTTTGTTTCTTTTTATTTATCTACCCTTGCTTTCTCCCTTTCGCCTCTCAGAGAATCCCGTTAATATGGAATGCACTGAAACCGTTGCTTTAAATTACCTCACAGATTATTGTGAAGTTAACTAGCCATTAAATATGATCAACATAGCGTGCGCATTGGAAGTAAACCTTTCCACATTCAAAGATTGCTCCAAAGGGATTCGTTTTCTCTCTGTCACCTTTCAGATATACAACTGTTTATAATTGTTCTGATCATAATACGGATTATTCGATAGTAAATGTGTATATTGCTGGACAATATTTGTAATAATCCATGAAGATAAGTAAAGACATACATAAAAAAGAATTAGGGATGTACACCTTCATGTACCCTGTCTCTTTCTTTCTGTGTGTGTCACTCTGAATATAAAAAAGATAGAAAATGCGATAATTTGGAAAAATCACTTAAAATAAGTCAATAATAAATACTACTACTACTACTACTACTACTAATAATAATAATAATAATAATAATAATAATAATAATAATAATAATAATAATTCACCCCCAAAATATAAACCGAAAAATCATATAGTTTTTATTTATTTACTTATTTATTTTTAAGGAGTATGCTAACCTATGTGACAGTTATTGGCAACAGCGATAATACTGTGGAAATAAGACAATTCGTTGCATTCTGCATCCTGTTCTCGTTCCTAAATAGATTTGGGAAGTGATCAACATTTTGATAACCGTTTTATTTTGCCTTGAGCAGCCGAATAGAGTATTTTGATAAATATACTGTATATATTGGTTTAAATAATAGGGCTTTTCTTTTAATCATCAGCAAAATAAAGATTAGCCAGAAGATTGTAAAAAAAAAGCACTCTGGAGCTGCAGCAGATCTTTATTTCAGCGCCTTTGTGATGATATTGATGATGATGATGGCCAAGTGGACAGTTTGATTTTTGTGTGCCGAGCTAGTTATAAAGAATCAATATTATATCAAGGGGTAAGTTTCGTGATAAAGGACTTTAGCCACTCTGGCTATTCATCATAAGTCTGTAGCAAGCAGATAGGTCAAAAGAAATTATATTGCACTAAAGAGTGTGTCTTCTTATCTCTATATACCAGGGGAATAAGGGACAAGCCGATCGATACAGTAGCTGCTGTATACTTCTTGCAATTATCAATAGCTGATTTTGTCTTCCCTGGGCTGCATCTATTAATACTAGCTAATAACAGCCTTTTGGACATAACCACAACCCGAAGGGATGGAAAAAAAGTTTGTTCACAGGACGACCTTCCTGTCACGGAAACTGTCTCGCATGGCACAGTATAGCTTAAGACATATACAATATTTCAATTACAAATAAATAATTGATATACAGTACCCTGGATGTCCTACAAAATATATACACTAAATATGAATTGTGATGGGATCAGCACTGTCCTCAAAACACTGACATCATTATAACATACATAATTGCAAATATTTGCTATTTTAATTCCTATAAAAAAAAAGAATAAACATTTATGTAATGAAAAGAAAGACTTGGTTTGAAATGATACATTTATACAAAAAAGGTACACATACAAAAAAAACACGGTATGAAAATCCGCGACTGATAATAGCTTATGTACGTTTTCCTTTATACACATAAACACATGCATATATGTATATAACACATATAAGTATATATATACACACACACACACACACACACACACACACACACACACACACACACACACACTATGCTGTAGCTTAGGCAAGCTACAAAGATTAATACAAATTACATACAGTAAGTTAATCACATGATAAAGGTCTATTTAGGACAAAAAAGCAGTCTTACAGTGAAATATTTTGATTATCTTAATCAAACTATAGTGAATGTGTAACTCAAAAAGTCTTCTATAATCTTCACAGAGTTCATATTTAAATTATAATAATGTGTTTGAAATTTATGGCAGAAGGCAAACGATGTGGGTTAAATCTACAAAATGTCCTCTCAAATAATTTCTAGCAAGGTGTGTGACAATTAACATACATTGTGGGTAAGGGTTACTGGGAAATGCATCCATCTGTAGTATTCAATAAAGCCTGCAAACTTTACAGGGCAGGCAACTAGATCCATGTTGTGCTGACCATACAATTCGATCCCTACCCCTTATTTTCAAAATTGATTATTTTTCATATAAATCAGTTAAAAACCGTTCAGCATATGATTTGCTCATCCTAGCAAATACTGACCAAAGCACTATTCTTTCGAGACGTTTCAGAGGAAAAGTAAAAACTGCTTGCTAACAGTGTCCAATATATTTTCGTAGAGCCTTTATTTTAAAATGTATGATTTTGTAGTTAATTACAAATAAGAAAACATCAACAGTACATCCTCCCTACACCTTCAGTACCTCCCACTACACACAAACATACACCAAGTACCTCATCACATTAGACATAAAAAATGTATATATTAAAACGCTAATTAACCAGAATATTTACAAAAAAAAATGTCTGACGTTGGTCAGTAATGCATTTGTAAAGGTTCGAATATTCGTTTAATTTGAAGAACTATCTGAATCATACAGAAGAATCACACACACACACACACACACACACACACACACACACACACATATATATATATATATATATATATATATATATATATATATATACACACACACACGAACACCTTTGTTGTTCATGTTTTCCATTCTACACAAAGACAAGATGTTCAAAGTAATTATGTCTGCGGTTATCAGTCTTAAGTCGGATTAGTTAATGGATAGGAACCAAAGGCATTCGTTTACGCGTTTCAGATTAAATGTCATTACTACTTGTTAATTTTCCTTTCCGTTTTCATTATTTTCTTAATGAAACTGCAGAAATTGTATAATTAAATGCATACACACACACATACACACACACACACACACACACACACAAAAAAACATGTAAGTAAAGAATACATTTTTTAGTTCATTCCTTAATTTGGTAAAGGACATATTCAAGTTTAAATATTATGAAAATAACTTTATGTGCACATTGGTTTTGAAAAGCAGTAGGCAATCGGTGCTCATATCGTTTATTTCTGATAACATGTAAAAATTACGTAAATTAACATTTGTATCTATTTTTCTGTTAGTCTTTCTGTAGCCTGTATAGATACATAGATGGATAGATAGATAATGCGTAATTAAATGTCTCTTTATTCACTATCATATCATAACTTTAAGGTAATCAGTTTAATGTGGCTGACTAAAGCTGGAACATACATCAAATCTTTATTTGTATAAACAACGTGCTATTATGATATATCACATGGAGTGGAAGTGATCATGTGTTACTGGCTAAGACAATATTATTAAATGAAAGAGTTTTAAAAACTAATAATTTCAAACAAAATACCATTAATAACGGTTGCAAAAAACAAACAAAAAATACTGTATGATATAAACGTGTCTGAAATGGTGAAAATGCATGAGATTGTTGGGATAGGGGATGTGAAACTGTTCAAACAGTAACTGTGTGGTACATCCTAGCGGTCGCACAACGCAATATAGAGGCTGAACTAAAACTTACAGCTTAAGACTCGTTCTCACACGCAACACACTGCTCTGTCTACACACAGGGCGCATAGGCAAGGACAACAACACTAACATCAAACCTGGTTTTAACAGAGCGGTCATCTTGTAAAGATCCATCAGAAATCCTCGTCAAACTTTTATGACCGTCTCATCTGAACATGGAATCCGAACAACTGAAGAAGAAGAAGAAAACACGCTAACCTAAATAACATCTTCATGTGAGCAGGCGGACCAGAGACTTTGGACAGCGACGCGAGGGTACAGCGCAGCCGACTGTGTAGCCGCGGAAAGGAGGAGAGAGAACCTGACCTACACCGCTTTTAACCTTACGGTGTACTTCTTAAAAAAAAAAAAAAAAAAAAAAAAAAACTTTATTTTTTAAGGGAAGAACGGGAGAACTTTTTCTATCGCAAAAATGCATGCAACCAACGCGAATGAAAGACTAAAGCTAAAGCTCCGATACTGATTAAACAAACTTAAGATAACAATAACCAGGAGTTCATTTTACCGACGGACTTAACGAAACCAGCTGTACATTAAGCTGCCAAAACACAAGAACTCCCAACAGTTGTCTAATCCTCGATATCACAACAACAACTAAATATTTGCAACAATGTTTACAAACTTTTGTTTTCTGTGTCTACCGGTGGTCGTGGGGGAATAACAAACCATCGGCCAGGACCTTTTTTAATGAAGGAAACTGTAAAAAAGAAATACACACCAGACAAGAGGCAATTTAGAAGAATTAAGCCGAAAGGGGAGTTTTCAAGCACTTGAAAAAGGAGAGAGAGAGCGAGAGAGAGAGAGAGAGAGAGAGAGAGAGGAAAATAACATTCATGGGACAAAAACAAAGAAGAAAAAGATGAAAAAATATGAACTGAAGTTTTTTTTTTTCTTTTAAAGTATTAAAAGGCAATGGGGAAGAAAAATGAAGGATGGGAAGCGAGAACAGCTGAGATGAATTTTTAGAACTTAGAAGGCGAAGCCCCACAGAAAAAAGGAAAGAACCTGACCTTCCATAAGTGAAGACCCCTAAGTGCAGGGTGTAATAAGCGGTATTTGCAGTGTTGTTGGAGGAGGTGGATAGTGAGCAGAGACAGATAGTTGGAGAGTGAAACAGCTAATTGCTGAGTCCATCCCTCATTTCCATATCCAGTGTGTGTCCGCTGGACCTCAGCCAATCCCCCTCTCACACCACCATTAATCGCAATGCATTATTCACTATCATAATTATATACCGACATGCGCAATCCACACAACAGCAACACCAGCTAATTTCCGTAATTTTGCAACTCGACTATTTGTGAACATTTTTTTTTTATTTGCTCGCTGCTGATGTATCTGCAAAAAGCAGAAACAACTCGCAGCTTACCAGCAGCATGTCGCGCCGCAAGCAAGCAAAGCCACAGCATCTCAAGTCGGACGAGGAGCCAACACTAGCTGAGGTAGTTTCTGAAAATGGTAAGTGTCTTGTCTTTAGGTCTTGTAGTGGGTCGGAAAAGAGGTGGTGGGAGGTTTTTTTTTACGAATAAACAGGTCAACAGAAGTTGCACAATTTCTCAAAACGTGCAGCCACTTTTTTCTAGATCAAGATCGCTCTATGCAAACGTAGCCTTTGACATCCGCTGTAATTTTACAGATTAGATATGGACTTAGTAGTGATCTAATTTGACTTGGTAGTCATGGCTTGTGTGGATTTTTTGGGGAGAAGAGGTAAACCTCTCTTTCAAATATTTGTTAAAAACATACTTTTTTTCAAATTGTATGTGTCTTCGGTAGTTAAGATTATAGCCCTGAACGAGTGTTGTTACTTTTTAAACAGTTTGTGTTCATTATCTATCTATCTCTCTTTATATGTATATCTGCCTGTCTAGCTATCAATAATATAAGATAGATACTAGATAGATGGATAGTACACGCTTTCCCGAAACATGCTTTGAGTTTTTTACCTTATAGGACTGTCAGTTGCCAACTCAAGTTGTGCGTTTTATTGTTGCTTTATTTTTGTTGTGTTGTAAGTGATCGTTAGTGTTGTTAAGTCGACATTTTTGTGGCATCAATATACACGAGGAATTCAGAGACTATCATTTTTATGTCTTTTTTATTCAAAATGTATTTTTAGTTTAGGTTTTAAAATGTAGTTCATCAAAGTTGAGGGATGCGTTCTTGAATAGCGCAGGAGATAATGAATCAAAGGACTGGGTAAGAAAATTAACTGCAATGGTTCCATGTGTGTGTGTTGTCTCATATAAGTCTATAAGGTGTGTTATTTAGTCTCAAACATGTAAATTAATAAATATTGATATGGACGGACAGACAGATATTAACATTTTAAACACGTAATAGTAAAATAATTCAAGTAAAATATATAATAATTCAATGGGATAAAATAAAGATAAAGAAGAAATAAAAGTTAAAGCTCTGTGTAAGCGTTATCGGTGTATCAGAAAGACTAATACCTAGTTTAGTTTAGAAGAAACTTTAAAGGTTAATTGTTAAAAGATGTCTATTATTAGTATTATTAGTATTATTTAAATTGCTTTTATATATACGAAAATTAACAAGTCAAAAAATTATTCCCAGAAACGTGTTATTTTCAGAGTGGTTTCCAAATCTCTACCAGGCTCTATGTATGCATTTATTATTATATATACCTTGTACTATCTATTATGATGATTATGATTATTACTAATGTATACATTATATATACATTCTTATAGTATATGTGTTTCACTATATCTAACATGAGATTTAAGGCATTAGATGCCACCATATGTATATATCTGCATTATTCAGTTGATTTTCAATAAAGGTTGGACAGAATTTAATATAATAAGTTAAATTATACCATAATAAATGGTATATTGTTCTTATTTGATCAAAATTGTGTATCATAATTACATGGAACCTGTTTAATTCTATAAAATACATCAAATTATATGGATAGGCTGTATGTTGTTATTATTGTTAAAGGTAGATAATGCTTTTGGTAATATTAACTTCACGTGAATTAACAGATTATTACAAGGAAAAGAGAAAAGACAACAGGAAACTTTCTAGTGGATCTTTTTATCTTTTACATCTTTTTCACAGTTGATTTGGAGTTGAGGTTAAAGGAATCACTTGCATTTGCTGGGGTAGATTAAGTGCAAAGTATCTTTTTGTCATGGAAATGTTTTTTGTTTACTTCATCACGTAGAATTTCTCACACTTGGTTTGTTTTGTATTGCCCTCAATGACTACATGATCATTTGAATGGATTCATTTTTGCCGAATGAAAGAGGGAGTCTTTCTGTTAAAGAACCTCACTGCATCTCAGTGTAGAATATTTTAAACGTTATTATTAAAGTATGTGAATAACTTAACCCCTCTCTCTATACACAGATACAGAAACTAAACACAATATTTAAAAACAAGGGAAACAAATAGCATTGAGTTGTGAGTGTAGGGTGTAGTCTTTGAATTTTAATTTCATCATCAAAGTCTGTTTACTTTTAATACATATACAAGTTGTTATATAATGTTTCTATGTTAATATGAAGGTGCCATGTCTTTATGTAAATATATACTGTAATATTATATAAATGCCAAATTATTTTTACCAATCATGATATAACTTCATCATATGCATCTTTGTGTCTAAGAATGAGTTGTATCAAGCATGTAGAAAACATGTTTTACTTTTTAAAATGAGACATATACTTCATATGTAGTTTTAATTTACACAAGAACATATTGTATCAGAGTGCTGCTATTCAGATGTTTACACTAACCAAAATTATGGACTTTCTTCATGCCTAGAAAGACATGGAATGAGACATTCTTATTGTCTTTATGAATACATTGTAAGATATATTTCGATTTAATGTAATGTCTTATTTATTAAATTAGGACATATTTGCTTGTAAGAATGTGATATTTGTTCCCTCTGTGTATTATGGAAAGCAAAATATGACACTTAGTATTACATTTAAGTAATTTTTGTTATACCAAATGGGAAAAACTTCCCCTCCGTGGTATGTTGTATCAGTGCAGAGAAAATGGCAAATCAGTTTTAGATTGGGTTTCTTGCAGTTTACACTGTAATGTGCTGACAGCTGAGTTAAACACCAATACCCTTTTTTATGATAGTTTACAGAAAGGGTATCATTGAAGTCAGCATTTCAAATTGATGACATTAAGAGCTGTTTTGGTGTTCGTAACAAATCTCAGCAGTTTCATTTTCTGTCTTTTGAAGGTGTATAATATTATTATTATTCTCTACTTATTACACATAAGTATTATGTTCAAGTTATGTTCATGTTCTTGTCAATATTATTGAGGCCCATTTACAAGTTTTTTTTTTTTTTGTGTTTTTATCTTTGATCATAAGCAATCCTGCTGAATGAAAGTTCAGAAACAAGGATTTTGCTCCAATTATTGGCTTATTGTTTCACCTAATATTGTGTCGCCTCCTTCTGAAATATATATATATATATATATATATATATATATATATATATTTAAATTATTATAAAAAACAAATTTATTCATTAATATTTCAGTAGTAAGGCCTGCTATATGGTTAACTGGAGCCTTCATACAAAACAAATACATGATAAAAACTGACATGAATTATGTGGATAATTTAATTATCTATTAAGTTGTATTGTTAGAAACTATACATTTAAAATATAATTATTAATAATAATAAATAACTGTTCAAGAATCATATCTTAAGTGTTGTTTCACATTTACATCACATTGTTATTTTACTGTGAAAAGCATTGTAAATAATGTGGAGTTAACTATATTAACCCAGGAGAAGCAATAGAAGATACTACAGAAAAGGAAGAACCCTTTAATTAGACCAACAAGGGGTGATGTTAATTGTTCATCAAACAGAAATGTCAAACAGTTTAAGGAAGTAACTGCTTGAAAAATTCATTAGATTCTTAGAATATAACATATGGGGCTCTTTTCATAGATGCAGAGCGCAGATTGTCTTGGACTACACAATGTTATTTAAGGTAAAGTAGTCCAAGACTACTAAAGTAGGGCTAATCGAATGTCTGTAGACCTAAACTCAAACTGTAATTAATCAAAATAGTGAGACTGCAATAAGTTTTAGTCCTTTTTGATTGTGTAATTTGGAAAAGAGACATCATACGAATTATGCATTTCACATAGCTAAATCAGTTTGATTATGTGTTGTCTGTGTGAGTGGGACTGAAAGTCTGAAGCAGTTCAGGTTCCTATTGTATTGTATTGCCTTTAAAAAGAAAAATGCTCTGCATCAAAATCTTGGAATTTGAGATCTTTGTTATTCTATTTTCACTAACTACTCACTTTAAAATAATAATAAAGCATGAATTCATAGAAAGAAAGGGAGATAGATAATTGTACTTATGCATACATAATATGTACTCACACTCATACACCCAAATATAAGGGCTGTACATAAATAGAGGCTATACATATGTGTGTATTTTTATATATAATATTTTTTTTTCTAAAGAGAAAATAAAGAGATATTAGGTGTCTTTACCACAGTATTCCAGGTTTCAATGACAGTGGAATCTTCCACTTGCTGCCACTTTTAAAATAAGATATAAGACCAACCACACTGTGTTATTAAAGTAATACAAAAATTTTGATGTGCTAAGAGGAGCAACATTGTGAAATCTGGATTTATTTGAAACCTGGTATTTACATTTTTATATCACTTGGAAGTCTAGCATATTCCCTGTTGTATTTTGTGACTAAATATTTTCTCATTATATATATAAAACGAGGAATCTCATTTTTTTTTGTGTGCTTTTGTTTGACAAATATAACAAGATTCTACTAATGTCTGCACAGCTAATCACATCACATGGCAGATTTAATGTTTTAACGCAATAAATGAACCTGGAGCAGTTTGTAAGATTGTATCAATTTTATTCAAATTTTACAAATCTGTTCTGCACACAGTCGCTCCCAAAATCTCTGTCCCCTCAGCACTTGTGTTTGCTCTGTCAAACCCACTTCATATGTTGCACAACCTGAGCAGTATTTTGTTCATTTCCCAGAAAAACAAAAAGAAAAGAAAATCATTCTTGGTACAGGCTAAGAGGTGAAGTTATAGTTTGAGGGGTTGGGGGGAAGTAGAGAGACTTTTTTTGTCGGGTAGAATTAAACAGGAGCCTACAGCTGTTCTTTTCACTCCACAACCAGTGTTTAATTAGGATTTATTCATTATTTAAACCCTAGAGTTGATTTGACCTTTTTGTGCGTTGCTTTTGTGTTAGGCCTGCATTGTTGTCAAATGTAGCACATTAGGGTCCTTTTGTGTGATGTCCCTGAAAAGGTGGGATTGCATGGAGTGCCAACAAGCTTCTGATGGCCTCCCCCTCAGGGTGGGTAGTTAGAAGTGCTTTGATAGAGCCTGCTGACTTAACCTTTGCCTGCCATGCCCTGCCAGGGGTGGCCGCTAGATGTCAAGCTCATAATACAATTAGTACATCTGTGCCGTTGACCTTGGCAGCACAGCTTACCCGTGTTCGTGAAAGTGTTAACACAGATTTTTGAGTGTTAACTTGAGATTCTTGGGAGTGTGCTACACGGCAGACACCTTTACCATTGAATTTCTGCACTCACAGTAATATATATATATAGTCTTATTTTACAAACAGGGCATTAGGGGAGCCTTGTTTTGTTTTTCTGTATAAGTTTAGACTGTGACAATATGTTATTACAGACCAAAGACTTGGCCTTTTTGGATATTTCAGGGTACACTGATGTTAATTGAGTGCTATATAACTGCAAGTGTTTTCTACCTCTTTTAAAGTAGTAATTTGAATGAAATCTGTTTAGCTCTTTTGGTCTTCTGTGTCTGGTTAATTCGGTAAAACTAAAAAATAATAATCATATAAGTGTGGCATACAGTTGTGCATAATTAAACTCAGTTCAGTAGACAGCCTGTTTTTTATAAGGTTTAAAAAAACTCAGTAACTTCTAGAAAGAGCAGTGACAACATGGCTGCTGATTACTTCCTTTGTGTAGCTTTGTTTGGCTTTTTTTTTTTTTTAATTTTGGTGGAGATCTTAGGACCACCCATGTGACAAAAAGCTTGGAAGGAGCTGCCTCTTAGCACACAAAGATGTCTCTTTTAATTACAGTTCAATTCTTAAGACTCACAAATATGATGCCCAATCGAGAGCACTAATCTATGATGTCATGTGGATCCCAAAACAAAAGTTTCATTATTGTGTACTGTATCATAAGCATATACAAACAAATCGTTAATGTTTTAGCAGCTCAGTATCTACATACACACACAAAGGCTCCACTGTTTGAGAGCAAATAGAGTTACTGTACTCATTAAAAAGGCAGTGGCCATGAAAGCAAGAACTCTTGGATGACTGTACCACAGGTGTTAGTTATGAGACAAATGCAGAGATTTGGACCAGCACATACATCATAATAAGTGTGCTGGAGACAAGGATATTGTCTGTATATCAAGAGTGCCCTCCACTGTTCATCCTCTTAACTGGCAGTCTTTGCAAAACAGCGGAGCAATGGAAAAAAAGTGTCATTCATACAGGAATTTCTCTACATTGTTAAACACAGCAGGCATCCTTATTCCCCTCCTTCTGTCTCACAGCTTGTGCTTAGTCTCTGGCGATTCAACTTTTTATTTGAAGGATTCAGAGTTTTCTTAAATACTTAAAATTATTAAAATAAATGGGGTGTTGCCAGTCACCTTCCTTAATTTATAGAACTTCTGTTAAGCTGCTGGCTAGCCTGTTATCTTGTGGTATGTAACCTAGGAAATACATGAATGTGTGATGCCATTGGAGACTGCATGTATAAAATAAACAGCTGCGTATAAATTAGATTAGATTTATGTCAGCAAAAGCTGTAGAGTAGACATTTAACTGTCTTTTTATGTTATTGTAATTTTTACTTTTATAAAAAGGCATTGGAAAAGAGTAATGAAAATAATTTTGTTCTTTTTTTTTAAGAATGTCTTACCTTGTAAAAATTGGAATGATCCACAGCAGATTTTAAAGGATGAAAAACACCTTTTTTTTATTTTCTTTAGGAATTTAAAAAAAGTTGTCTCTTATATAAAATTATATACTTTTAAAACTCTTAGCTTTTGTGTGACAAGTGTGTGTTTTGAATAAATTGTTAAGAATACGGTTTAAGAATTGTTATTTTTTGGTTACATTTTCCATGGATTTGATAGCTTGTTTTTAATCAATATCTGCTACAACATGTCGTATTAGTGGTTTAAATTTGTATGCTAGAGACATCATTTAAAGATTGTGGAAAAACATGTCTTGAAGACAAAAATAAATAAATAAATAAATAAATAAATAAATAAATAAAATAATAATAATAATAATAATAATAATAATAATAATAATAATTCTAAAGACCTGTATTATGACCACAATCAACAATGTTTAAAAAAAGATGAAAAATACAGACTTGTATTTTATTTAGTTTAAGATATGCATTATTCACTAAAATACTTATACAGTGGTCAGTGCTTTATTAAAGTAACATTTTGATGAGATTAATATAAAGATTCCCTCCGTGCTGGGTTTTCTGTAAACAGGACGCCACAAAACATCTGAACAATTGCAAAAACAGCTGCAAAAAAAATAGTTCATACAGGTGATAAACAAAACCAGGAACAAACAAATATAACAATATATAGAAAATATATAATTTGTAATACATTAGTGACCTTTTTGTCATCATTCAGTTCCCTTAGGCCAGTCTTTTCTGGCACATACTGCTTTAGAAACCACCACAGCAACATTGTCATAATGGGGAAAGAATGCTCCAACTAGCCTTGCAAATCTCTGTAGCAGTGCCTTTGGTAACCCAGTTAACCCATTCTTTATATGTCACACCCACAATAATCTCTTGAGAATCTAAAATAATGAATTAGAGTAAAAAAAATGTCTTTGTTTGTGGAGAGCATTTCATTTATATTATACATTATTATGGATTCATAAACTGAGAAATATAAAGCTGCACTAACAGTTTATGGTTTATTTTTTAATTGAAACTGTAAATTGAATAAATAAGATGTAAAATTAAGAAATCCAATAGGGGAAAAGTTGCTGATTAAACTGCATGAGCGTGGCATTTCATGCAGTGTCGTTTAGAGACGATATGGATAGACCACTCAACCCGTAAAGGTCCCGGTGCTGGTCAGAAACAGTATTGAACTCCAGCAATTTTCTAATAAGACAATTTATAGGATATTGTGATAGCTCTGTTTAATATTGTTTAAATTAATAATACTTTTTCAAGCGTTCTTATAAAAAAATGTAACATTTTATACTGCAAATACATATATGTGTCGAGTCATTTGGATGCAAAATATAAATATTTCTGGTTTATACAAACAAAAACACTGATTGACTAGACTACTTCCAGACTATTCTGTGACAAAATTAGTTTTTACAAACTGAGAATTAGATTACAAAGAGCAGAAAAGATTATAATAAATAAATAAATATTTGATTGAGTGGATTTTGTGCTATCATTAAGATATTATTAAAAAAAAAATATATATATATATATATATATATATATATATATATATATATAGAGAGAGAGAGACTTTATCTTTCCATATACTCTACTAAATATGTATTTTACATTTTCTGTCTGTCAAAAAATGATGCTGGTTTCATGTTGATAGGATAGTGTATAAAATAAATTGTAATTTTGCACTTTCTTTTCTAGACAGAAACAAATGCATTTTCTTATATACCCTTCAGTCAGTTAGTGAACTATACTGTTGAATAGAAGAAAAACAAATCTCATTAAATACAAAAATGTAATGTGAACATACTACTGCTAAAACAAGTTAGTATTGTGATAAATTACAAAAGTAAACTGTGTATTATAAATGTGAGATTTATAATAATATGCATAACACAAAACAATAACACAATTATTAATATTAATAAAACAAGTATAGATTAATGTATTTACCATGTACCACCCTTCCCAAAATAAATGTTTTACAATAAGTATTATTATGCAACACAATGACAGAACAGAATTGCAAGTATCTCGGCATGCTTTCAACTGTTTTGACAGATACACACACACACACACACAAATATATTCAAGAAAGAAATGTGCAAATTAATAATTAATCTACCCCTAACCATTCCTACTAATTTACACTGACCTTTCAACCCTCAATTATGCAAATGTGTAGTTCTGTCAGTTGATCATTTAAGTAGATTTGTGTTTATGTGCATTTGTTTTGCTTATTTGCAGTGTGCTGTTTTGCCCTGTTTGCAGTTAAGGTCCTAGAAATATAAATACAGTGTCGTGGGATTAATAAACAAGCAAAGCTGTAGTACAATTGGGCGTAATTTATGAAACAACATGTTTTTCTATTTAATCTTTTAGCAACCTGATTGTAACATTTATACATCTACCCATCTGTCTATCTATCTATATATAAGCATTTTTTATGTCTCTGATTATGATCATGGAGCATTACAGATTAATATTGTACATATTAGCATTAATATGTCTGTGGGTGTAAAAGGTGGAGCTATTAGAATTAGGTCTCTTGTTGATTAGGAATTATGTGAAAGAAACTAAACCCTGATGGTAGACACGACCCTTTGGCAAGAAATTACAACAGGGATGATAAATTCCAATGCTAATGAATCAATTAAAAAGACCAAGCCGCAGCAAAGGCAATGAAATGTGTCTTCCGGCCTCATCTACAAATGACGATAGAGGAGAAGGAACAAGCCAAACTTTCCTTTGAGCACGATGTCAGTCTTTAATATAGAAGGATTACAAAGCTGACACACTCTATAAAAACTTTGTCAGGTGACGACATTTGCGTTTCTGGACTAAAGGCTGAGATACAGAAATGGGTAGCTAGGCTGAGGCGATTGTTTCTCATAAATACAGTGTCAGAACAAGATGTATCCTTCAGATACTGCTTTTAAGATTTGATAAGATCTTTCAAAAATAGTTAAACTGTATAATTTATCATAGAAAGAAAACTACTACAAGGAAATTTGACATTTCCACTGCTTAAATGAATTGTGAAAAAATATACATTTGTAAAATATATATTTTTATAAAATCGTGTGTTTTTCTAATTATTAAAGAACACTAAACACTAGCAGTTTGGAAGAACAGTTAATACTGCCATCCGATACAGACAATTTGTTTAGCATTACCAATAAATTGTCCACTGTCCATGATTAATTATTTAAATTTATAGAAACCGTTTTATACAACTACCTAAAAGAACCATTCCTTTTTAATTGATGATAAAGAACATAAAAAAACAGCACAAACATAGCTTTTCCAAGTGCCCACATCCTTCTAAATATATGGCATATGTATGATATAAGATTTTGCCTGCTATTATATTATTTAAATGAATCTTACTCATAATTTGATCACTTGCTGAGCCTACTGGTATATGTATCTAATACAGTACAGACATTAATTGGATCAGCAAAAGTTAACTTATTTTGTTCTGAATGCATACACTGATGTCATCTGAGTTTTGTGTTAAGTAGCTATTGAAATAAAACACTGATGTAGCTAACAATATTAAAAAGACCAGACATGAACAACATGAAACTTAGAATAATTAGGTCCCATTCCCTCCAGCCACACATTTATAGCACTTTATCAAAATTAAATGTTACTATCGCTGGTTTTCTCATTCGTGCGCTGCTACATATTTGATCAGGTGTGAATTAGAATTCTGTTCGTTAAACATGCTTGCTATTTGGCACATGATGGTAACACTAGTCAGAGGAAGTGGCAACAGTCATTAAACATGTGTAACCAATTAGTGGGTTTTCTGCTATGGTACTAACATGTAATTTGTTGAGTCCTTTTTTGAAAGAAAAAACAGAAGAAAGTAGGTACAAAATAAGTGTAACTGAATACTACTGGTTTTAAAAAGAGATCTAATGAATGTTGTTGAGGGCAAAGGAAATACATTTATAGAAATTGTCACTTTTGTTGTGACACTAAAAATGATATATAATGTGAAATTATCCTTTAAAAAAATGCACATTTCTTTTACGGTTTTAAAATAGCCTTACTATTTTTTTTAGGACACTGACCTAAGATGATATATCTTTATAGTCAATTTCAGGCAACCACAATATGATCAGAGACTGTATTCTACTTTTACTGTCAGACTTATTTGTTTGCTAAATAATTTTGTTTTAAAGCAGAGCTTTATTATATGAACCCAGCATACACATTTTCTAACAAGAACTGAATTAAGTGACTAAGGGTCCAGTTAATCAGGCAGTGGTTTAAATCAAATAAGGTTACATATAGTTTAGCAATGTTAAGTGAACTGGCAAAGGCATTTCAAATTCTGGTGGAAATGAGGAAGCTTGATAGTAAAGGGGAATCCTAATGAGTGCATCAAAGACTTGATTTGTACCCAATTGACAAGGCAGCTGTGAATTGTATGAAAATATTGGAAATCAATATCTTCTATGGAATTTCATTAAGATGCAGTATCCACAATTGATAGAGCCTCATAATTTGATGGATTGTGCAAAGAAAATTATTAGCTTGGTAGAAGGGGAATGGAAAACACAAAGTGAGTCCTGAGAATTGTTGAAGTAGGGCAATTTGTACAGAGTAAAAGGAAATATATTGATTTCAGGTATGTATAAAAAATCAAAATAACTTAAAACTTGGTGGGGACATTGTATGGAATTAATTGTCTGATAAATGTTTTTTGTTTTTTCTAGCAACCCCAGGAGAAGGAGTGGATGATGCAGACAGTGGAAATGAGAGTCGCAGTGGAAGCGAAGAAACTCATGTGTGTGAAAAGTGCTGCGCCGAGTTCTTCAAGTGGACAGACTTCTTGGAACACCAGAAAAACTGTACCAAGAACCCCATGGTGCTGATTGTGAATGAGGACGAAGCAGCACCTGATTCCCAAGAATATCCTTCTGAGCCTTCCCCAGCACCAAGCTGCCCCAGTGACCCAGCTGACAGTGAGGACGCGGAAGAGAGCTGCACACCAACAGATGGAAATGAGAGCTCAGAGGTAGTAACTAGCACAGAGAAGGAGGACGAACCCATGGAGATGGAACAGTCTCCTGAAAAAGCAGCTGATCCTGAGCCAGTTCCATCAGAACCAGCTCTTTCTCTACCTCAGATTCCTAACCCATCTTCCATGACGAACTATAATATGCCAAACACTAATGTGACTTTGGAGACTTTGCATAGCACAAGGGTAGCGGTGGCACAGTTCTCACAGAGCCCCCGCTCAGGTGCAAATACAGGGGTGACCACCATGGCCATTCCCATGATTCTCGATCAGCTGATGGCCCTACAGCAGCAGCAGATTCATCAGTTGCAGCTAATCGAACAGATCCGAAGCCAGGTGGCAATGATGAACCGCCAACCGATGCAACCAACACTCAACCCTGCTGCTGCTTCCCAAGGTCCATCTTCAGTTACAGCCTCCAACCAGCTGCAGCTCCAGGGCTTCATTGTACCACCAGTTCATCAGCTACCAGCTACAGTGCCCTCTGCTGTAAATGGGCAGGCCTCTGGCGCACTGCCGTCCACCCTGGAGGGATCTCAGCAACATATATCCCAACCTGTCTGTGTGCCAGCCAATCCAGGACTACCCAGCAGCACTTCTGTCTCAGCTGAGTGCAACCTTCCCCCTTCCAGTTGCAATGTGGTCACATCTTTACTGCCTCCCTGCCCTATCACAAACACGAACAATAGCTGTACCCAGCCACGGAATGCTTCAACCCCTCCATCAATTGGACACGGAAGTCTCCTCAGCCCATCTTCCAACTTGCCACTACTACCTCAGAGTTCCTCAAGTAGTGTCATCTTCCCCAACCCCTTAGTTAGCATTGCTGCCACTGCAAACGCACTGGATCCACTGTCTGCGCTGATGAAGCACCGTAAAGGGAAGCCACCCAACGTGTCCGTCTTTGACACTAAACCCAGCTCAGAAGACCCCTTTTTTAAGCATAAATGTAGGTTCTGCGCCAAGGTGTTTGGGAGCGACAGTGCTCTGCAGATTCACCTGCGCTCTCATACTGGAGAGAGGCCCTTCAAATGTAACATTTGTGGAAACCGCTTTTCCACCAAGGGAAATCTGAAGGTTCATTTTCAAAGGCATAAAGAGAAGTATCCTCACATCCAGATGAACCCATACCCAGTACCAGAATACCTCGACAATGTGCCCACTAGCTCAGGCATCCCCTATGGAATGTCTTTGCCTCCTGAAAAGCCAGTGACAACATGGTTGGACAGTAAGCCTGTTTTACCTACGGTTTCCACCTCTGTGGGGCTCCAGCTTCCTCCTACTCTTCCTAGTATGGGTACCTACAATGATTCTCCAAGTATTACTCCTTTAAGCAGGTCACCACAAAGACCTTCTCCTGCTTCCAGTGAATGTGCATCTTTATCTCCCAATTTTAACAATACAGAAATTAGTATTCCAGCAGCTTCAGAATCCCCACAGCCCAATACTGGCAGTGAGGCACCACCAGTCTTGAAACCGGAGGGAGTTCACCTGCCCCCAAACTGCACAACAAGGCCTGGAGACAGTTGCATCCCAGTGAGCCAAGCTATTCCCTCAGCTTTAATCAATGCTACAACGGCATTAGTCACAGAGCCCAGCACTCCCCCCTCTAGCATCTCCAACCCCTTACTTCCAATGATTTCAGATCAATTTAAGGCAAAGTTCCCCTTTGGTGGCCTACTAGACTCTATGCAAACTTCAGAGACCTCAAAGCTGCAGCAGCTTGTGGAGAACATTGACAAGAAAATGACAGACCCCAATCAGTGCGTCATTTGTCACCGTGTGCTTAGCTGTCAGAGTGCCCTAAAGATGCACTATCGTATTCATACGGGGGAGAGGCCCTTCAAATGCAAAATCTGTGGGCGTGCATTTACCACAAAAGGCAATCTGAAGACACACTTTGGAGTCCACAGAGCCAAGCCCCCTCTTCGGGTTCAGCACTCGTGTCCCATCTGCCAGAAGAAATTTACTAACGCTGTTGTCTTGCAGCAACACATTCGTATGCACATGGGAGGGCAGATTCCCAACACACCTTTGCCAGAGGGCTTCCAGGACAGCATGGACACTGACCTCTCCTTCGATGAAAAGAGTATTGATGCCATGAGCAACTATGATGATGACCTTATGGATGAAAATTCCATGGAAGAAGAAGCAGAGATCAAGGAAGGTGAAAATGACCCTTCCAAACCCTTGATGTCCTATTCCAGCTTGTCCCCAAATTCACCACCTTCTGTAATATCCAGCATTGCCGCCCTGGAAAACCAAATGAAAATGATCGACTCCACAATCAGCATGCAGCACTCTTTTGGACTGAAGTCAATTGAGAATGGGTGCATGGAGAGTGATCACTTGACAAATGACTCTTCCTCAGCTGTGGGGGACCTAGAGAGCCAGAGCGCAGGAAGCCCAGCGATGTCAGAATCATCCAACTCCATGCAGGCCCTGTCCCCTGCTCACAGCAACACAGAGAGCCATCGTTCCAAGTCTCCCAGCGCCAACAATCCAGAAGAGGCCCAAGATGCAGCAGCAACAGTAAAGTCTGAAAAGTCGGAAACTCCATCCCCTGCACTTGAAAATGGAGGCCCGCTTGATCTGACAGCCACCCAGACCCATCCTGGCAGACCCATCATCAAAGAGGAATCTCCTTTCAGCATGCTGTTCCTCAGCCGAGAACGTGGTAAGTGTAAAACCACTGTTTGTAATATCTGTGGCAAACCTTTTGCTTGTAAGAGTGCATTGGAAGTTCACTACTGTAGCCATACTAAAGAGCATCCATTTATTTGCACAGTCTGTTCCACTGTGGGTAATTTAAAACAGCACTTACTGACACACAAATTGAAAGAGCTACCTTCTGAGATATTTGAACCCAACTCTACTCTAGGTCCGAGCCAAAGTACTACTAGCCTGGTTACCAGCACAGCACCCAGCATGATCAAAATTGAAGTGAACGGGCACAGCAAGCCGATGTCCATAAGCGATGGTCCACACCTCCCGGTTGGTATCCAGGTTCCTGCTGTGCCCCAGACGGCGATGAGTCCAGGTATTACCCCCATGCTGGCACCGCCACCACCTCGCCGGACGCCCAAGCAACACAACTGCCACTCCTGTGGAAAGAACTTCTCCTCAGCAAGCGCTCTGCAGATCCATGAACGCACTCACACGGGTGAAAAACCTTTTGGTTGCACAATCTGTGGTAGAGCTTTTACCACTAAAGGGAATCTGAAGGTATGAAGCTGATCTTTCAAATATTTATAATTCTGTCTATATATATATATATATATATATATATATATATATATATATATATATATATATATATATATATATATATACTATAAAAAAAGACTGCTATAAATTGTGTATTAGTTCTGAAATACTTAAGGAAAGTGTGTGTGTATCTGTATAGATCAGCTTAGCACTCCCTAGACAAAGTTGCCGAATGTTCTTTGTACGGTTATGAAATATTCTATAAAACATGACTATTTGTACAATAAAACATATACAGATAAAGAAAGAGAAAGACATGTCAACAGCATAAATAAATTATAATTGTTATAAAAAAAAAATATATATATGCATTTATTCTATTTTAATCAGATCAATATACCAAATATTGTATCAAATGTGAAAGATAATACACATATTTTGGTGTTCCTGAATATTGGTCTTACAAAATAATAATAAAATAAAAAAGTAATACCCCTTTATTTAATGTTGAAACCAATATCAAAATGTTGAATGTAAAACATTAAGAATAAACAAATGATAACTTTATTATAATTATAATAAGTATGATAATAATAATATAATTGTTTTATAAATGTTTTGATCCCTTTGATCCCTTTAAATCATATGTATACAGAGAGACACACACAAATGGAAAAGCCCATATATTTGTACATTTCTTATCGTTACTTTTTTACTTTTTTAATACATGGCTAGGAGTGTTTTCCAAACTATACAAGGTAGTTTTTATTGTTGATGTTATTCATTTATTACAGAATTATGGCATTGTTTTTGTAGTTAACCTTAATATGCTGAAGCAGTTTACTGTTGTACTCCACAGTATACTTCTATGCTTTTTGGAAAATGTATATTTCTAATGTTTTTTATTTTATTTTATTTTATTTCAGCATTACAATCCTTCATTAAACTATGCAGATTAAGGCACCTGCGTTTCCTTTTCTTAAAGTAGTTTGTGTGGTTCTACAGTTTAGCATGAGATTAAAAGACTTAATAATTTAGTACATGCTACGTTGTCATTCTCATCAGTGGTATATTTTTCATGTATACTATAGAAGAAACAGCCAGAGTGTATCACCAGGATTCTTTCCTTTATATACAGTTAGGTGCTAACGAATGACATTTATAACAGGATAACACAAATGCAGTTTACCAGACATAGCAAATTTTATGAAATTATTCTAGCTGATTAGTAATAATGGTTTTGTATTCAGCTATTATAAACCATTATTAGTACTGTTTCAAGGCAAATACATAAATAAATTATAATAAAATAATAATTATGCCTTTTACTTAATTATTTTATCTATCCTTTTTCAACATATATATTCCCTTTAACCCCCCCCCCCACACACACACACAGCTTTTTTAATTTCCTTTAATGTATACAAGTAATGTATTGCTCTCTAGAAACCTGCAGAAAATTTAAAATTGCTCTCTGGTTCCCTTTGTAATTTGTGAACTTGGAACTTTTCATTTGCGCTCATTTATTCTATTCTATTAAATTTGCTACCACTGTATTCTTTATGTAACACCATCAAATGGAATAAAAGTGCTTGAGACATTATGTTGAATGACATAATATCAGGTTCTGCTTTTATTATAAGATGTGACATTTGTAAATAATCTGTTCTAATTATTCTTTTTTTTTATTGTTAAGCACAATTCATCAATTATAAAAGTAAGCATCTGTGGTACTAAATTTGTATTAATTTAAGTGTCATAAATCAATTAACACCTTTAGTTATTTAGAATTAAAGAAAATATGATCCTGTAATGAGCATGTCATGTGTATACAATTAACTCAAAAGCAACATGCTACATTGTTATGGCCTTTCTTTAGTGCTTTTTCAGCTCTATCATGATTAGATTTTTTTCCTTAAACATTGTTTTATTTATATTTAATTTGTATTTAAAATTATTATTCCATTATAGTTTCAGTTAGTTAGTCACTAGACTATAGAAGTATAGTTTTAGCATCTTAACATTTCACATGCTGATTCAGAATTGAGCTCCTGCTCAAAAATCATGTAATACTGTTACAATTGTGATTTAAAGAGAAAAATCACATACTGTACTTCTGGAGACAATGCCACAGCAGTTGATGGACACTTCAGAAAATTGTTGCCTCTCCCTTGGTTATTTTGCACATACTGTCTGTTTTCAAAATTACATTCTGTTCCATTGTTGTTGTTTTTTAAGACATATTGGGTCTAACTAGCAGTGTACTAACTGGAGATGATCCCGTGGTTAGTGCACACCTCTGTACTAAACTAGTCCACAAGTTTAATACCTATTGCAACGAACTCGGCGGCTGAAATTCGTTCCCAGCTGCGGATTAAAAAAGGGTCTCCATTGCAACGAACCCCAAAATAAATGCTGCTGCCCTCTAGAGGAGATTAAGTACGGGACTAACTTAGTCCTACTCCAGCTACAGACTAACTATGGATAGTACCGTACTAAGGGGACCAAAATGTGCCAAATCACAATGTATTGACTGAACTATTCATAACTCGATTCATAAACACAAATCGTTTTGTTTTACATATCAAATAGTTACTTTTTTGTTTTTGGCATTGAGAAAATGTAATGTATTAATAATGCTCTAGTGTACACTGGTGAAATTTACACCACAGGTCACAAAAATCATAATTAAAATAAGAACCGGTGTATAAAGTGTCAGTCTAGGTTTTATTAAATACTATGAAATAACTGAGAATATATTGAAAGCTATCTAGGAATTATTACCCAGCTAGAATTGCAATGCACTATTATATTAATAAATTATATAAATTATAATAAAATTGTGTACTATAGCCGACTTCGTATATTAGTATATGCCAATATACTATAGTAGTATACCGTGCCCAGGCAGAGCTGAGAGCTCAAGCTCGGGGGCTGCAGCTCTGTATAGCGGGGTGGTGTTGGAGGTACTGCTCCGAACCTCCGCCTCTCCATTACACCTGTTATTTTCGTTAAAATAATTCAGACCAAAGTATTAAATATTTAGTCTAGATAATGTTTTGGGGTCTCATTTGGGGAAATACAGTGCAATGGGAAATGCAATTTAGCTTTAGCTGTATATTTTTGTGCCATAAATACTATATATATATATATATATATATATATATATATATATATGTAACATCACATAAAAAAACATTTCTCCAGAAATTGTATTATTGATTATGCTACTAAAATAAATGTATCATTATATCCTGTTATATGGCATTCGCATTTTAACTCGATTTGCATTGCCAAAGTGCAGCAGCATTAGCACGTTACCCCCGGGTTTGAGGCGAGGCCCGGCCTCTTCACTGACTTCATTTCCTGCTTAGTAGCATAACAACAAACCCAATCCTAGTACGGTAGTAAAGATGGGGATCAGCTAGTCTCCAACTTTGCTCCGCCTCTTTTTTAATTGCAATCCTGATCCTGAGATAGTACCGTACTAGCTAGTACGCAACTTAGTACAGAGCTCCGTACTAACTCTGCAAGTTAGTTGCAATTGACCCGTTCAGTACATAATGGTTAAGTAGGTAATCTATGTCATGAGAGCTGAATTATACCAGCACTTGCAAATAGTTACTGTAAACGTTTTTGAGGGAAATCTCTGACATTGATCAGTTGATGACAACATTAGACAGTTGTGCTGTAGTGTAGAATTGTGCAGTAAACTAGATATTAACCATATTTTTTAAAGTTATAATACAATTATAAACATATTATACCAAATAAATTATAACAACATAGTTTAGTGTCAATATTTAGTTTGATTTTGTTGTAAACATTTTTAGTTTTTAATCTATTTCATTAACATAAATGATTGATTTTATTTAGGTTTTGGTCATTTTTATTTGTTTCTCTGCAGTGTAGATTCATGTCTGGATTAAATATGCTCAGCAGCTGCAGTATCCTTACCTAGTACCGGATGGGAGATTTACATTGTGTAGGCGCAAGATTTGCTGCCAAAACAGAAAATACACCACCAATTGACCTATCTTAAATTAGAAATTGGCATGTAGTTTGAAGTTTTCATTTTATTAAGGCCTAAGGTACTGAATGTCTTATTGATAGTAAAGACAGTAGCTCCCAAGCATTCCTGTCTTCCCAACCACATTTACAACTCCAAATAAACAAGTAATTAATTAATGTTTAGGTGTAACAGCCTTGGATGTACTTCTCCCAGAATTTGTGAAGTTCTGATTTTGTTTCAAAAGCAATGCATGCTGTGTGGATAAAGACTCTTGGAAAGCTTTTAACTCACACTTTCTTCTCATATTTTGTTTTACCTAGGTTCACATGGGCACCCACATGTGGAACAATGCGCCCGCCAGACGGGGACGACGTCTTTCAGTAGAGAACCCCATGGCACTGTTGGGGGGCGATGCCATGAAGTTCACCGAGATGTTTCAGAAGGACCTAGCTGCCCGAGCTATGAATGTGGACCCCAGTTTCTGGAACCAATATGCTGCAGCCATCACCAATGGCCTGGCCATGAAGAACAATGAGATCTCGGTCATACAAAATGGGGGAATCCCTCAGCTCCCTGTCAGTCTAGGTGGGGGTGGTATCCCATCTTTAAACAGCTTGTCTAGTGGAATGGACAGGGCCCACACAGGAAACAGCCCACCCATGACTGGTTTAGAAAAGACAAGCATAGATGTCGGAGCAAATCGTGCATTTTCTAGGTTTCTTGAAGACAACAAAGAAATCGGTATCAACTGAAAGACTGCTCTTGATGCAAAAGCAACTGTTTGATCAGTTGGAACTATAACATTTATGTACTATATTATGTACAGATTCATTTTTTCTTTGTTTTTTTCTGGCAACTGTAGTGTTAGAGATTGGTCTATCTTACCTTACTTTTTGATTTATTGCTACTTTACTCATACCAAGAATACATTGTTTCTTGATTGAGATACAGTAGTCTTGCAAAAATTGGCATGGTACATTTGGTTTCTATCAGTACATTTGACTGTTTTTGGGGAACAAAACATTATAAAGAAAAAATAACATTTTACAGTGTTGAGCAAGCCTCTGATTTGATCTGTCACACTGACACACACTGGTTTACTCCTTGTGTGGGTATAAAGAGACTAGCCTTGATCTAGTGTTAGTCACTTTGCAGTTACTGTATGCTCTAAGTGAAAAGGGCCTTGAATTTATGAGATTAAAGTTAGTGCTCACCTAATATTTTTTCTTCACATGAAGTAAAAACTTGAACATGTTTGAAATATTTTAATCTGTACATTTAGTGCCCCAACATTGTCTTATATTAATGTCCAGTGTGTTTAGTATTTATAATATTGGAAAAAAAATGCGGGTAAAAGAAAATATATTTAATAGCCCCAATGTTTTATTGATCCTTTTTCTAAACTACAGACTACAAATATAAATGTTTCTTTCAATAAA
Source organism: Amia ocellicauda (assembly GCF_036373705.1). Taxonomy (NCBI): domain Eukaryota; kingdom Metazoa; phylum Chordata; class Actinopteri; order Amiiformes; family Amiidae; genus Amia; species Amia ocellicauda. The sequence goes on along the minus strand of NC_089859.1, from coordinate 38,022,986 downwards.
GACAAAAAAGTCATTTTATCTGAACAAAACAAAAAAACATTGTTTAGTTTTATTTGAAAGTCTAGCATGATGATTTTGTGCCATTATGGTACATAGTAGAAATTGAGACTCCTTTAGCTGCTATTTTGAAAATTGTGCTATTACTAGACAACCTGTTCAGAAATTAAACTGTTGTCTGAAAGAAAAAGAAAAAAATTACAGACAAATCTTAAATAAACAAATGTATGCATATTTTTTATGAAATATAGAGTTTAAACATAAAGTTGATTTTATAATTTGAGGGGAACTGTTATGGTTATGTGTCTGCACTTTTTAAAATACAAAGGTTTGTCTGTAATTTATGTTATTCCTTGAGAGAACTACACAATTTTGTTTTAAATTGCTTCATAGTTTGTGCTTTTGGAAACAAAATCCATGCTTCACACCATCAAATTAATCTTCCAGATGCAGACTTTTATGTCACTCTGAATGTGACAGCTATACACCTCCTGGGGAGACATTTCTGTCCTCTACAAAACAAAAATAAAGAGAAACTAACATTTGACGTCTTTCGTAAATTTGTTCCTTTAGTTCAATGTAGGAGAAGAGTGTTGATATGCTGGAGCTTTGCTTTCCATACAAAAAAAGGGATGTTTTCTATTTACATAGATGTTGTTTATGACAGAAATGCAAAGAAAAACATTTGCCGTTAATCAATTTATGAATATAAGATTTCATTCCCTACTCATTGCTGCTTTTTATTTTTTAATATTATTATTTGTATTGCTGTAAAGCACAGTGCTCTTTGATCATAAAAAACAACATATTAGGTGTGGTGGTTGTTTTAAAATAATCACAATAATATGGATAGTTTTATCTCAAAGCTATGATGTGAGGTTGGGGTGTGAGGTTTTTTTAAACTTGAACTAACAGTGTATATTTTGTGTACTACCTCATTTAATTTTAATTTTTAATTTTTATTTTTCATGAAAGCATGGTGGAATTTAAAGATCATGGTAACTTCCTTTGTTACAAACTGTACAACTGAACCATGATATTGTGCAACATCAAAGAGTAGTTAAATGCTCCTTGTCTCTTTAAAATGAAAAAAACAAGAAAGACACTTTTTTCCCCCTCTGGCTGGGACATGAAAATGTATTTGGTATGGAAGATTGTTCTTGCATATCTCACCATTTTACTGTAAGGGGCTGACTTGCTTCAGCCTTCATATGATTAAATGAAAAGCAGATATAGATATATAAAAACAAAACGATTGAAGACTTTTACAGCTGTATATTCTTACTGGGTGTAAAGGACTATAAACAGATTGTTTTCAGCAATTACCATGTGTCATCCTGGTGTATTTACACACATTTCTGTTTCTTTTTGGCACCACGTGTTGGAGAGATTTATAACTTAATGGACAAAAAATATCAAGGTGGCTTAATATTGCTCTATTTCAGCAGCTGAATGTTTTTTAATTTATTTTTTTCCTTGTGTGTGTGTTTTATTTGTTTGTTTTTGTTAGTTACTTGGTACCATGTAGTGTTAATCTCCTCTCCTCCAGAATAAAATAAAAAAGTGATTAAGTTACTGTAAATAGGATGGTTGCTGAAGGTAAAGTCAAGACTGAACCCATTTTGTATTCGAGGAATTGGCTGTTCCTCTCTGCATGGTAAAGAAAGACACTATTTTTATACTGTGATACCATGTAGGGCTGGAAGACCACCTCGAACCAGCTGGGAATTGATACCTAGATCCAATATTTTTTATTAGTATACCTTGTTGGCTTGACACATCTACTGATTGAAATGGATGTCTTAGTCTAGGTTACTATTTTTGTCATATGGAAATAAATAAAATCCAGGATGTAATAATACAACAAAGGGTTTGGAATTTTTCAGTAGGTTTGTTTAATGAAAAAGTATAACAAGAAAAGTATTTTATTTCAAGAGGAGGGAAGGGGGGGAGGACGTTGACTGCTTTTTCATAATTAACATGGTTCTTTAAAATGCTCACATTATTATGTATAAGTATAACCTACACCAGCAAAACAGTGCAGTAAATATCTTAAATGTAGCTGTGTATTCTATTGAAATATCAATTTGTCATAAATGCAGCCTGAGGTAAAGTAAGTATTTTAATCAGATGCATTTTCTGTTAGTATTGTTGTTGGTCAGATCGGTATACACATAGTCATCAGTTTGTTTTACTTAGTTATTTTAGAATTTCTAAAAGGGTATTCTAAAATGTGGGATTTAAACATCAACCCCACATTTTACAAAGTTAAAACCTTAACACTGTGTACATTTTTAAATTAAAATAATCTATATTTATTCATCCATAAGAGAAACATGTTTCTGTTCATTCAAATATCAGGGGTTTTAATTGTAGAAAAGCTCAGGAAAGTCAGCAAAAGAAAGCATTAAGCTTTTTTCTAACAATGCATGCAGCACTTTTTCCTTAATACAAATACACAGCAAACAAACCAATTAGTCTGAAAACAAGTCAATATTTTACACAGCTCCCTTCAAACAGTTTGTTTCTTTAGTTATTAACAAACAGCATACTCCATACCATTTTTTTCCTTTTACCAAAAACACTTACACAAACACATACAGAGAATATACCTGGGATCATATTTATCTTCAGGTCAACTCAGTTCTACAGTCAGTAACTATGTAGTGAATGTGCCCATGTTGTTCCTTTTTGATCGCAATTGAAACTCTTAATTCAAAGCAACCACAGCTACCATTTTGGTAATTGCTTCCAAATTTATCTGCAGACAGACATTTAAAATGCACTAAAATGTTTGTATGCTATGTGATGAGGCAATCTGTGTCTTTCTTTTGTTCATCGTTTTTTGGAATGGCTCACATGCTAAACATCAGAGATTTGTGACTCTTAATAAACACAAGACTATATGTAACTTAAGAACTTCGTCTTCAGAGTGAAATTAAAAAAAAAAAAGGATAATAGTGTTGCATGGTCAAGATTAAAACCAATCAGACCTTAGACATATGTTTACCTGTCGAGTTATCACAAGTGATTATCAGTTTCAACATGGAAGACTGAGTTAAGATTTCTTCTTGATTTTCAGAGCACTCAAGGCTTTAGAAGACTAACATACTGAACTCTTATTATTATTATTACTTAACTGGCACCTTAATCCAAGTATCTTAAATGGTTTTAAAATCAATGACAATATTTACAAAGACACAATATTACAAGGATAAACAATATCACTTTAAAAACAAAAGATCAACTACACACCTTCTAATTCATATTATGTATTAATGAAGTATTAACTGAATTTCAAAACTTCCAAACTCAGAGAATATTATAAGTAAGCATCTTTTTTCTAGCTCTTGGTGTTTTGGTGTAAAAACAGGACAATTATGCAGCTATGCTGATGTTATTTTCAATTGTTTAACAAGCAGAGGAATGCATCCTGAACACGAGATTCCTTCAAATAATATTAAAGAAAAACAATGAGACATTTACAAGGACTAGGCAGCATGTAAGAAAACACAGCCCATTAAAACAATCCTAATAATATATCCAACAGAATTTGACACGTAAATGTCTCTGTGTAGTGACAGAACAATGGTTTCTGGGTAAACGTAGCTTGCTGAGGCTTGCAGAGGAGCCGATGCGCACAACTCCAAAATCTCATCTATGCGTATGTGCGCGTATTTGCATTCCTGTGCGTCAAACAAATGCTGATTGGTTGAGCAGGGAGATTCTGAGAGTCATGGCCAATCACTCAGCTGTGCTTATTGGTGAGTGGTTGGTTGACTGGTGTGCAGCTTATGGCAGTAGGCGCTGCAGCAGGTCAGAAAAACAATGTGGTGACATACAAAAGTATTCCAAGTAAAACTCATCCACGAAACGCATTTGTCACACAGACTGTACTCCCCCTCATCTGGCCTGGACATGTGCAGAAGTCTCTCAAAACTATGGGGGGCCATTTGTGTCATGCACATTTCTTGCATCTTATTCACATTTTATGCACATAATTCACATTTTGTCCCATGAAATGTCCATTTCGTGCACATAATGAGTATTTTGTCCAGCTCTCTCCTTCCACTCGGCGTGCACCTGCATGCCATTGCTTCCCTGATCCCTCTAATCTCATCTCCCTGCCTCTCCCCTCCTCTTCCCTCCCCTCTACTCTAGTGATGGGCAGTTCAATTCTTTTAGTGACTCGATTCATTTGATTCAGTTCAGTTTGGTGAATCAATTCATTTCGTTCACTGATTCAGTGACTCGAACCAATGCAGAGTCAGGATTGGCTAGATAGACTTGAAAGAACAAGTCATTCACAAACTGCACACCACAAAAGCTAGGAAAAGTCTAAATTTGGGTGTAAATTCAATACAGTTCTGACAAATATATATTTAAAGTCCTGTAGATAACAACAGTTTGAAGCATTAACATTATTTAGCCTACACAATTAATCTAATAAAATGTAATATATTGTTTTAATAATATCGTTAAATAACCTAGGAGTCTATGTTGACTCCTCACTTTCTCCATCCAAACAGTGTGGGGAAGCAATCAAAAAGGCAAACAGAATGCTAGGGTATATTGTCAAAAGTGTAGAATTTAAAACAAGGGAAGTAATGTTAAGACTGTACAATGCGCTAGTTAGACCACATCTGGAATACTGTGTACAGTTCTGGGCACCACACTCCAAGAAGGATATTGCTGCTCTAGAAGCAGTTCAGAGGAGAGCAACCAGACTTTCAGGACTGAAGGGAATGTCCTACTAGGAGAGACTGAGGGAACTGAACCTTTTCACCCTGGAACAGAGGAGACTACGTGGGGACTTGATCCAAGTCTTCAAAATCATGAAGGGCATGGACCACATCAAACCAGAGGAGCTTTTCCAGATCAGCAGGGAAACACACACCCGGGGACACAAATTGAAATTGGGCTACAAGGCAAAACAGAAAACAGGAGACGCTTCTTTACACAGAGAGTAGTCACAATCTGGAACGAACTCCCCAGCAATGTGGTAGATGCTGAAAATTTGGGAACATTCAAAAATAGACTGGATAGGATCCTTGGATCACTTAGTTATTAATGGACACCAAATGAGCACAATGGGTCGAATGGCCTCCTCTCGTTTGTAAACTTTCTTATGTTCTTATTAATTATAATAAAATGTTTTGGTCATTTTGTTGATTTAAGATCTTGCAAGATGACTTGCAAGTATTAATAATCATTTGTGCCAAATGTTTTATGTGTATAAAACATTACAAAAACAGACCTCATAGTGATTTATTGTAATTTGTATTTGTCTGGCAGACGTACCCAAAGAATACAAACTGTAATACACACACACACACACACATTATGTACAGTATATAATATTGCATAAACGTCTAATCTAATTTTCTGACAGCATAATCAGTGGCACTCTATACTCGGTCTCGATGCCATTTTGGCTCATACAGAGTTATTTCTTATGCACTAAGCAAGAGGGTATTTGGAACCAACATGGCACATACGGTCTTCAGCTTCATAACCCTCAACGAGTTGTTAGGACGAACGAATCAGCCAGACTGAGTCAGTAAGTCATTGAATTCTGTCGAGGCTGGTAACTGACTCCTGAGCGCCGTGCTGCTCATTTACAGGGTGAATCAAAAGAACCGATTCAATGTGGACACTGATCCGATTCCCATTGTTCACCAAAATGATTAGTTCAAAAAGAACGAATCGTTCGCGAACTGCACATCACTACTCTACTCCACTCTCAGGAGGCCTGTGGAACTGCCACTCAGCTTCCAACAAGGCCGACTTCATCTCCGCCTTCGCCTCCCACCACTCTCTGGATTTCCTCGCTCTCACCAAGACATGGATCTCCGCTGAGAACTCAACCACCCCTGCTGCCCTATCCTCTCTGTTTGTCCTGTCCCACTCCCCCCATCTTACTAGGCAGGGAGGAGGAATAGGGCTCCTGCTCTCCCCTTCTCTCTTCTTCTCTGTCCCCCCCTTTCTCTCCTCTATCACGACCAACAGCTTTGAATTCCACGCAGTGGAACTCACCTCCCCCTCTCACCTCTTCCTTCTAGTTCTCTACCGTCCTCCCGGTCCACTCGCCTCCTTCCTGGACGAACTCAACTTTCTTCTCTCCTCCCTCCCCTCGCTGTCCTCACCTACCATCCTCCTGGGAGACTTCACCTTCCACCTCCAATGGATTTCTTCTTCTCCTTCACTCCTTTAACTTCTCTTTCTCCCCATCTCCCCCCACTCACAGGGCAGGCCGCCCGCTCATTTTCTCTAGAGGCTGCTTGCCTTCATCACTCTCTGTAACACCCCTGAACATCTCAGACCACCACTTCATCTCCTTCTCCCTTTCTCAGCCCTCCCTCCCTCCCCACCACACCCACACCCTCTGTCACCGTAATCTCCGCTCCATCTCCCCCTCCACCCTTGCCTCCACTGCCCTCACTCTCTTACCTTCTATTAACTGTTTTTTAAATCTGTCTGTTAACTGTGCTACCTCCTCTTTGTTCTCCTCCCTCACCTCCTCCCTTGATTCTCGCTGCCCTCTCACATCTCGTCCTGCCCGTCCCTCCCCTCCTCAGCCTTGGAGCTCTTCCATTCTCCGCACTTCAACAGTCCCCCCTCCTCTCCCACCACACCCAAGTCTCCCACCGACCAAGCTTACTTTTCTTCATTCTAACCTCTCTCATACTCTGAAGTGTCCTCTCTCCTCCTAGGTCACAAACCTACTACGGGTGCCCTGGACCCTCTCCCCACTCGTCTCCTCCAAACAACTGCTCCCGATCTACTCCCCTTCATCTCCTCCCTCCTCAACTCCTCACTACTCACTAGCTGTTTCCCCTCTGCATTTAAACAAGCTGCTGTCATCCCACCCCACCTCTCTGCAGAACTACTGCCCTGTCCCCCTACTCCCCTTCCTCTCAAAGACCCTCGAGCGTGCTGTCCACCGTCAGCTCTCTGCATTTCTTTTCTATCACTCACTCCTGGATCCTCTGCAATCCGGCTTCCGCACAGCTCACTCCACTGAGACTGCTCTCCTGGCAGTCACTGACTGTGCTCGGGCGGCCTCCCTCTCCTCAGTCCTCATCCTCCTTGATCTCTACACAGCATTTGACACTGTCGATCGCTCCATCCTCCTCTCCTGCCTCGCTGACCTTGGAATCTCTGGGTCTGCTCTCACCTGGTTCTCCTCCTATCTCAACGACCAGACCTATCAAGTGACATGGCGAGGTTCCTCAGCCACCCCCCAACCTCTCCTTACGGGTGTACCCCAAGGCTCCATCCTGGGTCCCCTCCTCCTCTCTACACTCGCTCCCTGGGCCCCCTCATTGCATCCCATGTGAAGACTCTGTATTGGAATGATGAAGAAAGTGTTATATATTAACTATATCATATTTTATATTGATATTAGAAAAAATGACATTTTGTGCAGACTTGGCAAATTGGATTTATTAGTGGGAGGCCAAATAAAGCAGTTAACGATACACCCTTTCTTAAATTCTCTCACCGTTTCTGTTTTTGTATGATAAGAGAAATGGGTTTGTCCGAATGTAACCACCCATGGGTTTGTCTAAGTGTGGATTTCCTGTTTCACCTCTCAAAGCTAAAGATGTTACCTCGTTGTTAAGAAAACCACAAGATCGTACCATTTGTATGCTGTAACAGGACCAGACATCTGCCTCCATGATAACCTCCTCCCTTGGGAAAGGCAGCCTACAAACTTTGCAGAGCTTGCATCTTTTGAAGCCTCTGATTGGATGAACAGCCACAAGATTCTACATCATTTTTCTATAAAGTTGTGCTCATGTTTGTAAACATTAAGTTCTCACTGAAGGAATTCCCTGACGTGGTGCTTCCAAGCCGGCTTGATTAAAGTTCTATTTGCTTTATCTCAACGACTTTTCCAGTTATTTCAGAGATGGGTTCTACACCATGGTTTCTCTTACCACTTCTACGCAGATGATGCCCAGATCTTCCTGTCCTTTCCCTCTTCAGGCCCTCTCATCCACTCTCGCATCTCTTCCTGTTTGTCTGCTATCTCCGCCTGGATGCACTCACACCACCTCAAACTCAACCTCTCCAAATCAGATCTCCTCTTTTTTCCCAACTCTTCCTCACCTTCTGCTGATCTCTCCATCTCAAATCCGACACTATCTCACCAACTACTCGACTCAGCTGCTCGTCCAATCACTGGTCCTCTCCCGCCTGGACTACTGTAACTCCCTCCTGGCCGGCCTGCCTGCAACAACTACCTGCCCACTCCAGCTCATCCAGAACTCTGCAGCTCGTCTGGTATTCTCTCTGCCCCGATTCGCACATGCTACTCCACTGCTCCGCATCCTCCACTGGCTCCCGATACCAACGCGCATTCAGTTCAAGACATTGACCCTCACCTACCACTGTCTCGACCACACTGCACCAAGCTACCTTCAGACCCTCGTCTTTCCATACATCCCCTCCAGACCACTGCGGTCTTCCGGTGCCAAAAGACTAACTCTGCCTCCTCTCAACTCTCCTTCCTCCAGAGCCCGCTCCTTCTCATCTCTGGTGGAACAACCTTCCCACTGAAGTCAAGACAGCAGAGTCCTTGACCTCCTTCTGGCGCTTACTCAAGACACATTTTTTCAGACAGTACTTATAATTTTTCCATTTACTCTCCTGTAAGATAGCACTTATACAAGTTTATCATACCACTTGCCTTGCATTACTAGTACTTGTATTGTTTATTTTGATCTCCCCTATGCTGCCTTCCCCTTGAACCCCAATTAAATCCATTTAGAACTATCCCTTGACTGTGACCTAATATCTTGTCTGCACTTATCAGCTTTTACAGTCCAGGATGTAAGACCTTATATATTGTGTAAATTGGAATTTGTAAAAAGGATTATGCTTTGAATTGCACTGTATTATGTGAATTGGACTGTATTTTTGTACTTTGTATTGCGCTTATATTTTATAAGTCACCCTGGATAAGGGCGTCTGTAAATAAATAAATAAATAAATAAATACAAATAATAACAAAATACTAATAGTGCTTAGAAATTTTGTGGACGAAAAGTAAAATGTACTTTGCCTTCCGTGGACGGAATGAACACCTGAGTATGCATTATGTCACAATTCGTCCACGAAATTAATTACTATTCATGTTCATTTTGTTCGTACACAGAGCGTTTCAATGAACGAAATTATGTATGACACAAATGGCACACCATAGAACACGGGTTTCCATTTCTATTTCTTTGTTTTCTGTAGATTCTGATTTGGTAAATGCAACACTGCCCTCTATGCACATGTTACTGTTACGTGCAAGTATGTTTGCGGACACCTGTGTCTGTTCACGCGCACATGTTGGCAGAGACGCAGACGCAGAAGCGTAAATCATGCTTCACACACAAGCATATGTACATTATTTGTCATTTAGCAGACGCTCTTATCCAGGGCAACTTACATTTGTACCCATTTATACAACTGGGTATATATGTAGAATATAAAATTCTGATGACTTGGGAAACATAAAAAAACACACAAATTAAAAGTTAGACCATGTTTACTGCTACTGCAAGAAACTTTCTGTTGATGTTCCAAAGCTACACTTTCAGTACATTTCTTGTTTTTTCAATTTAGTTTCTTTAATCAGGTAAGAGGTCCTTCATTTAGAACTATTTTTGCAGTGTACATGTATATGTTTTGCTTGATTTGTGATTAAGGATAATTACAGCATACTGCTCAACTAAGTTGAAGTTTCATTATTTCTATAATTTCCATTAAATGGTTTGTAAGGCATATCATGTCAAAAGCCATATAAAACAAAATAGTATAATAATAATAATAATAATAATAATAATAATAATAATAATAATAATAATAATAAACATCCTGTGGAATCAGCAAAAACTACTGAGAAGCTTGAAAAAATATATTTAAAAATATCAGAGCAATTCATACTTTTCCCCCCTTTGAAAAATAGAAAATACGAAGATTATACTATGATTAAACCATTTAAAAGGTTGTGGAACTTTAAAATTGTGAGATATTTACTTAACCTTGCAAATCAACAAAATATTCGGGCTATAATTATGCAAGTGACTGAGATCAATACGTTGTGTATATTGTTTTATACTTTTAGCCAGTGAAGATTTTGGAACATGGCTTTCAAAGAACACTGTAAAGCAGGGGTGCCCAACACGTTGATCGCGATCTACTGGTCGGAGTGCTGGCCAGTCGATCGCGTGAATTTAACTACCCCCCATGTACCAGTGTTAAGTTCGTCAATGAAAACTATGACGAAAAATATTCGTCAACGACCTATTTTCAGTGACGATAATGAGACGAAATACTATGAAAATAAATGTCTTCTAATTTTAGTTGACTAAAATGTGTGGAAACGAAATTTCAACGCAAGACTAATGGACATAAATTACAGTATTTTGCGAGGCGGCCGGACAGGCAGCTGTTTTATTGTCTAATCATAATCATGCATGCCTTGACTCGGTTATTAGCAGAACCACAGAAATCTGCGCAACAGAATGTGACCCGCTTGTACACCAGCGTGTGTTTCGCTTAAAGTTTAACGCGCTTGGTGTGGTTTACTGTATCGGGCTTAACGTGAAGTTGATACAGATTGTGTGAAGTTATACATCTGTTCTTTTGTATATAAGACTGGTAAGTGCGGGTCTTTGAATTAGTAAAGTTAGGATCTAATTGGTTAACGTATAAGTACAGTAAGCCATGCTATGCGCTTACAGTTCATGCTTGCCTACAGTGGGGCTTAACAATATGCTTATGCTTTTAAAATCACTGTAAATATTCAATCTTTTGTGTATCAGCGGAAAAGTAAATGTTAAAGCAAAAGGCATTTGAAATGTTAATATTGTCAGCGAATGTACGTACCACTGGCGTAGCCACGGGTGTGCCAGGGTGTGCCTGTGCCACCCAAAGAGGCAGCTGGCACATCCAGAAATCAGATGCAGAATGGATTTTTTGTTATAGCGTTATGTTGGGGTCACACTACACGATTTCTACAATCCGACCCGATTTTGTGAACAGTGTTCAGCTCGCACTTAACGACTAATTTGCACCAAATTTGTGTCTTTTGCGTCGTGAAGGAGCGCACACACCCGAGCGCTTCAGTACAGACTGTCACTGATCACTGTGGTTCTGCGTCACATCCTCCACACTCCCACATCTCGCAGAAACACAGTGATCCGCACAGAGAGAAGGGCAACACACACGGACGTGCAAATGTACAGGTCACATTCGTGAAGTGCAGATGTCCGCAGTTCTCCAATGGCATCAGTGGATTTCTGCAGATCTGTGCAAAACTGCGTAAATCTGCGCAACAAGAACACGACCACAAACTGCAGTGGCTGTTCGTATTCGTGTGTCGGACAAACACACAAAGCGCAGAGAAAAGAGGATGAGTGTGAAGACATGGATGTGAGAGCTGCACTGTGAGAGCCGAAGCTGAGCAACACACAGGCTCTATCCTTCCCACAGTGTGAGCAGCGCATTGTAGGGTCGATATTTAGCGCAGGCCAGGTCAATTGGTATTTGAAAATATTTTCCCTGTATTAGAGTATTTTAAAATAACCTGCGCCGAAACAACCATGTGTATTTAAGTATTTTAATAAATCTTAATAAATCTTTAATCTTATTCTCCTTTCATGTTTATTCTTCTGTTTCTGTCCTCTTCTTCAGTCAGCTCAGTTCTCATTGGCTGCTGATGACGTCACTCTCCATGATCGGTGCCGATCGATTCGTAAATATTAAAAATGTTTAATAAAGTCGAAGCGGCTCCGACCAGCTTACGATCGGATCGGAGGCAGCGACGCAACAGCCCGTCTCTCACTGCACGACCAGCGGCAGCGGGGATCTTGACGATCAGTGCCGATTTGTCGAGGGCCAAATCGGGATTAAATTCGTGTAGTGTGATCCCATCATTAGGCTATTATGGTCTAATTATAATAATACAATAATAAAAGCCTATGTAAAGAATGATTGCACTGTGATGTTTAAAATAACAATAACAATCAAATAATGCACTACTGTGTTGTAGAGAAAATTCGATGTGGCACACCAAGTTTTTCAGATGCACACCCACAATCTCTTTTCTGGCTACGCTACTAGTGCGTACTGGATATAAAAATACAAATGGCATTATTTGGCATTTTTACCTAAATAACGCGTGCATACATGGAAAATGAAAATGCAACTGTAGGATTACATTTGCATTTGAATGAAGTCCATTATATGCTTCCAAACTGTTCTTGTAATCTATTCTTATTACATCAAATTTCAAGAGAGACTTAAAAAAAAATTGAATTATAGTAATATGTGACCATGAAGTTTACAATAGCTGTTTGTGACTTGATTTCAGATACATTTAAAATCAAGTAAATCAATATGTTTATATTTTGTATCCATAATTGATGTAAACATCTGGCTTCAGACATAATGCATAATTGTGATAATGAAGTAAAAATAAAATACATGGACTAAAATGTGACTATAATTACATTGACTAAAACTAGACTAAAATGACAGGAGTTTTTGTTGACTAATATTAACTAAAACTAATGAAAGATGAAATTACTAAAATGTGACTAAACCTGATAAGCATTTTAGTCAAATAAGTAAGTCTAAAACTAAATCTAAAATAGCTTCCAAAATTAACACTGCTATGCACATGTTAATGTTACGGGTCCATGTGTCCCTGCTGATGTGGTTTGATGTGGTCGATGCCGTTCATGATTTTGAATACTTGGATCAAGTCCCCACGTAGTCTCCTCTGTTCCAGGGAGAAAAGGTTCAGTTCCCTCAGTCTCTCCTAGTAGGACATTCCCTTCAGACCTGAAAGTCTGGTTGCTCTCCTCTGAACTGCTTCTAGAGCAGCAATATCCTTCTTGAAGTGTGGTGCCCAGAACTGTACACAGTATTCCAGATGTGGTCTAACTAGTGCATTGTACAGTCTTAACATTACTGCCTTTGTTGTAAATTCTACACTTTTGACAATATACTCTAACATTCTGTTTGCCTTTTTATTGCTTCTCCACATTGTGTGGATGGAGAATGTGTAGTCTCCTAGATCTTTCTCATGCATTACCTCATCTAGTTCTGTTTCTCCCATAGTGTAATTATAGTGGACATTTTTGTTACCTGCATGTAATACCTTGCACTTGTCCACATTGAATTTCATCTGCCAGGTGTCAGCCCACAACTGAATATTATCTAAGTCCCTTTGAATAACCTGTGCTGCCGAGACTTCATCTGCTGAGCCACCTAATTTAGTATCATCTGCAAATTTGACACGTTTCACACGAGTCCAGATCATTAATATGTATTAGAAAAAGCAAAGGCCCTAGTACTGATCCCTGTGGAACTCCACTAACAACCTCACTCCAGTTAGAAGTGACTCCTCTAATCTGTTTCCTATACATCAACCAGTTCATAATCCATCTACTTACATTACCCTGAATGCTTACAGCTTCCAATTTGAGGATCAGTCTTTGGTGTGGAACCTTATCAAAAGCTTTTTGAAAATGTAAGTATATCATATCGTATGCTTTCACATGATTTACAGCTGCAGTTGCATGTTCATAAAATTCTAATATATTAGTAAGACATGATCTGCCTCGTCTAAACCCATGTTGACTATCTCCAAGAATGTGGTTATCATTAAGATGCTCCTCTATTTTCTGTCTAATCATTTTTTCCAACATTTTACAAGTAATGCAGGTGAGTGTGTCATCCTCACTCCTCCATCCCACTGTTCGCCTCCAGAAGTCATCATCCCCCGAGTTCTAAACCATCCTTCCCATTCATCAGCTTCAATCAATCCATTAACATTCCACAGCGCCATGTGCACATGCAAGTTTCAGTCTCCAACCCTATTGGCCCCGCACCTCACATCCCTGTTCCCTGCTTCACTCAGCTCTCTATTTAAACCCCTGAGTCCCTACAATCAATGCTAAGTTTTGCTCTTCTTCATCTTGACTATTCTCAGTATTCCAGCTATTTCTACCAGCGCCTAGTTAATGACTCCTGCCTACCTTCCTCAACCACCGCCTCTCGGATTCTCCCTACGGATATGTTTGTACCACCGCCTGCCTTCCTGACTACTCTTTTGCTTGCTCCTTCGGATCCTGTTTGCCTGCTCTTGACCCTCGCCTGTTTCGACTCCTCTCTGTCTCTTTGCTCCTGGGTTCTCCTGTCCTGTGGCCAGTCCGCTGTGACAGTGAGACTGATTGGTCTGTAACTTTTGTCCCCTTTCTTGTGGATTGGTATGATATTTGCTGTCTTCCAGTCAGTTGGCACATCCCCTGTTCCAAGTCATTGGGAATATTTGAGTTAACGGCCTATACATTTCCCTCATTTCTTGAAGTACTGTTGGAAATATACCATCTGGCCCAGGTGATTTGTTTGTTTTTAATTCTGCTAGTCCCTTTAGTACTGCCTCCTCATTTATCCTGATCTCTCGTTGGGTTTGACTGGACTGATTGTTAACCTGAGTCATATTATCAGTTTTTGCTTTTCATTTTCCAAGATGCTTCAATTTTTGCCCTTTAGCTGTTTCACGTCCTCCTTTATTGACCTCTTGTTGTTGTAGTATTGAGAGAGGGAAAAAAAAAAAAAAACCCGAATTAAAAACATTTGCATTATTTTTAGCTCCAAGAGACCTGTTTCTTTCTATTTCCCTCTTTGCTTTACTGATCCCTTTAAGATCTCTTTGCAGTTCAACATATTCTTTGTATTTTTTTTGTCCCTATCCCTTTTGTATGCACTATACATCATTTTCTTTCTCTTGATATTGTTTTGCATACTTTTATTAAACCATTTTGGCCAATGTTTTTTGGTCCTCAATTTGCTACGTTTTGGTACAAATTTCTCTTGAGCCTCAAGTAGTATATTCTTTGAAATATTGAAAATTAATAATTTAAATAAAAGGCCATGTCACCTCCATGAAACAAATATGCTGTCTGAGACATCATTAAGTTTGTTTATTCACAAATACCAGTACTGGTTAATAATAAAACAATGCTGGTGTCCTCTCAGTATAGAAAACCAGTGTGGTATGCAGTGCCGGACAGCGATGTAGCGTTATGTTGGGTGTATTTGGATAAGAGCATTTGGGCTCTGAGCTGAAGCACTGATCTAAAGAAGACCTCTCCCCCCCAAAGTTATCAGATTTCCTTAGCTCATCAGCTTGGAACTGGTTTGCATCAAAGTGACAGTTTTGGGGAGGATGGCACCGAGAAGAGGCCAAATAGTTTGGAATTCTGCTATGAGATGTCTGGAGAAAGGGGCCTGTAGGTGATAAAAACTCTTTGAAGTGGATGAGAGCCGAAATCCCGACATAGAGCTACGAACCCAGGCCAACCGGCATTTCCAAAAGATGGCATGGATTGACATCAGTCATAAATCAAGCCCCCCTCCAATAGGACACTGGGGGCTGAAACCGAAATCCAATCTCAAAAACTCAAGAACCAATCACCTATTGATCTGACAGACTATAAGGAACAGCGGACAGTCTTTCTCTCTCTCTCTCACCTGAACCAGTAACTCGCTGCCACAGCTCAACCTGTAGCTCTGTTGCCAGAACCGGAACCAGAAACCAACCAAGTCTTTGCCGGCAACAGAAGAGTTAAACTGGGAGAAGGAGATTGAGCCGTACGAAGAATTCTTTTAAAGGACTTTATTAAATAAAGAACTTTACAGACTGCGCATGCCCGCCTGTGCCCACCTGATCAGTGGAGTTTTACAGCTGGACAATTGACTAAGTCGACTGTACACGAAAGTGTCAGTCATTTAAATAGCTATTTGAGTCTTAAGAAACTTGACCCTTGGAACAAACAGGGCCCTGCTTTCCTCAAAGACTTCGTCTTCAAGTAACTACGGTGGAACCCCTGCTTGCCAAGAAGAATTTGTGCACAACCTTGGAGCCTTCAAACCAGTGGAAAATCTGTTTGGAAAAGACTCTACTTTCGCGAAACCCCAACTTCCAGGTGCATCGACTGAGTGGAAGTTCTTGGACAAAGCCGAACCGGACTGCCTTTGTTCCAAACCACACGGACCTCGTGCCGTGTGCTGTTATCTGAGCCCGAAGCCAGAGAGGCCTCTCTGCGACGAAGTTCAGATAAGTTTAACAGTTTGGAGTTCATGATTCATGACATTTGAGAAATCAATTAGAAATGTTAATCTGTGATTCATAACTCTAGAATGTGTAATATCATTTAGTTTTCTTAAATATAAATGTGTGTTGCATTAAACTGTTTTGTTGATAATTTTAGAAATAAAATCTGTCAACGCCGAGAAATATCTTCTCATTCCTGTTTAACTGTTTAGTCTGAAATTGACACAAGTTAATAGACATTAGATTATTGGTGGCCCTGCCTATCCTTAATCATTGAATAATAATCAGTTAAGGGAAATTGTGGTAACAAATAGGATCTTTCTCGGCACCTAAACGTAAATGAGACTGATATATATATAACGAGAAGTTACCTGACATAAATACTAACCTGCGTAGTTATTTAATGTCTGACTAATAATACTAACGAGAGACTCACCTTCGTCTTACTAACCGGTATTGTAGTCAATGTGTTTATAACCTTTTTTGTTTAACGATTTGTGTTATCATATGCGATCCCATGGTCTTTGATTTGGTCACGGAAGTGATTTGTCTTTGATTTGTTGATCTAGAGTTGAATTTTAATTAGTTTTTCCCTTTTGTATAATTAGTGTAGTGCTACATTTAGTCTTTGTTTTGAATAAATTTGACAATTTATATCTTTGGAATTGGTGTCTGCGTCCAATTATTACAGAAATTGAGTTCTACAAGATTCCAGGATTCGTGATAAGGTGATACTATAAATTCACTTCTTTAATTGAAATTTATAAGTGTACGTTACGCTACAGCGGTAATGAATGCCTTTCAATAGGCTCAAAATTACTCAACTCAATACCTGTTAATGCAACAGAACACATACATGGAATCACTTTGAAATATAAATAGGAAAACAGAGGGTAAATTTAGAAATGTATCTTTATTTAAAAATGATCTAAATGTATTAGCCCTGAATGCAGAGTAGCAGTAGAAATCTCGTGCAGTAGCCTCAAAGTCAAGATCATCAAGCCTTGCTTTGTGTATATGTAAAATAAGGAGTCTTCATAAACCAGAAAAGCTTCTCTCAGTTGAAGTGCATGAGCAGGCTAAATTAGGCGAAAAGTGCATGTTTCTAGAAAACCAAGGCTTTATACAAACTGCACAAAACCATGTCTCAGTCTAGCAGGTGTGTTACTTTGCAAAAACAACATAACACTTTTAAGCTATTTCCATATTGCAGTTGTAATTCTAAAGGTCTCTAAAGTAAAATTATACTTGTCTATCTTCATCTATCTTTATTTTCACATTCCATAAGCAGTGCTTCTTGCAACATTCTTGCCACCTGTTTGAGGTAATCAGGTATAGTGTACAGTAAACGTGTAGTGTAATTTTTATCATGGTTTTTTATTTAGGCTATTTTTCTATAAGCTACGTTGTTCATTGAATAACGTAAGTTTCACGAAAGACGGACAGATTATTTTTTCTTCAAATTTAATGAGGAATCTAAGACTGTCTCTGTATTAAAAGCAAGCAATTTGGAGTGACATTACTTGACGATGCATGCAGAACTTAATGAAAAATATCCACCTGGTACCTGAATTCAAAAAAGAGAAATACCCACCTGGTAGCTTTCTTAAAAAATAATATATATATGTATATATACACACAGCTCCTTGCTTTAGTTTTGCTCTTGGTGAAAGTACTAACGTATGCGACATAGCATAGTTTTGTGTGTGGGATCGTTTTCCTACAAACATATATGTGTGAGGAACTGTTGGGTTTGATTCCACTGAAAACTCAAACAAGAGGTGAAGATATTATGAATGCAGATTTGTTTTTTTATGAAATGGGCCTGTCTTGGGAGAAACTCATATCTGTCTGTACTAATGGTTCCGCGTATGAGAGGCAAAGAAAAATGATTGGTTGGACATTTTTATATTATGTTTCACTACATAATTCACCAAGAAGCACACTGAGCAAGGTGAGAAATGGTGAAATGCACGAAATGATTGTTACCAAGATCGTGAATCGAATTGTTTCAAAAGCCCAGAGCAACCAGCAGTTCTGAGAATTAATTGCGGAGTATGAAACAGAGTTCAGGGATCTGGCATAGCAAAATCAGGTGGCTGTCTTGAGGCCGAGTTCTGGAATGCTTTCTCAGCAAGCTCCCTGTGATTCTCAACTTCCTAGATAGTAAGGAGAAAGAAGAAAAGCAGCTTGATGATCCAGACTGGCTATTAAAGCTGGCTTTTCTAACTGACATTACAAGCTCACTCAATGTACTCAACCTACAATTACAATGCAAGAAAAAAAATGCCATGTGACATGCTTTGTGTAATAACAGCATTTCAGAGAGAAAAAAAAACCTTATTTGTTCGTGATTTAAACAGTGCTACTTTTTTGCATTTTTCGAAACTGAGCTTGATAATACAGGCTAACTGAATAATTACAAAGCTGTTTTTAAGTGGCCTTCCATAAAAAATAAAATGACTCTGATGTATATCATCATGTAAACACGACATGTACTAATCCAAAAAGTAAAGTTTCTCCACCACTGACAGAAATCTCTCATCAGTCTCCTGTCAGATTCAAACAACCAGACACCCAGGCTGGACAGATGTATTTGGCAATGGATTATGGGAAATTATAGTGATCGTGATTCTCTAAAACATTACTTATTTGGTCATACCATTGCTATTGGCAGCAGGAGAGTTAATAATTTATCAAAAGCCTACATTTGACATGCTTTCTGACCACACTACCCCTGTCCACCACCAGAGGTTGTTGTCACCTGAGTACTGACTAGTCAATGAACATTCCTGTACACTCTGTGCAGTTGCTTTTCACCCTCTGCTCCCATTTGTCAATCAACCCCAGCCACTGTTATCTATTACCCCTGATTCACTATATAACCCCCCTGGTCCCTTCCTTCAGCCTACGTCACACGTCTTGTATTCCTGTGGTTTCATTTCTAAGCACTTCATCGTTCATCTCTGATTTACTGACCACTTGTTGGCTGACCACTGCCTCCTGGATTACCTGTATTGTCTTGTTCACCCCATGATTGACCTACCGCCTGCCTTATCAACCTTGAGTACTGTACTGTCCATATTGGCCTGTTTATTGGACCAATACCCTTGCCTGTTCTTAGACCTGTCTGCCACTCTGCACCTGGGTTCTCTCCCTTGGCTGCCAGTACATTACAGAAGATGTAGCCTAACCGTGGAGTGGCTGATAATGCAGTTATTTGAAAGCTTTCATGTGAACTAATTAAACAGAATAATTCTGTTACTTGCAAATAAACTGAAATGCATAATTTAATGTATTAAGCTAACATATTCTGAATGAATGATGTTAGGTTAAAATGCATAGGAAAAGTGAGTAATCTACTTCTGATGTTTTAAAATTCAGTCTCATCTGGCAACCTTTATCTGAACTAAACCAAGCAATTTTTCAAAGGTGGACTAGTACTAACAAACTATGCCTGAAAATGACCCATCAGATGTTATCATGAGGAACCAAAACAACTTTTTTTAATTATTATTACCACTCGATACACTGCCCTTATGAAAGTTTAGCACATCATGGGCTTTTCTTTGTCATGTAAAATCATTTTCTACACCTTTCCAAACCACACCAAACTGCACCACTTAGCTTAGAGTTCCCATCAAATATTTAACCCTCTTAATTATCCCCATACCCTGATGAAAAACATCTAATACAGACAAAATATATTTTGGGAATGTTTTTTTTATATATTATTCTTTGCTCATGCTATAAAATACATCTTTATTCAGCTGAGGAAAAGCATAAACACATCTCTTGCCACACATAAGTAATGAAACGATAGGTTGCGTATGCAACCCTGGTTATCTGAGAGGCATATAGGTTGTTCTATAAAAAGTGATGTCAGTGCAGGTTCAACCTTGCAACCTTGCAACCCTTGGGCAGTGCTTCCTTTTTCAGATAACTGGGGTTGCATTCGCAACCTGTCGTTATCTTTCAAGTTGGAAGGGAGGGGTTACTGTATAACCAAGCTGTCGCAAGGGAGGAGGCAGTGAGGTGATAAGGGAGCCTGCCTCGAGGTGTACCGCTAGGTGCCTCGGCAACACAACTCCAGACTGGAGCCACAGAGGCCCCTTGGGGCCAAACTGGGCTGTCCAGGAGCGAGGACCGTAGTCACGCTCTACTGAGGACTGTCTGCAATCAGCATATACAAAGCGGGGCTACAGAGGTCAATTCTTATACCCTCCACTTAAAATAGCAAGGCCGGATGCTCTACTAGTGCATCTAGGAGCGAGGCCGTGTATCTACTTGCATAAAATGTGGTGCGGGCAATCAAGCAACTTGTGCACCTTCCGTGCATTAACGTGGCAGTGAACCCCTGATCCTGCAGGAGTAGCTACAGCTGGACATAACAGTATACACAGCACAGCAGCAGGAACATTCATGCTGCCTACGCGCAGCACAGGAATATCACGTTCACTGAACGGTACAGAGCACCCAGCTTCACTGTGCTGTCATAACAATAAGGAAGCAAATCATGCACCACCACGTGACATGGGAGCAGTTGTCACCTATTAGCTAATGCAGGACAACAATAGGCTCTACCATGACCATCAAACCATAACATTGCAGTGTGCAGGAAACCGTTCATGCACTCTTCGCATAACATGGGAGCATTGGCTGCTTGCTCCACTAGTCCCAGCTAGGAGTGAGGCCACACCAGCTCTACAATGTTGTACAAATGAACAACAATATATATCATGTGGCAGCAGGAACATTCATGCTGCCTGCACACAGCACAGCATCCAAATCAACTGAATAGTACAGAATGGAAGAGCTCTATTGTGCTGACAATTAGATTTCGTACAAACGAACTATATACACCACGGGGTGCAGGAGCCTGCACATGGCCACACGTGGGACATCATAGCTGTGGCCACTTGCTCCACTAACACAGCTAGAAGCAAGGCCACACCAGCCTGACTGTGTCGTGACAAACAAACTACACTTACCTAAAGGATTATTAGGAACACCTGTTCAATTTCTCATTAATGCAATTATCTAACCAACCAATCACATGGCAGTTGCTTCAATGCATTTAGGGGTGTGGTCCTGGTCAAGACAATCTCCTGAACTCCAAACTGAATGTCTGAATGGGAAAGAAAGGTGATTTAAGCCTTTGAGCGTGGCATGGTTGTTGGTGCCAGACGGGCCGGTCTGAGTATTTCACAATCTGCTCAGTTACTGGGATTTTCACGCACAACCATTTCTAGGGTTTACAAAGAATGGTGTGAAAAGGGAAAAACATCCAGTATGCGGCAGTCCTGTGGGGGCGAAAATGCCTTGTTGATGCTAGAGGTCAGAGGAGAATGGGCCGACTGATTCAAGCTGATAGAAGTGCAACTTTGACTGAAATAACCACTCGTTACAACCGAGGTATGCAGCAAAGCATTTGTGAAGCCACAACACGTACAACCTTGAGGCGGATGGGCTACAACAGCAGAAGACCCCACCGGGTACCACTCATCTCCACTACAAATAGGAAAAAGAGGCTACAATTTGCACAAGCTCACCAAAATTGGACAGTTGAAGACTGGAAAAATGTTGCCTGGTCTGATGAGTCTCGATTTCTGTTGAGACATTCAGATGGTAGAGTCAGAATTTGGCGTAAACAGAATGAGAACATGGATCCATCATGCCTTGTTACCACTGTGCAGGCTGGTGGTGGTGGTGTAATGGTGTGGGGGATGTTTTCTTGGCACACTTTAGGCCCCTTAGTGCCAATTGGGCATCGTTTAAATGCCACGGCCTACCTGAGCATTGTTTCTGACCATGTCCATCCTTTTATGACCACCATGTACCCATCCTCTGATGGCTACTTCCAGCAGGATAATGCACCATGTCACAAAGGTCGAATCATTTCAAATTGGTTTCTTGATCATGACAATGAGTTCACTGTACTAAACTGGCCCCCACAGTCACCAGATCTCAACCCAATAGAGCATCTTTGGGATGTGGTGGAATGGGAGCTTCGTGCCCTGGATGTGCAGCCCACAAATCTCCATCAACTGCAAGATGCTATCCTATCAATATGGGCCAACATTTCTAAAGAATGCTTTCAGCACCTTGTTGAATCAATGCCACGTAGAATTAAGGCAGTTCTGAAGGCGAAAGGGGGTCAAACACAGTATTAGTATGGTGTTCCTAATAATCCTTTAGGTGAGTGTATATACATCACGTGGAAACACAGGAGCAGTTGACACCTGCCGAATAGCGCAGCTTGCGCAGGGCAACCACAGCTCTTACCGTGTGAATACTGTTTTATTGTTTGTAGTATTTTACATATAACCAATAAAAACAATTCAAATGTTTAATACTTATGATTAAAAACTTTTTTTAAATCAATTTACCGTGTGAATAAATTAACAATGTACTAGAGCGGGGAACTGGAGAACTCAAGCACCCGCCGCTGGAGGACAACAGCAGCAGTCCCCTTGCTCCATGGCATACACAGCCAGAGTGGGCCACAGACCTGCTGACCAAGGAACTATATACACTATCTCCCTCAGGATGCACTTAACAGGGGGAGACTGGGAGAGGAAAAATGCAGGAGCCAGAGCCCGTAGGCTACTAGGGCTCGACTGCAGCCAACACTGGGTGCCCAGTGGAAGTGACCGGTCCTGTCACGTCCAACCTGTAGAACCAGGCAAATGTAAGCAGTGAAGCCCAAGCTGCAGCCGCACAAAATGTCTGCTGAGGGGGCGCCTTGAAAAAGGGCCCAAGATGTGGCAACGCCTTGAGTCGAGTGGGCCAACAGGTGTTCAGGCACCGGGGTCCCGGTGGACTCGTAGGCCATGGTAATGGTGTACACAATCCAATGCGAGAGGTGCTGTTTTGAAAGCACCTGGCCCTGTGTCTGTGCTCCATAAGACACAAACAGTTGGTCTGAGTGCCGAATGTCTTTAGTGCGTTCCAAATAGCACCTGAGGGCCCGCACAGGGCAGAGCAGGTGAAGCTGACTCTCTTGCTCTGAAGCGAAGGAAGGAGGATGAAAAGCCATCAACTCAATAGGTCTGTTGACATGGAATAGAGACAGCACTTTCGGGAGGACCGCAGGGTTAGGCCGTAGCGTGACCCTGGAGCCATCTCCCGCAAAACGGACACACGATGGGTGTACGGACTGGGCGTGTAACTTGCTCACGCATTTTGCAGAAGTAATTGCCAGCAAAAACGCAGTCTTAAGTCACACCAGAGTTCAGTGGCTCAAATGGGGCTTGGAAAAGTGCGTCCAGCACTACATTAAGACGCCATGCTGGCAGTGAAGGGGTGCAAGGAGGCCGCAGCCATCGAGATCCCTTTAAAAACTGCACAGCTAGGAAATGAGACCCAGGGGGCTGGCCATCAATCCGGGCATGACATGCGGAGATGGCCACCAGATACACTTTGAGCATGGATGGGGACTGTAATATGACTCCAATGGGACAGTGAGTTGGGTCTTGTCCGCCGGCTTGGCAACAGGTGCTAAACGTCTGCCAGCGGTAGGAATACTGCGACCTCATAGAGGGAGCTCTCGCCGACTGAATAGTGGCTACTACCGCATCTGACAGACTGCAGGCAATCAGTCGCTCCCACTCAGGGCCCAGACCCAGAGCTGGAGGAGGCCTGGGTTGGGGTGCCAAAACATGCCCTGCACCTGGGACAAAAAGTCCGCTCTCACTGGGTGCTGCCAAGGCTCTCCGTGGAGGAGGGCAATCAGGTCTGGGAACCTGAATCTGCGAGGCCACCGAGGGACTATCAGCAAAACTGTTGCTCGTTCTCTCCTGACCTTCTCCAGGACCACCGGGAGAAGGGGGAACAGTGGGAATGCATAAAGGAGACAGCACGGCCACATGTGGGCTAGCGCGTCGATCCCTAGGGTCCTGAGGGGTCTAGGACGGGGAACCATAGTAGGCATTTGCTGTACCACAGACAGGTGGAGGTGCCATTCCAAGACCAGGGTCCTCCCCGAGAGAGGAGGTCTGGGAGGTGAACTGCTCTGATGGAGCGGAACCGTGGCTGCACCCGTAGAAGCAGACGGCGTGCTAGACAGTACAGTCTGCACGACCGGAGATCTCCTTGCCTGTTGATATAGGCGACCACCGTTGTGTTTTCCATCTTAATCAGTAGATGCTTGTCCTGTAAGACTGGCAGGAAATGAGACAGTCCAAGGAGTACTGCTTGTAACTCCAGGACGTTGATATGGAAGGGCCCGTGCTGGCTCCATCCACCTGCCTCGGACTCCACGTCCGTCGCAGACTGCTCCCCAACCCTGCTTGAAGGCATCTGTCGTCATAACTGCTCGGTGGTAGACTGGCCCCAGGGGCACACCCGAGGGTCAAATTGTGAGGGCTCCGCCACCAATGGAGCGCCTTCCAGCACGCCAGGGTGACAGTGACTCGGCATTCATAATCGTGGCAAGGATGCATTTGTAAAGACTTGAACCACCACTGCAGCGTCCTCAATCGGAGGAGGCCGAGGGGGAGGGTCTGTGATGCCCAGCAGCCTCTGGCAAGGGGACACCCTGACGTGAGCTCTCAGTCGGAAGAGGGAGAGACACGCGTGCATAGAGATGTGGAGGCCCTGGCAACGTCCATGTACTTGGAAAAAGTGCGTGGGGCTAGTGACAGGCCGAAGGGGGGAACAGCAAACTCGAATGCTCGGCCCTCTTAGGCGAAGTGGAGGAACTTCCTGTGCACCTGCGCAATAGGGATGTGAAAGTAAGCAACTTTCAGATCCACTGAAATGAACCAGTCGCTGGGCCTGACGGCCTGGGACATGGTTCGCAGGTTGAGCGTGCTGAAGCGCAACACCCTGAGGTGGCGGTTCAGGCGTCTCCAATCCAAAATGCCACTATCCGTGGGAACTAGGAAGTGTGGGGATGAGAATCCCCCGTGCTGCCCCAGTGGGGCGCTTCGCAAATTGCTCACTTCTCCAGGAGAGCGGCGATGTTGATGCGAAGTGCCACACACTGCCACGGGTCCCTCACTCACGGCTACACCATGCATCTGAAGGGGGCCTGAAACCATGCTGTTATAGTTTGGAGTTTCTGGGAGTTGTATGGGTGAGCCAGAGACCGCTGGAATATCATAGGGTCGAGATGCAGGAGGGGGAGGGGGCAGAGGTCCGCCAGCCATCCTCCTGATGCATGTCATGCTGGACTGCCGGCAGTCAGGACGTAAGGCCTGGCACCCGGCTGCCGCGTGGGGCGCCTGCCTGCCGGTTCGAAGATCAGTAGGGGGGCAGGATTGTTGCCTGGGCCGCTGCCTGGGAGCCAAGGTCGAGAGACATTGAGCTACTGAAGGCTGCCTGCGAGGCAGGGCTGAGGGTGTAACCGGGTAAACCCTGGCTCGCTGCAAGGACTGTTCCCTCTCCTGGGGAGTGCGCGTCATTATCTCCTCCATGGAGGGGCCAAAAGTAAAGTCTGGCGATATGGTCCCATCTAGGAGGCGGGTCCTGTTCATGACAGGCACTCGTCTTGCCTGTGACAGCCAGTGCTGGCGGCATGCCGCCACAATAGCTGCCAAGGAGCATCCAGTTGCCTTTGCGCCGTGACGTATCACATTGACCAGCAGGTCGGCCGCCGGATTTTACTGCTGCTGCTAGCACTCCTGCTGTGGAGGAAAAGGTCCTGTGGACAAAAAACCAATACAGCAAGCAGTCGGAATACATATAGCACTACATAAACACGACTATTATTTTTAAAAGGCTCTTCTTGTGATTGAAACTGAAACTGAAAGCGCAGCCGGACCTCCGGTGTGCGGAAGGGACAGAATCGGGATTAGCTATCAATAATAACTAAACACACACAAGACAGAGACGATGTGTAGCGAAAACGGTGGTGAACAACACTATGAAGTGAGCCAGCCAGCCGAAATACGCAGTTTGAATGTTTATTACAAACACAGACACAGAGAGCTTACGTTCCTGAGTCCAGAAAAATGGCGAAAGAGGACGAACCTGCGCTGACGTCACGTTTTATAGAACAGGAAGTGGAAGGGACCTGTTCTGAGTGACGCACTCAGGGGCCAATGGAAGCTTTGATAGAGTGACGTTTCGATCGGGTTCCTACGGAAGTGCGCAGAAACCCCTCCCCCTTGGGCAGTGCTTCTGACTTGAAAGATAACCTAATTTTATTCTGATCATTACTGTCTATATCATCCCACATATGAGTTATTCAATTTTATTGGAGCAACACAAGGTTTTTGAGTTACTGAAAGTTTTTAGAAAAATACAAATGTATTACACAATATTTTATAGAAACTTATTTTCTTATTATTTTTACAGTACATTTTTCTTGTCTTTTTGTTTTCAGGACAACTGTAGCCCACCGTAAACCAAAGTTTCAAACCACCCAACAAATGCAAAATCAATTACTTCATGGAGTTTTTGGTTGAGTGGATGCAAGACACAAAAAAAACAAAAAGGCATCAACCATAAAGTGATGTACAGTGAGGGAAAAAAGTATTTGATCCCCTGCTGATTTTGTACGTTTGCCAACTGACAAAGAAATGATCAGTCTATAATTTTGTTGCCTTGGCTGTGTGTTTTGGGTCATTGTCATGCTGGAATACCCATCCACGACCCATTTTCAATGCCCTGGCTGAGGGAAGGAGGTTCTCACCCAAGATTTGACGGTACATGGCCCTGTCCATCGTCCCTTTGATGCGGTGCAGTTGTCCTGTCCCCTTAGCAGAAAAACACCCCGAAAGCATAATGTTTCCACCTCCATGTTTGACGGTGGGGATGGTGTTCTTGGGGTCATAGGCAGCATTCCTCCTCCTCCAAACACGGCGAGTTGTGTTGATGCCAAAGAGCTCGATTTTGGTCTCATCTGACCACAACACTTTCACCCAGTTCTCCTCTGAATCATTCAGATGTTCATTGGCAAACTTCAGACGGGCCTGTACATGTGCTTTCTTGAGCAGGGGGGCCTTGTGGGCACTGCAGCATTTCAGTCCTTCACGGCATAGTGTGTTACCAATTGTTTTCTTGGTGACTATGGTCCCAGCTGTCTTGAGATCATTGACAAGATCCTCCCGTGTAGTTCTGGGCTGATTCCTCACCATTCTCATGATCATTGAAACTCCACGAGGTGAGATCTTGCATGGAGCCCCAGACCGAGGGAGACTGACAGTTATTTTGTGTTTCTTCCATTTGCGAATAATCGAACCAACTGTTGTCACCTTCTCACCAAGCTGCTTGGTGATGGTCTTGTAGCCCATTCCAGCCTTGTGTAGGTCTACAGTCTTGTCCCTGACATCCTTGGACAGCTCTTTGGTCTTGGCCATGGTGGAGAGTTTGGAATGTGATTGATTGATTGCTTCTGTGGACAGGTGTCTCCCTTTAAGAGAGTGCTCCTAATCTCAGCTCGTTACCTGTATAAAAGACACCTGGGAGCCAGAAATCTTGCTGATTGATAGGGGATCAAATACTTATTTCCCTCATTAACATGCCAATTAATTTATAACTTTTTTGAAATGCGTTTTTCTGGATTTTTTGGTTGTTACTCTGTCTCTCACTGTTAAAATACACCTACCATTAAAATTATAGACTGATCATTTCTTTGTCAGTGGGTAAACATACAAAATCAGCAGCAAACAAGAAATATTTAGGGTTAATTCTGACCCAGGATTTTTTTTTAAATGTCTCAGTTCTGTGTGAGGTTTTCTGTGAACAAATGCTAGATCTTGCTAGGTTTCCCAATTTTGCAACATTTCCCTGTTTTATGAATGGAAAAGTAGCATAAGAAGGACAGATGAGATCTGTCAGGATGTGGCCTGTGTGACAAATGGAATCCAGTTTCTTACGTGACTCTGACTGCAGTGAGTTGCTAATAAGCATGAAGTCCTGGTGGTCTCCCACTGCTGTTGCTTGGGAGCAGGAACGACCATAGCAAACCACCACAAGCACAGCTGTTAAGCATTACTACAATATAAGTAGGAGTTCAAATACTGATGTGGCATCAAGGAAGAAAGGAAGGGAAATATCATAGTTTAAGTTAAGTACCCATCTTTAGTATAATAACAATAACAAATAAATTCATTGTCAGTGATGTTTTCTCTGGGCCACGTTCCTCATAGCTGGCTAACTGAGTTGACAAACTTGAATAACTTGACAAAAAGGCATGCCTTTTCTGTTCCTCGAAGCAAGCTTAAAGTCCAGCTGAATAAGTTACCATAGCAACACATCCTTAATTCTTAACCTGCTCCAGTGCAGGCTAACTTTTAATTATCCGGACCTGTGTATAAAAGCTTGTGCTTCTACCCAATGAAAGCACTTGACACACCCCTCTAAAATTGCAACACCATTCCTTAGTGATCAAGGAGGAATTTTAATACAATCAGCTTTTATTTGGGAATTGCGAAAGTACTGCGAAATCGCCAAGATTGTTTGCATCATTTGCGTTTTTATATTTGATCGCTATGGATTCTGTCAGCTAGGTATAATTTACCTCATGAATCTATTTGAGCCGTACATTGCCCATACCACCCAGAGCAGCCGTGCTTTGACAGTAACGCAGACTATATACATAGTGCTGCGCTTTTTAGCTAGTGGCACATTCCTACACTCAGTTGGAAATATCAGCAATCAGCTATTAACTATTAACAAAAACAATCGCAAGACACAGCTGTAAAATTATTGTCTTGTGTTCTCTGCCTGCCCACTCACTATCTCTGCATTGATTTGGTGAAGTATAGTGAAACCTTGTTCTCCTAATCACTCTGTTATAGGTTACATGTGTTAACATTAAGTGCCTTAAATAGCTCCCTTTACCAGGTGAACACGTTTTTTTGTTGATTATCGTGCCACCCCAGCTTTGTAGCTTTGCTGCAGCTCTCTAAAACAACTCTGGTGACCGTTACCTAAAGAGCCTAATTTTGTTTTCCTCATTTGCACTGCGCATTGTGTGTACATGCATAATTGGTTGATTATGGTTTGCATGGGTGTTTTGTCTGTCACTTCTGCTGAGCAAATCACCTCAGCACACATTCCCACTTGGACGTAATCTCATTCCTACAATAATCACCTCCCTGTGTCCCTGCCCTCAGAAGGGGAGATATAACCGGGTGGCTTTCGTTCAGTCACCAGTCACCAGCAACCACAAAAATGGCACAGGAAGGAGAGAAAGCAAAGGACGGCAAGTTACATCCCGGACTTAATTCGCATTGATACTGTGATTGGCAATTGGAATCTATGCTGACTTGGCATTCGGCAGCCAGTGAAGACAGGACTCTCCTGGACAGTATAGATTGTGTGAAAGCAATAGACACATTGAGGAATACAGATATGTTACAGCTTTCCTTGGAACTCTTTATTACATAGCTGTCTCTCTGGGTTGTTCCTCTCCCCCTTCCTCCTAGGCATAGATGATGGTGTTTTCTTGGCTGCCTGTAATGGAAGAAAAAGAAAGAAGATAAGTAAAGACACTCTTGACATTGAACTAATACATTTAAGTTTTCTCACCGTTAGGCAGATGCCTTCATGAGTCAAACATTTGTTCCTGGTTACCTGGAGATGAAAAGACAAACCGGGAGTCAAGAACTGTACCGTGAAAACATTGTGGACATTTTCCATATGCACTTTACTTACCTGGCTGTTGTTTTAAAGTGTACCTGCTGAGAAGAAATTGAGAGACTGTTACTAATTGCTTTATTGACATATTGGAGGAAAGTTTACAAGATAGATTTTATAGTTTTAGTTATCTTTGGTTACATGTTTACTTTATATTTAGGGATGTGAATTTTAGTTTTTTTTTTATCCTTATGTTTATATTAAAGGTGATTTTAGTTAGGTTTTATATATTGTGTAATTACCTCTTATCAACTGTGTGCCCATCAGCAGTCTTCATGCCCTGCACTTGAAACTGTGTAAAAATAAACCTGTTAAACTTACGATGCCTGTTATACTGTGTGGTCCTGATCCTAGACGATGCAGGAGAAACTGAGTGGTCCAATCTCCTTTTTCTGTCAGTTTTATACTGACTTCTGTCTGCACAAGCATAAGTATATATCAACACATGCACTTTCCCAGCATTCTAGGGCTGCAACAACTAATCGATAATGTTGAATATTAAAAATTGTTGGCAACAAATTTAATTGTCAATTAGTTGGGTCTATGTGGGGCAAAGCTAAAAAAACTAATAAACTGAAAGATGATGGCGGCTGCTACACCGTTGGAAAGTCATGTATGTCTTCTAAAGTATGGGCAAACTTTACATTGAACATGCATTCACTTATTTTACATTACACTAAAATGTGCAAAGCTGAACTCATGTGGCACAGGAGCACAACAATGATACGTGAGCACCTGAAGATAAAACACATTGAAGCCATGATGATAGAGGGTAGCGTGGTTGATTGGTAGCACGGTTTGGCCACAATGTTGCGTTATCCTATGACACTTCCGGTGTCTTCTAATCCAAAACTGTAATGCCCACTGTGCCACAAACTGGCATGCATGACACTAGTACAGAGTACTACCAAGGTTGTTAAAAGCCCCAGTGAAAGTCATGGCAGTAGAGGTCTTCACGGGTCCACCCAAATCCGAGGACCCGGGACCCGACCCGGGACCCGTATGGGTTCGGGTCCATATTTGAAACGGTCAGCCGGGTCCGGGTTGGGTCCCATTCTTGTACTTGGGGTCCCGGGTCTGTTTAACATTGTGTGTAATACCCGAGTGACGCGTTGACTTTACCAATTGATGATTGGCTCTTTTATTTAGAAGGCAGGACTTTTTCCGCCATATCGGTGTTTGACAGATGACGTAAACCAAAGTGCATTATGACGCGATTTTTGAGATATCGTGGTTGGAGTTAATTTGCTTTGTATCTAAATCTATGGCAGACATGTCTCAGAGCACAATGACAGCAGATTAGTAATGCTAACGTCAGTGGCCTGGCACTGACCGAGCAGGTCCTTATTATAGTTCAAAAGGGCAAACAGTGGAAGTCATCGTATTATGCAGATACACAAAAACTGCAAAGCTGCAAAGTCGCGTTTGTCCTCCGCCACTGTGACAGCAAGTGGACGTTTGAACTGAAATAATGAGTGGATTATACATGCGCTTTCAATTAGCAAGAGGAGCAACATGGATGTTATTTTACCAGCTTTCTTGGCAAGGAGGATGGACTGTATGCATCACGGTCAGGTACAGGAGAGAAGATACTAGTGTTGCATTAGGTAAGACACAAAGTTTTGTTAATAGTGATTAGCTGTGGGATCTGTGCCGATCAAGTTCAATCGGGTGTGTGTCCCAGCCGGGTCCAGGTCCAGATTTCAAATAATAGTCGGGTCTGAGTAGGGTCCGGGTAGAACATTTTCGGCATTTCTCGGTTCTGCACGGGTCCGGGTCCAAACTTTCAAATAATAGACGGGTCCAGGTCGGGTCCGGGTAGCACATTTCCGGGTCTCTTTGGGTTCGGGCACATATTTTTGGACCCGTGAAGACCTCTACATGGCAGCCAATGAAATTTGCCGCATGTTACACATTTTCTGCACAATGGAATACAGTACACACATGAAACTCTATACATATGTTCATGCCCTTGCCTTGAACCTACAACCAGAAAATGAATTTTATGGGGTACATATGGGGTTTATGGGGTTAAGCCGCCATACTGGATTTTACATTTTTCCGCATAAGCATATTAAAATGGCTACTGCTCCGGAACTATAAAACCTAGTGTCCTGAAACTTTGCATATGTTACATAGATACTGCTATCTGTCAAATTAGGAAAAGGCAAGTGACTGTGTGCAGAAGCAAAATTTGCATATTTTCAATGCATGTCATTTGACCCCAGAAATAACTCATAAGACAATCAAAAACTCACCACAATTGGTACAATAATAAAGGGTAATGTTATGCTTGTTTGTGGTGAGTTTCGTCACCATTGGTGATGCAGCGTGGCAGTAAATATCTACAGAATCGTATGGCCTAATGTGCTTCAATTTTCAGGGAGTTACACTAGTACAAAGATTTGTCAAAGTTGATGAAGCCGAGTAGATAGGACACAAAGAGGAAATTAATATAACCAACAGTGATACCTGTGTTTCTCAAAATAACTGCATTCATTATTATTTTTTAAATTATTTTCTATGTTAAATATTTCAAGAATTTATTCATCACTAGATAATTTTACATAGGTATTTCAGTATATTATGTGGGGGTATTATATATAAAGGGAGCACCTCAATTTGTCCCCAGCAATTCGTCCACGACAATTCGTCCCCGACCATTCACCCCAGCGATAATTGGTCCCGCTGATAATTTGTCCCGCTGATAATCAGTCCCCATGATAATTGGTCCCGCTGATAATTGGTCCACACGGCAATTGGTCCCGTTGATAATCGGTCCCCATGGCAATTCGTCCCCATCATACGTTCTTCACATGAGCATTTGTAACCATGAGTGCATTCACTTATTGTAGAGCCATCGAACATACAAACATTACATTTTTATATATATACATACATACATACACACACACATACAATTTATTTGAGACTAACACCAATAGCTCAAATCATAAATAACCAATCTGGACAGTTGGCTAAAGTAGTATACTACTTGTTTCACAGTTAAGCTAAGATGTCTTGTGGTGTAATGGTTTAAGTAATGCACTATAGGCCAAATGTTCTGAGATCAAAACCAAGCAAGGCACTGCTATTTCTTAGGTTAGGTTTTCAGGTAGTGTTTTTTTTTTTAAATATATAATTATATATGAACCCTAAATGTTTAAATGTATTTCACTCACATATTAAAAGTTATAACTTCAAAATGTGTTTTTTTGTTTGTTTTGTTTTTGGATTTGAACAGTATCTGAATAGAACAATAGAAGGCAATTATTAAGGCTTTTATGCCTCATCTTAAATTAGGATTCTATTACAACAACAACAAACGTAACAAATATCAATCAAATAATAATAATAATAATAATAATAATAATCCAAATATAAACTGAATTGAATACGAAAAAAATGTAATATAGTTTATTACACGTATATATATACATGAACTGTACATCAATGTATGCTATTAGTTCAACACACCGCTCTGACATAAACATTATGCAAAGTCACGTGATTTTTACAGTCAATAATAAGCCAGAAGTGATCTCAAAGTGACTCAGCTAGTTGGAAGGAAGAGGTGAGGGTCGTTTTTAACTTGTAGCTACGTATTTTATTTTATTATGGAACATTTTTATATATGTAATTTATTTTGCTCTTTGGTTTTGTTTTTACTTTTGTGCACCTTAAAAAACGTGCCTCTTGGCTCCCTCCACCGGTGACATTATTGAAAGATACTTACTTTTAAAATGTTAAATTGTGAGCAACTCCACGCAGGAATTCTTCAGTGGTTCGACCAGCATACGCACGGACGATGGATTCAATTCGCTGGTTTGTGTCCCGGTACGTTCTTCTCTGTACTTGGGGAGGATTCCCAGCCACCAGCTGTTCAAATTCACCATCCCGCTTCCTCTGCATTTTTTGAAGACCGCTAATGAACCGCCATATGGTAGGGTGCGCCATTCCCAGAATGGACTGGATGCTGCAGTGCCAGGCCTCCACAACATTATTTGTTCTGGCTTGGTGATCCAGAACACGCTGGTGCACATTCCACTGCTCAATGGGAAACAATGGAGTCTGACGCCGGTCTCCTCTCCAATTGGGTCTTCCAATTAAGTTATCTTCAAAGTAATTTAAAATTGGCTGGAGTTCCTGTGGCCACAGTTCAGCTGGGTGATTGGTAACTTCTTCAAACTTTTGTTCGATGTCTTTGGGGGCAAGAATGCAAACGGTGGGATCATTTTGCATTTGAGCTCAAAGTCTGGATTAATTTGATATTGCTGCTGTAGACCACTTGCTTGGATACGTCTCCAGATACACTGAGCTAAATGAAAGAAGCATTCGTAGGTTGTACTGTGTGGGAAGATTCGCTGGAATGCTATGAAAGCAGCTCTTTCGAAGTCGGTCATCACTGATCGTGGATTCAAGTTGGGCCGGAGCTCCTTGACTTTTTGTAAGAGACGCATGTATGTCTGGTTTCTTCGATGGGACAGAAGAGCATAGACTGCGGGAAACACCTTCTCGTGTCTTCTTGCATGGATTGTGTACAGCTGATCAAAGAGTGGTGGTGCAGCAGTAAAAGTGCCATCTGCATACCATTCATCTGATGCTTCCAGCAAGTCGAGATTGGTAGGTGTTGCAAAGATGAGCATTCTCTCACCAGCAGGAAGTGGTATGGGATCTTCTGAGCTGTCATAAACCAGGAACAGCTGCTCGTTGTTGTTTTCTGTATACAACTCAAACAGTGTTGCAGGGTTTGCTGGAGCTGCTGCTGTTCGAACTCTGGCTCGTTGGACTACTCGTTTCAGGTTGGTGTCTTTCAGTCTTCCTTCGGTAGCTTGAGCAATTCCTGTTTTTGCAAAATTCAAACTTGAACTGTACTTGACTGAGTAGTAGTAGCCATATGTTTTGCTTTATTTGCAACTTGTATTTCTTGTACTCTGGATTTAGTGCTGGCATGTGTGTGACAATTGAAACGGTTGATGATTTGCCCATCTAATGTATGTATTCTTGCATTACAAGACTTTTGTTTCTTTTTGTATTCTTCACAGTACCTTCACTTCTTCTTTTTGGCGACAGTACACATAGTTTTCTTCATCCACATACTTTCTTTTGCCTTTCTCTGATAGAACTATTGCATCCATTCTGCTTTTTGATTGTGCCTTTCTCCCGCCAATAATTTAACCTTTGCACTTTGCACAGACCAGACATTCTGAGTTACAGCCTAATGTTTATGTTATCATTGTTTTGCTTATGCACTGTATTTTCAAAAAAGATAACAATAAAAATCTATCATTACCTAAATATCTCTTCGTATATGATCTGTACAGATCATAAAATGATTTATTTTTGTATAATGTTGTTCGAGTTACCTTATACAATATTTTATGTTAATAGCTTACTCACGTACATCGGTAAGGCAAAATTTTGTAGGATTATTACAAACCTGGTAATACAGGAAACCTGCTACATGATACCACACTAAAAGTATTGAGGAGGCTGGATATTGGAAGATGTATTTTTTATTTTATTGTTTTAGGTAGGCTAAGCATTCGTAATGTTTGTATGTTCGATGGCTCTACAATAAGTGAATGCACTCATGGTTACAAATGCTCATGTGGAGAACGTATGATGGGGACAAATTGCCGTGGGGACCGATTATCAGCGGGACCAATTGCCGTGGGGACCGACTATCAGCGGGACCAATTATCGTGGGGACCGATTATTAGCGGGACCAATTATCGCCGGGGGCGAATGTTCGGGAACGAATTGTCGTGGGACGAATTGCCGGGGACGAATTGTCATGGACCCATTATATAAATAAAGACGGGTGACAAATTAAAGGAAAAAACAACAAAGTGTCTCAGTAAGGTTTTGGCCCACCACAAGCCCCCAGAACAGCTTCAATGCTCTTGGCATAGATTCTACAATTCTCTGGAACTCTACTAGAGGGATAGAAGACCATTCTTCAAAAATATATTCTCTCATTTGGTGTTTTGATGATGTTGGTGGAGAGTGCCGGTCCAACATGTCAGTCCAAAATCTCCCATAGGTGTTCAATTGGGTTGAGATCTGGGGACTGTGAAGGCCATAGCATATGATTCACATCCTTTTCATACTCATCAAACCAGTCAGCGACCCCTCATGCCCTGTGGATGGAAAATGGAAAATGAGGAAAACAGAGCATAACAGAGCCTACGGACCCCCCTCACTGTAGGGGTCAAACAGTCAGGCCTGTACTGTTCTCTTGGTGTCGATACACATGTACTTGCCCACTTGTCGAGAACACTAGCCAGTTGAGCAGTCTTTGTGACTGAAGCTCCTGCCATTCGTGCCCCAATAATGACCCCTCTTACAAAGTCACTTAGATCCTTTCCTCTTGCCATCTTAATCCAAAATCAAGGTCAACTGGGCCTGCTCAGCATTTTTATACATGCCACGGAGAATGATAGGATGTTAACTGCTTAATTGTATCATGCAGTACACCTCTTTGGAGGCATCTGCATTCATTACGTTATTCAGGTTTTTCCTTTGTCATCCGTCTGTGTATATATATATATATATATATATATATACATATATATATATATATAATGATGAAGTGAAGGACAGTGCAGTGATAGACCGCCCCGTGAGGCTATGGCACTCCCTGGACCCAGGTGAAGGCAATTTACCCATAGCAGCAACTGACACAGTGGTTTAAGGACACTAAAAGGAAGCTGAACAACAACAAAAGAAAACCAATTTATGCAGTGTTTTAAGGCCTCGAAAAATATGCTCCAGGAAAACACTGCAGCCTTCAGCTCCATGCTTCAGAGAGGGATGTCCAGGTGATGTCCTCTATGCCAGTGGAGGAAATGTCTGTGATGAGCCCCAAACAGAAGGCAGAACAGAAACAACAGCTCATCCAGCACGAGAGGGTAAAGCTGACCCCTGAAAAGGAGAGGGGAGAGCCACAAGAAGTCCCTGTGCTGGAAAGAAGGGAGCTGTTCTTTGTCCACCCAACTGAGGGAGCAGGATCACAACTGTCTTTGGAATTTGAAGACAAGGAGCTGCTGATGCTTGCAGAACCTGAACCGCAAGAAGAATCTGTAACCTTTATTAAGCTCGAATGGGGGGAAAGTTACCTCTCCCCAAATTCGACTACGAAAAGGAGGAAGAGTGGCCAACAGGCTCCACTACAGCAGGAGTGGGAGGAGCAGCTATTCCTCACGGAGACCTCCTGCAAAGAAGAAGGCCACAGCGAGGAAGAGGAGTGGTCCTATTTGCCAGAGCTAGAGTCAGAGATTGAAGCATTCCTCTCAGGGATGGAAGGGGAGGATAAGGAGCTGCCTGCGTGGGCAGGCATCGGGGCACGGGAGGAATCAGAAGTGATGCTCCCTGAACTGGAGAGCCCTACGTGATTGCTGTGGGAGGGGGTTCTGCCATGTCCCCGACCTCTGCCCCTGATTGGCTGTTTGGCGCTGCTGTCTGTCTTCACATATTTAAGGTATCCTGTTATATAACAAAGTTATATGAAAATAAGTTAAAACCTTGTCCATTTAAGTTGGAATTGTTCAGGCACTATCAGAGATTCAAAATTAATGATCATTGTTCTGATGCGGTTGGCTATGAAGCTATAAATCTCTGTTGACTGTGGCTAATTTGTTACAACAATGGAAGTGGTTGGATGAGGCTTTACTGGCTGCTGCAGTCATTTAGATGATCAAGGAACTACTTATGAGTGATCAACTCATGTAGATCATGAAGATCACTGCATTATGTCAAGACTCCAGACAATGAAATTCAAACAAGGCCCAACTAACCCCTGCTGATAGACTTGGTGTGAAATGGTCTAAGAGTATGGAACAAGAGTGTAAATAGAAATTGGTGAATGTCCTCATTATTAACCCTCAGTGGACAAATTGGGTTCATGTAATACAAAGTTAATTTATTTTTAATGAAACGATTTGAGAGACATTTCTGCTGCTTAGCTGAGATTCTGCTGAAAAGAGACATGTTTGGTCTGTTTCGATTCCGTCTTTGCTGACTTCTGCAATCCAATGATCAACTGCAGAACATGGGGATGGCATTGTCCAATAGAAAGGATGTTACTATGGTCCATCCTCAGCCATAGAGATCTTATATTTTTGTAGCCTCTGGGACCCTCTGAAAGCCCTGGAACTCAGCTGATTAGACAAGTTTCAGATTACGCACTGCTGAGAGTGCACAGGACAGAGAGAGAGAGAAACAGACTTTTACATTGTAGCTTATAAACAATATACTTTTTCTATAAACTAATGTTTTTGGTAGTTATGGATTCAGAACAACTTCAGATAAAAGTGTTCTGATGTGCATGTTGTGACATGATGTGGGGTGTGGCGTTGTGTCAGTCCTGGATCGTAGGGAAAATGGAAAAGAAAGCCTTTTTGTTTGAAAAAAAGGCAAAACAAACATCTAGGGCTAGATATCTGTAAGGTTTGCGCACCGCACAATTATTAAAATTATCATTATTTCCCATATTCAAAACCTTTTACTTTTATTTGTATGCAAGGTGCAAAGTGGTGGTAGTGGCTGAAATTGTGCACTTTAAGCACTGTATTTTCAAAAGATAAAACCAAAAAGGATGGAAATCAAAAGGGATATGGTGGCTACACAGCTGTTTTGGACACGCAGCAGCAGTAATGTACATAATAAGATTGTTTGAGTTTGAGACAACCTCCATACATACAGACAATTATGGGTATTGGCTAATATGTATTACTACTAAGTCCCCAATATTGTGTTTGTACAGCAATACTACACATTTGAGCCTCGTTGTTTGCCCTGTCAGGACAATGGCATAGAGGTGTGTACTTCCATATTACCGAAGAGGTCTGCATTCGGGATGTGTCCAGACTCGAGTGCACTGCACAGTGTGGACTGATGCCAGATGTGATTTCTAATTATATATATATATATATATATATATATATATATATATATATATATATATATCATGTGTGTATACACAAATAACAGAATGTGAAATGTGGCACTCACCTGTCCAACACACTGCCTTTATTCATCCACCTGCAGAGTACTGTTCCTTTAATGCCTTGCATGGCTTATTAACATATGGTAATGACTCTGTAATTGGAAACATGATGTAACCCCTCAAAATATTGTATATTAAGGTTAAGGTATGGATTATGATTTAATGACAAGGGACATCTCATTACTCTTAAAGGGAACCCACATAAAGAGGAGTTACAATGAGATACAAAAGTATTCCGGGTAGACATTAAACATGCATAGCGCAATCAAATTTTAATTGTGTGAAAGCCTTAATTAGACTGAATATACCAGTTCTTGTGTGATGTTTGTGCGACGCATTCATCCAACAACTGTGTAAAACTGTTTCATCAGTGGGAATAACAGCTCACTGTGGAGTGGTGCATGCGGGTTTGCATGACACAGGAAAACAATGCTATAGATTTAGTTCGCATGAGAAAGGTACCATGAAATGCCTGTCAGGACAATCCCTCCCAGGACTCAAACATCACTTCATTCTGATTGGCCAGGAGGAATTGAATTACGATTGGCTCTCATTCCCACCCTGCTATTGGCTGCTGGAATCACCTTCTGTTTTAAATGTTTTTGGTGGACTCCACATCATTACTACCGGGTAGACGAAGATTATAAACTGCCGTTTTAGACAAAAGTAGTTAATTATATACATTTGTAACCATGCTAAAATCACTAGCATGATTACACACACCAACGTACACTTTGTAAATTATTCTTCCTTAAACTACATCTAATATTACTGCTTTAATACTGAATGTAAAATTAATTTTAAAAACCCATGTGACACATGTCAGAGTAAAGTTAAAATTAGAAACATAAGACAGTTTACAAACGAGAAGCCATTGGACCCATTGTTTGCTCATTGGTGTCCGCCAATAACTTAATGATACGAGGATCAAATCAATTAAAGAGAATGCATTTTTGTTTGACCAAATAAACAGATTACATAAACACAAACATATAACAGTATCCCTGTCAATACAAGATGCGTTACAATATCCCTGTCAGGACAAGATGCGTTACAATATCCCTGTCAGGACAAGATGCGTTACGCAAAGATTTGCACCATGTTTGAATATCTCCTTTCCTGGCCAAGTCGCATATTTTTTGCACAACACACATTTTGTATAAAAATTGCATAAAGTCTGAATATCGGGCCCTAGTCCTGTTTGGGCACTAACTGCACTTAGGGAGTCCCTTCCCAAGCTTGCATCACTAAGTGAATTACCAAGTAAACACCAGCAACACACAGGTTCGGCAGGTGATGATTACAGCCAGTTTGTTGTTGGGGTCCAGTCCATGGTCAATAACCAAAAATGGGTCAAAGCAGGTAATCACAAAACACAATAAACTTCTCACTACTCCTCTGTTCAACTAACGCATTTCCCCTCAGGTAGGCTTACACTGCCTCGACTTCCAGGTGCTGGTGCTTTAAATAGCATTGACGTGATGTATAACTGGTGTGTGCGCCAGCTCTGGTTGTCATGTAGTAAGGGGAACACTTTCCTGTCAGAGCTGTAGATAGGCAAATGAGGAAGGTGTGTCTGACGTATAAATCTCCCATTATACAATACACAATGTATAATATTCTTATAAAGCAGTATTTGAGTGGAAAATGTGGAATAAAGTAAAAAAAACTAACAGAATTAGATATTTTTTGTCCAGCAATGGAAAACAGAAACTGATCCAGATGTAGCACCCTCTCTGCCCATATTTACTCCTGTCAGGTCCCCAGGGGTGCAACTGAACAAAACAAAGACAAAAACAAAAACAAAGTCCACTGGATCACAGGCAGACCATTCACACACCTGTGCCAATTGCCCCTCTGGACACAGCAAATGCTCAACATAGGCCTGCTGATATGGGAAGGTACTGTGAGCTCTGCAAGGTCAGAAACATATATAACAAGACTCCTTTGCATGCCAGGTGCCCCTCTGCAGCTCCCTGGAGAGGCCCTGCTTTGCTCAGTGGCATGTCTGAGGGACCTGAATATCTGTATTATTTTTATATCAGTGCATTATTTCAGTATTATGTATATAGTTTCTTGAAAAGCAATGCATATTTGAATACTTAAGGCTTTGAAGAGCATGTTCTTAGTGGAAAAACTTTTCACTATTACTATGTGTTGTGTGAAATCAATAATAGATCAATAATATTGTCTTATAAGTACAATACACATGACAAATGCTGTTTGCAGAGGTTGTTCTGAAACAATAGATATAAAAAACATTGTGGTTCATAAGCAAATGCATATTATTGTTTATCAGCTAGAATTTAAAAGTAGTGAAAACCGCAAAAATGGTCTCAGTCCTCTGAGAGTTAAATTCATGTACACAGAGCTTTAGTATCGATTAATATTATTGTTATTATTCCATATTATTCACTACTACATACCTACATTATTTCGCTATAACATTTTCTATAGTATACTGTAGTAGCTTGTGATATATTATAGTACACTTGTATACTATAGTATACTGTAGTAGCATATGTAATACTATAGTACACATCTGAATACTGTACTACAGTTCTACAGGGCCCCGTGCAAACTCGATTCGTGGGCGTCAGACTCCGATCATAAACAATAGGCTATCAATGTGATAAACTGTGGTTGTAGGGCTATGGCAAGCCAAATTATCATTTAGAGATATCTCTAAATGCATTTAAAGATATCTTAAAATATTTAAAGATATCTCTAAATAATTTAATGATATCTATAAATGATTTAGAGATATCTGCAAATGATTTAGAGATATCTAAATAAGGTGCTTTTTAAAGATATCTGTAAATGATTTGCAGATATCTCTAAATGATTTGAAGATATCTCTAAATCATTTAAAGATATCTGCAAATCATTTAGAGATATCTGCAAATCATTTACGGATATCTTCAAATAACATCCTGTACATTTAGAGATATCTGCAAATCATTTCAAGATATCTTCAAATGACTTCCTGCATTTTGTCTGAGATTATCACTTCCTGTTTCCTTATTCCGTTACATAGAAATAAATGACCAAGTTAACAAGATGTGATAATCTTGGGCTACATACAGGAAGTCATTTGAAGATATCTCTAAATGATTTGCAGATATCTTTAAATGATTTAGAGATATCTGCAAACGATTTAGAGATATCTCTAAATGATAATTTGGCTTGCCATAGTAGGGCTGCTTATTCATACACTTCATTGTTCTTTCTAACGCTGTTATGCCACAACCACGACCCGTTTCTGCTAGGGGCGTGTTCTAGCCGTACAGGTCCGCTTCAATGGTCAACAGCTTGAGAGCGCTGATTGGACAGACGGAGAGACTCAGCTGACAGTGAGAGCGTGTCACAGTAGTGATGGGCAGTTTGAATAATTACTCGATTAATTTGATTCAGTTCAGTTTGGTTAATCGATTCAATTAGTTAATTCCATTCACTGATCCAATGACACGAAAACAACCAATGCAGACCGACACAGTATTGTTAGATAGATTTATTTAAACCGTAAAGAACGAGGCGTTCACAAACTCACAAAAGCGAGGAAAAAGCTGTATTTGGTTCACTGGGTCATATATATAGCTGTGACAAATATATATTTAGAGTCCTGGAGATAACAGTTTGAATCTTAATATATATATATATATATATATATATATATATATATATATATATATATATATATATATATATATATAAGATTCCATTTAGATGTGTTGGATAAATAGGCCTAATGTTAATGCTTCAAACAATGATTTACTCAAATGCATATATATATAGTAAGGAGCGATAGTATCATTAAGATGGGGAGCAAGTAAATGCTATCTTAAAAATGCATTACAATTTGAGTGCCATATTGCCCAAAATAAAGGTTGAAGAGTTACAGATTATGTTTAATCTTGTCATCTTCAATACGATCTTCGTCATTTTTTTAATCTCTTGGATTCATTCTATTAATCTTTAAAGTTTCTTTTGAATATATAAACACTTGCATGGCAGCCTGTTTCCATGAATGTATTTGAGTTATAGTAGTCATCGCATTATATTGGATAGCATTGAGTAGTAACTCACTTTACAAAACATGTTTTTATTTATTTTGTTAAATTTGCAACTGATCCCACCACGAGTTATACTTTTGATTTGAACAATACAGACGCACACAGAACAAAAGGGGACCATCACTACAGGCGTTGTTACACTAACAGCTATGCCTGGTGCATGCTTTGACTGCGCAACATTTTCGTCATTCTCCTGCTGTCAGCCCAGGTGTTGCGCCGCTCCAGCACCACCTGCCTCCACTGAGCTCCCAATCAGCTGACAGCCACGTGACAGCTCTGGGGCCTCACCATGACGTCACTCTGTATACAGTCCAGCCAAGATGGCTGACAGCATCCCACTGCACCTGGTGCGGAAGAACTCGAAAAAAATCGCCTATTACAACTCCGGGAGACACACCAGGTACTGGGCAATAGCGATTTCTTTTGATACAAGAGGCGATACATGGCTAATGTGGGAGGGGGCCCAAATACTTCAAAAATATGTGTGCGTGAACGACGCAGAAGCATTGATGTTCTACCTCAGGCTAGTTTGCGTGTAGCAATCCAGAAATAATGTTACAGCCATTTCAAACTAAAACGGAATTAACCCGAACTAAATAAAGAATACGCAACTATTGGGCTGTTACAGTATTTAGATACAAATGACAGATTATGTATTCTACTAAACAACAATGTCCAATTTAGTCTGTACACACACCAAATCCCTGGGCCAGATAGATGATTCTTCGTGTTGGTTAAAGTAAATATAAACAGAAAACATGAATGCTGCTCGAAAACATGGAACAGTTTTTGGAAAAATAAACAAATTTGCTTGTGGGTGGTACTCCGTTAACATGGTATGGACGAGGAAGTGAAATAAGCACATGACT
Organism: Amia ocellicauda; assembly: GCF_036373705.1. NCBI lineage: Eukaryota > Metazoa > Chordata > Actinopteri > Amiiformes > Amiidae > Amia > Amia ocellicauda. The sequence goes on along the minus strand of NC_089859.1, from coordinate 37,979,321 downwards.
AACTAATTAGTCATTTGACTAAAACATCAGCTGTATAAGCTAGTAACTTGATGTTCAACTTAATTACGACAGGCTTTAACGTAGTTAAATAAAGTACAAATACATTTTTATAATGCATTACAGTTGTTAAGTTATACCCTGATTACACCGTTTTGTCTTGTTTAGAATGGATATTAAAAGTATTTTGCCAATATTAGTTTTCTTATTTACTTAAGTTATAATTGTACTATTTTTTATTTTCTGTAAATTTACAAAAGCATAAACTGGATGAAGAAAATTATTTTAAAATTTCAAAGGTGCAAATCCAGTAATCCAATGTTTGGTGAAGTAAAATCTAGTTAATATTTGGACTTAAATTTGGTTTATTTGGATTGTGGAGCAAACTCTGCACTGGAGCATTTAAAAGTGGTAGTTTTGCAGGTGCACTTTGGCATAAACAAAGTAACTTTGTTTGGCCAATGCTGGCCTGTGATTATGGGAATGTCTAGCCTAAATATAAAGTATAGGGAACTTTGAAAATTGGCCTATACCATAAAAAACAAGAATGCTGCACAGTGTAATAATGTCTCTATTTTCATATTTCACTTACAGATTGGATATTCACATATAGTGAATATTAAATGATTGCGACTTACATAGCACAGAATGGAGCAGTTTTGATGAATGCTTATTCATATGTGTTCATTTCAAGTTGAGAAATTTAAAAACGGTTGCCAGATTGCAACAGTTCAATCTAAGCAATACATTTGATAATGTTAGTAATGGATGCAACACAACACAACACAACAACTCCAAATGCTCCTAACCGAATTAGATAGATTTGACAGAAAACAGCTTAGTTAATTGAATACCATTTTCCTAAAACAGCTTGTAATACATACATTGATACACATTTCAAAATAGTTGTAATAGACCTTTTTTGAAGTAGAAAAACAGGAACAAGACAATGACAGCCCAAAACTTTATCTTTGGACATATTTAGCTCTTCACAAAACAAAAAGAAAATATATATAATTTTAATCACTAATGTTCATTCAAGTTCATTGTACCTGATGAAGTAGACAGTCACATGTGTATACACCTTCCTAAACAATGAACACAAATGGAAAACATAAGTATAGTGTAGGCCTTCATCAGTCACTATTATGCTACAAGACAAATCATGTACAAATAATCTTGCATAACCCAAAAATAAAATACATTGAAGAAATACTTCAAATTTAATTGAAAATTAATGTTACTTAGCCTAAATGCTGGGATGTACAACAGATATTTTGAAAGTGGGATTTGTGTACAATGCCTATTGCTTATTAAGCCTGCTTAAAACTCAATCTAAAGTGGATTTATATATTTTGAATGAGATCTGTGTTCATTTTAACTGTCTCTCTAAATGGAAACTGTTTCCATTTCATTGCTTAAAGACTAATTTTAATTTGCAATATCTTTTTCTCCACCTCCTCTCTCTGATGCAAAACACTTGAACTTGTTTGCTTGCACTTCAATGTGGGAAAGACATTTAAAGTTTTAGGCCTATGCGCCGTAAAGTAGGATTATATGTAGGGTACACTTAAACAGGGTTTACTGAATGCAAGTGTTTTTGGAATTTAGTTAAACATGATACATTTGGTTACTGTTCTGGCAAAGTCTCTTTTCAGGGGCTAGAATTTTACTCTATAAATGAAATAAAACTTACAAGATGAAAAATATAATGAGATTTCCAGATTCTAACAGGTGCTAGATTTAGTAATGGTGTTGGAGGAACTATTTTTGATAAGATTAAATGCCTTTATTTAGTAAATTATGATCTAACAATATCCATAGTCACCTGATGTAGTGAATATATTGTTTCTAAATGTGCAACATTTTCCCATTCTGCTATGTCTACTTTACAATATCCGTTTAAGCCATTGTGTGTTACTGTCAGCTTTTGGATATTGAGTGTTCCCCCTCCCTCTATATTAAGGGTACAATATCAGGTTCTGTCAGTCAGGTGTGTGCTTAATGTATTCCACTCTTTGAAAGGTTCTTAGGAGCAAGGTCATAAATACTTCCATTGATCGTACAACAGGGCCAATAGATGATGGAGGGATGAAATGCTACAAAACTAAATCCACCTGGACAGTATCTTCTGTTAATCACCCTTGGATTTTAGATAGGTGCTTTCAATCTGAAACACTTTTTGTTTGTCCATTTTGTTGGTTTGTTTGTTAGTTTTGTTCTAAAAATAATGCAGTATCAGAAGTACCAGAATTTCCTGGCCCGATATGAGAAGAAAAATAAGTAAATACATATGTAGTAATATGATGTTGCACATAGATGTTCAATTAGGTGTATGCTTCAAGCATTGTGCAAGGCTAGATTGAGCCTATATTTTTAAAAAGTGAGAAGAGAATCTACAGACCTTTTTTTTAATCCATTCTTCCCTACTGTTCATTCACTCTTTTGAAGAGCTGAACTGTTTATGTGCAGGACTTAGCATTAATGTAGGCTACATTGAGCATAAGATCCAACTTCTTAATTTGTGTTGATTCTTGAGTTTTTTGTGTGCAGGAAAAATGCATGCAGATTCCGTCACTAATAATATATCTAGTTGGTCCCTTTTTAAAACTCAAATCTAATTTGCCGTGTAACCACAGAAAATGTGTTACATTTGCTTCAGTGATTTTATAGTGAAAGGCCTACTTAATATTAACATTGTAGTATTAACATAGTAAACCAGGTTCATATACAGTTATTTGAGTACCATGTTTTTGACTCCTACATTTTAACTATTGTGAGCTTATAAATGAATAAAGCTCACAACAGATAACATGTAGGAGTGCAGGAGAAGAATACATTATTATAACTTAGTAAATGGAAAATAATAAAACATAGTAAGAGAGAATTTAAATATACTTGAAAATGAAAGAAAACAATGCTAGGAATATCCAGTGTTTACACTAGCCTTACCAAGTTATTTAAACACCTGCCCAGCTCATCATTGTTCTTTGATTCATTGGAATATTACCAGATGGATGCCTATTAACTGTGCAACAGAGTAGTGTTAATTCAATCCCTAGACCTGGACTTTATTTAATTGAATGAAACGCATTTACCTGGTGACTCCAGTATTGGTATGGAGGACTTTTCTTAGTTTGGTTATAATAGAAATTTAATTTTTTGTTAAGAATAAAATAAACACTTTAAAGTTAATGTGGTGGACAGATCAATGGATGGAATATTTTGTTTAGGATTTGAATACAGAGTGACAATAATGTTTTGTCATTTTTTCGTATTTCCTATCCCCAGAAGGGTCCGCTAGGGGTTGGGACTCAGTTGCTTTCTTTAGTCATTTATTGGCACGGGTGTCTTACCAATAATTGTTTTAGATACAGACAGGGGATCTCACTGAATTCCTTAAAGGCTCAAAGTGCTGCATTTTAAATGGCAGTGGAAAACCTGGAAAAACACCCCCTTTAGTGATTAAGTGCTTGAATATAAATGTATGCTATAGCTTAATGCGATGTCTCCCACGTTCTGATTGTGAGATTAATAAGTAAAATATTATTTGCTCAATCTCTCTAGGGTTGGTATGAGATTGTAACGTACTCTGTCAGTTGTTAGCCAGTTCCTCCTCTTGTTGACAATGTTGGAGGGTGCACTGAACAGTCTCTCACTCTCCACACTGGTGCAAGGGGCGCAGAGGAACTTTGATGCAATAGCAGCCAGAAAGAGAAATCGAGGTTTGTTGATACCCCTGTACTGTAGTGGGTTTTATAGTGCTAGCCTGAATGAACTCAACATGTTCTTTTGCAAGTGCTTAATTATTATTAGGGGGCCAAGCAACGAAGTTGCTGGAACCCTATTGTTATTGTTAGGATTATTATTATTATTAATAATAATAATAATAATAATAATATTATTCATCCGTTATTTTCAAAAGCCTATAAAAACCAAACTAGTTTTTCGCTGCACGAAAAGTCATGAAACTTCATACAGTGATAGATGGCTATGTAGATCTATGCCATATGTAACTTGGTCTACTGGCCATATGTCACTTGGTCTGGTGGCCATACTGGCATAAGTGACATATTTTTGACAATTTACAAAAATGTTCAGTATTGAAGTATGTGAGAATGTTTTGTACTGATTATTACTTGACAGGATTGATACCATAAGCAATATGGAGGTCATAGGTCACACGGGTAGGTGGCCATTTTGAATTTGAAAAAAAAAGAAAACTCACGAAACTTCATAAAATTGTAGAGGCTTATGCAGAGCTATGCCATATGAAATATGGAGGCCCTATGTCACATGGTATGGTGTGCATCTTGGATTTAATGCCAAATTTGGATAATTTTTAAACGCCATCTTTTCTGAAACCGCAGGTCTGATTGCTGTGAAATTTTGTACACATGCCCTTGGCTAGGATGTCCATCAGATATGTTAAAGGCAATATGATTGATGAAACAAGATGGCCGCCATGAGCCAATCAAATTTCAGCAATGGTTAAGTTGCATAAAGTGTCATAAACAGCAGGTTTGAAGTACATTAGAATGTGTTAGAATCAATGGTACTGTGTAGATGTGTACTTGGCCCCCTGCATTGCTGCTTGCAGCTATATTTATTATTATTATTATTATTATTATTATTATTAATAATAATAATAATAATAATAATAATATTATTATTGTTTTTTGGGGAGAAGGAGGCAAAATCATTTGCAGAGAGAGAGGAAGGAAGAGGGGGAGGGGGAGTGAAGAGGGAGGAGAAGGTGGAGTACAGTTTGTGGGGGTTGTTGACAGAGGATTCAAAGAGTGATTTGAAGTAAGGCTTCTTGGCTTAGGTGAGTGAGAAGGAGAATGTGGACAGTAGAGAGCAGTAGAATATGAGGGCAGCTGGGAGTTTTGAGCTCTTAAATTGCTGGTGTTGTAATTTGCAACACTACTGCCACTCCTCAAAACACTTGCATTACAAAGTTTGCAGCTAGCTTGTGTACTGTTGTTTGTCTTGGGTGTAAAATAATTCCATATTGCAGACGTTGTTGAGCTCAATTTACCGCCCACAAGCATGTATCCAGTCTGTGTGCAGAGTCTTTTTGATGATATGACTCATGTGGCTCCATTCACCTACAGCAGGGGTTTTCAAACAGGTTCTGGAGTACCCCCTACCCATCTGCTTTTTGTTCCAACCAAGGTCTTAATTACTTAATTGAATGATATATTGCTTCGTTAGGTCAATTAAGGATTCAATTAAGCAATTAAGACCTCAGTTGGAACACAAACCAGCAGTGTAGGGGGTACTCCAGGTTTGAAAACCACTGACCTAAAGTGAAGACGCATTTGCTCTTCAGAACATCTATAACATAATTAATATTTTCAGAAAAGCTTTTCGTTCCGAATGAACCAGCTCTACAACGACTCATGTCTTTATTATTCTTATTATTATTATTATTTTTGTCATTTAGCAGACGCTCTTATCCAGGGTGACATTTGTACCCATTTATGCAGCTGGGCATTTTACAGGAGCAAAGTGAAGTACCTTGCTCAAGGGTACAACAGCACTGCACCACCCAGGATTTGATCCCACAACTGTGGAGTCATGAGTCTAGAGCCCTAACCACTACTCCACAGTGCTGCCTATGGCACATTATAATGTGCATCGGATTATTATATAGATTCCAAATGCTGAAACCCAATCCCATATTGTTGGCCAGTTTCGGCTAAATTTCCAATGCCAGTATCGGATCGGTGCATCCCTACTTTTAATATCACTTTCAATCTTTTGTGTGACAGCTTGAATAGTGCCAGTCTTGTAAACGGTTATGTTTTAAGTAAGCCATGTTGAGTGCTTTCTACACTAAGTGATATTCACATTAAGTGGATTATATGCAGGGCGTAAGGTCATAATCATATTGTTTATGTTTGTAAGAACATACCCATGCCTGTAAACTGTAAACATACAAACTTATAAAAGTAATGGTTATGCTTAAAGCACATTACAGCATTTTTCATTTAACATGCCAATATTCAAAGAAAAACACTTAACTTTTTTTGTTCAGAAATTGTTCAAATAATTAGTTTTATAATAAGCACAATCTGAACTATTAGACTCTTAACACTAGAAGCGCCAAGCTGGTCAATTTGACCGATTTGGTTATTACAATTACTTAATTACTCTGTATTCCTAAATACACTGCGAATACCCGTTCGTGACTTTTCCTAAGTATATGTGTTAAACATGCCTACAGTGTTTTAGCTGCATAAACGCAAAAATAAATAAGTTATAAACACATTTACCACGAATAGCCATAATCTGGTTATTTTGACCAGTCATTTACATACATAGTAACTCAAATATAATGCATAATCCTGCCTTTCCTTTACAATACAGTCAGTCTGGCGCTCCAGTGTCGATTTCTACCCGTCTACAGTTTTTCATGTGCTTGAAAAACACATGCATTGTACAGCATTACAGGTGTTTTCTTACAACTGTAGTCAGATTGAGTGGATACAGTGATTACCTCGCAAATAAACATGGAATGGAAACAGAGATTGAAGAGAGCTCATTTTGGAAATGCCGTGTATATGAACATGACTGATTCAGGGGCATCAGCGATACTGGGAATGACAGATCATTCCTGGGTTTGTGCCAGTGGTGTGAAAACACTGCGAGTTAAACGCCATGTCCAAATTGCACCAAGTGCTTTTACTCTACTGATCAATACGCGATTGCTACTGTACATAGTACAGAGTGCAATAGCGCAGGCAAATCGCACACAAAATAATGATTCACGGACATTATCAGCAGAGGAGCATTTATTGCAATGCTATATATTCATGGAGTAAAAGTATTTACCTGGAGAGGGCTGTCAAAATGCAGTGTGAGGTACGAGCTCATACAGGGAAAGTGCAGAAACATGTCCTGTATGGACTGTCCCGAGCTGTCAGGTATGCAGGCTAAATATATAGTAAATAGTTTATTGAAATACAACGCTACAGTGAATACAAGCAGTGTATGTTAACACGGCGTTGAAAATGTTTACTTTAGTGTTAATGTTTTGATGAATGCAATAGTTATTTTTGAAAATATTGCTATTGAGCATTATTCCAATATTTACATTTACACTTGTTTCATTCCCTTATTGTATGCCGTTTTTGAGTGTTTTGCTTATTGTAGGCTATATAGTTATTTGTTTTGACTGCAGTGTGCGCATTTAGAAAAAAGTGATTTGTTATTCATAGCAATACTATTAATGTACACTCACCTAAAGGATTATTAGGAACACCATACTAATACTGTGTTTGACCCCCTTTCGCCTTCAGAACTGCCTTAATTCTACGTGGCATTGATTCAACAAGGTGCTGAAAGCATTCTTTAGAAATGTTGGCCCATATTGATAGGATAGCATCTTGCAGTTGATGGAGATTTGTGGGATGCACATCCAGGGCACGAAGCTCCCGTTCCACCACATCCCAAAGATGCTCTATTGGGTTGAGATCTGGTGACTGTGGGGGCCAGTTTAGTACAGTGAACTCATTGTCATGTTCAAGAAACCAATTTGAAATGATTCGACCTTTGTGACATGGTGCATTATCCTGCTGGAAGTAGCCATCAGAGGATGGGTACATGGTGGTCATAAAGGGATGGACATGGTCAGAAACAATGCTCAGGTAGGCCGTGGCATTTAAACGATGCCCAATTGGCACTAAGGGGCCTAAAGTGTGCCAAGAAAACATCCCCCACACCATTACACCACCACCACCAGCCTGCACAGTGGTAACAAGGCATGATGGATCCATGTTCTCATTCTGTTTACGCCAAATTCTGACTCTACCATCTGAATGTCTCAACAGAAATCGAGACTCATCAGACCAGGCAACATTTTTCCAGTCTTCAACTGTCCAATTTTGGTGAGCTTGTGCAAATTGTAGCCTCTTTTTCCTATTTGTAGTGGAGATGAGTGGTACCCGGTGGGGTCTTCTGCTGTTGTAGCCCATCCGCCTCAAGGTTGTACGTGTTGTGGCTTCACAAATGCTTTGCTGCATACCTCGGTTGTAACGAGTGGTTATTTCAGTCAAAGTTGCTCTTCTATCAGCTTGAATCAGTCGGCCCATTCTCCTCTGACCTCTAGCATCAACAAAGCATTTTCGCCCACAGGACTGCCGCATACTAGATGTTTTTCCCTTTTCACACCATTCTTTGTAAACCCTAGAAATGGTTGTGCGTGAAAATCCCAGTAACTGAGCAGATTGTGAAATTCTCAGACCGGCCCGTCTGGCACCAACAACCATGCCACGCTCAAAATTGCTTAAATCATCTTTCTTTCCCATTCAGACATTCAGTTTGGAGTTCAGGAGATTGTCTTGACCAGGACCACACCCCTAAATGCATTGAAGCAACTGCCATGTGATTGGTTGGTTAGATAATTGCATTAATGAGAAATTGAACAGGTGTTCCTAATAATCCTTTAGGTGAGTGTATATATGTAATATATAAATGTAATCAAATAAAGCTTAAAGTTGGTTACAATAAAAGTAGTAAGCCTTACTTGTCAATTTAACAATACTTTTCTTCCCCCCAACAAAGATGCCTGCCCCCTAACATCCACATTGTTACTTCCCATATCCAGTATTAAATATTGTAAAATATACATTCAGACTAAGCAAGATTAACTAAATTATAAAATGATTACAATTTCAAAAGAACATTTTGCAACAATCATTATGAAATGTACCTTACCGCTTTGTACTCGACATTTTAGTTTTATTTCTCAACTGAAACACAACCTACACATGTGTTTATAAGGGCCTGTCAATAAATTATATACTATATTTGGTGAGTAATCATCCTATTTACTGACGTGTTAATGTATAGATTTGTGATAAAAATATCAATTGGAAATAATTTAGGGGGCACGTGCACTCCCAGTGTCCCAATGGCATGACACCACTGCTTTTTTTTTTTTTTTTTAACCCTCTCCTATAGCTTTATTGTATTCTGAACACATTTTTTAATCTTAAACTAAGACACTCCAGGGCCCCATTCTATGGAGCATTATAAGGGTCAAAATTAAGTCATTAAATCGTAAATTAATTGGTCAATTCATAAATTAATCAATTCATAAATCAATTACTTAATTTATTGCGCTGTTTGCCAAGTGATGTTTCAGTTTCATTTGGCAATTGATCTTTCAGTATCATTTGGCAATTGATCTTTCAGTTTCATTTGGCAATTGATCTTTTAGTTTCATTTGGCAAATGAACTTCTTTTTAATGCGGTTTTTGACCTTCTCGAGGCACCAATCACATGCAAGGGGCGGGTCCGACCGATGGTTCTGTAATTGTGTAGTGTGTAATTCTGTAATTGCTACTATGCTGGTGGGGAGGGATGATACAGTACTTACGAGACTTTTAAGTACTTACCACGGGCCAAAATGGACTCTGTGAAATATTCTCAAAACTAGTCGTCCTTCCCCACCAGCACAGCAGTCCCGCTACACAATTATATCACCATCGATCGGACCTGCACTCCTGCATGCGATTGGTTTCTTGTGAAGGTCAAAAACCGCCCCCTCGGGTGATTTGACAATCATTAAAAAGAAGTTAGTTTGCCAAATGAAATTGATACATCATTTGCCATTGAAATTGAAAGATCACTTGGCAAACAGTGCAATAAATTTAATGAACTGATTTATGAATTGATTAATTAATGGACAAATTAATTTACAAATTTACAATTTAATTTTGACCCTTATAATGCTCAATACCATTGCTTGTAACTGGCTGAGTATGGCTTTTTCCATTTCTCTAAGCAATCTTAAAATCCAGCTGAATGAATTTCCATAGGAGCCTGACTTAAATTATCTGATTAACTGAATCCATCTGATTAGCCTGAATTAGTTAAACCAGGTCAGGTTAAATGGGGCCTTGCACAAATACAGCTATTCATTATTTATTTTAATGCTGAAGGATTTCAAGCTTTAGTGGAAGCATGTTATCAAATTTACCTTTGAACTGCATTGGGGGCATGGTAATCTCTGCTCCAGGATTTTGTACTACTGGTGACTAGTGTTGTCATGATACCAGGATTTTTACCAGATTAATTTGCTAGTATTATTTCAAATGCTAATGTTACTATAAATCATTACATTGGTTTCTTCTGTCCCTCCTGTTGGCAATGAAGGTTTCTTCAGGTGTAGAGGTGAAATATATGTTTTAATGCTTTATAACTGCTTACAGAGTAGAGATACAGTCACTGTTACTATTGAATGCGTATTGAAAACCATAAGTGGGCTGTTTAAAAATGTGCTTCATTTTGAACTTTTGACTAAGGATGCACCGATACCAGGTTTTGATTGCCGATACCAATTCTGAGTTCTGAATATTAAATATCTGCCGGTACCATGTACCGATCCGATACTGGCATTTTAATTTTGTTGACATTGTACAGCTGTATAGATGATCCGTGTGGATGTGCTATGCTTGGCGTCATTCTTGTACAGTGAATACAACATTAACTACAACAAACCAGTAAAAACAACATTGAATTGAATTGTATGCCATACAACTTTTATTAATAACTCTCTCAATCTTAACCAGACATTTAAGATTTAAAGTAATTAATAACTTTTCAAGTATGAAAAAAAAAGTGCAATTTCATCATAAACTGACCATTCAAATGGGAATACATAACAATTATATTATAGAAAACACTAAAATTGAAGAAGCAATTAAATAAAAGAAAATAAAAAATACAAAATCAAATAGGAATGTAGTAGGGCTGGGCGATATGACTTAAAAATAATATCTCTATTTTTAGAGGTTTGGGTGATATATATATAGATATATATATCTATTTCTTGTTCTTATCCAATCAAGCTACAAAATAACACCAAAGACATTCAAACTACTAGTATTTCGTTAATCATTAAATATGCAAAACTAAGAAATACTACATGCAGGCTGTCTTGGTAAATATATGCAGAATTCAACACATTACAGCGCAAGTGGTGTGTGATTACTATTACATGTGGTATGTGTATGAAACTTTCTGCATCTGTTTGCATTGCTTTGCAATTTATTAAAATGCAAACAAACTATTATTTAATTTTTATACAAATTATATCCGTCTAAATTAGCGGGGGTGGGGGGTGCTGCTTGCAGATCGAGTTTAGGCTGGTGACGAGAGCGGAGCAGAACGTGTGTGCTTGCGCATTACAGTATCTTTTGGTTATTGTGGTTATTGTGTGTCAGTTCACTCTCCTCCCGTCTGTTTCCGTTTCTGACGGACATTTCTTGCCGCATCTGGCACGTGTGGAAGAACTGGGAAGAACGCAAACCGTCCTAATGACGAAAAATATTGCCGTAAAGAGTGGGATTTGCGCCCCCACGATATAAGCGATAGAGCATATTATGAAATGATAGACGTTTTTCTATCGTCATGCGATATATATCTAGAAAATAGTATAGGAATTACATTTATTCAAGTACACAACAAGTACAAAGTGCAGCTACAACTGTGTAAATTGTAAGTGTCTGAAAAGCAGCGTACTGATGGGATCATCAGTTACTGCGCTGCTCAGTTTGTTACACTTGTTGACCCATATAGACTTAACAAGATTTACTGTTTGTAAATAAACGCTCCCAGATCGGATTTCCCATGGCAGACGCCGTGCTAAAACGCAAGGTAAATACCTGTGTTTAAATCGGACAAAGTGTAACGTTTACATATGTCTGTGTATGGAGATTATAAGGAAATGAAGGTTATATAATGCTAAAATACTGAAGATCCATCTTAGTAGTAGTAGCAGTATTACAGCATACATTTTGTTGTCTCAAATTTGCATAGCAGTTTATGCTAATCAAATATAATGTTGCTTAGCAACACGAGTTGCTTGATTAGCAGTTTAAATTGGTCTACCTTTGATCAAAAATGTTCTGTTCTCATGACATATGATATGTGCATTCTTATCTACATTACTTTGCATGCATTGTAGATTGTGAAATGTATTATACAGATATTTGCATTAGCTGTTATTTAATGCTTTCATGTTGCAGGTGTGTGACTGTAGGTAGTAGCCTATCACATGCTCATCACTGTACCCAAGTTATACCACTAAGTCTTCAATGCTTCTCCTGTAGTACTAGTGTAGTCAAGCCTTTCCAGGATCCTGCACAGTACTATCCATCTATGCTCACAGACCTTGACTGCATTGTTTATTTATTAAGTAATGTTTGCATTCAACTTTGCATAGGAAAGGAACTAGTGTGCTAATACAAGTTTTAAACTATATAGATGCATAACATTCAGCATCAGACTCAATACAGATCATGATACCTGTCTTGACTAATAGTTATGCACTTGAAGTGACTTTCAATACAACATTTTTATTTTTACCTCTTTGGCCCCCCCCATTTTCGCCTGATTTTACTGTTGTCATATTTTTACTTATAACTCTGTAACTACAAGGGCTAAAGGCAAGTATCTTCTATGGAAACATTCAGCACAAACTGGAGATTCAGAAAATAACATAAAAGTGTGTTTGCTCCACCAAAGTTAATACAGAAATCAAAAAAGTGAAGAAAAACGCTTATAAGAAAAAAATGAATTTATGGTCAATATAACACTTTTTTTTTTTTAGTGTTCCAGGCAGACTTTTGACACTGAACAGTGAAACTTCAAAGTCTTATGAACTTGTGTAAAAAAGAAAAACTCAAATATTAGACTACCAACAACCGGAATAACTATATACAAGTAAAGAAGAATACTAAACAGGGAAACATCTGGCTTTTGAATATTGTCGCTTTAGGCATTACATAGACACATGCTATTCTTTACAACAGCTCCTGTCTATGTTGATGCAGTAACTTATGCCAGCCATCACGCTGCTGTGGCATTTTATTCTTGCACAGAGCACACTGTGCTGTAAACAGACCCAGCATCTATTATTTGTTTTTGAAGGTAAAGGTGTTTTATTTTTTGTCAGATTCCATTTTTCCTAATTGTATTTGGTTTTCTTGCTGTATTGCGTCTTTTGCGTCTGTGAATCGCATCTATTCTTTATGCACCCTGACTTCCCCAAGTGTGCTCTGTGAGCTCTCACACAAACACGCAGCTGAGTGCAGCCTAGCTTGCTCGGATATGCCTGTGTTTGGTATCATTGGAAAGCTACAGCCCTCCCCTGTAAGAAACTGACAGACCCGTTGGCCAATGAGGGACAGGATTTGGGTAATAGGGCATGGAATGTGGCCCCCCTCTCGCCTCTGGGGCATCACCAAAAAAAAACATACGCATTTATTAAAGAGCCGGTAGCTAAGCACTGCTTATATAGAAATGGCCGTAACTAGGCTCATTTGAAAGTTAAAGACCTGCGACTGCCTTGAGCATCTATGGGAGACAGGATTAGAATAATATGACATAGAACGCTCGTCCCACCCCTGGCGGACCCCAAAGAGTGCCATAGGGGATGCGAGCGTGAAAGCAAATATCAGGTTGTAACAACCTACCATCACCTCCATTGCATTCTGACAAAACAATAGCACCCATTTGAGTAGGTGGATTGTACACGCATTTTCGATGCTCGTTTTGGGTAACAAAAATTGACGGCTCTCCGCTCCAACACCAAGTCTTGTCCCGCCCCCTGAGAATGATTGACGTGATACAAGGATGAAAAGATTGTGCCAAAATTAAAAATGGAAATAAATAAATGAAATAAAAGAATAAATGAACTAGAAAATATATATTTTTATTTTGGCACAGATTACCCTCCATAATGGACCACCAATCAGCACCAAACGTAATAGCATACATTTTCATATATAATATCAAAAGTATTTAAAGTGTCATTTTGATGGCTTCAGTATGCTGCTTTCAGTTCTATGCAATTGACCCATTAAGCCTAATAAATAACACATTATAATTTAAACTTAAGTTGGTTAAATTATCCCGGAAAATGCTTCTTCCTCCACGATATTCCAATTTTCAGTTGGAAATTTACATTAAGCTTTTAATTTACATTAAACATTTGTTTTAAATGTCAATTATATTGCAAAACACTTTGCTGTAAAGATCATGGATAAAGAAACAATAAAGCAGTGGTCTCGCAGGCATGCTGGCAAATGGGGGATAGTTCTCTTTCTTCAGAAACATTTTTTTTTATCAGTGTAATTGTATATTTTCAAAATACATTGTTTAAATGTAATCTGGTCCAATGTCTGTTAACATGACAGTGGCAATTGAGGGGCTTTTTATTACGGTTTTCAACCTAGTTATATTCAGCAACTTTTATTTAAGTAATGAGCAGTATACAAATGAAATGTTTTAATTTAGATAGTGGGACATCTGAAGTGGTTTAGTATTGTAACACTTGTGGGGGTTCAAGGAGTAGACCCAACTCATCATAGCGGGTGCAACAACACATTTTGATTTATTGGTACTGAACACACACACTGACTCGTTCTTCCACCTTCCTTCACCTTTTATGCCCTCTCAGTAGGCTCCTCCCCACCTTTAACCCATTAACCTTTTATTGGGAATAATATAAATACATTTTACAAAATACATGCTTGGAAAGGTTTGTGAAAATATAATGTAATTATGAGGAAAGATCCTTTCCGCTCACTGCATGCAAAAGAGAGTCCAAAGTCATCACAAATTACTATTACATTTATTTATTTAAAAAAAATTGGCTCACAAAGCTCATTTTAAAGTTCTCCAGACATTACAAACAGGTGAGGCGTTAACGAGTAATCCTGTTTAAAACAATTGAAGTTATTTAATCGGAGGACTTTAAAATGAGTTAAGTGAGCTGTGCTATCCAAGCACTGATGAAAGCATGAGCTGTGAAACATCTGCTTGTGTTTTTGAACACAAGAGCACCCTTTGCACTTTTTTTAAAAATAAATAAAGGTAATTTCTCATGGCTTTGGTTGCCCTTTTACATGCAGTGTGCAGACAGGATCCTTCCTCTCATTCAAATAACTACCTCCATGCAGGTGCAGTGGTATCATGTTTTTTTGCTTCAAATTTTCTATGAGATGGAAAATAATTGCTTCGATTCTTTTTAAAGGATATTCTTTGTTAATGATTACATCAGTAAACTCCATACAGTGCACTTTAACCTGCACACTGCATGTTACTATGTTCAATCTTATGTGTTTAGGAAATCTTTCACAGATATCCGCTGCAGGACTCATGCGACACTCGTTTAGCGCTCGCCATTAATACAGAACTGCAAACGAGTTTGACTGTAGTGGGTTGATTTAAGTAAATGTGACAATGCCTACACTAAAATTAATAACTTGTGTGTCAACAATTACAAATTATAAATCATACCAGACTCTATTAAAACATCTCAATGAGCCTGTAATTCAAAAGTCGAAAAGTTCCTGTTTATTTTTTATTTGACTGGGAAGGGGGTTTCTAATGCAATACACATTTATACTACTTTACATATATTGTATATGTAAATTAATCAAGCAGTACTAGTTTTTGCAGTACAGTACTTTTTTAATTTTGGGATGTTATGCAGGTATAGTACCTTGGTATTACATACCTCGGTTATCATATACTAATGTTATGGTCCCAAGATTGTATCGGAGTTTCACTGTACTTCCAGTTGGTTTGTTTTTCACTGCCAAGTTGTGAAATTCCTCTCAAAAAAACGTGTTAATTTCCAATTTGACTAGGTTTGATGTCATTCGCTTTGTTAGATATGTGGCATTTGAAGTTTGGTGATGGGGATCTGGCTGCTATATTCTTAGATCATTCAAATAAACAACAATAATATGACCTGGATATGTAATGAGTTAAACATTTAATTTTAGGTAATATGATAGAAATTGTATAATTTGAATTTGCATACAAAAAAACTAGAACAAGTGTTTTCCAAATTAGCACAGGGACACAGAAGCTGAAAAAACACCCGACCAGGTTACAACTCCGCTCCTCTATTACTTTTATGCAATTATAATCTAAATAGTTTGGATATACATATTCTGATATATTATTTTCTTACATAAAATGATCCCCGGTGTTTCTAAATCGCAGTATATATTTTTCTTAGTATTACAAATCTTATATAGTGCAGTAAAACAGTGACGTGGCGGGCGGCTCTGACAGTGGAATGCAGGAGGATCAGTATCTCTGCTCTGCCTCGACATTCCAATCTGAACACTCGTAGCGGCTGAACAGAGCTGCGTTTCGGTTCTGTTTCTCTCCAAACGGTAGACTCGCACCATTTGACAATGTTTTGGGGTGTAGTTCACACAAACTGATAAAAATGTATAAACTATCCCATCCAAACCTTGGACAAGGGTCTTGTACTATGATAAATGTGGTAGTTATTTATGTTTACTTTTAGAAATTCCAAGATGGCAGATTTGATGTAAAGATGCATGTTTTTGGTACATAAAAAGTCATATTAATTAGGGGTAAAGTCACAATTTAGGTTTTTTGGTATTTGCATATATATCGAAGTTAAGGCATGATCTAACCATTTAACTGTATAACAGCTTTAAATATATTTTTTATAAAAATCGACCACCCTAACCTTAGTATTTTCTATGAAATGCCTAATTGCCAAAACTTCAAAGTACACTTTGTGCAATATCTCAAAGGCACAATTGAAACTTCATCATACTTTGCTGTCTTCTACCTATATTTGTTTAAAGCTTTAAATAAACTCCCATGTAATCTTTTAATTATTCTGACTACCTTTAGAAATCCAAGCTTTCTTTTTCAGGGAATTGGGGTTATGATAATAACCTATCGTTCCCTTTCAAATCGACAGACAGCCATTACCTAATGGGAAGACTATACCAGAGCTGTCGCGAGTCCTGACACCTGACTAAGCCTAAACCCACAATGACAAGGATAGCAGAGCCTCACGGCGCCTGAGAGCTAGCAGTTTGAAGTACCTGGGAGTCCAAGCTTGGGCGTAGCCAGTCTGCCACGTTGAGGCGGTAGAACCTTGTGAAGGTCTGTGGACCGGACCACATGGCAGCATTACATAGTTCTTCAAGTGTGGAATCGTGAAAGAGAGCCCATGATGTGGCTTGTCCCCTCGTTGAGTGTGAGATGTGTTCGTCACCTAGTGCGCCAGTCGCTGTTTTGAAACCACCCTCTCTCTGGTGGTGGAACCGTAGCAAACAAACAGCTGGTCAGATTAGTGGCTCTGCGCAGTCCTCCGCATATAGCACCTCAAACCCTGGACAGGGCAAAGTGCGTGTAGTCTGCGGTCCTCATCCGAGGTATGTGGAGGAGGATGGAAAGACTCCAGGGCAATAGGTTGGTTTATATGGAACGCCGACACAATCTTAGACAGAAAGGCCGGGTTCATCCTGAGAGTGACTGTTGTTGCTTCCCGAGAAGATCAGACAGGCTTTATCCACAGACAAGGAATTTCACAAATTCTCCTTGCTGACGTTATCGCTACAAGGAAGGCCACCTTGAGCAAGAGGAAGCGGAGCTCTGTTGTGGAGACGGGCTCAAAGGGAGCATCGCTCAGTCCTTTCAGCACTAATTCCAAGTCCCATGCTGGAATCGGGAATGGGCCTGAAGCCTCCGTCCTTCTTTGGCACCAGGAAGTACCCCAAATAGAAGCCTGCGCGAGGGTCTTCGACGGCCACTATTCGTATCGCTCGTTTCTCCTGCATCACAGCGATCTCCAGAGAGAGAGCTTGAGCCCTTTCGGGACATCCGCCAGTAGTGGTCAGCACTCCCTTGAAGGGGGGGGGGGCAGAGTGGAATTGGAGGGCATATCCGTGGGTCATCGTTGTTCGCACCCAGGAAACCTGGGGGCAGGCTTGCCATTGGTCGAGTTCGGTCAGTCTGTTGGGGGGGTGGGGTTGGTGATGGTGGCCCTTCAGGGACGATCCTGTGGCTTCTCGGGGGGCTGTTGGGTCGTCTGTCTTGCCCTTCCATCTGTAGAGCCTGTTCCTCCCTCTTGCCTGCGTCTGGCTTCTGCGGCGTTGTTCAGGCTGTGAGCCACTGCTGGCCTGGGTTGAGGCTTCCCCTGCCTCGGCCACGGCCTGTTGGGTTGCTGGGATCCCCATAGGTGCTGCTGTGGCTGCGGTCTAGCCTGTTGGAGATCAGCATACTTGGACGCTGTTTCCTTTGGCTTTGCCGACTGTTCGATAGAGAGGTCCACTGTCTCTCTAAACGTCTGACCCGGGGTGATGGGAGCATCGAGGAGGATGGACTTTTCCTTGTCCTGGAGCTTAGCCTGCGTCAAGCATAGATGGCGTCTGGCTGCAACCACAGCTGTGAGAGATCTCCCTATGGCCTTTGGCCCTTCTCACAGCAAGTCAGTCATATATGCATTGACTAGCTCCATCTCCTCTGGCTGGCCGATGGGGAGTTCATGGCCCTCTTACGGCGCGTGGCCTCCGTAAATGCCACGCAGTGTACGCACCCCCCTGTGTGTTCTGGGCATACTCCTTACCCAGACAGCGCACACATAGGTCATGTCCATCGTCCGAGGGCAGCTTGCCCTGGCACCTGGAATAACGCTGGAAAGCCCCCTTTGGCTTCATACCGATTAGAAGATCGATCGAGGTTGTCGATGTCGAGGTCCGAGAGGTCGACACGGGCATCCAGAGATCGAGAACAGGTCGTGTTTTCGTTGAGAGGTCGATGGAGCATGAAGGTCGATGGATGTGGTCGAGCAGTCGACAAGGTTGGTCTAGGTTGACATGGGATGGACAAGGGGAGGAATTCCATGGTCGATATCGACAGAAGGGTCGAGGGATCAACAGTTGGTCGAAGTCGATGTGGTCGAGGTTGACATGTTTTGTGGAGCGGTTTAAAATCCGCCGACAGAGGTCGAGAGAATCCGGAGGATAGAGCCGGGCGGTCGCCGACCAGCCACGGGGAGGCTGTTCCAGTGGAGTAGTCTCTGTCTCTGTCCACTCCTACACCACTCAAATCAAATAGGTGTGCAACAGAACTTGCTGAAAACAAGTCCAACTTAATACAATGAGTTGTAAAATGTTTTTATTAACTCCATTTAAATTAATTCTGTTTGCCACCTTGGATACATTGTTGTAGTAGTAATACTAGTAGTAGCAGTAGTGGTAATAATAATGGTAATAATAACAAATCATACATGCAAACATACATAGACGTTTTCAATGTCCCATCACAACAGTCTTTCAACAGACTGTGATGGCAGCATTTCTTATGCATGTCATGTTTTGTTTTTTAAGTTTATAACATGTACCTATACTTTCTACATATGAAAATTTCATTCCCATCCGTTGCTTATAATATGGAAACTACCGTGCCCAGAATGCATCTCTCATATGAACATAAGAAAGTTTACAAGTGAGAGGAGGCCATTCGACACATTGTGCTCGTTTGGTGTCCATTAATAACTAAGTGATCCTATCCAGTCTATTTTTTAAATGTTACCACATTTTCAGCTTCAACCACATCACTGGGTAGTTTGTTCCAGATTGTGACAACTCTCTGTGTGAAAAAGTGTCTCCTGTTTTCTGTCTTGAATGCCTTGAAGCCCAACTTCTAGTGTGTACCTGCTGATCTGGAGAAGCTCCTTGGGTTTGATGTGGTTGATGCCTTTCATGATTTTGAAGAATTGAATCAAGTCCCCACATAGTCTTCTCTGTTCCAGGGTGAAAAGGTTCAGTTCCCTCAGTCTCTCTGAGTAGGACATTCCCTTCAAACCTGGAATATGTCTGGTTGCTCTACTCTGCCTCTAGAGCAGCGATATCTTTCTTGAAGTGTGGGGCCCAGAACTGTACACAGTATTCCAGATGATGTCTAGTGCATTATACAGTCTTAACATTACTTCCCTTGTTCTAAATTCTACACTTTTGACAATATACCCTAGCATTTTGTTTGCCTTTTTTATTGCCACCCTTGAAATGAGTCTGCCCCCCCCAAGTGGCCCCCATAGAAATTACGACTGAAGAACAAGGGCGCCACGGTCACCCACGGACGACCGCTGTCAACCTCTGAACACTAATTTGGAACATTACTTAACATTATTTCCATTGTTCTAAATTCTACACTTTTGACAATATACCCTAACATTCTGTTTGCCTTCTGTATTTCTTCCCTACATTGTTTGAAGAAAGTCCGTATAGACTCCTACATCTTTCTCATGCATTACTTCATCTAGTTCTATTCCTCCCATAGTGTAATTATAGTGGACATTTTTTTTTGCCTGCATGTAATACCTTGCACTTGTCCACATTGAATTTCATCTGCCTGGTGTTAGCCCACAACTGAATATTATCCAAGTCCCTTTGAATAACCTGTGCTGCCGAGACTTTATCTGCTGAGCCACCTATTTTGGTATCATCTGAAAATTTGACAAGTTTGCTAACTATCCCAGATCAATAATATAGATTAGAAAAAGCAAAGGCCCGAGTACTGATCCCTGTGGAACTCCACTAACATACTCACTCCAGTTAGAAACAACTCCTCTAATTGACACCCTCTGTTTCCTATACACATTACCCTGAATGCCTACCGCTTCCAATTTCAGTCTTTGGTGTGGAACCTTTTCAAAATCTTTTTGAAAATCTAACTATATCATATCATATATGCTTTCATGTGATCTACAGCTGCAGTTGCATGTTCAAAGAACTCTAATAGATTACTAAAACATACTCTGCCTCATCTACACCCATGTTGACTATCTCCAAGAATATGTTTTTCATTAAGATGCTCCTCTATTTTTTGTCTAATAATTTTTCCCAACATTTTACAAGTAATGCAGGTGAGATTGGTTTGTAATTTCCTGGCTCAGTTTTATCCCCTTTCTTGTGGATTGGTATGACATTTGCTGTCTTCCAGTCAGTTGACACATCCCCTGTCCCCCTCCAAGTGTAATTTGGAATATTTGAGTTAGCGGCCTATAAATAATTTCCCTAATTTCTTTAAGTATTGTTGGAAATATACCATCTGGCCCAGGTGATTTATTGTTTTTAATTCTGCTAGTCCCTTTAGTAGCTCCTCCTCATTTATCCTGATCTCCCTTAGGATTATTTATATGGGGTGCGACATGAAAGTCTGATCATTCACTGGCTAAATGGGTGTATTCTGCGCAGATGCATTCTGGGCATGGTAGCTTTCTGTACAACGTCTGCTTACAAGTTACAGGCAAAGTTATCGATAAAAAGGGGTGCGATTAAAGATGAAAATACTACCATGGGTCACTAGGATTTAATAAAAGGCTGTTTTTGGAATCGTTTAAGAATTTAAGAAGGAGTCTATCTAAATCAAATGGATAATTTGACCGTAATTGATGGTTGTTTTATTTACTGAATTGAACACTGTATCTCTTATTATTTATTGATAGGTCTAGTGGGGTTTTATTTATGTAGGCCTAATTTTAAGTGAATGTGTAGGCTACTGTATCTGCCATTTATTAGCCTATACAGCAGTGGTTCCCAAACGCTCAAGACCATTTATGTGGGGCCATGGGGAGAGAGCTGAACGGAGTAAAACGTGGAAGAGATGCACGAAATCCACGAGGGGATCTGACAACCGTTGATTGCTGCCCCACTGCAATCGCACTGGAAAATCAGTTTTTTTTTTTTTTTTTTTTTTTGCATCGACCTATCTCTGTGAAATTTACTTTTTCTACACTTACACACATTAAAAACAAACTACTGTCCTCACTCACTAGAGTGTAAATCAGTTCTCATTTATTGGATTATTCCATATCCAGTCATGGCCAATCAGAATAGAGGATTGTCGGGTAGCAGCATCTGTGAAAGTCGCTAATTGGTAAATTTCAGACCAAAATACACAGCATGTTAGGTGATAATTACTGTAAAATAAATACATAAGAATAACTTACAGCTCCAAAATGTCAACGAGTCATGGGAAACAAGCTCGCCAGGACTCTCTGGTATAATATTTTTGAAACGCATTAACAAAAAATAAAATAGATGAGTTTGCGCAGTTCAACATCAACATCAATGCAATTGAGGCAGACAGTGAAAAGATGTCCATGAAGTTCCTAGCCAAACATTTGGAGTTCAGAGGTGTCATGTGTGTAGACATGTTTGTACTGACAAATCCCACCCTCCCGTCAATCTTCATTACAGCTACATAGAGACAACAGTAGGCTTTAAAATAAAATCTATGTATATGTGTGTGTGTATGTATATATATTCATGTTACAATCGCTTGTATATAATTAAGGATGAGATTAAATATATATAAAATGGGTAAAATCGTATGAAATGGAAACAGGGCGTTACTGTCTCTTTAGGCTCATCCATCTCATTAATTCGAGTGAGCAGCAAGAATAGGTTCATGCAGAGAGATTCCAAAGTAAATGGCCAAATAAAATTGTGAAAAGTGAAATGCAAACAAGTATTAAAGTGTTTTCATCCTTGTTAAGCATTAGGGCTTTCATAAATATGAATGTATGAATATGAATATGTGAGACATGGGGGGGTCGCGAGATGTGACCCAAATGTTTTTGGGGTGGCGCCACCCAGAAAGTTTGGGAACCACTGCTATACAGGGTTCCAACGGGACCTTAAAAAGTCTTAAATTCATTTTTTTGATTTTTAAGGCCTTTGAATGGTGTTAAATATGAACGATTTTCATTTTCAGGATGTCTTTAAAAGGTCTTTTTTTTTTTTTTTTTCCTATAAAAATAAGAAAACCCTATACCAGAGATCTCACGTTCTGAAAACTTCCATGACTAGCAAGCATGATTGTAAATAAAAACCGTACAACAACCACACTTATAGTGTGTATATATAGGTAAGAACAATGCACATAAAGGAATCAACATGATTCTAAATCTTAAATTACTAATTATATTATGATTCCCAGATTGCCGGCTATATTATATTCAGTATAGCCTACTTCACTGTGGGTCAGGCGGTTGGAGATGAAAGTCTTTATATTGTATTAATCTTGAGAAATGTGTATGTATTTAATTCAAATATCTAGTTACATATAAGAACGGATATGAGGGAGAAATTCAGGTTTCAGGTTTCCTTCCCAAAGCCAGTACTGATAAAAAGCAGCAGTACTATAAAAACAACAACACAGTGTAACAACCTCATCAATATACCAAATTCAACAAACAAATATAATTGAAAATTGACAAAAATGCCTGCAGACTGAATAGGACAATTCAGAAATATGACAGATCTGTACAAGTCTGTAAAGATCTAATGGAAGTCTGAAATTGTGATGTTGAAAAAGTGTAAGAACTCTGAATGGCAGATGTTTTGTGTGAAATTGTTGATGTCGGGGACTTGTGGGTGTGAACTTTCGTCCACATCAGATACAGGATAGCAGGATGACATTCACATTTTTATTTTATTTTATTTTATTTGTATTAATATGCAGTGGGGCACTGTTGTAATCCTGGGACACGTCTGGACAGACTCCTTAAATGAGAGAAATTAATCTCATAATTAACCTAGCTCCTACACCTTTGCTCAATTTAATAATAGTGTTTAATTATCATGCACAGCAAACAGTGGTATAATTAGAATAATAATGGATACAATATATTTACAATATACTTTTAATGTATTTCATAATTATTAATCATAAGATTTCCATTGATCATATATAGACACTATTACGGTAGTAATTTACGTTCTGTTTGTTATAATGCAGAGACGCGGTTGATACATACCTGTATGCAACCATATATTATATACCTATTTACCGTGGTAAACCTCCCCTGGGTGCGTTATTATTATTGTTTGGTAATGGGTTTTCATCAGCACTAATGCAGCAAAACAGCCTGAGAGACGGTGAGCTTATCCTGGTGTGACATCACATAAATTAGCTGCAGCTTTGTGCGAGCTGGACTTTTCACAGAGGGGTCAAGTTCAGATGTGTTTTTTATACACTTAGCATTAAAACCTACACATAAAAACTACATATAGTTGTTTTGACCTACCAGCAGTACTTTAAAAGTGAATTCTGAAAAAAGTAAAAAATTATTTGCCAATGTTAGTTTAGCACCCTGTCAGTTTTGATTGCAGTACATTTTGTGACTTGTAATTGCAATGAATTATTAATGGAAAGACAGCTTGCTTGTAGTACAGTTATTTAGTCTTATTCTTTTACTGTGCTTATTTTAAAGGCATCTCTATTATGTTACTCCTTGAGAATCTGGGTTCTGTCCTTGACATATAAACCTGTATGAACCCTGTGAATAGCAGAGGGTTGGGCCATAATCTAATCACTGTGCAATTCCAAGTTGTCGTGCAAAGACACCACATAGAGATTTTAACATTGCAAACCAACCTTCTTATTTGCAAGAACTAATTATACAAGTGGGAAGATGTGTTCCATAACACACACACCGGAGATGTTGAGAATCCAGTATGATGCTTTCTTTTTTCCTCAATATGTTTTATATGACATTGTGTGATGTATGGTTATGATCGTATACACGTGTGTAGAAGCCAGCTTGGGCTATGTTAACTCTGCTACTGCCCCACAAGGATTATATAAAATATAGCCATTATATGTGCCTCACCCCTCAGTGTCTCATGGGAGGGGTGGTAATATTGATTGCTATTGGGTACAGTGCCCAAAATAATCATCATAAGGTGCATTCCTAATTGGAGTGTGTCTATATGCATTACATTTGATATTTGATATTGGTGGAATTTTGACAACATATTTTAGTTCCTTTTCCCTTTGTCTTAATGTTTAAAATTAAGTACTTAATCACATATCTATCAGCTATGCACCAGAAAGCCCCACACCAGCCATATTAAAAATATATTATCAGGTTCAGAAGGAAATGGGTAAGATACAGCAATTGTAATATTGTAATGCACTTTCTTTCTCTAATAATTTTTATTAGATAGCCCTCCTAAGGATTTGTTTTATTTTTTACTATTTACATTTTTAGGCTATTTATTTTTAGTATTATCAGCATATTTATTTATTTATTTATTTATTTATTTTTGGTTGAACTCTTTCTTTAGAAATGAAAACATATTTTGGATGGTATTTCCCTGAATGCTAAGGGAGTCCTGAGACAGAAGAAAGTGTATTCACAGAACCTGGAGCAACCACCATTTGTCTGTTTGTTTTTCATACTAAAATTACTTGGTAGAAATTTTAGATCAATACATTTTTCATGAAGAAAGAGCAGCAAATGTAATTGGAAATTATCTAATTTCAGAAATAAAATACCTTTGAACTTTAATGGAACAAATTAGCGTGGGCTTTACTGTAAGCCTGGATGAAGTTCTTATAATTGGCACTCACAAAGTGGGAGAGGGAATTTGATACACTATAGGGACTGAACTGGTCTTTTGTGTATTACAATAACACTACCTTGCAGAATTTTTGTTAAATTAACAGCAGTGACATTGTCACTGAAACATTTTATTAATATATTCCTTGTTAGACTATCAAATAGACTAGTGACATTAAAATCTTTAATTTATCTTTCCTTCTTCAATATTTTAATCCAAAATCAAAATTGCCACTAAGTCGTCCTTATTTTATTGGTCTGGCATATGTTAAGGTGTTGCTCTCACATAGTTTTGAACTTTATGATGATATACTGTAATAGTTTTATTTAAGTTTTTTACAGGTTTATGTAACACTTTTACAGGTTTACATTTCCCATGAAATAGCTCACTAGTGTTTAATAAACACAAGGCAGGCTATTTAAAAAAATAAAATAAAAAATGTTTTAATAATTTAGTATTGATTCACAGGAATTCAAAGACCCTTAAGATACAGCCTAAGCCTAATCATGTATGTACACTTACATCTTAATCATAACATTCAGTGAATGATCTTAGTTTTAAGTGTTTTCGTACTACAGTTTATTTTTCTTTTAGGTTTCATCTATACCTACTTTGTTAATTATGGTGCTAAATTACTGGAGGACATGTGCAAAAACATTTTGTGATGTTAATTACTAAATCAAAGTATTTGTTACATATTTTTTCCATCAGTGTCAAATAATTAACAATGAAATATCTGGAAATCTTTTGGCACTTTAGTGAAACAACTGTAGTATGTTCAAATATGTTCAAATCTGTAGTATGTGTTTAAATCCTTTGTGGTGTGAAATCAGCATGGCGCGTCTCTGCTGTGCTCAGTGTGGTGCTCTCAAGTTGGAAGGGGGCTCTTATCTCAATAAAGAAACAGTCTCCACATATTGAATGCATCATATGATTTACAGCATTGCACAATGCTTATCAAAATTGATAAGAACACATAAGCATACATCAGATGTTTTCTGTTGTTGTTTAGTCTGTCCTGAGAAAAGGCTGTTTTGAAAAATCAATGCATGCAATAAAGTACAGCGCAGTATGTATTGAAGGAGCATGTCATCAATTAAATGAATTGAGCCTTTCTTGAAGTTTATCAGACCTGGCTAAGATCAGGTATTGGGCTTTAGCAGGACTGTGACAAATGTTAGCCTCTTGCTGTACCAGGTCTTGCAGATCGATAGAGATCATCATTCTGATGTGCCTTTATCTTCCTTGCTCCCTGAAGTCTTATGTTATTTTCAACAGTGAATTCCAGGAGGTTAGTTTTGATCAGTATCAGTTATTTTCAAATACAGAGACTTTATGTATTTTTTTTTCTCAAATCAAAGGTGATTTTTATAGGTGCAAAGAAAGACTTTAAAAACGGATTTAGCTATCATTCTCTACAGAAATACTATTCTGATTTACAAAGTAAATTCTGCTAATTTGTCATGCAAAATGTGAGTGAGAACTGGTGGAAAGCTGTGACAGGAACAATGATTTTTTTTTAGTCTAAGACATTGTGCATTATTATCTTCAGATCTAATCTTCCAACACTATCACAGCCATCTCCTCTATTACCCGTGAGTGGTTGATTTTCCTGTTGCTCAATAAGTGAGTCTATCATTTGCTTTCTATATCGAAGCACAGGCTGCGTGCTTTATATTTTTCAGTATGAAATCTATTTGTATCTACTACAGCCAAAGTGCATTTGAGCATCATAACTACATGCCTTCTGGGTATTATTTAGTCTGCATTAGTATCAGGAAGTTCTTCATTTCCTGGCTCAGAATTAATTAGTAATAAGTTCCTTAATGGCTTTCAAATTCATATTGGTCATAACCAGAAGTGTATTTTATTAAATGACTAAATGTAAAACATTGGGATTAGTTCTGATTTTTCAAGTGCAATGTGCATCCAGCCATTGCTTCAGCACCAATTTGGAGTGTCCTGTCCTAACATTGTGTTCTGACATAACACTCATTGCAAGTGATTTGGTGCTGTATTTAAACACAGAACCAGTCACTGATGAGTAGTAAATAAGGTGAAAGGTAATGACTTTGGTTATACCTGTGTTCACAGGGGGTATTCAGGTAGAGAACTGATGTCATTAACCATTTTTTTTTTGGTTGCCCTATAAACTATCCCTATTAGCCAGCCAACCTCTTTCTGGAATAATGTGTTTTGTTGAGTCTGGTGGAGTTGCATTTCAGAGAGAGGTAATCAATATAATTGCATTTCCCTGTGATTTTAAGGAAAATGTATTTTGTTCATTTGGAAAAAAATGCTACATGGTGAGGATGGGAGAATAAAAGTTGGGTTTATTATATTTAAGATATTAATAAATAATCATTAGGCTAATTTATGGCAAATGATTGAGATTTGCTATAAGAATGGAGCTGTAGCTATTGTGCCACTCACAGTGCCTGAGCATATCCACTCTCTGTGATTTATCTGTGTTCCTGTGGGTGTTGTGTGTGCTGGTCTTTGCTATGGGAGGTGAAGGTGGCGGGTTGTCTGTGTTTTGTCTGATTTGCTTGATTTAATTCTGATAACAGATATGAAGTGGAAGATGAGTCATCCCACTTGGATGAGATGCCCCTGATGATGTCAGAAGAAGGCTTTGAAAATGATGAGAGTGATTATCACACCCTGCCTAGGGCCCGGGTCAGTCAAAGGAAATATGGCCTTGGTTGGTTCCTGCTGGGCGGATGGAAAGTTCTGTGCACCAGGTAGTGTAAAACGCTTTGGTGTTGCCTCTGTGTTTGCAGGTGCTTTTTATGTGGTAAGAAAAAAACAACTAAATGAAGTGTCTTTAAACATGTTGTATATCTATTTTTTTTTTTCTCATTCCTTTTGTTTTGTTTTGCTGTGACCCTTTACATTGAAAATTTTGTAGACCGTTCTTCCACCGAGCCAATTCCTTCTTTGTTTTGCCTGTGTGTCAAAGCTTATCATTTGTTTCCAGTTTACTATGCTGGAGGCTGGGAGTGTGTGGGTTACATTTTTAGAATTTACAATATTTGTTCTTGTTTTACCTTCACAATTTTTAAGTGGCAATTTTTAATCAACTTGGTTGATGAGTCCAAGCCCTATAAAATACCCAGACAAATTAACATACATCTGCATTGTTGGGTCATTCACCAATTTTCAGTTGTCAATTCTGTAAGCCCACTGCACAAACTTAACAGCAGAGCTAAAGCCTTGGATATAGGACTGCCACATCTCTGACCCGTAACTTGTCAGCTCACAGATATCTATTTAGGTACAAGAGTTGCTGTTCTGTGGAAAGCCAAGGAAACACTGGTTGGCATCAATTCAACACAACCTCCATAGTGCTCAGGCAAATGTACATTGCATATTGGGGAATCCTAGTCTAAGTTATTAATTGCAGAATTGTAGAAATTGCTTTCAACTAATATTGTTTATAGTTTAGATAAATAATTCAGTGATTTCAATTTGTTTCACCATTTCTTTATGTATTGGTAATACTAGTGATATGTATTAAGGTATTTGCACCTTTTATTATGAATCATCTAGTAACTACAATGAACACATTTAATATAATAATAATAGTAATTCTTTTTTTGACATTTTGCCATGAATGTCTGTCATTCTTGCTGTTAATGGGCAACAATTAAGTGTACTGATTCCTGAAACATGAGAGAATATCTTGAAAGAAGGTCTCGACAACAATTCTTTAAGCTTGATAGCATGTTTTTTTTTAGTTTTTTTTTAACGTTTAAACACAGATGCACAACCTTTCCCTGAAAACTGTATGGTTATGTGGGTATTGAGTTAGAATGTTAGATTAAAACGTTTTAATGAACTGTTTCCCTGTGAAGAATGCATCTAGTGTGTTAGGTATAGTCAACCAGACAATGCACAATAACGATATGCTCTAGGTTCCTGATTATCAGAAGCTTTATGGTCTCATGGCAACCTAAGCAATGGATACTTCTGTCTTTTATACAGTAATGCTAACCTTTTGTGGGAAGCATCTTAAGTAACAGTTTTTTGAGAAGCCATCTGGGGTAGAGCAACAAGCAAAAAAAAAAAAAATACTGTAGGCCTACAATGCACTGACTCCAGTGGCTCTCATATTTCCCATTTGCTCTTTCAACTTCTTTAGTGTGTTTGAGGCTTAGCATGAGGAAAGTACCAGTGACAGTACCAGTGTGTTTTAAACTGATTTTTTTTTTTGCAGAAGAGTAATTCTTCTTACATAATTCGTATTTTCATTCCTTTACATTTTATTGTAGTGCTTTACTTATTGAGTACATTGGCTGAATGTGTTGTGGTATTACAGATATATTAAGGCCTGGTGTTAAAGATCAATTTGATTAGACCATGGGTCGGATTAAATCAAAACTTTGACTCACCCGCTAATAGCAAACTACAGAACTGTACTCAGTTGCGGCTTCATTTTCAGATAGATGCCACTTTCTTCTAATAATAAAAGTAACCGCTATGATGTACAGGTTTGTAGTTTGCTATTAGCGGGTGTGTCAAATTTTTGATTTAATTCAGCCCCATGTTTCTGGAGTCGTTTAAAATGACCATTATTTCTTACATTTTTGCTTTTAGTGATTTTACATCTTTTAGCTGATTTTACTCATTTAAATGTACCAAACTGAACAATATATATTACAGTTTTTATTAAATTAAATTAACTTTTTCTGTATTTTATCTCAGTGGACTTTAGGTTTATTCATGTTTTTCAAATGGGATCTTTTTCATCTCTTGTGCTGCATATAAAGGTTTCTTCAATTGTTTTGTATGAAATTACACTGTTTTGAGCTAACGATTTAAGAAAGTGTATGTTGGTCATACATTTAATTTATTTATTACCAGTCATTAACAATACATTTTTGTTTGTGTGCGTATGTATTTGTGTGTGTGTTTTTAATGATGGCTGAAAATGTGTAAGTGGCTGAGCCTGGATTGTGAACGCACTGGTGACTGTGCATGAAGAGCACACTCTGCAAAGGACAAGTATTTGGTTGACTTATTTGATCCGCACTGTCAGTTCAAAAAGGCTTTTGGGTTAGAGGGAGGGAAAAAAGGTTTATCTGCAGAATAATCATTGCCAGGTATTCAAAAACAGCAGCCGATTTAAATTAAAGACTATTATAATTAAAATGTGTCACTCTTTGGTGACCCTCAAAGTATCACTGAAATTGTGAAGGGGTCCCACACACTCCTCTTTAAGTTATTAGATTTCATTATAATAAGACAAATTGCATTGATGAACTGAGAACCGCTTTCAAGTGTGACTCATTTCCAGCTGTTGGCTTTCACATATTATTGCTTTCCTGGTTGGCTGTAATTTTATGGGATATTCAAAAGAGGTCTATTAAGTAGGCTAATCAATATACTGAAAAAAATATTACAAGAAAACATGGACTTGACCAATATACATTAACATTTCAGCAAAGGATACAAAAATAAATAAATTATATTCAGTGTCTGTACATAAATACAATCTATTAAATTCTACACATTTCTGTTCTAAGCTTCATATTGAGTTTTTGTTTTGTTTTGTTTTATTTTATAGTGAACAAATTGGATTTTCCACAGTTGACCAATTTAATGCTTTCCAGTAGTTTGTATGATTAGTTTTGGGATTATGAAATAAGAATAATTCAAGCAGAATATCTCGGTTGATCCCCATTTTATGTATTTAAACAACTTTCATTTGTTCAAACAATCTTTCATATGAACCAGGAATTAATCAAACTGGCACATGTACAGCGATAGTAGGGAGGCCAATGCAAACATAACTTCTTCAAATTCCCAACCCCCGATGTGTTTTAAGGTTGGAAACGTTAAATTAATCAACATATAAATGTACATAACCTTAACCGTAACCTTTGTCTAGGCCAGTTGTATAGGCCTACTCCTTGTACTTTTTGTGGAAGTAACAATTTGTATGACAGAGTACAAAGCTGCTTGTTCACATTGGTTGGTGTACTAAACCAGGAAAACCAAATTAATTTAAATATAACCTAAAACCTCTTCTGGAGGATTTAATTTGAGTACTTCATTGCATTGTCTTAATTTTGTCTGTCTGGTAATTTATTTCTGTATTGTGTTGTGGAAACAGTCCTTTGTATTAGATGCAGCATATAGGCTATGCAATCCAAAAACAGTTACGTACAAGAACACTGCAATATATATTTATAAAGCATGGTGAGTAGTGATAAGATCACTGTTGCATTATACTGTTACTCAGAAGGTATTTTGTCACACTTACTATTGCTTTTATCTTTTACAGCAAATTAAATAAGACTAGACAGTTGCAAAGTGTTTTCATTTTCAATGAGGCAGAGCAAATACTTTTGTACATCACTTAAAATATAATTCCCCCCCAACACACACAAACATAATATAAATAAAACAAGACAACACTGTTAAGCTTGGCAAATTTAGTAATACATAAAAGCATAAGAATCAATATTCTAAGGTCTTTTTGATTTAATTGATTTCTTTACCACAAAATTTTCATCCCTCAATGTCTCAAAATCGTTTTTTCTGTATGAAAATAGTGTCACTGAATGGCATTTCTATGTGAAGTGTGGGGGCATATCAAATGCTTTGTGTTAATCTGCAGTACAAAATTGTATAAACTACGGTGGCCCTGAAGTGCAACTGCTGAAAAAATAAAGCAGGGGCTGTGAGATTTGCAGCGGCTGAAAAAATAAAGCAGCTGCTGCAGCATTTTCAGAAGCAATTACGGAAAGGGAGGTACATTGTGAAATATATTTGACTGATGCCATTGGACAGCAAGCAAGTCACGTCAGCCGAGCAGCTTCTCGGTAGAGCCAACAGAATCTGAGAAACGGGCGCCAACTGCGCAGAGCATGGAGTATCATATTAATATTCTTTTGAATTTCTGCTCTCTATCCACTTTGTGGTGACATATTAAGAGTTATAGGGCTGTCCTAAAATGTATTCAAAATTAATGAAAGCTTAGGTATGAGACAGAATGGGGTTAAAAGTAGCTATATTTACTAAATTAACAACTGTATTTTTATTATTATTATTAAGCACTAACAGAAAACATCCGTTAACAATTCCATCAGAAGGAGCAGTTTACTGATTTAATAGACATGGTGGCGCTGTGTTCGGGTCTCGGCTCGGGTGCCTGTCTGCGGGGTTTCCCCGGGTCTCCCGCTTCTTCCCACCATCCGCCAGGTTGATTGGCAGAGCTAAATTACCCAGCAATGGGCTGCGTCCCGTCCTGGGTGTATTCCTGCCGATCCGCCATGCCTGCCGGGATCGGCTCCAGCTTCCTGCGACCCTGACCAGGATAAGCGGCTTCGAAAATGGGTGGATTTTTATTTTATTAAGGACTTTTGCATTGTCTCTCTAACTTATCTTAATTCTACATGCCTTTTATACTGAATGTACATTTCTGCTTTTAAAACCATGTCTGTACTGTCAGTAGTGTTCTGTACAAAACCTGTTGGCAACCGTGAGATCCGTGGTAAACACAAGGGAGCATTTAAGAACCCTTTTCATCATGATCGTGATTGATTTAACATACATTCAATGTTCTTTAAGGATCCTTGTTTGCAGGGAACCTTGGTAAAGGGTTCTAATAAGAACCTTAAGGGTTCCTCCACAGTATCAACCCTGGGAATCCAAAAAGGTTCTTATTAGAACCTTCACTTCTTAGAGTTTACATATAGGCTGAGTACTGTAATTGTATATGGAAATATACATGTTTAGTTAAATCAGTGTTACCATAAGCTTTCATTAATTTTGAATATATTTTAGGACAGCCCTATAACTCTTAGTATGTCACCACAAAGTGGATAGAGAGCAGAAGATCACAACAATATTAATATGATACTTCGTGCTCTGCGCAGTTGGCGCCCGTTTCTCCGATTCTGTTGGCTGTTCTAAGAAGCAGCTCGACAGATGTGACTTGCTTGCTGTCCAATGGCATCAGTCAAATATATTTCACAATGTACCTCCCTTTCCGTAATTGCTTCTGAAAATGCTGCAGCAGCTTCTTTATTTTTTCAGCACTTCCAAATCTCGCAGCCCCGGTTTTATTTTTTCAGCACCACAAATCTCGCAGCGCCTGCTTTATTTTTTCAGCACTTCCAAATCTCACAGCCACTGTAAATCTCGCAGCCCATGCTTTATTTTTTCAGCACTTCTAAATCTCTCAGCCGCTGCAAATCTCACAGCCCCTGCTTTATTTTTTCAGCAGCTGTTTTATTTTTTCAACACTTGCACTTCAGGGCCACTGTAATAAACACCTTCAATTAATCTGCAGCTCATTATGCAGAAGCATCGGAAAGTTCTGATCTTTGAGAAATTATGGGACTACTGAACTGCACTTGGCTTCGATACTAATGTTATCTATTTTTAATGCATTTTGTTTTCAATTATTATTATTTTTATTTTATACTGCTGAACTTAAGCTGTTATACATTATATGGCCAAAAGTGTGTGGATACCTGCTTGTCGAACATCTCATTCCAAAATCATGGGCATTAATATGGAGTTTGTCCCCCCTATGTTGCTATAACAGCCTCCACTCTTCTGGGAAGGGTTTCCACTAGATGTTGGAACATTGCTGCGGGGATTTACTTCCATTTGGCCACAAGAGCATAGTGAGGTTGAGCACTAATATCGGGCGATTAGGCCAGGCTCACAGTCGGTGTTCCAATTAATCCTAAAGGTGTTTGAAGGGGTTGAGGTCAGGGCTCTGTGCAGGCCAGTCAAGTTCTTCCACACAAGTCTCGACAAACCATTTCTGTATGGACCTCGCTTTGTGTACGGGGGCATTGTCATGCTGAAACAGGAATGGGCCTGTTGCCACAAAGGAAGCACAATATCATGGAGAATGTAATTGTATGCTGCAGCATAAGATTTCCCGATTTTTTCAAACTACATACTTCAGCACTAAGGCCCGGCGGCAAGATGAACTTGGCAAGGGGGTATCAGAAATGACTATGGGACACAAGGTTTCAAAACGTCCATGTGTGTGATTTGTCGCATTGAAAAAATGCAATGACTGCTCATGCTAGCAGCCTGAGGGGGGTACGTGTATTTATTGAGTGCGAGGTGGTGGGGGTTCCACACAGAATCTTTTTGGGGAAATGCGTGAGATCTTGGCAACAATGCATGAGCCTCAGTGCGTGAGACTTGACGGCTATGCTATTTGCATTTGATAATTACATAGGATGGATAATGATTGATAGTACAATTACAGTGGCTGTCTTGCCACAACAATACAGGCTACCACACTGCTTTACAACATGGACAATTCATTACTGGCTAAAACAAATGCAAGTTATGAAAAACAAAACGTAGCTACATGCACAATATCTATGCAACGCAAAACAGTTGTTAAAGGCTACCTGTAATGGTCGCACATGTATAGCCAATTCAGTAGATCAGGTGTTCCTGATGCATATTCAAGCAATAACAGCCAACTATTTACTAACAAGCATAGATTAAGCTTTGCTGCACTGCACCTCTAAAATGGCGCAGGTGCTGTGAAGTCATGTCGTTGATGCATGTATATATACTGTATACGGAAACTAGTGTGAACAAAGTACTGGCAAGTACTGAGATTGTGATAAAATAAACAAAACTAGTGTAATGTGGATGAAGAAATGCAGCTGGATACTTGTATGAGCCTTTAAAAGCAGGCTATTCAAATTTAGGAAATAATGAGTGACACCGATGACTGGAGAAATATCAAATCGGTAATGTTTCACGCAGTAAACCGATTATTAGTTTAACAACTTAGAAATATACAATATGTCAAATTACAGATGGGTGACCAATTAAAGGAAAAAACTAAATGTTTCAGTAAGGCCTTGGGCCACCATGAGCTGCCAGAACAGCTTCAGTGCACCTTGGCACAGATTCTAAGCGTGTCTGGAACTCTACTGGAGGGATGGAACACCATTGTTCCAAAAGATATTCCCTCATTTGGTGTTAGGATGATGATGGTGGTGCAGAGCACTGTGTAAAACGTCGATCCAAAATCACCCATAGGTGTTCAATTGGGTTGAGATCTGGTAACTGCAAAGGTCATAGCATATGATTCACATTATTTTTTCATACTCCTCAAACTAGGGCTGGGCGATATGACTTAAAAATAATATCTGTATTTTTAGAAGTTTGGGCGACAAGCTACAAAATAAGACCAAAGACATTCAAACTACAAGTATTTTGTTAATCATTAAATATGCAAAACAAATATCTCATACAGGCTGTCATGGTAAATATATGCAGAATGCAACACATTACAGTGCAAATGTTGTGTGATTACTATTACATGTTTTATGTTGTTATGGGATAGATATATGTATATACGTATATAATGCCCCCCACAGCATAACAGAGCCTCCAGACCCCCTCACTGGGGTCAAGCAGTCAGGCCTATACTGTTCTCTTGGTGTCCCACACATGCACTCGCCCACTTGTCAAAAATTTGATGAAGGATGACTCATCTGACCATATCACTTTTTTCCACATCTCTGTAGACCAGTGCCTATGGTTTTTGCACCACTGTGCTCTCAAATGTGCATTTGTCTTTGTAATGAGGGGTTTATGCACTCAACCCTACTATAATATCCCTCTCTGTGTAGTTCTTGATGGACTGTTCTTGTTGATACAGTCTGATCACGTCCTGCATTAACATTCTTAGTCACCTGGGAAAGAGTTGCTCTTCTGTTTTTCCTTACATATCCCGGTAATGCACGAGCGTCACGGTCATTGAATGTGCGTTTTCAACCACAATTTCCAACCCTATTTACTGATGTCTTTCCGATAGATCTAAATGCAGGAGTAACTTTAGTCACTGTTCCTATTGAAACACTAGCCAGTTGAGCAGACTTTGTGACTGAAGCTTCTGCCATTTGTTGCCCAGTAATGACCCCTCTTTCAAAATCACTTGGATCCTTTCCCCTTGCCATCTTGATCCAAAATCGAGGTCAACTGGGCCTGCTCAGCATTTGTATACATGCCACAGAGCATGATAGGATGTTAATTGCTTAATTGTATCATTCAGGACACCGCTTTTTAGGCATCTGAATTCGTTATGTTCCTCCACTCATTTATCCAGGTTCTTCCAGGGGCAACTTACAAATTATAAGAGTAATACAAAGTGCAATAATACAGTGCAGTTCAATGCATAATACATTTTACAAATTCCAATTTACACAATTGTATACAATATATAATGTATTACATTACAGATTGTAGAAGCTGATAAGTGGGGCATCAAATACATCAGAGTATTAAAGTATTAATTCACGGGGAACCGATTTGTGATAGAGATGTGAGTTTTTAGCTGCGTAGCTGAGAATCTGCTGAAAAGAAACATCTGGTTTACATCGTGTACTTCCTTGCTTTAAAACTACAGGACATGGTCATGCACCAATGGAAAGGACGTTACTATAGTCTGTCATCAGCCTAGAGGTTTTTTGCCCAATCACAGATCATGACTTTACAGATATCTCAGACAGCTGTCCTGGCATGAATATTGCTCACTAAGATTTCGCTTGGAGCTATCAACAACAATGTCATATTGACCTTTGAACTGGGTAAATAAATGGCAATATGACGATGCCCTCGAGTGTTACTTGACCCAAAAAGTTGCCAAAAAACTTAAGCCATTCGGTTAGACTCGAGGGTGTAGCTTTTGTTGACAATACCAGCAGGATGAAAAGTAATCATTTGATCTGGGTAAAGGTACCCTTTAATTACCATAATTACACTTCCCCATGCCAATACAATGCATTTCCAATCGCAGAAAGCAAAAAATACTGTACAATGCAATACTACTACTTATCAAATAACGCAGCTCGGACACAGCTACGCATATTCTTTCAGATCACTACTCTTTGCTGTTTGCTTGAAGCAGGGGTGTCCATTTCCATGTATTTCTCCTATAATAATCAGTCACATCGTGTTTTTTTCATGCAATTGTGAGCACTGCTAAACTATTCACTTTGCCTACTAATTATTAATGTTAGATTTTTTTTTTCTCATGCAGTTTTGCGGTGAAACTTTTATTTTTCCATTGTTGGCATATGTAACTTTTGTAAGTAAACCTAAATGGTCAAATAGACCCCGCCCTCCTACTGTGTGAAGGCCAATCAAAATTAGATTTTTTCCAACTGGTGAATGTTTGAGATTATGTATGAATGGTGCTAGGGAGTTGCATGAATGAAGCATATAGACGGTTTAATATTTGTATTAATGAGCTCCCGGAAGTGAGCTGTGTGTCCCTGAAATCGCACCATTTGATAATGTGGTGTAGTTCACACATCGATAAAAACATATCAACTGTCCCATCCAAACGTTAGACAAGGGTATTGTACTATGATGAATTTGGTAGTTATTTATTTGTTTACTTTAATAAGTTTTTATGTCTTTTTAATGACACTAGGTAAAGAAAATCCAGATTTGATCAAAAAAAATAAAAAATAAAAATAATTTAAAAAAATTGAGTGACCACCCTCGTGTTCTATTGTCCTAGTATTTCTCTATGTGAATGTGAGTTATCTTTGAAGTCGAAAGCACTGCCCAAATGCTACACACTTACGTAGAAACCTGATCGAAACGTCACTCTATCAAAGCTGCCATTGGCCACTGCCCATGTCTCTCAGAACAGGTCCCTTCCACTTCCTGTATTATAAAACTTGACGTCAGCGCAGGTTCATCCTCTTATGCCATTTCGCTGGACTCGAGAATGTAAGCTCTCTGTCTGTCTTTGTAATAAACATTCAAACTGTTATTCCCCACCATATTTTGCTACACATCGTCTCTGTCTTGTGTCTAATCCTGATTCTGTCCCGTCCGTGCACCGGAAGTCCGGCTGCGCTTTCGGTTTCAGTTTCATTCACAAGAAGAGCCTTTTAAAAATAATAGTTTTGTTTATATAGTGCTATATACACTCACCTAAAGGATTATTAGGAACACCATACTAATACTGTGTTTGACCCCCTTTCGCCTTCAGAACTGCCTTAATTCTACGTGGCATTGATTCAACAAGGTGCTGAAAGCATTCTTTAGAAATGTTGGCTCATATTGATAGGATAGCATCTTGCAGTTGATGGAGATTTGTGGGATGCACATCCAGGGCACGAAGCTCCCGTTCCACCACATCCCAAAGATGCTCTATTGGGTTGAGATCTGGTGACTGTGGGGGCTAGTTTAGTACAGTGAACTCATTGTCATGTTCAAGAAACCAATTTGAAATGATTCGACCTTTGTGACATGGTGCATTATCCTGCTGGAAGTAGCCATCAGAGGATGGGTACATGGTGGTCATAAAGGGATGGACATGGTCAGAAACAATGCTCAGGTAGGCCATGGCATTTAAACGATGCCCAATTGGCACTAAAACATCCCCCACACCATTACACCACCACCACCAGCCTGCACAGTGGTAACAAGGCATGATGGATCCATGTTCTCATTCTGTTTACGCCAAATTCTGACTCTACCATCTGAATGTCTCAACAGAAATCGAGACTCATCAGACCAGGCAACATTTTTCCAGTCTTCAACTGTCTAATTTTGGTGAGCTTGTGCAAATTGTAGCCTTTTTCCTATTTGTAGTGGAGATGAGTGGTACCCGGTGGGGCCTTCTGCTGTTGTAGCCCATCCGCCTCAAGGTTGTACGTGTTGTGGCTTCACAAATGCTTTGCTGCATACCTCGGTTGTAACGAGTGGTTATTTCAGTCAAAGTTGCTCTTCTATCAGCTTGAATCAGTCGTCCCATTCTCCTCTGACCTCTAGCATCAACAAGGCATTTTCGCCCACAGGACTGCCGCATACTGGATGTTTTTCCCTTTTCACACCATTCTTTGTAAACCCTAGAAATGGTTGTGCGTGAAAATCCCAGTAACTGAGCAGATTGTGAAATACTCAGACCGGCCCGTCTGGCACCAACAACCATGCCACGCTCAAAATTGCTTAAATCACCTTTCTTTCCCATTCAGACATTCAGTTTGGAGTTCAGGAGATTGTCTTGACCAGGACCACACCCCTAAATGCATTGAAGCAACTGCCATGTGATTGGTTGGTTAGATAATTGCATTAATGAGAAATTGAACAGGTGTTCCTAATAATCCTTTAGGTGAGTGTATATACCGACTGCTGTGTTGGGTTTTTGTCCACAAGACTTTTTCCTCCACAGCAGGAACGCTAGCAGCGGCAGTAAAATCCGAGGCCCGGCTGCCTGGCCTGAGCCTCGGTGTGTCATAACAGATCTCGCCCGTGTGAGGTGCTCCTCCCCCGGCTTGCGCGTGCAGTACAGTCCGCGGATGCGGCTGTAGGAGATCTCGCTATCTCAGTTCGCTGGGAACGAGCTCTGATTAGCCTGCTTGTCTGTGTGTGCAGGTCTCGGTTTTAGATCACGCTACGGCTGGTGGTCTACTTCCCTCGGACCCCTCGGACCCCGGACCCTGCATCACCCGGTGTCCCCGGAAACCCCAGCACACACGGTGTGGTTAAGCCTACGGGCCTCCACGGCGCTTGTATCCAGCACCTGGTTCTCGCATACACAGTGTTCTGTCCGGCAACAGCAAGGTTGCGTTTTGTTGGTAGTACAGTGCCCCCGTGTACATAAACGTTGCCGGGTGGAGATGCACTTACAGTGGTGAGCCCGCTAGGCGCTCCACTTGTCTCGGCGGTATTTCAGTTGTTGTGTGCTGTCGCAGCGGCATTTCAGTTGTTGTGTGCCCCTAGTGCAAACACTGACCGGTGCCCCCGCCAGTGTGCCGCTTGCACACGTGCGCCCCTGCGCAAGCACGTGAACGACAGGGAAGAGTGCCGGAGCGAAGCCCCTCTTCTGAGTCATCGTTAGCCCCCTCCCCACCACGCCATCGGCGACAGAGAACCGGCTTCACAGACAGAGGCAGAGATGAGGCCATTCTTGCCCTGAATAGCAGGATGGATCATATCTGCGCCCTCCTGTCTGCACAGGCAGCGCAAACAGCAGCCCAGACCCTGACCCCCCCACATCTTGAGTCTGCTGGCCCATGTACCATGGGACTCTGAGGGGAGCCTCTCTGCCCTCTCTCTGGACAAGGACAGCAGACAGGTAATCTGGGAGGAGGACCGCCTGGGAGCTGGCCCTTTACCTGGCCCAGTTGGCTGAGGCCCCGGACCCAGTCACTGCATCACAGGCCACGCCCCCTATCTGAGAGATAGTGGTGGTGGCCGACCTGCTGGTCAATGTGATGTGTCACGGCGCAAGGGCAACTGGACGCTCCTTGGCAGCTATTGTGGCGGCACGCCCACTATGGTTCTCCACTCAGACCACTCAGGAACCCTAAGGATCGACGTGCTAGCCCACACATGACCGCGCTGTCTCCTTTATGCATTCCCACCGTTCCCCCTTCTCCCTGTGGTACTGGAGAATGTCAGGAGGGAATGAGCAACAGTTCTAGTTATAGCCCCTCGCAGTTGGCCTCGCAGATTCTGGTTCGCAGACCTGATTGCCCTCCTCCACGTAGAGATCCTTGGCAGCTCCCAGTGAGAGCGGACTTTTTGTCCCAGGTGCAGGGCACGCTTTGGAACCCCAGTCCGGGCCTCCTCCAGCTCTGGGCTTGGCTCCTGAGTGGGAGCGACTGATTGCCTGCAGTCTGTTAGATGCGGTAGTAGCCACTATTCAGTCGGCGAGATCTCCCTCCTATGAGGTCGCAGTATTCCTACCGCTGGCGGACATTTAGCAACTGGTGCCAGGACGGCTGTCAAGAACCAATTCATTGCCCCATCGGGGTCATATTGCATTTTCTACAGTAGTTGTTGGACCCAGGGCAAGTCCCCGTCCACGCTCAAAGTGTATCTGGTGGCCATCTCCACATGTCATGTCCGGATTGATGGCAAGCCCCCTGGGTCTCATTTCCTGGCTGTGCACCCCTTCACTGCCTGCATGGCGTCTTAATGTAGTGCTGGACGCACTTTCCCAAGCCCCATTTGAGCCACTGAACTCAGCTGAGCTGAAGCTGTTATCACTTAAGACTGCATTTTTACTGGCAATCACCTCTGTAAAACGCGTGAGCGAGTTACACACCCTGTCCATACACCCATCGCGTGTCCGTTTTGCAGGAGATGGCTTCGCTTCAGAGCTCTGCCCTGTGCGGGCCCTCGGGTGCTATTTGGAACGCACTATGGACTTTCGGCACTCAGACCAACTGTTTGTGTCTTACGGAGCACGGACACAGGGCCAGGCGCTTTCAAAGCAGAGCCTCTCGCATTGGATTGTGGACACCATTACCATGGCCTACTAGTCCACCGGGACCCTGGTGCCTGAACACTTGGTGGCCCACTCGACTCGAGGCGTTTCCACATCTTGGGTCCTTTTTCATGGCGCTCCCTTAGCAGATATTTGTGCTGCTGCAGCTTGGGCCTCGCCGCTTGCATTTGCCTGGTTCTACAGGTTGGACGTGATGGGACTGGTCCCTTCCATTGGGAACCCGGTATTGGCTGCAATCGAGCCCCAGTAGTCTAAGGGCTCTGGCTCCTGTCTTTTTCCTCTCCCAGTCTGCCCCTGTTAAGTGCATCCTGAGGGAGCTAGTGAACCGTGTTTTCCCTTCTACCGGACTATGCCTTCCAGTCGAGCACCCATGCGAGCTGCTCCTGGATTTACTGACAGCCTGTCTGTCTACAGGGACGTTGCCTTACGAGGTTGCCCTGTATATAGTTTGTTCATTATGTATTGTGTTGCAGTGGTGCATGCCTGTGGCCTGTACCCCGCTTTGTGTATATATATATATACAGTGAGGGAAAAAAGTATTTGATCCCCTGCTGATTTTGTACGTTTGCCCACTGACAAAGAAATGATCAGTCTATAATTTTAATGGTAGGTGTATTTTAACAGTGAGAGACAGAATAACAACAACAAAATCCAGAAAAACGCATTTCAAAAAAGTTATAAATTGATTTGCATGTTAATGAGTGAAATAAGTATTTGACCCCTTCGATTTAGTACTTGGTGGCAAAACCCTTGTTGGCAATCACAGAGGTCAGACATTTCTTGTAGTTGGCCACCAGGTTTGCACACATCTCAGGAGGGATTTTGTCCCACTCCTCTTTGCAGATCCTCTCCAAGTCATTAAGGTTTTGAGGCTTACATTTGGCAACTCGAACCTTCAGCTCCCTCCACAGATTTTCTATGGGATTAAGGTCTGGAGACTGGCTAGGCCACTCCAGGACCTTAATGTGCTTCTTCTTGAGCCACTCCTTTGTTGCTTTGGCTGTGTGTTTTGGGTCATTGTCATTCTGGAATACCCATACACGACCCATTTTCAGTGCCCTGGCTGAGGGAAGGAGGTTCTCACCTAAGATTTGACGGTACATGGTCCCGTCCATCATCCCTTTGATGCAGTGCAGTTGTCCTGTCCCCTTAGCAGAAAAACACCCCCAAAGCATAATGTTTCAACCTCCATGTTTGACGGTGGGGATGGTGTTCTTGGGGTCATTCCTCCTCCTCCAAACACGGTGAGTTGAGTTGATGCCAAAGAGCTCGATTTTCGTCTCAT
Organism: Amia ocellicauda; assembly: GCF_036373705.1. Lineage (NCBI taxonomy): Eukaryota > Metazoa > Chordata > Actinopteri > Amiiformes > Amiidae > Amia > Amia ocellicauda. The sequence goes on along the minus strand of NC_089859.1, from coordinate 37,936,567 downwards.
CTGACCACAACACTTTCACCCAGTTCTCCTCTGAATCATTCAGATGTTCATTGGCAAACTTCAGACAGGCCTGTACATGTGCTTTCTTGAGCAGGGGGACCTTGTGGGCACTGCAGGATTTCAGTCCTTCACGGCGTAGTGTGTTAACAATTGTTTTCTTGGTGACTATGGTCCCAGCTGCCTTGAGATCATTAACAAGATCCTCCCGTGTAGTTCTGGGCTGATTCCTCACCATTCTCATGATCATTAAAACTCCACGAGGTGAGATCTTGTATGGAGCCCCAGACCGAGGGAGACTGACAGTTATTTTGTGTTTCTTCCATTTGTGAATAATCGCAACAACTGTTGACACCTTCTCACCAAGCTGCTTGGCGATGGTCTTGTAGCCCGTTCCAGCCTTATGTAGGTCTACAATCTTGTCCCTGACATCCTTGGACAGCTCTTTGGTCTTGGCCATGGTGGAGAGTTTGAAATCTGATTGATTGATTGCTTCTGTGAACAGGTGTCTTTTATACAGGTAACGAGCTGAGATTAGGAGCACTCTTTTAAAGGGAGCCAGAAATCTTGCTGATTGATAGGGGATCAAATACTTATTTCCCTCATTAACATACATTGTTGTCCTGGAAGAAAACTTGCTTCCTTCTGCTCTGACAATGTTCCCCAACTCAGAGGGTTGGTTTTTCCAGCAGGACAATGCTCCATGCCACACAGCCAGGTCAATCAAGGTGTGGATGGAGGACCACCAGATCAAGACCCTGTCATGACCAGCCCAATTTCCAGACCTGAACCCCATTGAAAACCTCTGGAATGTGATAAATAGGAAGATGGATGGTCACAAGCCATCAAACAAAGCCGAGCTGTTTGAATTTTTGCGCCAGGTGTGGCATAAAGACACCCAGCATCAATGTGTAAGACTGATGGAGAGCATGCCAAGACGCATGAAAGCTTTGATTGAAAATCAGGGTTATTCCACCAAATATTGTTTTTCTGAACTCTTCCTAAGTTAAAACATTAGTATTGTGTTGTTTAAAAATTAATATGAACTTATTTTCTTTGCATTATTCGAGGCCTGACAACACTGCATCTTTTTTGTATTTTTTTTATTTTTTACATATAAATGCTCTAAATGACAATATTTTTATTTGGAATTTGGGAGAAATGTTGTCAGTAATTTATAGAATAAAACTAAAATGTTCATTTTACCCAAACTCATACCTATAAATAGTAAAACCAGAGTAAATGATAATTTTGCAGTGGTGTCTAATTTGTTTCAGAGCTGTAATTTATAGGGTTAAAGTCACAATTTAGTTTTTTTGGTACACATATCTAAGTTAAGGCATAATCTAACCATTTAAGTGTATAACTTTAATTGATTTTTTAAAATCGATCTGCCACCTTACTCGAAGACAACCCAAGCATTGTTTTATTATTATTACAATATCTTTAATCTAATTCTTCCTAAACTGTAACTTACGGTCCCCAACTTATGGTAAGTTGGTATAATAAATAGAAATAAATAATGTATAATATAAAAGTAAAAGTTAGTATTTAGTTTTCCCCAGTGCAGATACATTTCGACTTAAAATGTATTGAACTATTTAAATGAATGCATGCAGTTTACATTTATGTTTCCTAACCATTCAGAAGCACTAATGTCTTTGTTTGTGGCATGCATCTCTTCCACCTCCACATCCATCTCTCTGGTCAGGTCATCTCTGGGCCTGACTAGTGGCTCAGACATATATGTACTTATTGTTGTTCACATCAAAACTTTCACACAAAACATCAAAACCAATAACATTGCTTTCACTGTCAACTACCATTTTATGCTAGTTGTTTACATTGTGAATGTCCTGGTGTGATGTCACGCACTCTTGCTCTTCTTGGTAGATGAATAAGGTTTAAAGTAGAGAATTTGCTTGTTTAGCAAAGCCATGTCCCATTTGCAGCCAGTGTGCAGCATCCTTCCTGATGATATGGTATAGTCTGTTTCTGAGCCTGTTATTTCTTTTAAATATTTTTATTAAAACAAAAATGAAAATTGACAATATGGGAAACCAGCCAATAGTTTAGTTTTATTTTACCAGCATGAAAACATAACCCAGATCAGCTTCTGCAGGTCAATTACAGTGGATCCTTGACCAAAACATTTTTAGAGGGGGGGAGAGAGTGTTAATTAGGGTTCCCAACATTTTTACCAATGAAATTCCAAAACACTTGCATGACTTCTTATCAAATTTCCATGACTATATATAGGTGCATTTAAATGAGGTAGTCACAACCACTATAATGTGAACTTCAGATGTTTGTGGGATCTGGTGGATAAATGTGGACTACAACTTGAAAAATGACAAATATATCTGATAGAGTAAATCAGAGTGGACACAGCCAGCTGTTTTAGGACTCGCCACCTAAAAGGGTTAATTTAGATTTTCAATTTACATTAATGATAAGCTTACGAACAAAAATAATACAATCATGATCATTTTAGGTCAATTAAGATTGTCCATGACTTTTCCAAAACTTTATGGATATTTTATGATATTTCAAAACATTTCCAGGCCTGAAAAATAACATTTCAAATTCCATGACTTTGCCGGGATTTCCATGACCCATGGGAACCTTGGTTAATTGTTAAATATAATGTTTTTTTTTTTCCACTGTAAAGATATTTGTGTGTCTGATCCTTATGTCTGTGATTTATAATAAAAAAATTGGTTGTATCTCTTATTGTATAAAATGTTGTTTAGCAGTTAGTGCAGTCAGAATCACTCAGCTTTGCTTTGTTGTATTCTCGCACCAAACTGCACCATATGACATCCCTTATACAATAAGAGCCCCCCCTTCTTGCAACCTGTTAACTTATAGTTACAGTAAATAACAGCATGCAGTACAGGTAAGGGTTATATTTGAACATGTTTTCTTTTCCCTTGACAGTTGTTGTGACTGGCTTGCAAACACATGTCGAAGGAAGAAAGAGCTTAAAGCTCGTACTGTGTGGCTGGGTTGTCCTGAGAAATGTGAAGAGAAGTATCCAAGAAATGCAATCAAAAATCAAAAGTATAATATCTTTACATTCGTTCCTGGGGTAAGTTGTAAATATCATTCCCTTCCAATGTATATATTTAGCAAAAAAAATGTTTACATACTGGACTTCTAAACTAATATGGTGTAACACAAATCTATATGGTGATGTTTACAAACACTGTAGCCTATATACTTTTATGTAATGTAAAAATATATTTTTCAAAATGCTGAAGTACCATATACTTGTGGTTGTGTTGCATGGTAATCATCAGGGTCTGTAATCATTACAGATTGCTACACAAAATCATTGGTTATTATCCTTTCAACTGCTATATAATCATAGAGTAAAAGCTTTTCCGCTAGTGCTATTGCCTATTGTCCAAATATGGATTTTCTTTATTCGACACACTGAAAAATCATTGTGTAATGCACTATACTATATGGTAGGAAACCACAGACTGTTCTGCTGGTCACCTTAGATAACATCTGAAGTTTATTAAATTTAAGTGGTTAGCTAGATCTTGCAGTTTGTTTTGAGGGCCAAGACCATATTTTACTACACACACTCATTTACACTAGCCACAGTTAGATTAAATTAGTTTTCTTGGTTAAACAGAGACGACCTTAGGAAACCATTATAAAAATAAAATAATTAGATGTATGCTGGCTAATGGTTGACTACTTTCACTGACATACAATCGAATGCAGTTGACAGCTATATTAGGTTTAGAGGGAAAGACACAGAGTTTATATACTTATTTTAAAAGGTATTCTGCCTTCAGAGAACACTGAATTGTAATGCCAAATGGAATAAAGCTCAACATGTGAAAGGGGGCAACTGAACACTTGCAGGACCTTAGGATATGGAATGAACCAGCACTTATCAAGATAAGAAGATACTATGTAGTACTAGTGTGTGTTTAATTATAAAGTTATTCTCACTGATTTGTGTGCAAAGGCCCAAATCAAATTCTTTATCTGTTTTCTAATCATTAGATCAGTTTAAAGACCTTACATGACTCACTGTTGTATATTCTGTCAAACAGCATGCTCTCAATTTAGTGTTTAAGAAAGAACGTTTACAAATGAGAGGAGCTCGTTTGCTGTCCATGGTGAACCAAGGATCGTATCCAGTTTATTTTTAAATGTTCCCAGATTGTCAGCTTCAACCACATCACTGGGGAGTTTGTTCCAGATTGTGCTTGAAATCCTTGAAAATGCTTGAATTTTAAGGTGGTATTTTCAAGCTTGTGAAAGTGCTTGAATTTTGAATAAAGTGCTTGAAAGTGCTGGAATTTTGTGAATATATATATTTTTTAAATGTTCTAATCACTGTCATAATAAATCGTCAATTTGATTAAATGAATTAACTTCTGGATATAACTGCAGTGGTTGGAGAGCCGGTTGATTGCTTTATGCTGCGGCCAGTACGATCCTGTTTGATGTGTGAGCCGCTGACACAGCGCGCATCAGCGACCAGTCAGGCAAATGTGCTGCAAAGCTGCCGTTTCAGAGAGAGGGGGCTCGATAACATTGAATATACACGATGGTTAAAACAAGGTCCACATTGCGGACAGCATTGTAAGGTTTGCAAGAAAAATATTCAAGTTTTCATTATGGGAGTCTGAGCTGTCGAGTTATGCCAAAGGTAAACGGAACGGAATTTTCCATCATTTCTAGACGTGAAGGGCCACTGTAGGCATGTGTTTGATCGTTTGCTGACAATTCCTGTTTCTGTGCGCAGTCATGTATGTGCACATCAGCATCAAGTGTGCGCTTGCGCACTGAGTTTCCCCTGCGCTGTCCAGAGTGAGTTTAGAATTTTTGCTTAACTTTTCTTTGTGTATTATTAATACTTAAAAAAAAATAGTGTAAAGGTTTTCTACAAATATATACATTTTGTAATTATATAAATTAGACAAAATAAACATATAAAAGTACTAGAATACAACAGAATAAGCCTTTATTTTTCAGACATGCACAGCAATAAGCACAACCGCAACCAAGACGGAATAATAAGAATAACTGTTGCATATGTGTATTCAATTGATCATTGTACATGAAATACAGTCAATAAACATTGATTTAATTAGAATTAAATTACTAGAAAGATAGATGGATAGAATATGCTTTTTCAGACTAGCAAAGCAATAAGCAGAACAACCGCAACAAAATGAGAAATAGACACCGATACCTTCGCAGGGGAGGAGCGTCATTCAGCACGGGCACTAGCAAAACCAAACTAAAATGTTTCTAAAATTAGGTAATTGCTTAATCCTAGCAAAAACAAATTAATTTGTCCACTACAGGGTATTTACTATATCTATATATTAGTGCTGGGCGGTATACCGGTTCATACCGAATACCGGTGTTTATTTTTATTATGATATGAATTTTTAATATACCGCAATACCGGTGTATGTCACTTAAACAACATTCGGAGCGCAGCACGGCGACACTGTTTGAGAGGGGTCCCTTTTCACTGTTGCACTGTGGTGAGGGCACAGGCTGTATGTGTTACTAAGCCTGACGGCGAAGATGGATAGGATAGACATTGAAAGTTCCGAAACTGAAGCTGTAGAACAAGTTGAACGTGATGACATAGAAGAACTTGTGTCAAAAAGACGAGCCATGTCTGTTGTTTGGTGGTTCTTTGGTTTTAAAAAATCCAACGACGACCAAACAACTATTTTTTGCAAATGTTGTCGGGCTAAAGTTGTCGCCAGAGGCTCCACCACCTTAGCCGCAAACATGTCTTGGAATATAATTAATTCATGAAACTAAGATCAGCGTCCTCCACATCAGCAGGTAACACTGCAGAAGCAAGAGAAAAGTCAAGTCAGATGTCACTTGAAGATGCGTTTGCTAGAGGGACGGCCTATGACACGAAAAGCAAACGGTGGATCGAGATTACAAACTCTTGTCACTATCCACCTAGCCAAAGACATGGTCCCGCTTAATACTGCTGAGAAAGATGGCTTCAGGAGGATATTTATTTGTTTAAATATTTATGCAAGTTGCCTTTGCATGCTATTCAGTTAAAGAAGTCCAGACTTTGCAGTTATAGTGGAAGGGGATTGTTTACATTGTGTAGTTGCCAGTCGGTTTACAAGATGTTTTTTTAAGTTGTTTGTGAAATTTGCACAATAGAAAGGTCATGTATTCTGATTCCTTCACTTCATTAGAATCTTGAGTTCCACCTCTTTGTAAACAGCATCATTTTGTGGGGCCTTGCAAACCTGTATTAATACTAGTGTGGAATTTTTTTACAATATTCACTCATCATGACAGTAAAATAGGGCATTCTAAGTCAGTTCTACTCTCAATCAGTAGAAAATGTGGTTAACACCCAGTCATGCATGAACAAAAAAATAGTGAAACCGGTATAATTCCGAAAAAAAATGTGAAAATTTTTTTTGGTCATAGCGCCCAGCACTACTATACACTCACCTAAAGGATTATTAGGAACACCTGTTCAATTTCTCATTAATGCAATTATCTAACCAACCAATCACATGGCAGTTGCTTCAATGCATTTAGGGGTGTGGTCCTGGTCAAGACAATCTCCTGAACTCCAAACTGAATGTCTGAATGGGAAAGAAAGGTGATTTAAGCAATTTTGAGCGTGGCATGGTTGTTGGTGCCAGACGGGCCGGTCTGAGTATTTCACAATCTGCTCAGTTACTGGGATTTTCACGCACAACCATTTCTAGGGTTTACAAAGAATGGTGTGAAAAGGGAAAAACATCCAGTATGCGGCAGTCCTGTGGGCGAAAATGCCTTGTTGATGCTAGAGGTCAGAGGAGAATGGGACGACTGATTCAAGCTGATAGAAGAGCAACTTTGACTGAAATAACCACTCGTTACAACCGAGGTATGCAGCAAAGCATTTGTGAAGCCACAACACGTACAACCTTGAGGCGGATGGGCTACAACAGCAGAAGACCCCACCGGGTACCACTCATCTCCAATACAAATAGGAAAAAGAGGCTACAATTTGCACAAGCTCACCAAAATTGGACAGTTGAAGACTGGAAAAATGTTGCCTGGTCTGATGAGTCTCGATTTCTGTTGAGACATTCAGATGGTAGAGTCAGAATTTGGCGTAAACAGAATGAGAACATGGATCCATCATGCCTTGTTACCACTGTGCAGGCTGGTGGTGGTGGTGTAATGGTGTGGGGGATGTTTTCTTGGCTTACTTTAGGCCCCTTAGTGCCAATTGGACATCGTTTAAATGCCACGGCCTACCTGAGCATTGTTTCTGACCATGTCCATCCCTTTATGTCCACCATGTACCCATCCTCTGATGGCTACTTCCAGCAGGATAATGCACCATGTCACAAAGGTCGAATCATTTCAAATTGGTTTCTTGAACATGACAATGAGTTCACTGTACTAAACTGGCCCCCACAGTCACCAGATCTCAACCCAATAGAGCATCTTTGGGATGTGGTGGAACGGGAGCTTTGTGCATCCCACAAATCTCCATCAACTGCAAGATGCTATCCTATCAATATGGGCCAACATTTCTAAAGAATGCTTTCAGCACCTTGTTGAATCAATGCCACGTAGAATTAAGGCAGTTCTGAAGGCGAAAGGGGGTCAAACACAGTATTAGTATGGTGTTCCTAATAATCCTTTAGGTGAGTGTATATATAGATAGTTTATATCCTTAACATAGTAAACGGTGACGGTCTTTATGTTATGGAATCTCCCTCAGCTATAAATACTTTGCATTAGTATCTGCTCTTCTCTGCTTTTTTTTTTTTAAATAAATAAAGGACATGTTGATGGTTTAGTATTCGTATTCAATTATTATAATGTGTAATTCCATTTAAAAAAGAAAAAACAGAGACCAGCAGATCTCGAAAAACTACTCACTTCTAAATCTTTTGTAGTCATTTTTGTATTACTTTAGTCTAAATACATGTTAATTTGGATTAATATGTTTTTTTCTGACTTTATGTGAACGAAAAGACACACATTCACCCGTTTTCTCATTGGAAATAGTTACATTTCAAAATATCACTGTCCTGGTCTCAAAAGCAAAGTTTGTGGGGAATAAAAGACATTTTCTATACTTTTGAGGCATAAGCAATTAGGAAATAACACTTACTACCCAGGAAAAAAACACAGTGTAATCTTTAGCACATTTTTACAGAGTGCAGCTATTAAATGTGTGAAGCCTGATGGTAGAAATGCAAGCTTTACTGTATACTGCTGCAAACTAGACTAATACTGGAATATGCTAGGAATTACCATATATTCTAACTCAAAACTATGTTGTCACCAGGTTGCATAAAATCAATACAGGTTGTGGTCTAGAACAGTGGTTCCCAAACTGTGGGGCGTGGGGAAAGAGCTGAATGTGTAAAAAGTCAAGATCCGCCCCGCTGAAATCGCATTGGATGAACTGATATCTTTTGCATCGACCTATCTCTGTAAAACGACTTTTTCTACACTTACACACCTTAAAAACAAACTGTACTGTCACGATTCACAAGAGTGGAAATTGCGTCTCGGTTATTGGATTCTTCCATATCCAGTCATGGCCAATCAGAATACAGGACTGTGACTGTGACCAAAATGTTATCAAGTGGTGGGAAACGAGCTCGCCAGGACTCTCTGCTGCAATATTTTGGAAAAAAAATACATTAAATGCGAAATAATGCAATGTGACAATTTTTGCAATTGAAAAAATTTACTTTATTTTAAAATACACATCTAATACAATAACTTTATTAAATACATTTTGAAACATACCTGTGCGTTCAAGTTCCAGTGGAAAAAAAAAAATAGCAATAGCTGGCTTTGTGTGTTTTAATAATTATTTGTTTCTTGCTCCTCTTTCCTTTTCTGTCATTGCTAGTTTCGCAGAAGGGTGTTTTGGCTTTTAGGCGGATTAACATACCAGCTGTAGATTTGTGGTATATTAATTGCACTGCACATATTATACACTTAAGTGTTTTAATTTACTTTGTCAAAGTATTTCCACGCAGAAATTCTCTGAGAGATAGCCATTGGTCACGTTCTTGTAGCGCCACAGATTTCTGCAGATATGGAGACCTGCAGAATTCCACCGATCCCATTGGTGGAGTTGCGCAGATCTGTCATTGTCAGCCAATCACAGACAAGAAATAACATCCCACCCTCCCGTCAGTCTTCATTACAGCTACATAGAGAGCCAATCAACCGTACAGGCTTTAAAATAAAATCAATATTATTATTATTTTATTATTATTTAGTATCGAATGTTAGATTCACTTGTTAGTGGCCATCTTTAACAAATAGTTTAATTTTCGACTATTCGGTCTCATCCTTAATATATATATATCCTATATATTAAATAACTAGTACAATTTTATAAAATGGAAAGAGTGCGTTACTGTATCTTCTGTAACTATGTTGATTCAGGCACATGGAGTAAGAATAGGTTCATGCATAGAGAGATTCCAATGTAAATGGCCAAATAAAATTGTGAAAAGTGAAATGCAAACAAGTTTTAAAGTATATTCATCCTTGGTAAACGTTAGGGCTTTCAAAAAAAATGTATTGTAATATAAATATGAACGTGTGGGACATGGGGGCGGGGGGCGCAAGCTGTGACCCAAATGTTTTTGGGTGGCGCCACCCAGAAGGTTTGGGAACCACTGGTCTAGAAAGGCATGAGATTCACTGTCCAGCATTTTCTTTTTATGCTACTCATATGTTATGTAATAAAGCAGTTTTCACACCTTTTGCTTAGTTGTTCATCATAAATGTAGAATTATTGTGTACTGAGGGCACTGTCCCTTTTAGGTTTTAATTTAAGAAATCATCCTGACTTCATATTGGTCATTGATTTTTTTCCCCATTAGTCTAATACAGGGCAAAAGCTTGAGATCTAGTATGCCTCTTTATTAAAATGTACAAATACTAATGGCTACATAATTAAGAGACTGATCTTTTGTCAGTGCAATAAAATGTCAACTGTCTTTCAGACAGATAAATATTCTCATCTTTATTGAACCTTACCTCTGTTTTCTCCCTTAGTTTAAATTATTAAATACAGAGAGATTGGTTAAGCAGTGTACATTTTCCTAAAGGTCACAAAGTTCATTAACTATACAGTGTCATTGATTGCGGCCCCTTAACGTCTCTGCTCTGGTTTAGGCTTTCTGCTTTGATTATAATTGATATAACTGCAGTACTCCATCTCAACCTATCATGGAAAAAAAGCCTGTTGCTTTTTGTTGTTGAAAATGGGATTGCTCATTGCTTTTTGCTTTTTTCATCTAGATGTGTTTCGTCCAAGAAACATAATACAGCTTATAAGTATTTATGTGACCTGTGAATCCCGTTAAAATGTTGTTATTGCTGGAATATTGCAGATTCATCAAACTCACTTCCTTTCAGAATATGAGATGGTATAATATGCTTATAGTAAAAACCCTGTTAACCAAGACAGTGTGATTATTACTAAAATATGAAATGAACATGAATGAATACTCATATGCATAATATGAAGAATTTGTGAAGAAAATGTTTTGTTTATATATGGTTCTATGTCACTTAATTTGTTCCAGGAATACTTGGGATAAGGTATTCAATATTTTCCAAGAGCTATTTAAAGACTTACTGATAGTTGTTTTGAAAACAGTGCTTATTTCATTAAGGCAATGGGCTTGGTGTTCAGGGATATTATATTGTTATATTTTGATTATCTTAGATGTTCTGCAGGCTGGCTTTCCATCCATATTTACATGTATATCTGGTTGAAAGACAAATAAGGTTTTCAAAATTGAAAACAAAAAAAAAAGTTTAAAAGAAACACCCTAAATCTATATTGGATTTTATGGAGTTTCATCGGTTTGCCCACCCTAGGTCTAATCTTTTTAGTTTTTTTGTTTAAAAATGTTGACACATTTTCTTTAAAAAGATTGATATATAATGATTGTTTGGAAACTATCAATTATACTCTGTATTACTGTTACCCTGACCATTTTTTTTTTCTTCTTTATGTGACCTTTCAATTTATCTTCATCAGCAACTGAATACAATTATTCTAATAGCTTATAATATGCTATTTTCATTGATACATTTGACTGATGTAACAATTATTAGAAAATGAATAGAAAATACAACATAGCACACAATGTAAATCATTTTTAAACAAAACACACCTTTTCAATTTTTGCTTTAGTTCTCAAATTTAATATGTTGAACATAAAAGTAAATATGGACAGCATCATCCATTTTACATCAATTTTCTGTAACTAATTTGAGAATGATTCTGTTTATGGCTACTTCAAAGCAATTTTCAGTAATACTAACAAGTAGGTAATACACATTAAGTAGCGGAAACAATATTAGCATTGTCCTTCAGGTACATGCACAGATAGACCCCAGGTGGTGCTTGAGGGTCCCTGCCCTTTTTTCCTGCGACTCTACAAGTGCCCCCATCAGGGTGCCCCTTTTTTTGCTTGAGCCCCTGCCCCCCAAAATGTCTGTGCATGGCCCTGTTGTCCTTCATAGCTCAATAAATGAATTCTTACAAACACATATTACCTGTGTTTGGGTAGAGGTTGATTTAAGATCAGATATAGGAAGGAAAGATATTAGTTTTGGGAAAAAGGGATCATATGGCAGATGTGCTATGGGGGGAAATTATTATATCTCCATTGCAATTGAGCTAATATTTTTTTTTCACTAGTCATCATTAGAGAGCCAAAGAGGTAGCAGTTAGATTTACTGTTGTATGGAAACATCGGTGGCATGCCTATATTCAGAAGGTCCATGAGTCAGAAGGACTATCATGAAATTAGGTCACAGTGACTAAATGTACTATATATATATATATATATATATATATACACACACACACACATACACTCACCTAAAGGATTATTAGGAACACCTGTTCAATTTCTCATTAATGCAATTATCTAACCAACCAATCACATGGCAGTTGCTTCAATGCATTTAGGGGTGTGGTCCTGGTCAAGACAATCTCCTGAACTCCAAACTGAATGTCTGAATGGGAAAGAAAGGTGATTTAAGCAATTTTGAGCGTGGCATGGTTGTTGGTGCCAGACGGGCCGGTCTGAGTATTTCACAATCTGCTCAGTTACTGGGATTTTCACGCACAACCATTTCTAGGGTTTACAAAGAATGGTGTGAAAAGGTAAAACATCCAGTATGCGGCAATGCCTTGTTGATGCTAGATGTCAGAGGAGAATGGGCCGACTGATTCAAGCTGATAGAAGAGCAACTTTGACTGTAATAACCACTCGTTACAACCGAGGTATGCAGCAAAGCATTTGTGAAGCCACAACACGTACAACCTTGAGGCGGATGGGCTACAACAGCAGAAGACCCCACCGGGTACCACTCATCTCCACTACAAATAGGAAAAAGAGGCTACAATTTGCACAAGCTCACCAAAATTGGACAGTTGAAGACTGGAAAAATGTTGCCTGGTCTGATGAGTCTCGATTTCTGTTGAGACATTCAGATGGAAGAGTCAGAATTTGGCGTAAACAGAATGAGAACATGGATCCATCATGCCTTGTTACCACTGTGTAGGCTGGTGGTGGTGGTGTAATGGTGTGGGGGATGTTTTCTTGGCACACTTTAGGCCCCTTAGTGCCAATTGGGCATCGTTTAAATGCCACGGCCTACCTGAGCATTGTTTCTGACCATGTCCATCCCTTTATGACCACCATGTACCCATCCTCTGATGGCTACTTCCAGCAGGATAATGCACCATGTCACAAAGGTCGAATCATTTCAAATTGGTTTCTTGAACATGACAATGAGTTCACTGTACTAAACTGGCCCCCACAGTCACCAGATCTCAACCCAATAGAGCATCTTTGGGATGTGGTGGAACGGGAGCTTCGTGCCCTGGATGTGCATCCCACAAATCTCCATCAACTGCAAGATGCTATCCTATCAATATGGGCCAACATTTCTAAAGGAGGCTTTCAGCACCTTGTTGAATCAATGCCACGTAGAATTAAGGCAGTTCTGAAGGCGAAAGGGGGTCAAACACAGTATTAGTATGGTGTTCCTAATAATCCTTTAGGTGAGTGTATATACATATAGGTTAGGGTACAAAATTCACTAACTTCCCCATAGATAGAATAATACACCAATTTTACAGACTTGGTATACATTCACATGAAAGTTATCTTGGTATTTTCCATATAATCCCAGACACTTGCAATATTGTGTTATTAGAACAAGATAATGAACATTTATGGACTAGAGACAGGCCCCATAACGTAGTTATTTGAACACAGTATTCAAGATATATTGAGATATTACAGTTTCAAGTTTTATTGAAATAATATTATATTGCCCATGTATGATTTATGTGTATACAAATTCACTATATCTTCTGACTTGTGGACCTTCTGACTAGTGGTCCTTCTGAACATAGGTCAGTCCTTGGAAACATCACATGCAGTGCATACCAAAGTGTTGGTGTCTGTTTCTTGGAGGTTTTTGGTATATGACTGACATCCATCAGATACACAGGCTGCGATTACGGCAGATTATGACATTGTCTGCCCTCCATTCCTCAATAAGTGCCCGTATTAAACTAGTTACATTTTCCAGAAAAGTCTCAATAAAGAGTTATTTATCTATTTTTCAAGTTTCTTGAGGGTCCCAAACTTTTCTTTGGGGTGCATCCAATTGAACTGAGTTGTGACCTTTCATCATGCATACCATTTAACTTTTCTACACGATATCAACATTTTTCCATCCAGTCTACTACTGCAACTTTTGACTCTCAAAATTGACGATAATTTGTTCAATTATTTGAATAATCGAGATACCACAGACAAAACATAAGTTTTAAAAACAAGCTCCTCCGAATCACTTCTGCCACTGAAGACTTTTTAAATGCTCTAACATTGAACCTGTACTGTTACTATACTGTAACAAGATACTGTGAATATGGAACATGTCCAGCAGAGAGGCATACATTTTAATAAGATTTTTTCTGATATTCAATTACCTACCTGTGCATTGAGTTTTAGTTTGAGTCTCAATCTCAAATGACCAGTGCCAGGAACCTGCATGCATTGAAATGGCAGAGGTTGTTCTGAGAATGCCCTCTCATTATCAAAAGTTCCTGTAACAAGTTGGCCTGGGCCCTGTAGCTTCAGATTCAGGGTGTTAAACTTGTGTGATATCAATCAAGAATGTTAGATTCATCACCCATTTTGGATCATTAAGCTCAATAACCACCGATCTGACATCCATCATGAATCTTTTCACCTGTGTTCTTAGCTCAGAGAACATTTCCTCTGCTGAGCCAACACTGTAAAGTACAGCACATCTCCATAACTTGACTGGATACAATATAATTGATGCATTTAACCACAACAGACATCACATTTTCTAATTTCAAGCATTTGCTACGAAGTGCCTGCTGCTGAACGATGTCATTCAGAATAATTGCTGGATGTGAATTTTCTTCCTCCAGTTTTCTCTGAATCAGTGCTAGCAGTAAATATTTCCTCCCTGTCATTGACGGGGCGCCATCAGTGCTTGCCACGACAAACCAGTGCGATCACTCGTACACACAGCTGCTCATGTATATCCTTGGCTGTGGTACAGCCATACATTGCACTAAGCAACTCTTCTGTAACTTCTGAGTTATCTTTAAAATCGGAAGCACTTCCCAAGGGGGAGGCGTTTTAGCTAATTTCCGTTGGAACATCATCAAAGACATCTTTCTATCAAAGCTGCCTATTGTCAGTCACTCAAACAGGTCCCTCCCTACTTCCTGTTTGTATATAAGGTGACCCACACACAGGAACTTTCACTTTTGCCTCTTTGCCTGGGATCATCCAGACATAAGCTAAAGCATATCTGTGTTTTTCTGTTTTTTGACCAAAAACTGTGTTTTTAGCTGGCTGGCGGTACCTCCTAGTACTGTTCACAGACCGACTCGCTACATTTGTCTGTGTAGCCCCATTCACACTGAAATGCCGGCAAATTGCAGGCAGCATTTGCCTGCTTTTTTCCTGTTGCCCCCATTCACACTAGGTTTGAATGCCAGAAATTTGCCGGCAAGGATCCATTCACACAGAAAACAAGAGTACTGTAGACATGGGACGAGACGCTACAGAAGCCTGTGGACACGAACTGATATTCTGGATGTTTTTGTACATGTTCAAAATGTACTGTTTAAAGGTATGGCAGTAGCAGTAAAATACTCCGAGATGGATATTTAGGAGACGCCACACTACTGTTTGGTACCATCTGGTACCATTTGGTAGCGCAACGCTGATTTATAATATTCATGAATATAGTAGCCTATTGTTGTTTTCAATAACTGCATACAGTGTGTTTAAATAGACAGTTGGATGCCGTCAGTATTCAGACTTGTCATAAATTCTGAAAATGAATCGGTTTGCTGGTCAGATCTGTACGCATTCTGAACAACGTGAACACACCAGTGTATTATTTAGTTGTATCAGAAGTAGTCAGATGGGTTAGACTACTGTATGTAGTAACTGTATTGCCGTCATTATTATTATTATTATTATTATTATTATTATTATTATTATTATTATGTATTTATTGGCAGATGCCCTTATTCAGGGTGCCGTTAAATTGACGTCAATTAAATTAGGACCCTTGCCGGCAATAACCCATTCACACAGACCTGGCCGGCAACAAAATGCCACCAAATTGCCTGTGTGTGCTAGTTTTAGTTTTTAAAAATAGCCACACTGTTCAGTGCTGTCTGCGTCCCGGAGTTCCGGCTGTGCCTCGACCCAGTTTCAGTTTCACTACACCAGCTAGTCGTTTAATATTGTAGTTACACATATTAGTTTTGCTGTCGTGGTTTTGTCCACTGTGAGAGCACATGCAGCGACAATAAATCCGAGGCCTGGCTGCCCAGCCTGAACCTCGGTCTGTTGTTAGAGATCTCACCTGTGTGAGGGGCTCCTCCGCCGGCTTGCACCCGCAATACAGCCCGTGACTGTAGGAGATCACGCTCTCCCAGCTCCTGGGATTGAGCTCTGCTGCACTCCCCCATCCATGGCAGTGGTCCCTGCGTGTTAGGCCCCACTTCGGCTGGTGGCCTTTCTACCCTCATGCCCTCCGGACCCCAAACAGCATGGTGCCTTGTGTCCCTGGTACCCCCAACTTGCCAACTCAGCAAGCACACTCCCTCGGACTGCACCTCGACTCTATCGCGATGCTTGCCATGCTGGCACCAAAGAGAGTTGCCTCCATACACGTGTGTCTCTCCCTCGTCCAACTATGAGCTCATGTTGGGGTGTCCCTTTGCCAGAGGCCAGAGGCTCCTCCAACTGATGATGGTGGTTCAGGTCTCTCAGGATGCACCCGACGGCGATCGAGCACGCCGAGTGACCGTAACTCAGGCATGCTGGACGGCACACCATTGGTGGCGGAGCCCTCACAATTTGACCCTTGGTGTGCCCCTGGGGCCAGTCTGCCACCGAGCAGTCATGACGACAGGCACCTCCAAACAAGGCAGGTGGACAGAGCCTGCACGGGCTCTCCATAACATTGCACTGGAGCTACAGAGGCTGTGCTGTGCTCCTCAGACTTCATCACTTCCTGCTAGTCTTATGGGACAGATATGTGTTGGTTTGGACGGCCAGTGGTTGCCTATTTAAACAGGCAAGGATGCCTCCGGTGGCATAGACTATACCTTCTAGTGCACAGTCTGCTTCTGTGGGCAGCAGCCTTGGTGCCCCACTGGTAGACATTTGTGCGACTTTGATCTGGGTGTTTCATCTTGGAAAGCCTGTACGGGGAACCCTCCATTGGGAACCTGGTTTTTGTCTTCAGTTGTGCCTCAGTAGCCTATGAGGCACAGGCTCCTGGCATCTAGGTGATTACTTTGGATGGAGCTGCACAGAACCGCTTCCCTTCCTACCAGGCTATGCCTTCTAGTTGTTCACCCAACATGAGCTGCTTCTGATTTCCATGACTGCCCTGTAGACATTGCTCTCAGGGACTGTCATGCAGCCTTCAGGTAAGGCCTCCCTATATGTAGTTCATTCTTTATAATGTATTGCTTGGTTATGTGGTGGGAGTGCGTGTGTTAACACCCTGTACCCCACTTTTGTACATAGTTCATTGGACAGCAGGTCTTTGGCCTCGCCCTAGCTGTGCTAGATGAGCTGCTGTGTCCAGTGGAGGGCACTCGAGCTGGCTCTTGTTGCCCCACTGTGTAAATAGTTTGTTTTGACATAGTTGCCCGCTTCTAGCTGTGCTGGACAGCAGTTGGTGTTTGCTCCTGTGTTGTGCGGAGGATGCATGAGCTGGCTCCTGTATCCCGCGGTGTATATAGTTTGTTTGGACTGTACAGTAGAGCTTGTCCGCTCCTTACTGTTACATTGAGCAAGGGATTTTGCTCCTGTTAGGGGGCAGGTGCTGTTGCCCTGCTATGTATATAGTTCCTTTGATAACATCACCAGTAGAGCTGGCTGTTGCCTCGCTCCTAGCTATGCTATTTGAACAGAGGGTGCCTGCTCCTCTGCTGTGTGGTGGCTGCATGAGTGTTCTCCTGTTGCCTCCCTGTATATATTCTTGTGTCTAGTGGTGTCTGGCTAGCCCGCTCTGTGTATATTTTCTGATGACAGATCTGTGGCCTGCTCCTAACTGCATTAGTCAAGCAGGGGGACACTGTGATGTGAAGCTGAGGGCACAATGTTTTTTGCCCTGCTCTGCTTCCATTCTCTTTGTACAGTGGGTCTACGGCCTGCTCCTGGCTGTACCAGTGGAGTCCATTGCTGTGTGTTGAGCAGAAGGTGCAAGAGTTGTTGTCACCCCATTCTGTTTAATTTGTTAAACATCTGTAACAGTGGGTCTGTTGCCCTGCTCATGGTTGTGCAGGGGCAGCTGTCAATGTATTGCACAAGAACTGTTCGGGTGAACTGCGCTGTATGATTCTGTGCAGTAGAGCAGGAGGCCACTGCTACTTTGTTATGTGGAGGGCATAATAATTGATTTCTGTTGCCCAACTTTGTACACCATTCTTGAATCACTCTTCCTAGTACAGTGTGACTGTGGTCTTCACTTCTGGAAATGCAGACTTGGCCCAAAGCAACCCCTCTGGCCTCTATCTAGAGTTGGTTAAAGCCCCTAGCAGGTACGCCTTGGGGTAGGCTCTATTATCAGCTCACTGCCTCCTCCCTTGCAACAGTTTGGTTGTACAGTAACCCTTCCCCCATGGGCAGTGCTTCCGATTAGAAAGACAACGATAAGTTGCGAATACAAACCCCAGTAATCTGAGACAGGAAGCATTGCCCAAGGTTGCAAGATTGCACAGGAGTTGAAGTCTCCCAGCAAAAGAGAGAGTTCCTGTGTGCGTGTCACAAACAGGAAGTAGGAAGGGGCCTGTTTGAGTGACTGGCACAGGGGCCAATAGATAGATTTGATAGAAAGATGTCTTCGATGATGTTCCAATGGAAACAAGCTAAAATCCCTGCCCCTTAGGCAGTGTTCCTTTCTAAGATAAACCGGGGTTACATTTGAAACCTCGAAATTCGTTTTGGTTTACACTCCAACACTAGCTGAGCATTATCATTTATGTCTGTGCTTTCATAGAGCAAAACTGAGTATGTACTAAATACTGTGACCCTCTCCTCTCCCGTTGATCTCCTTGGTACATCACATACTGTTCTGTATGTTTAGTTTAGTAATGGTGTTTCAGATTATACTCCTTGAAAACAGCAACTTTCTCCTTGCAGATCAAACAGGTGGCATGTCTATGGAACTCCGAAAATCTGTCTCTATTGAAACTGACATTTTGGATGGCTGGTAGCAACTTTTGTATATCAATAAGCTCAACAAGACACTGAAACGAAGATCCTGAGTTATTGTTCTGTGATAACTTGTTTGCAGATGGCCTATTAACATGATACACCTTATTGTGTTTGGGGTCATTAACGTATTTCCCAATATTCTTCATCTTGAATGAAGTTGTTGCGCAGTAGTAGTAGTGCAGTTATGACGCATCAATTTATAGGTTGCACTGACTTATATGTAATAATTCCAGTATCAAAAAGGTTTTCATAATACCAATATGAAACATAATGATACATAAAATGAACATAAAAATGATATACATTTTTTAATACTATGTAATAAATATTATAGAAATGAGAGTAGAGTAACCCATGTTACACAATCTTTTTAATTGTAAACTGAGTAATATATGGAACTATTCTTCCTACATCACAGTTAACATTACACTTTCATCGACAAAAATAGGAGAGTCTGAATGATCAGCTTGCTGATTTAAAAATATAATGCAAATATTAAAAAATGAAGCGGTTTACACACATAAAGACACATCTGTTTTTTTACAGAGTTGTTCATAGACAATGTCTCGGGCTATTTCTTATTTTCTGTCCCTGAAGGAAAGGGATACACTGAAGTGAACAGTTGTGTTCCTTGCCAGAAGAATAGGCTATTTAAGTTTCAGAATATACAACAACATAGCATGTATTTATATAGTGTGTGCGTGCTCCCCTAGTGATTGCCTGGATTACAGTGTTATTCAAAAACATGTTTCTATTCCCTAATCGGTTTAATGAACTACGTACCGCTGGGGTGGAAGTAACAAATACTAATGTATCTTTGTTCCCACTTTACTGTGTAAAAGTAAACAGTCTTATGTTTCATCTTGGACAAGTTTTTTTTTTATTCTTGAAGAATGCTGGAATTTTATGTTCCAGTCTGTATTGTTTATCTTTTTGTTTTTCTTTTGTTTCCTTGTAGGTGTTGTACCAGCAGTTCAAACTGTTCTTGAATCTTTATTTTCTGGTGGTTTCCTGTTCTCAGTTTATGTCATCACTGAAAATTGGATACCTTTACACCTATTGGGCACCTCTGGTAAATAACCCCTTGCCAATTTTAAATATAATGTTTATATGTTCCCCACTTTCCCCTCACTGTTTTTGTTTGAGTCCTATCATTAGATGCCGTTTTTTTTCATTACTGTCCGTAGTCACCTTTTTCATTTTATTTAATTTTCTATTTCAGTTGCCCAAGTAGTCTCTTTAGAGAATGTCTGCTGTATTTTTATCTTAGACATCACACAAGAAAATCCATAATTACCATGACAGCAGGAGTATCCATTACTTAACAATCAATTTGCATCAATCAGTTTGATGCTAGATAAAATCTGTATTTTGATCAAAAGTGTACTAAATCGTTCGTTCTGAACTGATTTTGATGTTAACCTAGTTAAAATTATTTTAGAATCTTGCAGATGAAAATAGCTAATCAGTTGGATTATTATATTAAGAAAGTTATCACATTTCAGGGTCATAAATAAATCATTGAAACTGCATATTTCCCTAACCATTTTCATTTGGATTTAGACTGCAAATCACAGTCCAGTGACAAACACTATAAACTTTGTCTGTACTTTTTTGACCTTGCTTTATAATTGATATGCCTGCATCTCTTTTTCTTTAGAGTTGGTAGTGCATATATGACCAGAAATACAGATTTTAAAGTACGTCATTATGGTTTCCCTGCGTGTACTGTGCCCCTCATTCTCATGCTCTTCTTGCTTTTTAGAAAAGGCAGCAAATGCATCAAAGTTGTATATCAATTTAGGAAAAAAACAGTTAACATAATAGAAAATAAGGTTGTCAGTGTACATAAAACATTCATAAATCTTTTTAGATCAATGTAAAAATTCTTTAAATATAATTATCATTATTATAACAGTGGGATTTATAAGTTGGTATGTCCTGCTGGGAAGAGTTGCTAGATGTGTAATTTTCAGAGTCTTCGTCTTGCCAAGTATTAATTAGGTTGAAGTTTTCAATTACATTTCATCTTTTTGATTTAAAAATTGTTGGGCCTTTGTTTAATTAGATGTATAAATGTAGCAACCCATATTTTACTTGGCCACTATATGTAATTCAGCCACAATAAACAGGATTGCTTGTGGGGGGGGGGGGGGTTGGGAATACAAATCTTGAAAAAACAAATGATTTCTGTGACATAAAATACAGACTTACAGTTAACTTTAATTGTTTTCATTTTTTTTTCCCCACAAACTTTTCAATATTTGAAATCATACTTTTGGAAAATACTAAATATGAAAAACTTACTTACGTATAAATCAGTATTGTGAAATCAATAACCACAATTCAAAATTACAATGTTTCTCTCTTTCCTGTTTACTTGTGGTATATTTGTTTGTGCATTAATTCCACAGATAGAAAAATACCAACTGAAGGAACAGAACACCTAAACCTTAAAGAACACATAGATACCAAGTATTAACCAACATGCAAAAAAAAATGTAGATATTTTTTTTTAATGTATTTTTTTACATTTGATTTATTTTTAATCTTTAAACAGCATAGACGTCCTACAGTGCATAACTGTTTATACAATAAGATCATCTAGTGCAATGGAAACAAATGAATAATCTCTAGGAGAGCTCTGTTAAGACTACACATGGTTATAAAAGCACAATATTCCTCCTTAACTGCAGTTGGTTATAACCACTATATATAAAAAATGTTTCTAAAATGAATTAGCTGCTTATATTGCATGTTATATATTTTTTTTATACATTTATATTCAGCATTCTTAATGAATAATTTTATTGGAAATGTCTGTGACCCCACCTTTTATATATGTTTATTTGCATTTTTGGAGGTGCCAAGTTCTGCCGGACAAGCTTTCTTGCTAGATTACATGCCCAACAGGGCAAGTGATAATTTTACCTTAAATACTGGCTATACTGAAAAATATTTTCAATTAAATATTAAACATCCATAAAACATAATCTTCCTACCGATATGTCATCACTGATGATTTGTTTACAATGGAAACAGACATGCGACCTACAAAGTATTAATTTACGATGACCATATTTGGCACTTGTCCATTCGTGGCCAATCAAAAGACTTAAAGCATGAGATACATACTGAGTGACTGAACGGAGATATCGACACTCATGGCTAACACGATGTTTGCATTGGTCAGCTCCCCCCCAGCTACAATCTGTCAGCAACCCCCCACGCCCATTCTACCCCGGTCTACGATTCTGATCGGATTGGCTCCGATATCTTTTTTTTCTATCACTACTACAATAATATGCAAAAGTCGGGGAGATTTATTTTTAGGGGGGTAAGTAAAATTTCAAGGCACCTGCCTTGCTTGGGAACCAGAATTTCAAAATGATGTCAGACCCTGAACAATGTAAGCACCACCATTGCAGAACAGGGAGAACACTGTTTCAAAAAAGCTTTTCCGGGTTCTTATTTGTCTTTTCTGTAGGGCTTCGTTCTGGCAGTTACAATGGTGCGTGAGGCTGTGGATGAAGTGCGTCGCTGCCGACGAGACAAGGAAATGAATTCGCAGATGTACAGCAAACTCACAGTACGAGGTTGGAAAACGTAAACTGTTTTCTCTTTGGGTGTCGGCTAAAGCATGGTGCAGCTTTAAACTATCAAAACTACTTTAAATGGGGGAAATGGCAAGTCCTACACACTAAATGTTTTTTTCTTCTTTTCCATTACAGCATCATTGCCTATTGTAAACATTTTCCATTTAATGTGCTGTCACTGATTTTTCAAAATACCTATTTATAATGTATTTATTATAGACTGAAGTTACACGGATACTGTGAAATTGGATTTTCTTTTTTTCTTTTTTTTATGTAGACTTTGCTGTAGTTTACAGTTACAACACTGCTTCATTAACCTACCTGAAAGTAGGACATTATTACAAAAGCAGGTGCTTTGTGTTTTAAAATTTCTACTGTTTAAAAATACAAGGGAAGCTGTTAAATCAATTAGTTATTTTTCATATCCTGTGAATGGCCTGTATATCTCTGCAATACATATGTATTAAGCTGTCTATCATCATGTCTATTTGGCTATCTTAAGTGGCAGTACCCTGTTACAACATGGTCTAATGTTTCAGAGGCATGCAATCTAATACAACTCCTAGAAATTAGTCTTAATCATATTGCCTGTACTTGTCAGAACCCTTAAAGTACTTTCAAAAGACTTACATATAGTAACCAAACCATTTTCCTGCCCAAAAATTAGGCTACATTTTAGATCACTTGATAACATTTAACATGTGTGCGTGTGCATATATGTGTGTGTGTATATATATATATATATATATATATATATATATATTAGGGCTGTCAGCGTTCACACAAGCGATTAATTTAAAATTAGTAACATGTTCATATTTTATTGCATTTAGTAATATCTCTCTATTTTGTGCATTCTGTGGACCCATAGTTGAACCACAGATGTGAAAGTTGGATTATTGAATGGCTATTTCCATTTAAAAAAAACTTTTGGATGGTTCAGTGGACAAAAATGATGCTGTGTAATCTCTTAAACATGTTAAATATGCAACCTTAAACAAATACTTGACCGTGCTATGTAAATTTGTTCCTTAATTATTTTACTGTGTTGTTCTGAAACAGTGGTACATGAAAAAGTGTTAAGCACAACCTCCCTGTACATGTATAAGGAAGAAGTGGAAAACTCTTGAGAATATGGCAATCTCTTGTGACAGTTTTTTGTTTGTATTATTATTATTATTTTTTTTTTTTATATATAATTTTGTACTGGATTGCTCGAATTGTTATTAAAAAAATATGGATTTTGAAGGATTTCCTTCATATAAGTACATGTTTTATTTAATT
Organism: Amia ocellicauda; assembly: GCF_036373705.1. NCBI lineage: Eukaryota > Metazoa > Chordata > Actinopteri > Amiiformes > Amiidae > Amia > Amia ocellicauda. The sequence goes on along the minus strand of NC_089859.1, from coordinate 37,912,851 downwards.
TTAATATGTGGTTATGTTAAATTGTGATTAATAAGTGAAACATTTTGATTAATTGTTATATAGCCCTAATTATATATAATATAGTGTGTGTATGTGGGGGGTTTATCTTGTCTCTATATCAGTCTATCTATATCTTTTATATTTATTTAGTTAGGTAGATGTTTTTCACTTATTTAATTTGCCTGAGGCTGAAATATAAAACCTCAGGCAGCATACTAGTGCCACCTAGTTCAGTTTCAAGACTTCTTTTGACAGTCGTATCCTGTTGTTTGGCTTGTTGTGATTATAAAAGAGCCAACAGGTAGAGTATCACTTTCACGTGAAGATATATGTGCATAAACAGACATTATAGGATCCAAATGGGTTAAAAAAAACAAGATCTGATGTCTGAGAGATAAACACATTAGAGACAACCACTTCATTCAGCTCTATGCATAGCAAAAGGATAAGCAGCAAAATGTATGTAAAGCAGTAGTAAAGTGATCCCTATTATATATGCTGTGTCTCTGTAATGGAATTATTAAACCTGTCCACCTAATTAATTAAGTTTGTATCAGGTTGTAGTACATCTAGTTGCATTTTAATAAATAGTTAAAACAAACAAAAAAAATGTTATGTAAAAAACACACTTACAAATAATCAAATTGTTGTTTTATCAGTACATATATTACTATCCATTACAGCTGAAAGAAGATAGAGACTGTCTCATCGGTTCCATTTAGACTTAAATGTGTCCTGTTAATTAAACAACCTATGATGTGTTTAAGTGGTTAAAACATGAACATTAATGTTGAAGGTAGTCATTTTACCATTCTATTTAGCACTAACATATTTTATTACTAGCTGCAACCTTAAGTTAATAGTGAAACTATTATGTGCTAGTTTCAGAAATTCCTAAATTTGGATCATCCTTATTAAGAACATGAGAACGATTACAAACGAGAGGAGGCCATTCGACCCATTGTGCTTGTTTGGTTTCCATTAATAACTAAGTGATCCAAGGATACTATCCAGTCTATTTTTAAATGTTCCCAAATGTTCAGCTTCAACCACATCGCTGGGTAGTTTGTTCCAGATTGTGACAACTCTGTGTGAAGAAGTGTCTCTTGTTTTCAAGTGTCCTTGAATGTCTTGAAGCCCAATTTCCATTTCTGTCCCCGGGTGCGTGTGTCCCTGCTGATCTGGAAAAGCTCCTCTGGTTTGATGTGGTTGATGCCTTTCATGATTTTGAAGACTTGAATGAAGTCGTCATGTAGTCTCCTCTGTTCCAGGGTGAAAAGGTTCAGGTCCCTCAGTCTCTCAGTAGGACATTCCCTTCAGACCTGGAATAAGTCTGGTTTATCTCCTCTGAACTGCCTCTTGAGCAGCGATATATTTCTTGAAGTGTGGAGCTCAGAACTGTACACAGTGTTCCCTTAGTACCTTCTCCTCATTTATCCTGATCTTTCTTAGGGTTTGTTAACCTGTGGCACGTTATCTGTTTTTTATTTTGTAAAAACCTCTATAAAATACTCATTTAGATCATTTGCAGTTGCCTCATCTTGTTAGTTTTCCAAGCTACTTCCATTTTTGCCTTTGTGTTTCACTTCCTCCTTTATTGACATCTTGCTGTTGTAGTATTGAAAATAACTGCATTAGTTTTAGCTCCAAGAGCTATGTTTCTTTCTATTTACCTCTTTGGTTTCCTCATCCCTTTCTTAAGATCTCTTTGCAGTTCAACATAGTTTTTGTATTTTGTTTAGTCTATATCCTTTTTGTAAGCATTATACAACATTTTCTTTCTCTTGATATTTTTTTGCATACTTCTATTAAACCATTTTGGCCAATGTTTTTTGGTCAGTTTGCTAAATTTTTGTACAAATTCCTGCTGAGCATCAAGTAGTATATTCATAAAATATAACCATCCATTTTCAACTGAATCTGTATCCAGTGTGCTCCAGTCTACCTCTTCTAAGTACCACCTCATACCTTCAAGGTTTGCTTTTCTAAAATTGTAGACCATTGTTTTAGACTTAGTCATGGTTTTTTGAAAGAATGCCTCAAAGCTAACCATATTGTGATCACAGTTTGCTATTGGTTCTCTAACTAGTGTCCTTCTGACTCAATCTTGGTCATTTGAAAAGATCAAGTCAGTGCATGTTCTCTCTCGGGTTGGTTCCCTTACAAATTCAGTTAGAAAGCAGTAATTTACCATCTCAACCATTTCTATTTCTGCTTCTGTAGTTCCAACTGGGCTTTCCCAGTCTATGTTTGGGAAATTGAAATCCCCCATTATAACAGCAACATCCTTGATACATGCAGTCCTGATTACACTGTACAATGCAACATCTTTCTGAATATCTGAGTTGGGTGGTCTGTAACACACTCCTGCCACTAATCCTCTGGATCTGTTGTTCAAACGTTTAACCCACAAAGATTTTATTTCGTTACTAGGATCTAATTTGAGTTCTTCTGCCTCTATGTCATTTTTGACATATAATGCTACCCCACCACCTCTTCGATTTTGCCTGTCCCTCCTAAACTGTGTGTATCCTTTCAACTTGTTTTCATCCCCATCATTTTCTGTAAGCCATGTTTCTGTCACTCCAACAACATCATAGTCACACACCAGCACTGTGGCTTCTAGGTCTAACATCTTGTTCCTTATACTTCTGGCATTGAGGTACAAACATTTCAGGACTTTACTACTATTAGTTTCCCTTGCTTTTTTTGCTTACTGGAACATCACCCATTGTCAGAACTCCCTGCCCCTCTGGTCCCTAGCATAAAAGATTCTCTATTACTCTGCACATATGCTCTCCCAGTGCACTCTCTCCTGTGGCCTTTTTATTATAATTTTTTCAACATCATTGAGTCTTCTACATTTTTTCATTACAGCAAAACTCGTTTGAAAGTTTTCTGTTCTGTATTTCTTTATAAACATGAAAATAATCTTTTTTTTTTCTCATTTTAAAAGCTTGTACCATCATTTTCATATTTATGAAATAATTGTGGTTTTGCTCTCCTGTCTTTACAAATATTTCTTAAAGAGATGCAGTCTGTGTTGCCTCTTAATAAAATTGTTTTTCACCGTTTTCAAGCCTATATTTTCAGAGATTACTTGGGAAAGTATTCACCAAGTCTCCAGTGTGATATCTCTGACCCCAAAAGAAAGATGTAATCTTCACTGGGAACTATTTTGTAGCAGACATAAGTGGGTATTAAATGGATATAATTGACAGTGACCTGGTGTGCCACTATTGTCATCTTGGTCCCAGACTATGGATCATAATGGAAGAGTATTACATTTGCATGGAACAATGCAATCAATCCTTGAATAAATAAATGTCAGATTCAGAGACTTGAAAAAAAAAAGACTGTTTGCATATTAATAGTGCTCTTTCAAATACATGTGTTATTAAGAATGCTTCTAACTATGTGTTTATGTTGTGTTCTGTGCTGAATTCAGAGTATTTTATGACATCACACTTTTTTTAATTTATTTTTTGGTTCTAGGTAAAGTTCAAGTGAAGAGCTCAGATATTGAAGTTGGGGACCTAATAATTGTTGAAAAGGTTAGTATATATATTATAACACTGTGGCAGAAGCGGAAATATCACTGGGGCGATGGGGCATATATATATATATATATATATATATTGTTTTACAATTACATACCAAAGAACATATATTATTTAACAGTACAATTAAAAAAATATGTATGTGTGTGTGTATGTATATATGTATGTGTGTGTGTATATATATATATATATATAATATATATATTGTTTTACAATTACATACCAAAGAACATATATTATTTGACAGTACAATTAAAAAAATGTGTGTGTGTGTGTGTGTGTGTGTGTGTGTGTGTGTGTGTGTGTATATATATATATATATATATATATATATATATATATATATATATATATATATATATATATATATATATATATATATATATATATAAAAAAAAAAATCTTGGCACTGATCTGAGCTGTTGTTTATTTTATTTAAGTATTGTATATAGCAATGTACAGAGTCTGTCATTATACCCCTTTAAGGGGCCCCTTTGCCTGTGACTTGCACCTGCGCTGCTGGTTGGGTGGGAACAGGGTCTTCAAAATCATTATTCATTTATATAGTAATGTTTGAAATACTTTTTGTATTTTAGATCATACTGTACGAAAACAGCATACAAATTATTCTGAAATAATTGAAAACGGATTGTTTAGTGCAATGTTCATCTTAGTTTTTTTTAATAAAATAATGACGGGTCTGTTTCAATATTTGATTGACGTGTAACCTATCCTATCAGTTGGCAAGCTCTGTGTCTGGTTTAGACTGCAGTAAGTAGCCAACTAGCTATTGTTAAGTTAGATGCGTAAAACAATGGATAGAAAATACAAATCAGGCGCTCTGAAACGTAAGGAACGAGAAAAAAAGAAAATGGTAGCTTTAAGATGCTGCGCTTAGAGTGATGTGTATTGTCCTTTTGTGGAGTGAGCTTACAATATGTTTTTTAACTCTGTTACACTGGCAACCTGTTTTATATACATAAAAAACATGTTATATCTCTGCAGTGGACTACCTGGAGGACCTAATCCACTTGAACATGAATTTATTAAGCCAAAGGAGTACATTTTTTTGATAATCCTTGAAATACTACCTTACGTTTTTCACTTATCAAACTCTATTAAACTCTTGATACCCCGATACTCTGAGATTAAGCATTTCTCCAAACAATCAAAGAAAATATATTAAAATGCAATATTTGGAAAGTATTATGTTTGTGTGAGCTGTTGTGAAACATTTGGAAACGTTTTTTTGGAGTCTTCTAGGTATTATACCGGACTTTGCTTAACCTTGGATTTTTCAATGTCTTAGGTCATACAGTCTAAGACCAAGTTTATCTCTCGATGCAAAATAAAGAATATCTAGATTAATAGAGGTCAATGTTGCCTTATTGCATAATATGTAAACATGAATTCAGCAATATATCGGTGAAATAATATGACTAATTACACATTTGTACAGCATAGTAGGGTCCATTATTTTGTTTAGGACTACTTGTAAGCAAGGAATTTACCTTCAGGTTTCTTTCATTTGTTGATGATGTCAAGCAAGTTTGCTGGCATGATACAAGTAACCTGAGTCCAGTCTAATGGAGGTATGCCAGACTTAGTAGGCAGCCTGAATATGATCATGTTCAAAGATGATGGTCCACTTGCATAGAAAGGGTGAACTAGTTTCCAGCTGCTATTCTAAAACAGTTTGTTACCAGAAGTCACAGATTTGTTTTTTTCACTCATCATATATGACAGTGTGGAGCAACCAAACCAGCTAATAATATAACAGATTTTTAATGTATTTCTTAAAGTGATCTAAGTTGATGTTTATATTATTAATTTTAGTCTTAACACTTATAAAGACCATCACATATTTGAATTTGATATATTTTCATATGGAGATATCAGAGTTCTGTGTACTTAGCTCTGTTGTGCAAATTGTGTTGTTACCCTGTGGGTTAACTCAGAAATCAGCTGCCTGTTTTTTACAAAAACAAATAATTTGACACTAACTCCTGTTTTAGCATCAGTGCATTTAGAAAGTACAGTGGAATTTAAATGTACTCACATTTAATGGCATACATCGTCTAATTCCATTCTCCAATGACCTACTTTGCTGTTACTCTCACCTCATTCCTTAGACTCTATTGCGTTCTCCTTTCCCAAAAGTAGACCTTGTACATTTGTTGATTTTTGCATTCTGCTGCTATTCACCAATACTCTTCTGGCTTACATAAAGGACTGTGACTCTTGAGTCTTTTAAATCCATTCTGAAAACTTGTATTTCCTTATTTATTTATGTAGTTCTACATTGTTTCTCTTTTTGAAATGTTAAGCAGTTTTTGGATGAAAGTACTGTACTGTATATTTTATATATACTTTTTCATATATTTCAGAACCAAAGGATTCCTGCTGACATGATTTTCCTGAGAACCTCAGAAAAAAATGGTGAGTCCTAGTGCCCTTTGTTATTGTCAGAAACAACTGCCTTATAGATTATCCATGTTCCTTGATAATTAAAAATAGTTTACTGTTACACCATACATCAGGTCATTTCAATTTTGACCCCTTATCACATATATTTTATATTAGCCATGGTATGGCTTATATATTTCAGTATAACACAACTTAATTAATTCTCGTTCAAAGATACATAACACCAAAATCTTACCTTACCTGCTTCAATTTCCTAAATGTATTCTTTCTTCATTCACTGTTTTTGTTTACCGTACCTCAAAAAGCAGTGTGGCTCATGAAGTTAGATTTAGTGGCAATCTAGTGTCTCACTAAAATGTGACATTACATTGAGTGTTCCCTCATCCCAAAACATCTTTACATCTTTAAAATCTTATTTTATTTGCTACCTGAAGCTGGGCACATACGGCTGGATAAAGTTTATCTGTAGGGCATGTGTGACTGCCAACAATCTGTCCAGATTACTTTAATCTTTTCCCCAAGCCTCAAGTCCCATTCCAGTTTCAGGGCTTGATTGAACTCAGACCAGAAATGTTTTGACACCTATCTAAATGCCACAGAATAGTATTGCTTTATTGTATTGCAGACATTGTTGTGAAGTGAAAACTAACACTGCAAATATGAGTACTCCAGGAAATGTCACAATACCTAATTTAAACTTTACAAAAGTGAATCAGGGAGAGGGCTTCTTTATTGAAAAAAAACACATCAATTTGATTTGACAAAGGCAATCAATTATTAACTCAAAGGTACATAATAAGTAGGTTATTAAATGTCACAGATACGTGATCTGTGTGGTGCAATATTAACTTTGTTCTTGAACATGCAATTCAAAGACTTGCCTCTATACATTAAAATTGCTAAAATGCATTTAAAGTGATGTGTTGCTGTGCAATATCACATATAAATTGCACACATCACTGATACTTGTCAGTGCAATTACAATGGTGTGGTTTGCTGTTAATCAAGTTTTTAGCAAATTGAATAATTAGTTTTATATAGCAATAGCAACATTTTAGTGATTAATCAAAAGTATATTATAAAAACTTGAATCTAAATGTAGGAAAATACTAATTTACATTTTTATTCTTTGCATACAAGTATTTGTATCTGATGTATTTAAATGATCTGCACCTCTTGGTTTAGTCCTTTAATAATATAATTTGTGTTAGTTGGATTTAATCCAATGAAATCTTCCATTGTTACCATTGGTCAATGTTAAGTGATTTTAGGAATGAAAGACATGCTGGGGCTTTTACATTTTATTTCTTGACTGGTATTGCCTTTTATATCAGATGTTGTTAAATACTATGCTTTTATCCATTAAATTAACTGTGAAATCTGTTTATATCTGATTGTCAAAAAAAACAAAAACAATTCAAAGATGTCTTTGGATGATCAATTTCTTTAATTCAGGAATTGTCCTTCTGTCCACACACTTTTGATACCTTTGCCTTAGAGACAGTTTGCATGTGGGTACAATATTGCCAAAGCCTAAAGAGATGAGGGGTAACACGAGATTAATCACCTTATGCAGCATTTACAGCATAGAACTGGAGACTGAGTTCTCGTCATGTCAACTGAGAGAGTGCAGTATTGGCATATTGTCAACTTGTAAGATACGCTACATGGAGCGAATCTGAGGCCATAAAACATGAAAAATTGATATATCACAGATCAGATCTCAAGACCTGTGGATAATTCACAGTTTGATTACTCTATACAGCTTCCCCTCTAACATTGCCGTTTGTGGTTTGTCTGTCTTTGAAGGCAGAACTTTGAAAGGGTTAACTATCCTGGGTTAACTGTAAGTAGAAAACCTACGTGACCCAGCAAGTATATGGTTTTTGGTTCTGAGTCAACACAGACTGTTTTATCAGTAGTAAATGTCATGTGTGCTTATATGTGTGTATATATATATTTAGACAGATATACATGGTGAAAGGAAAATAAAGACATATATAGATAAGTGTGTACTGAGCATGAGAAGCTAAATAATAGCAAATGTATATCCTGCAACCAAAGGCAGTTTTTTTTTTTTTTTTTTTTTGCAGGAATATAGTCATCGTTCAAATCTCATAAGCTGAAATGGAGTGGGCTTTGTTACGCCTGGTTACAAGGAAATAAAGGGAGAAATCTGTAACGCGTTCCCCAACATTAAAAATTCATAAGATGTATTGAATCAGTGTGGAAATCCCGAAATATATGCAATTTGATCAAGCCTGGATTAAAAGCATCATTGTGCTTGTCAATAAGGAATTGTGATGAGTTCAGTGGTATCATATTGACTGTGTATTAATACTTGGTGTCCTATTGGCCCATCAGCTGATTGTTTAGAATGTAAATGATTCTACTGATGGCTCTAGTGACTGATGGCTTAAATTCCAATTAATCAATTGCTTCATCAGTTTCCTAATTCAGATCAAATATCTCTGGAGTGCACACTCTTCTTTCAGTGGTATTAGGAGAAATAAATGCTTTGGAAGTAATTTTCATCAATCTCTTATAAATGCCAATATGCCTTTTAGTGCGATCCTACTTGATGTCTTCATACATGAAATGTTTGCATTGTGTTATTTGTTTGTTTAAAAGGTTATGGAGTGTGTGTGCAGAAGCTAAACCTTTGTTGGGGATGCAGATGCTTTCCCATCAATTTTGTTTTTGCACTGTAACTATTTTGTCTTGCTGAGGGTTGAAAAGATACATGCACACTGCAAGTCTGGTTCTTATGTAAAAGACTTAACAAATTAAGATGCTGTTAAATGATCTGGTATTATGTCTCCAAACTCAATGTCTTCAGTCTTTTGTTGACGTGTATACTAATATTTCAGTGCTGTCTTCTTTGTAATACATAGCATTCAGCCTACTAATATTACATGGTACTTTATTAACTGTTTATGACAGGTTCATGTGAACTGTATGACAATGACCCCCTCAATTAATTCATGTGAAGTGATCTGTCTTTTGTGATAAATATATCAGTTGATCTTAAACTCTCTATTGCCATCAAAGCCATCCCTGCCTGACAACCCTTGTCTATTATACAAAATAAAATCAAGTATTCATACGTAGGCTGTAACAGGATATAGGCAAAGAAATTTAATAATTCAGTTTTGCTGGGGCTTAACTGGCATTAGTTGTAGCTAATGGTCGCCTTTGTAAAAATTTTATTGGAGACAATGCTTGAGCGAGACTATAACCATAATTATGCGTATTTAATTTGCATTAGGTACCATTTATGCTTATAGTGAATCAGTACTGTAACTGATTTATAATGTTAATTCTAACTGCATTTAACTTGCAAGCATTATTAGCTATTCATGGTTGAATCAAAAGTTGATTGAATATCTATTTCTTTCATGTTCTTTATCAATTTAACAGTTTTTTTTGTTAGTTTCATGTTATATGAATATTTGTAAAGATTGAACCAAAGTCTATCATTGCTGAAAATGTTAGACAACCATCAAATGTAATATTAGATTGTTTTTATCTTTGGGTTTTGTCATTACAGAACAATTTTTAACTAATGGAAAAAACAAGTTAAAACAATGACATCCTTATTAGTAAAAGTCAAAGGGGATTACATTTTTCCTGTATGTTATATAATTCTAGTTTGACTGAAAGTGTAGCTTATACAGCCCTGGAAAAAAATAAGAGACCACTTAACATTGATTTCTGAACTTGGAGTGGTCTCAGTTTTTTTCCAGAGCTATATATTTTGTCAACCAAATGGATGGATACAGTTGATCACTATTGTGTAAAGATATTTCAGAGTTATGTCTTGTTGAGTATATCAGTTTTCTACTTCACTTTTAATGTATTTAAACTTATATGTGCTTAGATATCTCTCCTCCCCTCTCTCTCTCTCTCTCTCTCTCTCTCTCTCTCTCTCTCTCTCTCTCTCATGTATATATAACTTCAGCATAATATATTAAAAACCAAGAATCTTCTAATACCAGAGGTATATGACTTTGGCATTTTTTGTTTAAACTTGTACGTACCAGAACAAGTAAAAAACAAAAAGAGACACCAATGCCATTATTTTCCTAAAGGGTCAACCCTTTTAAGCTAACTGTATAAGTCTGTGGTAGACGAAACTGCTGAATTATGAGGAAATGCACCTGCTGATGTATCTCTTGATTTGAGCTCTGTGTTAAGGCAATGTTAGGAAACCTAGTGAAGCATTCACAAGGGCCCTCCAAATGCTTACTGGTCTTGAGCTACATTGATCTCTGGTATAATTTTCTATGAAACTGATGGATGAGGGCAACCATTGACAGAAAGGGTAAAGACCACTTTGAGATGTCCCGTGTGAATAAGTATGACGGAAAATAGATTGTTGAAGAAGATTTATGTTTTTCTTTCCTCCTCTCTGACACGGGGAAGACCTACCTCTCTGTTCTACCTATTCAACATTTGTTCTACCTATTCACCTTAGAAGAATTACATTGTAATTTATACTAATTTAGAAATACAATAAAGGTTCATAGGTGTTGCTCATTTTTGTTTAAAAATCTAATAACATACTGTCAATGTGAATCTCCTTCAAAAATGTCCATATGGGTTAGAATGATCTCACATTATTATTATTATTATTATTATTATTATTATTATTATTATTATTTTGTTTATACATTTATGCAAGGCGTGTACATATTTGGGAATTGTTTATTTTGTGAAAATATTTGTATGTACAGACTTTTAAAACATATTGTACCATTAAGCTGGATTGTGGTTACTTCTAATGTTAAAGCTGTACTCTTTCAGTGTTTGGAAAAGATGCATTAGATCCTTTACCCAGTATTAATAAGACTTGCTCTTGTGAGTCAGTACTATCAGTTGGGTCAAACTTGCTTTAACGAGAATGTTTCTGTTAAGGCAATAACATGGCAATGCAGTTTTGAAACCCTGTAAATGAAACATTAATTAATTTAGCATGCACTCTGTGGAAACACAATTACTGAGCAATGGTGTGGTTGCTAGCTAGCTGGAAAGAGCATTGTGTGAAAGTGCCTCCTTCAGGTCTGATATGGTTTCAGGTGCTTCTCTCTCAGCCATGTCCTTTCAGGCAGTTAGCTCTGCAAGCTGCTAAATATACAGGCATTAATGAATAAAATATGGGGTCCTGCTAGACTTTACTTAAACCAGGGTCCAGGTACTTTGATTGGGACACCAAATTCATCCGGACTTGGGCACCCAAACAAAATGTTCTTCTTGGCAGTTTGTCAGCCTTCCTCCTGTCATACAATCCTCTTCTAAATGTTCTCCTTCTTCGTAGAACTCTGTTGCATTTCTTTTTTTTCCTTTTTCTTTTCTTCTGCAGTGCTTCTGCTGTATTCAGATACTTTGTACTATTGTGTAAAAAGAGATAATATTGCATGTAATTTACTTTACTATAATTTATATTGTTTCTTCTTCTGTTGTGAGTTTCCTTAATTTAAGTGTTTTTTTTTTCTTTAGAATATTATCCAATTCATATTAGGATGCTAAACTGTACCAACTGACTTAGATCCTTGTCCTATAATTGGTTTCCCTATCTAACTTCCTCTTCATCAACCATGAGCCTGTTTCACTGATTAGTGAGCACTAAGCTCACAGAGTCCGCTCTACGCGCCAGGACTACAGCGTTCTCACACAAATCACAGCGTTTGGTATAGCACACCAAATTACTTAATTTTACATAAATATAATGATCATATGAAACCTATACATCACAAGAAACGTAAGACACTGAAGTTATTCATTCATTTCAAAAATAAACTAATTATAGAAAGAATACAGAAATGTGCATTAGCAAAGAAACAAAATCTATGTTATACAGATGCCATTTTTATTTTCAAAACAGTTGTTTTCAAAATGATCCCCGCTTATAAACATTTAAAAAATCAAAATCTTCCCAGAATGTTTAATTTAAAATACAATACAAAACCACAGACGTTTACAAATAATTGTTCAAGAGATATCATCAGTTTTGCAAGAAGCGCACCTCTCTAGAAGCTCATCAGAATTACACGGCAAAACAACAAAACAAACCATATCGGCTTGTGCTGTGTGTTGAATAAATATAAAAGCATTTTCATATGTACTGATCATTTTTGTTGTTGTCATTATTACTACCAGTAATATTTATTCATAACAATCATAATAATAAATGTACATTGCTTACTTTGCATTAATTGTAAACGTGTGTGTTCGACTTGATGCAGATGTGTTCTTTCTTGTTTGCTGAGAATCATCCGGTCGTGTTTGCTATGTTGAATAAATCTCGGACTATTACTTCTGTGTATTTCTTAATTTTAGCGGTTTTATGTTGTGGCAATTCTGTAATTTGAAAATTTGGATTCTGACATTTAGGTCATCTGACCATCTGAATTTAACTAGAAACAACTTAATCTGTACCTTCACCCCCTCGCATTTACATTCTCATGATAAACTTCTCCCTCCTCCTCTTCCAAATCACTGTCATAACAGTCTACAATACTAATCAATGTGTCCGATTAAAAGTTTACAATACACACAAGTTTGTTTAATTGAGTTTTATCGGTCTCTGAAGCAATAAAATGTTCAAAACATCCCCCAGTTGACTCCTTTAAAAATGCTCTCATGTAGTGACCATTTTCAACTCACCATTGTCCCCATCTTCTCTAAGGGACAGTTTTTGTTTTTAACCATTTAAAAAAATCTATTTGTTTTAATAGCTTTTACATTGGTTAATTCTCACAACAAACCTCTCTGCTGTTGGCTAAGACCGTTTGTTGCTATGTAGAATTGTCCAATAAAAATCTGTTTAAGGCTAAAGTGTGGGCGGAAATTTGCCTGCGCTGTAGTGTATACCCCTGGTCTGGATCTATGTGGAGTCATGGAACGTACATAAAGCTCACTCTCTTAAAGAAACACAGTACAATGAATCCAAATGCACAGAAGACAAATGCAGAATATTCAATATATTTCTTCTAAATAATAAACTAATTGGCTCCTACAATACATATTTGAGATTTTTTATTAAATTAAAAGTAATATTTTTTTCTTGGCTAAAAACAGTAAAACATGCAATGTATGCATGCGTATATATGTGTATTTACTTAATAAAGAGATGTGTACATTACAAATGCAATCATATTAAAGTATGTTATTGGCAAAAACAAGAATTGAAAAAACATACATTTTTCTTTGGTATTTAAAATAAAAATATTAAATTGTGTGGATTTGTGATGTGAGTGTTAAACTATTGCTTTTTGGTTAGGTTCAGTACTATAACAATAATATTGGGGGATGGCTTTAATCAAATTGGTTCTTAAAGCTTTAACGACAGGCTCTTAATTTAAGAAGGAAGCTTAAATAAATGGTTCTTAATTACTGGCTAAGATTTATCCTGTGCAGACTTTAGCATGAATAAGAATGAGAAGGATACAGTCCTTGATGTGTCTAAATTACAGGAGAAACGTCTGGGTATTCCTTTTATGTCAAAATATTAGATTTTTAATTGTGTGATTGATTTCAGAAATAGTAGTAATAATAATAAAAACCAACGATAGGTCTTCCCCAAGGGAAATACGTTTGTATGTTGCTGTTTGCACACATTCTATTAAGTCTGATGATTTAACAGAGTTGGGGTACATTTTAAATTAAAGCAATATGCTAACTCTCAAAGCGTTTACTCTCCTAAAATGTCCCCAAAATAAATTATCAGTGTGCACAGAATGTTGAAAAAAAGCCTTGCTAGCTTTGAAGTCACACAGAGTTCTACACACACCCATATAATCATATTGTAACTTTATTTGAAGAAATCTCTGCTTCATTGCTGTGGTATAAAATATGCTCTCCATTTGAGCTATGCATTTGACTTAGTTGAAAGCTTCCTATTAGTGGTGCTTGTATAACTTTTAATTTCTCCATCAGGTAAAAAGTCTTGCATTTAGAAAAACCTACTTATTTTGCAGAAATGTTTTTGCACAGAATTTATCTCTTGCAATTAGCCCTTGGTGTGCATTGCAATTAGGCTTTGAAGCATGAAATTCCAAACATTGATTGTAATTTGTGCTTTGTGAAAACAAATGCAAATGGCTGCATTTTAAGATTCTGTTCATTTACCTTTAAAGTAAATTGTAATTGTGTACCTTATCACCAAAAAAAAAACCTAACATAATTTGCTGTACTAAGCACTTAAGACGTAATACAGAATACTTACTATGTAGGAGGTTTACTTAGAAATTAGAAAGTAAAAGCATAAAATAGCAAAAAGTTTATTATGTACAGCAGATCAGTGTCTGTCTATTATTTTCTGCTAAAACTGCTTGTTACTGCCTAGATCTGAGAGATGCTGATTGTAAAATGTTTATGAAAATAAACGGTACAGGTGGGTTTAGTAAATGATTCACAGAAGGTGAGCTTGGTCTTGCTGTTTCTTAACTCAATTTTTTTCTGTATATTTTGGCATCCCTGAGTAGGTAGGTAGCCATCTGCTCTTTATATATCAAAGGCATTGATTGCGAAGTTGTCTCAATATCATCAATAGAAAGTTCAAAATGTTGTCCTTGTAGGAAACCTGTGTAATGTCTAGCAGTTTTTATTTATTTATTTATTTATTTTATATTGTAATGTCATGGTTATTCCATTGTCTTATTCACACTAACCTCCCATGTGTCTGAAGGTGAGTAGGACAACAGCAGGTCCCTCAGTTCATCAATGATAGAAGGAATTGGCTGCATGAAACTCTGCAATCAAACAGACACTTGTTCATAAAGATATCTGTGTTTTAATGTTAACAACTGCAAGTCACACTAACAATTTTGAGAACTACAGCAAACATATTAAATCACATAATAATGGAAAATTCGTACATTCATCTCTGCTTTTTGTAATTTGTATAAATAATGTGTTGTTTAGCCTCCACTGGGTAAACAACCCGTCAATGGCAACACTTACTCTACTGATTATGTGATGTATTTTAATAACTGACAACACATTCAGATAACACTGTGAAACTAGGAACACACTGCATATTTTAACTTCAATATATTGTCACCATTTACTAACAAAAACCTTTCCACTAATCTGAACTAAAAGCATTTCATGGCATTCACAGTGAGAAATATGTTTGTTAAAGATCTTTAGTGTTTTTTTAAATAAATAAATCAGACTATCTGTTTAGACGTGAACAGTAAAGAAAATACTATTCCAAACATTTTTTTCTGCCAAGACCAACTGCTATTACACTATTTAAAGTTTAAAGCCACCTTGACACTTATTTGGGATGTGTATTCAGAAATTAAGGTTTGAAGTTGAAGCCGCTGCTTTTAATAAGGCTAATAATATGTACTCACAGCATCACCTAAAACTGTGTTGAATTCAGTGCGAACTGTGATGCAACAATTTTAACCTGATTTACGTAGATTCTGGCATCAAAAATGGATTATGTAATTATAACATTATATATACTTGTGGTAAATAATAATGTATCTGTCAAAAATAAATAAGTGTTCCAGTGATATG
Source organism: Amia ocellicauda (assembly GCF_036373705.1). NCBI lineage: Eukaryota > Metazoa > Chordata > Actinopteri > Amiiformes > Amiidae > Amia > Amia ocellicauda. Next base: position 37,897,333 of record NC_089859.1, on the reverse strand, counting down.
ATTTGGACTTTTTAAATTGGGGGTTCCCAATGTCTGATCAAGGGCCAATTTCCGGAGGTTGAATGGGAAGGGGGGGCCACATCAGAAAATTAACCACCGAAGAAAATTGAATATGTCCCAAATTATACCTTTTTATTTCCTATACATCTCTGTTAGGGAACATTTATGAACTTTAATTGTTATTTTATAAATTTTTGGCCAACAGGCCGCACATTGGGAACAATGTTTTCATTGTTGCTACAAGAGTTAATAATAATTTGTCCTTTGTTAATAACAGTTCATTTCTAGCTAGTTCTGCATGACAGTTGAAAGAGCATTTGTAATGTAATTAATTAACTTTTAATACAAACTTGGACTCATACATGATATGATACTGTGTCCACACAAGAAATGGGCAAAAGGATACACGTAAAGACTATAGATACAAAAACTAAAACTCACCTCACCAAAGATGCTCTCAGAAATTAAGGTGGAAAGCTTTACACATTTCAGTTTTTCCACTTTGTGCATTGACTAGTAGTGCGTAGTGAATCAAATGGCCAGCAGTGAATTATGGTATATTAATCAGTTTGAGGAAGGCTCTCTAGTATGCATCTTTTTAAGTTCAGATGCACTTGTTCAGCTGATTGATGGTGTACTGTGTGAAACGGGGCCAGGTGCCTTCATTAAAGACTGACATCTCATCCCTTTTGTTTCATTGTGTCTACACTGACCTCTGGAACTTAACTCCACCATTGTGTGATATAATTTGGTAATTGACACATATGTAACATGTAGTTTGCATAGCTGTGTGTGTTAGGTAGGAGAGAGAGAGAGAGAGAGAGAGAGAGAGAGAGAGAGAGAGAGAGAGAGAGAGAGAGAGAGAGAGAGAGAGAGAGAGAGAGAGAGAGAGAGAGAGAGAGAGAGAGAGAGAGAGAGAGAGAGAGAGAGAGAGAGAGAGAGAGAGAGGCTTCACTGATAACCAGAAAAGATATTGACTAAAATGTTAAACTTTGTTGAGAAATTTAAATACAAAATGTGTCTCCAAGATGCTCACAACATCCTCGAATGTGAACACAAAGCAATGTGGGTGATGCTTTTAGAAATGTATATTTGTTTTTCTTGTTATTTATTGTTCTTATTTTCACACTGAAATGACCCAGGAAAAATTGCATTTGACCTTGGTAACAATGAGCATTTATCAAAGTAAGATGAGCATCAGAAAAGCAGCATTCTGCTCTCATCCCCAATGACATTCCTTTTTTTTGGATATTTTTTACCCTAATGCTTGACTTTTTAACTGTATTCCCTTGTAGAATGGGACACACAATAAAGACACAATTGCAGCCTTATGTACTTTATGTAGGACAGACAATATTGTTGGCTGCCAAGATGTGTGGCTCTTGTCTTTCCTGCAGTGAGGACCACACATAGAGGCAGTTTCTTAGCAGGAAAAAAGCTGCTCTTAAACTGTGGAGACACTTTAGCAAATTAAATCCATATTTGGATTTGAAATGAGCAAGGCACACTGTCTCTCTACACTTTTAAATTAATAAAACAAGGCTAAATGATATACCCAGAGCCAGATTAATTATATATATATATACACTCACCTAAAGGATTATTAGGAACACCTGTTCAATTTCTCATTAATGCCATTATCTAACCAACCAATCACATGGCAGTTGCTTCAATGCATTTAGGGGTGTGGTCCTGGTCAAGACAATCTCCTGAACTCCAAACTGAATGTCTGAATGGGAAAGAAAGGTGATTTAAGCAATTTTGAGCGTGGCATGGTTGTTGGTGCCAGACGGGCCGGTCTGAGTATTTCACAATCTGCTCAGTTACTGGGATTTTCACGCACAACCATTTCTAGGGTTTACAAAGAATGGTGTGAAAAGGGAAAAACATCCAGTATGCGGCAGTCCTGTGGGCGAAAATGCCTTGTTGATGCTAGAGGTCAGAGGAGAATGGGCCGACTGATTCAAGCTGATAGAAGAGCAACTTTGACTGAAATAACCACTCGTTACAACCGAGGTATGCAGCAAAGCATTTGTGAAGCCACAACACGTACAACCTTGAGGCGGATGGGCTACAACAGCAGAAGACCCCACCGGGTACCACTCATCTCCACTACAAATAGGAAAAAGAGGCTACAATTTGCACAAGCTCACCAAAATTGGACAGTTGAAGACTGGAAAAATGTTGCCTGGTCTGATGAGTCTCGATTTCTGTTGAGACATTCAGATGGTAGAGTCAGAATTTGGCGTAAACAGAATGAGAACATGGATCCATCATGCCTTGTTACCACCGTGCAGGCTGGTGGTGGTGGTGTAATGGTGTGGGGGATGTTTTCTTGGCACACTTTAGGCCCCTTAGTGCCAATTGGGCATCGTTTAAATGCCACGGCCTACCTGAGCATTGTTTCTGACCATGTCCATCCCTTTATGACCACCATGTACCTATCCTCTGATGGCTACTTCCAGCAGGATAATGCACCATGTCACAAAGGTCGAATCATTTCAAATTGGTTTCTTGAACATGACAAAGAGTTCACTGTACTAAACTGGCCCCCACAGTCACCAGATCTCAACCCAGTAGAGCATCTTTGGGATGTGGTGGAACGGGAGCTTTGTGCCCTGGATGTGCATCCCACAAATCTCCATCAACTGCAAGATGCTATCCTATCAATATGGGCCAACATTTCTAAAGAATGCTTTCAGCACCTTGTTGAATCAATGCCACGTAGAATTAAGGCAGTTCTGAAGGCGAAAGGGGGTCAAACACAGTATTAGTATGGTGTTCCTAATAATCCTTTAGGTGAGTGTATATATATATATATATATATACACACTCACCTAAAGGATTATTAGGAACACCTGTTCAATTTCTCATTAATGCAATTATCTAACCAACCAATCACATGGCAGTTGCTTCAATGCATTTAGGGGTGTGGTCCTGGTCAAGACAATCTCCTGAACTCCAAACTGAATGTCTGAATGGGAAAGAAAGGTGATTTAAGCAATTTTGAGCGTGGCATGGTTGTTGGTGCCAGACGGGCCGGTCTGAGTATTTCACAATCTGCTCAGTTACTGGGATTTTCACGCACAACCATTTCTAGGGTTTTCAAAGAATGGTGTGAAAAGGAAAAACATCCAGTATGCGGCAATGCCTTGTTGATGCTAGAGGTCAGAGGAGAATGGGCCGACTGATTCAAGCTGATAGAAGAGCAACTTTGATTGTAATAACCACTCGTTACAACCGAGGTATGCAGCAAAGCATTTGTGAAGCCACAACACGTACAACCTTGAGGCGGATGGGCTACAACAGCAGAAGACCCCACCGGGTACCACTCATCTCCACTACAAATAGGAAAAAGAGGCTACAATTTGCACAAGCTCACCAAAATTGGACAGTTGAAGACTGGAAAAATGTTGCCTGGTCTGATGAGTCTCGATTTCTGTTGAGACATTCAGATGGTAGAGTCAGAATTTGGCGTAAACAGAATGAGAACATGGATCCATCATGCCTTGTTACCACTGTGCAGGCTGGTGGTGGTGGTGTAATGGTGTGGGGGATGTTTTCTTGGCACACTTTAGGCCCCTTAGTGCCAATTGGGCATCGTTTAAATGCCACGGCCTACCTGAGCATTGTTTCTGACCATGTCCATCCCTTTATGACCACCATGTACCCATCCTCTGATGGCTACTTCCAGCAGGATAATGCACCATGTCACAAAGGTCGAATCATTTCAAATTGGTTTCTTGAACATGACAATGAGTTCACTGTACTAAACTGGCCCCCACAGTCACCAGATCTCAACCCAATAGAGCATCTTTGGGATGTGGTGGAACGGGAGCTTCGTGCCCTGGATGTTCATCCCACGAATCTCCATCAACTGCAAGATGCTATCCTATCAATATGGGCCAACATTTCTAAAGAATGCTTTCAGCACCTTGTTGAATCAATGCCACGTAGAATTAAGGCAGTTCTGAAGGCGAAAGGGGGTCAAACACAGTATTAGTATGGTGTTCCTAATAATCTTTTAGGTGAGTGTATATGTCTTCAGCAAATCTTAAGTTGTTCAAATAAGCTCAATTTAACCGATTCATTTTTCTTCCCAGTTCAAAGTCTTGAATACTTATCAAGAGTTGCCATGAACAGTTTTGGAGAGATTGACGTACTCCTTTGATTTCTTTATAAACATAATTTAAAATAATTGATCTTGAATCCAATAATATATCTGCCAATTTAACTTCTGACTACTGCCCTGCAAACACCTTTTGGTGAGCTGCTTGGGGCACAGGTTAAATTTGATTCACAGGTTCGAACTCACCCCCTCCGGCGTTACATATATCAATATAACAATACATATATAATTTAATTCAAGTTATTATTTTAAATTGTTACATTTAAAGGTACCTACCTATGTGAAGTATTTGAATATGAATAAATGTCAAGGATCACGTCCTCTAATCTAACTGTTTCTCCCCTGCAACAGACCCTATTAATACACTCTGTACACTCTGTACATAGTATGGTGTATATACACTCACCTAAAGGATTATTAGGAACACCATACTAATACTGTGTTTGACCCCCTTTCGCCTTCAGAACTGCCTTAATTCTACGTGGCATTGATTCAACAAGGTGATGAAAGCATTCTTTAGAGAAAAAAAAAAATATATATATATATATATATATTTTTTTAACCTGAATTCTCTTTTAGTTAAAACTGTATAGTAATTGTATTAACCATTTGATACAACAGCAAGAAAATCAATTAAATACTTTACTTTAAATCCAAAAATAAAATTAAATATTAATCCATGACCAAATGCATTATAAATTACCTTATTTTAATCAGGATGGTCATTGTGCAAAATATTTGTCTTTCTGAATGGGCCAGATGGGATATTTCCAACAGTACTTAAAGAAATGAGGGAAATTATTTATAGGTTGCTAACTCAAATATTCCAAATGACACTTAGAACAGGGGATGTGCCAACTGACTGGAAGACAGCAAATGTCATACCAATCCACAAGAAAGGGGACAAAACTGAGCCAGGAAATTACAGACCAATTAGTCTCACCTGCATTACTTGTAAAATGTAAAATGATTAGACAGAAAATAGAGGAGCATCTTAATGAAAACCATATTCTTGGAGATAGTCAACATGGGTTTAGACGAGGCAGATCATGTCTTACTAATTTATTGGAATTTTTTGCACATGCAACTGCAGCTGTAGATCAGGTGAAAGCATATGATATGATATACTTAGATTTCCAGAAAGCTTTTGATAAGGTTCCACACCAATGACTGATCCTCAAATTGGAAGCTGTAGGCATTCAGGGTAATGTAAGTAGACGGTTTATGAACTGGTTGATGTATAGGAAACAGAGGAGATTAGAGGAGTTGCTTCTAACTGGAGTGAGGTTGTTAGTGGAGTTCCACAGGGATCAGTACTAGGGCCTTTTTCTATATTAATGATCTGGACTCTGGGATAGTTCGCAAACTTGTCAAATTTGCAGATGATACTACAATAGGTGGCTCAGCAGATACAATCTTGGTAGCACAGGCTATTCAAAGGGACTTGGATAACATTCAGTTGTGGGCCGACACCTGGCAAATGAGGACAAGTGCAAGGTAATACATGCAGGTAACAAAAATGTCCACTATAATTATACTATGGGAGGTACAGATCTAGATGAAGTAACGCATGAGAAAGACCTAGGAGTCTATGTGGACTCCTCACTTTCTCCATCCAAGCAATGTGGGGAAGCAATAAAAAGGCAAACACAATGCTAGGGTATACTGTCAAAAGTGTAGAATTTAAAACAAGGGAAGTAATGTTAAGACTGTACAATGCACTAGTTAGACCTCATCTGGAACAGAGGTGACTACGTGGAGACTTGATCCAAGTCTTCAAAATCATGAAGGGCGTCGACCACATCAAACCAGAGGAGCTTTTCCAGCAGGGACACACGCACCCGGGGACACAAATGGAAATTGGGCTACAAGGCATTCAAAATGGAAAACAGGAGACGCTTCTTCACACAGAGAGTCGTTACAATCTGGAACAAACGCCCCAGCAATGTGGTAGAAGCTGAAAGTTTGGGAACATTTAAAAATAGACTGGATAGGATCCTTGGATCACTTAGATATTAATGGACACCAAACGAGCACGATGGGTCGAATGGCCTCCTCTCATTTGTAAACTTTCTTATGTTCTTATGTTCTTTTGAATCACAGATTCAATTAAGATAAGGTTGCAGTGACAAGACCTTACGTTCTTGCTTCTGGGTCATTAAGAAAAACCTTAAAGGAGCCTTGAATCCTGTCTTAAAGTGTGGTGTTTTTCTCAGATGGTCAATTGGTTTGAGTGGCCAATTTAATAATGATCTTCCTCATTTTCCCATGCCATAACAAGCATTGCTATATACTAAAGAGGCATATGTGTGCTTATTGGTTACGTTTTTGTACAGTATAATTCATTGATAAGAAACCAATACATTCCTTATGGAGAAAACAGTGCTATAAAGAGTAATAAACAGGGCAGCAGTGGAATAGCGGTTAGAGCTCTAGACTCAATCGTGGTTAAATCGGGTTCAATCGCTGGTTGTACCTTTGAGCAAAATCCAGTAAAATGCAGTGTAAATGGGTAATTGTAAAAAAACAATTGATATATTGTAACACTTGTAAGCCACCCTGGATAAGGGTGTCTGCTAAGAAATATACCATAATTATAATAATAAAATAACACTCAAATACAATACCAACAAACAGGAGAGTATAGGTAGACCAATGTTTGAAAATCTCCTGTAGAGTCAAACTCACCAGCTTGAAGTAAAGGTTGTGGAGCATGGTAATACCATCAATAAATTACAGCTTTACCATAGTGCTCTTTTGAAGAAATATCATATGACTGTATTCATAATAAAAAGCATTGCTCCAATGCTATATAAATGTTTCTCCTGTGCACCTACAATTTAATGGGTTTTTTCTACCACCTACCACCTCCATATTAAAATGTTCCAAGTTTAATATTTTCACTTAAAATAGCCATTTCAAAATGAAGCACCCTTTTAATGAATGTGGAAGAGCTGGCTGCAATGAGTTATCAAACCAGAAGGCAAAGAAAATGTACACTATGTCCCTGGAAATGTCTGGTCCAGATCTTATAAATGGTTACACTACATGTGTGGGCCTCCTCCAGACTTCAGAGATTCCAAAATGGTGTTCGTATTATATTTATTTTAGGTAGACTGCACGTTTTGTGTGATTATTTATATTAATCTCTCCCCCCTTAAAAAACTAATCATAAACATTGAAGTTTAAACAAGCCTTAATTAGCCATTCAAAGCTTTTACATAGATGATACATTCAGACCAATACCTTTGTTCATTTTTTTTTTTAAAGCCTTCCCAGAAACTGTAAAAAAAAATATATATATATATATATATATATATATTTTTTTTTTTTTTTTTTAAAGGTGTTTTTTGTATTTAGCTAAGCAGCAATCTTTTGACTTTTGGCTTTTTAAGAAAGTTGTGTCCTCTGTCGCATATATCGACAAAATACGATTTAAAAATCTAAACGTAACCTGCTGGCCCCATTTCAGCCCTTGGGAATTTTCTAATGTCCTTTAACTGATTGTTAAGATGGAGGTTAATTCATAACAATTTTCTTTAATTGTAATCCTTTGAAATTGTTTCAGACAAATTCCATGTACACATTTTGACTGTGAGCCGTTTGTTTTTTAAATGAATTCAGTGCTTGTTAAAATAGTTTTTAAGAGTGCATTTTGATCCTGATATTGGTAAGTTAAAAAGCAGCAATGGAGAGAACTAATGTACTCTAATATAATACTAATATTCATTAAAAAAAAAAAAATCATTTTCTTGACATCTTTAGGTTCATGTTTTATTCGTACGGATCAACTAGATGGTGAAACTGACTGGAAACTAAAAGTTGCTGTCACTTGCACACAGAGACTGCCAGCATTAGGGGTAAGTGTTATTTTTATACTTTTTTGTCATTTTAACATGACAAGCTACACACACACACACACACACATATATATATATATATATATATATATATATATATATATATATATAATGTGTGTGTGTGTTTTAACAGGTGACAGATCTTGGATTTAAATGTTTGATTAGTCTTATGTTGTGAATTGTGAATTGACTTTTTCTACTTATATGACTTAAATATGCTATGGCAAAAGGCATCATGTGATTTTGGTGTTTTTTCAGTGTGAACTATGTAACTGAATAAGCTGCCAGGTCGAAATAGTTATTAAAAAAAAAAAGCTCCACTGCTGAACCACAAGTACTATAGTTTACTATAGTATACAACGTCTTATATTTACTTTTAATGTTCAAAAAAAAAATACATTGTTTTATTTTACTATACTATGTACTATTATTATAATTATTGTTATAATAATATTTTTTTATATCTTGGCAGACGTCCTTATCCAGGACGACTTACAGGATACAAGAACAAAATATAAGTGCAAAAATAAAGTACAAAATTACAAATCAGGCATTATACAAATAACAGTTTCAGAATTACAGAAGTGCATAGGTAAAATATTGGAACATCCTGGGGGGTTCTGGGCTTGGTAAGATTTGAACCACAGTGCAATGATCTTATCACAGGCCCATTACCAAGGTTGAGGATTGCTACACTATACATATAGAATATAGAATACAAGTCATACATCATAATTCCCATTCAAATCGCAAGACAGCCATTACCTAATGGGAAAAGCCTACTGACATGCCAATCAGTGAAAATATGTACCAAAGCTACCCAATAGGGGCCCTGCTGGCAGGAGGAAGACCCACCACCAGCATCTGTGAAAAGTCTCCTCCTGACAGCAGCTGCCTGCCATTTCTTCTTTCACCTTGCCAGTGATACTGCTTTTAGTCTTGTTCACTTGCGAGTCGGATTATTTGGATAACTACCCACTTGAGCTCTTCTGAGTTTTATCGCTACTATTGGAGCTTTGCTTCTCTTTGGAGGTAAGTCTACAGCGGGAGTCTCAGAGCCGACGTAGGTCCCTCCATTGAGATCTCCTGTACCATTTTATCCTACGGATTTGAGTGAAGGAGAAGGAGTGAGAAAGCGACGCTACTCCGGCTGGAGCAGTCTTCTGCAGTTTTGGTTGGCTGATCGTCCCGCCCACTTCTCTTCCCATCTCCCGATCGGGGAAATCCCCATGTTGACTTGATCTCTGCCAGCGGGAATTGAAACCGTTCGATACATCGAGAATCACACGACCGACCTCCCTTGACATCAACTTCTGTCGACTTCTCAACCAAACGCGTCGACCTCGACCACCACTCTCGACTTCTCGACCAAATGCGTCGACCTCGACCTCCGCTGTCGACCTGTCGACGTTGACATTTTGACCTTTCATTGACCACCCGACAATCCTGTCAACATCTCGACCCTCGCCAACTTCAATCGACTTTGAGGTGCCAGGACAACCTGTGGACAAATCTTGACTGAAATCGACGTTCGTTTTGAAAACGTCGAGGTAGACCGTATGTTCTGTCAGGGGTTCAGTGAAGTCCTCCTACCCCAGGAATTGTCCATATATATCGAAGGTCTGGATGAGGAAGACATCAGGACAGACCTATTGCTGTCCAGGATGAAGCCTAAAGCGGTGTTTCATCGGTGTTCGACCTCTGTGTCCAATGCCTGGGCGCTGAACATGCCCAACAAGCACTGACAGGCGACGGAAGCTGCATTGTACAGCCTTCACGGAGGCTATGCAATGCAAGAGGACCAGGAACTCCCTACCATCTTCAAGAGCCTCAAGGAGCCGTCGCAGTGGAAGCTCTACCCGCCGCTCTTCTGCAGGTTCAGCACCACGCAGGCCCCCCCTGTGAGTGTCTCCATGACAACAAGCCAGACGGCAATAGTCTTCACCCAGGGCCTCCCCGGCGAGGGTGTAGTCTGCTTTCCCCTTCTCCAGACAGGAGACCACACTCCCCCAGAAGGAGATCCCCAGAGGATAGACTTTCCTGATCTCAGTGCTCTATTCACAGCGAGTTTCACTACGCCGGTCCCCTCCCCCTAGAAGGCAAGGGGCGCCTCCTTCCTGGAGAGAGGAAGAGGAGGAATTTAAGAGCACAGTGCTCCACCAATTTGGGGAAGTGACAGAGCAATGCGCGTTGTATGCAACGGCAGGTGCGAACCAGAAGGGCATGGGATCCTTTCTACCAATAGGAGACTCAGTGGCCAGACTGGTGCAGGCTAACATGTTGTTAGGCAAAGAAACCATTTATCCTAACAATTATTATTAATTTTTTTTTTTTTTTTTTTTTTTAATTTCTTGGCAGACACCCTTAGCCAGGGTGACTTACAAAATATATGGAGATGCGGAGGAGCGGGAGCTTGGGTCTGCATTTATGATGGATTTGCTGTGCAAGGGAGGTAAAGCCATGGGGAGATCCCTCGCAGCCATGGTAGCAGCCCTACACCATCTCTGGCTCAAGCAGGCCATGCTCCAGGACACGGAGAAGATGGTGCTTCTCGATGCTCCTATCACCCCCGGCCAGACATTTGGTGAGATGGTGGACCTCTCGATTGTGCGGTCGGCTAAGGCTAAGGAGACAGCTTCGAAGTATGAGAATTTCCAGCAGGTTAGGAGGCAGCCACAACAGTGCTAGTGGAGCTACCAACAGGCAGTGGCCTCCGAGGCCACAACAGACCAGTGGCCCGCAGCCTGAACAATGCTGCCGAAGCCAGCCGCAGGGGAGGGGCAAGAATAGGCTGGACACCTAAGGGCGGGGGAGACCCCCAGCAGCCACCTGCGAAGCCATCATCACCACCACCACCACCACCCCCAACAGATCCAACTGGACTCGACCAATGGCAAGCCTGCACCCAGGACTCCTGGGTGCCAACGACAATGACCCACGGATATGCCCTACAATTCCACTCGGGCCCCTCCCCACTTCAGGGGGTGCTGACCACTACCGTCCGATGCCCCGAAAGGGGGAAAGCTCTGTCACAGGAAATTTCTATGATGTGGAAGAAAAGAAACTAGTGGCCACAGAGGACTCTTGAGCAGTCTTCTACTGGGGGAACTACCCTGGTGCCAAAGAAGGACGGAGGCTTCAGGCCCATTCTCAACCTGAGGTGCCTCAACATGTTTCTGAAGAAAATAAACTTCCGCATGTTGACTGCACACCGTATCCTCCAGTCTGTATGGCCGGGTGAATGGTTCACGTCAATAGACCTCAGGGACGCCTACTTCCACGTCCCCATCCTCCCAGCGCCTTCCAAGGCCAGGGTGTATGAGTACAGTGTGCTGCCGTTTGGCCTCTCACTCACTCACCGCACATTCTCAAAATGCATAGAAGCAGCCTTGGCCCCGTCAGGACAAAGGGGATAAGGATCCTGAATTACCTGGATGACTGACTGGTGTTTGCAGACTCCATGCTTCAGGCAGAGGAAGATACAGCAGAGGTCATACGTCACGTGACTGCTTTGGGTCTCGCAGTTCACACAGAGAAAAGCTCCCTCGAACCTGCACAGATGATGTGCTTCTTGGGAATGAAGCTAGATTCTCGAGACATGCTTGCCTACCTAAGACAGAATTGAGTCATTGGAGAAGTGCCTCACATCATTCAGAAGGGCATCGACTCTCCCAACTGGTCAAGTTTCAAAAACTGTTGTGGCTGATGACGGCCGCCTTGAATATTCTCCCCCTGGGACTCATGCACTTGCATCCATTACAACGCTGGGTAAACACCCACAGGCTACACCCAGCGAGAGACAAACATCACCCATTGACAGTGACCTCAACATGCTGGCAGGCACTGTCCTGGTGGAGAGATCAAAACAATCTGCGCCTCCGCTCCCCCCTTGGATGCCTGCACAGATGGGAAGTCATCACCACAGACGCCTCAGGTATAGAATGGGGCACTGTCTGGAATGGGATGGGAGTCAGAGAGATGTGGAGCGGTGTCTGGTCGTCCGCTCACATTAACATACAGGAGCTGCAAGCAGTGCACCATGTTCCATCAACCACCAGGGGGGCTACACTCCCACTGACTACATTGTGTGTCGTGCAGACTTCTCCTGTGGGCGCAGGACAAATCTCCACTTATTACGGGCAATACACCTGCCCGGCGTGTACAATACAGTGGTGGACATTCTCTCCAGGGGAGGTCCAGACAGCTCAGAGTGAATCCTCAGGTGGTGGAACAAATCTGGGTAAGGATGGGACAAGCTCGGATCGACTTCTTTGCCACACGGGCAACGACCCACTGGCCTCTGTGGTTCTCCCTAGCAACAGGATCCGGTCCCCTGGGTTTGGATGCTTTTGCTCACACATGGCCTCATTAAATGCTGTACGCTTTCCCCCCACTGCCACTTCTTCTGCCAACACTGGAGAGGATTTGCCAGGATGGAGCCCAAGTCCTCCTTGATCATCCCCCGGTGGCCGAGACCGTTGTGGTTTGTGACACTGGCACAGGTGATCAGCGCGGATCCATGGCAGCTTTCGTTTCAACAGGACTTGCTGAGTCAAGCAGAGGGATTTGCTGTGGCACCCCAACCCAGCGCAGCTGCAGTTGTGGATTTGGCCCGTGAAAGGCCCCGCCTAATGTCCATGGGGTTGAGTGATAATGTTGTTGAAATGCTGCAGTCGGCCAGGGCCCAAGTGGTCAGCCTTCCAGAACTGGTGTCTAGCCAGACGTGGATCTAGTGTCATGCCCCATGTCAATCATCCTGTGCAATGACAGAGTTACTCTCAGGACGAACCCGGCCTTCATACCTAAGGTCGTGTTGGCACTCCACATTAATCAACTAATGGTCCTGGAGTCTTTCCATCCCCCTCCACATACATCAATGAGGACCACAGACTACACTCTGCCCTGTCTGGGCTTTGAAGTGCTATATGCAGATTACTGCGCACAGCCGCAAATCCGACTAGCTGTTGTCTGCTACGGTTCCACCACCAGAGGGAGGGCGGTTTCAAAACAACGACTGTCACACTGGGTGACAGACGTGATCCGGCATACCTATGAGACTGTTAACGTTCCCATGCCTGAACACATCTCGGGCCATGTCCTAGGCTCTCTTTCACGGCACCACACTTGAAGAATTGTGTAATGCTGCGACCTGGTAAAGTTAACAGACCTTCACGAGATTCTACCGCCCCAACGTGGCAGAAAGGCGGCGCCCAAACTTGGCCCTTTACTTCAAACAGCTGGCCCTCGGGCACCGTGAGGCTCTGCTATGCTTGCCATGATTGGGATTGGGGCTTAAATCAGGTGTCAGGACTCACGACAGCTCTGGTATATTCTTCCCATTCGGTAATGGTTGTCTTTTGATTTGAAAGGGAATTATCGATTATTATTATTAACCTCGGTTCCCTGAAAAAGAAAGACGACCATTACCCTTCAGGGGTCGCTCGGCCAGACGACCTTCCTGACGAAGGCAGGCAGCTACAGTCAGGAGGCAAATGTGTCAGGAGATGCTGACGGCAGGTCTTCCTTCTGCCAGCAGGGCCCCTATTGGGCAGCTTTGGTACATGTTTTCACTGATTGGCAGGTCAGTGGCTCTTACCATTCAGCTGTTTTTCTTTATCAAGGAACCAGGGTTATGATAATAACCTTTTGTTCTAATAGCTAACAAGTCCAGACAGGATGCAGTTTGACAATATTATTAGGCGTGTTGTGCTACATTTGAAAATACGTTTTTTTGTTTATTTACATATTGTAACGGGTTGGGAGGCCCGTCACAAGAAAGGGCTGTATGTAGGCGGGGTCTGGTCTTGAAACGCACAATAGGAAGGCAGGCAAAGGGTACAAAACAGGCTTGCTGTTGTTTTATTGTTTCCCTAAAGGGCAGGCACAGTGTCAAAAAGCAAAACAAAACCTAGCTCTGTCCTCGCACTAACTAAACGTAAACAATCCCTAACTACAAAACAAACAATAAAAATAATGGAGCCGAACACCTGGCAAACAGAAGCATGACAAGGGCAAGGCAGGTTCGTAGTCACAGTCCGTAATCAAAGTTCGTTACCAATGGGAGGTTGTCAGACAGTCCGGAGTTTAAGAGGGAGAATGGTCCAGGTCCAGAAAAAGGGTCGTAAGCCAGTGAATCTGTCAACTGTGAACTTATCCCTTCTTTCTCCAGCTCTTCCACTCTCTCACTCTCGCTCTTGCTCTCGCCTCTCTCCGTCGTCTTCTCGCCCTCCTGTGCACCTTGCTACCCCAGCCAAGCATGCACACACTGGTTCGCTTCCTTCTTTCTTTTATAGGGGAAGTGGCGATCGTCATTGGATTCTTATGTGCTTTTTTGTATTGTGCTTGTTTGTAATATCCCACTCAATTTGTACATCACTTCTTTAGCATATAATATGCAACTGTACAGACAAAAGAAAAGAAAAATGTTTGAGCTCTTCCCTTTTTAAAAGGTTTATTTAATATTAAGTATGGCTTGATTTCAGGCAAAAGATGCTTAAGAATACTCTGGATGGTTTTTGTTTTGCTTTTATTATGTTTCAAAATATATTCTAAATTGTGTTTTGTTATTTTTTAATCTATATATAAATACATAACTGTTTATATAGGTTATATGGTTTATACATGCATATATGTTCACTTTTTTACATCTACTTTTTAAATATTATTTGTAGTAATGAATAATTTGAGTATTGCATATTTGTTCTTTGTTAAATGTGCATATTAATATGGCAATCCACTAAAATCCAATCTGTCTAAAGCTTCCCTTTAACTTTTATAATCTTGTTTTTCCTTTCAAATTATGCATTATTAGATAGGAATAGGATTTAGGATAATGATAAATACAAGGTGTCATAAATTCCTGTAGTTTGTCTTTGTTTAGCAGATGAACTTGTAATGTCCAATAATTATACTTAAAATATTAAGGCTAACATGTTGTTGAAGCATATTAAATATGAGTTCCAGATCATTATATTATTATAACAGATTTTATTAATCTTTGACAGCATTTGACGCACATTCTAGGTATTTTTACAATCAGTTTTCTGTTTTAATGCAGTTAATTTTGTATGCCCATTATACAGATAGTACAGTACCTCAGGGACTGTATTGCACAGCTTAGATTGTGCTAGAGGAATCTTTTTCAGTAGGTGTATCTGGCTTAATGCTATTCATGAATGCCACCTACTGGGCCTCCATTACAACAACTTTGGTTAGTAAAGATGCAGAACAGGTGCAACTGTCATTAAAGAAGAAAATATTAAGACAATGAACTGTTATTTTTATTTTTATTTTTTTTAATTGTGAGATCTTTAAAGAACTGGGGCTGTGCTTTTGATGGATACAGCCTACACAACTGAGAAATACATTGTAAGAGGTTTACCCAGTACAGTATCTTTCACTTTAAGGGTGGAGCACAGCAGTTTGATTATGGAAGTTGATTAAGTAATTCAATCATACATGTGCTGGATATCATGCCGCTCATACCTCTCACTCATCTCTTTGATTTCTGCATGTATCTGATGTAATGGACTGGGTGTCTTGTGTTGATGTGAGCTGTCGGTCCCATCCACAGTGCACTATTGTAACCTTATCCACTATGACACCCGGAATAAATAAACCCCACAGACCTTTTGGAGCTTTTCTTTAAGAAGAGATGACACCGCTGAAGATGATCAGTTCAGATTTTGTTGTCTTCCCAATCCACTTAATGTGATCAGATAATTAAAATTTCAACAAGTCATTTAATGATAGCTGTGCTGCAAGAACTGTAACACCCAGGTCAGGTTTCTTGTGGTTTCACAGTCATATCTAAGTCTGTTTTCTTTTTTTCTTTTTTTTGCTGGCCACGCTCCAATTCTAGGTTATTCTCTTCTGTTTTATGTGATCAGGTGAATTTATTACTGGCTATGAGGTCATTGTGATTTTCAATAATTGGAGGCCTGCTGATTTATATTCAGAGATCCATAAAGCAGTAAACTATACCATTTACATTTAATTAGTTTTATTGAACTGTCGGCTATTTTATTTGTAATGAACCTCATGTTATGATTAAGGACATATTTTAATGATTTTTAAGTAAGATGAACAAATGTTGCCCTTGACCTGATGGAGGCCGCTTTATTCCCCCCTCCTACATTATTAATGGCAAGGGAGAACACATAGAAAGTATGATTGCAGAAGACACAATAGAGGGAGTCATTATTATGGCATTATTTAGTAATGTTTTAACAGCTTAGGGCAAAAGATTAGCTGGCTTGTGCTTGATGTGATATAACTTAGCACATGATAATCATTTGCTTTTATGAATGGGGAAACTTAACTATTTCATTCATGTTTTCTTTTTTATGGGAAATTTTAGTACACAAGCTAGTATTGAACAGCTTTTTATCGTTAAAACAGAATCATTCTTATTTTTACTGAAAGAGAATACTTAAAAATGAACTCAATTTGTCATTTCAAAGCTCGTTTTACATTAAATGATGGAGATCCTTTTTAATTAAGTAATGTATATATGTTCTGTTTTCTTTGTTCTCAAATTTGCAACACACAAACAACTTATATTGTATTTCACTTAAATGGGCAGACAGATTTTTCAAATGCGCTTTGCAAGGTAAATGTGCTGTTTATTTTTTATAAAAAAAAATTATAAAGAAACTGAAGAAACCCGCTGTACATAGCTTGCCTGGCTGAATTATTCAACATTTACAATCAATCTTAACCCCCTGGGCAGGGGTACTGGTCTGATCATCAGAATGTTAACAGGTCACAGTAGAACATGATACGGCCTCTTACTAAGTAAGGGGGGGGGGTTAGAGGTTCTCCTTACCTGACATTCACTTTTCTTTTGGCCTGGCATCATAGTGAGAAAAACAATTCCAAAGTAAATATTTGTATAATTTAAACCTGTATTTTTAGATTTTTTACCTCTGCAAGGATCGTTTGTAGATAGCAGCTGAGAGAATGTGTACACTTTTCTAACATTTTATAGTGTTTTATTGTTTTTATTTTATTTTTAAGCATGGGTTTCTCAGTAAGACTACTATTGTGTTTTGTGCATCTTTGTATATTTGTTTTTGTATAAGTAATCTCAGATGTCAAAACGAGTTGTCACAAACACCAGTATTTCCCTCACTGAATACTCATAACGCACTACCCTGCACCAGTACAGTGAGGGAAAAAAGTATTTGATCCCCTGCTGATTTTGTACGTTTGTCCACTGAAAAAGAAATGATCAGTCTAGTATTTTTATGGTTTATTTTAACAGTGAGAGACAGAATAACAACAAAAAAATCCAGAAAAACGCATTTCAAAAAAGTTATAAATTGATTTGCATGTTAATGAGTGAAATAAGTATTTGACCCCTTCGACTTAGTACTTGGTGGCAAAACCCTTGTTGGCAATCACAGAGGTCAGACGTTTCTTGTAGTTGGCCACCAGGTTTGCACACATCTCAGGAGGGATTTGGTCCCACTCCTCTTTGCAGATCCTCTCCAAGTCATTAAGGTTTCGAGGCTGACGTTTGGCAACTCAAACCTTCAGCTCCCTCCACAGATTTTCTATGGGATTAAGGTCTGGAGACTGGCTAGGCCACTCCAGGACCTTAATGTGCTTCTTCTTGAGCCACTCCTTTGTTGCCTTGGCTGTGTGTTTTGGGTCATTGTCATGCTGGAATACCCATCCACGATCCATTTTCAATGCCCTGGCTGAGGGAAGGAGGTTCTCACCCAAGATTTGACGGTACGTGGCCCCATCCATCGTCCCTTTGATGCGGTGCAGTTGTCCTGTCCCCTTAGCTGAAAAACACCCCCAAAGCATAATGTTTCCACCTCCATGTTTGACGGTGGGGATGGTGTTCTTGAGGTCATTCCTCCTCCTCCAAACACAGCGAGTTGAGTTGATGCCAAAGAGCTCGATTTTGGTCTCATCTGACCACAACACTTTCACCCAGTTCTCCTCTGAATCATTCAGATGTTGGCAAACTTCAGATGGGCCTGTACATGTGCTTTCTTGAGCAGGGGGACCTTGCGGGCGCTGCAGGATTTCAGTCCTTCACGGCGTAGTGTGCTACCAATTGTTTTCTTGGTGACTATGGTCCCAACTGCCTTGAGATCATTAACAAGATCCTCCCGTTTAGTTCTGGGCTGATTCCTCACCGTTCTCATGATCATTGAAACTCCACGAGGTGAGATCTTGCATGGAGCCCCAGACCGAGGGAGACTGACAGTTATTTTGTGTTTCTTCCATTTGTGAATAATCGCACCAACTGTTGTCACCTTCTCACCAAGCTGCTTGGCGATGGTCTTGTAGACCATTCCAGCCTTGTGTAGGTCTACAATCTTGTCCCTGACATCCTTGGACAGCTCTTTGGTCTTGGCCATGGTGGAGAGTTTGGAATCTGATTGATTGATTGCTTCTGTGGACAGGTGTCTTTTATACATGTAACAAGCTGAGATTAGGAGAGTCCCTTTAAGAGAGTGCCCCTAATCTCAGCTCGTTGCCTGTATAAAAGACACCTGGGAGCCAGAAATCTTGCTGATTGATAGGGGATCAAATACTTATTTCCCTCATTAACATGCAAATCAATTTATAACTTTTTTGAAATGCGTTTTTTTGGATTTTTTTTATTGTTATTCTGTCTCTCACTGTTAAAATACACTTACCATAAAAATTATAGACTGATCATTTCTTTGTCAGTGGGCAAACGTATAAAATCAGCAGGGGATCAAATACTTTTTTCCCTCACTGTATATAGTAACACTCTTTATTACCCGAACCATAGTCGGGTTTGCAGTTTTCTCTTTGGTAATAAGCAGCCCCGAATAATCCAGTAAGGCAGAAGTCTGTTTTTGTGGATACTTCGCTTCATGGGTGCACACGTGGAGTGGAAAACCCGCTAACAAACTTTCCTCTTGCTAACAGCGAACGTCAAGAGAAGGTTTCAAATGTACTCATTTCAAATAACCTCCATTATCCGGGTAAGCGGAGCAAAGCAAATCCGGGTTCTGTTTACAAGCTTGCTCTGGGTCAGATAAACGTGTTCCGTGAGAAGGGGGAAGACGCCTATGACATTTATTATGATTAATCCTTGTCCTTTTGGTAGGAGACTTTCTGATCATCTCTGGTTTATTGTTATTTCTCTAGGAAGAGAAAACGCTTGGTGGGGAGTTATGTGACACTATGTTGTAGATTTACTTTTAAAGAAGAACTTGTATGGTATTTACCACAGGATAACCTGTAAACACAGCCTACTCTGTTAAACCCCATTCCCACTGAAACAATTGCCAGCAATTTGTTTAAGTCACCTTTGACCAAGAACTTTGTGACCGTAACTAGAAACGGACCGGGTCGTTTGGCGGAGGTTGAAAATCATACAGTCACAGCAACTCTGAGTGTTATTGAAGAACCAACAGGTTGTTGTATGTAATGCTAACTATTGTCACACATATGTCAGATGTTATATACCAATAAATCATGCAAAATATAATATCTCTATACAGGCAAACGTGTTACCCACTCACACTGGGTTAGTTTCAAACTAAATTGGTTCGGTTCATTTGTTGTGAAACAGTGTATCAGTCAGTGTGCTGCTATTCACACTTGTCTTTTGTACAAACGTGCGAAGTTCATAACTTGGGTTTGTTTTCGTGGTTCTCTTCCATGTTTTTTTCAGGACTCAGATCATATTGCAATAATCAAGTGAGCTTAGTTAATTTTGTCTTAATAAAACACCGGATATTTACATTTTACATGATTAGTGCATATAAGAAATGGCAGCATAATATGGGGCGCCAAATGTAAAATAGCGAACACTTTTTTTAAGTGTCTTTTTTTCACACATTTAACTTAAACCTTGTGGTTTTTTTTCCACATTTAGTAAATATTTAAGCCATTTTTTCCACATTTATAAAGATTTTGTTTTTTTAAATAAATTAAATCTCAGATTTTGAAAAATAAATAATTGTTTGATTTAACTATTTAACTAAATTCTAAATCTCTGGGTCACAAAATAAATGTTTTTTAAATAGTCTAAATATAAATGTTAAATACAAATGTAAAAGTTAAATCTAAATGTTAAATATAAATGTTAAATATGGAGTTTGCAAAATAAATATATAGCTAACAAGCAAATGCAGTCCCACCCCTCTGGTCAGTCAACCTCTCACAGCAGTGGGTGGTGCTTCAGTAACCCGTGTAATGTGAGCTGCGTTTCGGTGCATTGTGGGAGGACTTTATATACAGTGAGCGGCCAGCGGAGCAGAAGCCCAGGTGTAAAAAGTATAAACTTGCAGATAATTGTTTCCCCCTTTGATACACTGGCCCACAATCACACCAGCATATTGCATTTATATTAAATAACACATAGTCCTGGTCATCACTGGTCCACTCACTGAACCAGCACACTTTTTGTGAACAAAAAATCACAAAATCGCCCGTTTCCTCATTGGAAATAGTTACATTTCAAAATATCACTGTCCTGGTCACACAAGCAAAGTTTGTGGGGAATAATAGACATTTTCTATATGTTTGAGGCATAAGCAAATAGGAAATAACACTTACTACCCAGGAACAAAAAAATAAATAAAAAAAAGTGTTACACGGTGTAATCAGTGCTTGTGATTGTGGTGATTGTTTTGCCTATATACAAATATACAATAACACTATGTGACATCCCCTAAATATCCTTCTAGGAGTATTTCCCTGCTACTGCCATACTTTTAAACATATAGTGTTTTTATAGCAATTGATTATTTCGGACACTACTTTTCTCACACAAACAAAAGTACAAATAAGCTGCAAAATGACTGGAAAATTGACTTGCTCACACACAGCATCTTTAGTTAAAATTGTATGCTCTGATGTAATATAATGCAAATTAAAGTTAATACATTTAGAAAAAAATGAGAAATACCTTTGTAACACCCTTGATGAATATACCCTAATATCCAATTGTTGTCAGATCACTGATGTAATTATTAACAATAAGTAAATTAACAAATACAAATGCGCATGTCAAATTAATTGTTACGGTACACGTTTTTGGGTGAAATGTGTGAGTTTGTTTTCTTTTCGAAAAAGAACCGAGACCCTCCTGTGTTCACATTCAAGTTTTTCAAGCGAACCGAACTCAGTTATTTTGCCAAACGGACCGAGACCATCTCTTTCATTGTCTCAGTTCATTTAGTTTTTTTTGGGAATCGAAATTTGTTGCTCACACACTTCCACAAACAAACATAACCGCACTGAATACAAAACAAACCTTTAGTGTGAACGAGCCTTTAGAATGCATTACAGTGACACTGATGGTAGTTTGTTTCGAATTATGTATTTTTATTTTAATGCAGTAATGTCAAACTTTTAAAAAATGAAAAATAAAATGGTGTTTTGAGCAATCAATCAATCGCAGATCTGCAAACCCAGACTTTTGGGAGATATAGATATGCACACGTAATGTCATGCTTTTTTTTCTCATTTATTTCAGATGATTTAACTTTGCTGCAGAGTGTCAAGACCCCACACAATGCATGTCGTCACGCGACCATGAACCGAGAGTCAAGTCTCATACTGGGTTAATTGGTTCAAATGATCTGTGAATCAGTGACCACACCGCAGAAACACACAACCATACAACCTGATGAACTGGTCATAGTGGGAAATACACCTAGATTGACGCATCGTTTGCCTTTCCCTCCTGACTAGTTCTTGCTAGTGAGTCTGAACCGAATCGCTGCCCTGGTTAGAACCTATAGCTCAGTAAACACTATGGAAGGAAACTGGCAAAACGGGGAAATTATCGAACTTGTACAAGCATGCCCAGAATATCGGTCTGTGTCTCCTCTCCTGAATCCACAGGCTTCATAGCGCCTCGTTCCCATGGCTACAGCGCTCTTGCTGGCAATCTCTGTTTTCTGTGTGAATGAATCCTTGCCGGCAATTTTCTGGCTTTCAAATCCAGTGTGAATGGGGAGCAACAGGAAAAAAGGAGGCAAACGTTGCCTGCAATTTTCCGGCATTTCAGTGTGAATGGGGCTTTATAATAGTCTGGATCATAAACTTGCAAATCAAAAGCTAAGAGATGATACTTTAAGCAGTGTAATATTGCTTTCACATTCTCTAAGAACAACAACAACAATATGTTTTTATACAGGAAAGCAAAAATTGATGTGGGTTGCTTTTCCTGGACCTTTAATCTTCTGAAGAGTCTGAACACTAGTAGTGGGTGCAAGAGAGTTACTTAATGTAACTGCTCCCCACCTCCTCTACAAAGGTAAATATCTATAGCACTCAACTTACTGAGCCACCCAAGCTCCTTCTTTCCACTCAAACAACTATAACTCTGTCACTGTAACAATAGCTTCTGTTCCTGAAAATGTGCTGAAATTAGCCCTGCCACTCTTCCTTTCCAGTTCTCAAATACAACCTGTCCCTCACACAGTGCAGCTGCATTCACTGTACTGAAATTTGAAAGCAAGTTACAGTCTAGTGATTTGATTTAAAAAAAGAGTGTTTTACATAGCATACTTCAATAACTGTCCCTTTTTTGTGAGTCTGTGTGTGGTGTTGGTTTTCCACAGTAGGACCTAGCTCTGAGAGACTGTTATATTCCTCTCTACAATAACCCTTATATAATAGCCTGGATTATCTCAATTGTAGGTGATAACAGACAGGAGAGGAGTGAATAGTGAAGATATAGGACACCACTTGTGTATTAGTATCATATGAATTATTTCTTGTGAACCCGTTGACTGCTGGAAAGGAAAGAACAAGAAAGCCATGAATGGCCAGCATGTGAATGATTTACAATAAATGGCAAAGAGGTTGAGGAGTGGGTACTGGATATAAGCTCTGTTGTATTCTTCAGAATTTGTTTTCTTTCTCCCACCAGAGATTGCCACAAAAAGTGTTTTTTTTTAATATTAAGTTTTCTCAGTGAAGATTAATCAGATATCTCTGTATCAATGCAGTGGTAGAAATGTAAAAAAAAAAAAGTTTTACTATTTTACCACTTTGTAACTGGTATGAACACACTTACATGGGTTTGCAAGGGGTCTGAAAATCACTGGATATTTTTAAATTATATTTTACCAAAATTGTTATTTGTTCATTTTTCAAAATATGATTTTTGAAATATAGGCCTAGTATTAAATTATTATAGACTTCCTTTTGATTGCATATTTTGGGATAGTATGTATTGCTACATTATTTAATGAGATGTTTTATGAGGTGTAGTTATTTCTCAATATGAACTTAGTACAATTATAATTATATCTATTCTATTATTATGTAGTATGTGTTCTACATACTTTCTTTTATGAAAGAGAAGTTTAGACAAATGTAGTAAATGCTACTGTAGCTCAAATTGCTGAAAAATGTAATGCTGGTTCTGATAGAAAGGTGTCAGAACACACAGTGCATCGCAGTTTGTTGCGTATGGGGCTGTGTATGCTCATGCTGACCCCTGTCCACTGCCAAAAGCGCCTACAATGGGCACGTGAGCATCAGAACTGGACCACAGAGCAATGGAAGAAGGTGGCCTGGTCTGATGAATCACGAGGTCAAGGTGTTGACTTGACCTCCCAATTCCCCAGATCTCAGTCCAATCGAGCATCTGTGGGATGTGCTGGACAAACAAGTCCGATCCATGGAGGCCCAACTTTGCAACTTACAGGACTTAATGGATCAGCTGCTAACGTCTTAGTGCCAGATACCACAGCACACCTTCAGAGGTCTAGTGGAGTCCATGCGATGACGGGTCAGGGCTGTTTTGGTGGCAAAAGGGGGACCTACACAATATTAGGCAGGTGGTCATAATGTTATGGCTGATCGGTGTATATCAAAGTGTACCTCAGCACTTCAGCAGGTAACTTGCAAGTAGTAGCAGGTGCTCAATTACAATGGGGCAAAGAAATCCAAGTAGACTGCTTACCACTGATGACTTCCCTCTAATGGACTCGTCAGGAAAAGCATATAATGCGAGAACACTTGATGACTTCAGTTAACTTTTTAAATGAATGCATACCATACAAGACTAGACAGACTAACATTTCAACGCTACCAGTGTTGTCTTCAGAGCAATCTGCAGATGCTGGTATACACCAGATGCATCATATACATCGTAGTATAACTGGCTGAAGCCAAAGATTACCCTATGAAGTATCTCAGAATAATTATAAATACCCAGTATATATACATTTATACATGACAAGGGTAGATCAATAATTTGACAATAATCATATTAAGAAAAACACATATATTGACACACAAAAAGGGAATAATAATTGTAAATTGAAAATAGAAAAAATAAATAATAAACTGATCAAACTGACACTGTGGGGACTTGGAACATTTAAAGAAAAGGGAAACTAGACTTAATTGGCACTGATTGACATTGTCTGAAAACTGGAGAGAGAAGTGTATCCCTAGGGACTTTGCATCAATAAAGCCACAGCCTTTGGTTTGGATGGTCCAGAATTTGTACAGAAGTGGGAACAGATACTAAACAGATAATAAATGTGCATTGGATTAGATCCTTCAGGGGTCAGTTGTACTAACATGATCGGATCCAGGCTCACTGGATCCGTATTATGAAAAGGCGTTATATGAAGCAGATCAAGAGCAGGCTCCACTGATTAGATTTTTTGATTTGATTATTAAGCAGCGTGTGCAGTAACTCATTTACATAAACCAGCTCGTCCCTCACTGGTGCGGCTATTTGATCGTCTACCGCTCTAATGACACCTTTCAGAAAATTGTACTGTGCTATGATGCTGACAAGTTTATTAATTAAACAATCTTAGTTGTTCACTGTTTCCTAGTGCATGTTAATGTCAATGTGCTTATGCCCTCGTTGCACACATCATTTGTAGTCCGTCATCCAAAAAGTTGTCTGTCAAGGACATGGCACATTGGATCGGTTAAAACCGCACAAACTACACAACCTTTACAGTTTTTTGCACTGGTGTGCATTTATTTAACTGCTCAACTACAAAAATAATAATAATAATTAGCCAATAATCAATTTTAATTATAATGCACTCTTCTCATACCCAGAGCGCTAAGTCAAGCAGTCAAAACAGACAAGATCAAACGGGCAACACAGCAGTAGCAACTCAAGTATTTAAAAAAATAAAAAAGGAAACATGCAACCTTTTTTTTTTGAAAGTGCAAATCTTTGTAAATAATGTAAGTCACATTTTTGTTGTTTATCTGTGCTTAACCAGACTTGTCTACACCGATAATGTTACCTACTATTTGCTGAAACCTGCCAGTTGCAAAAAATCTCAATGCTAAACGCAGCTTCAAACATGTGGGTAAGGCATGACTGAGCTTCAATGTTGGTTCCACTACAGGATCAATCATGTCTATGGGGTTTAATATGCTTCATATTGTTAATCTGTACCGCTTTCATACACCTTCCTCAACAAAAACCTCAAAAGGGTTTTGCCTGTCTTTAAATACCCACGGTATGCGTGTTTGGAGCTGGCAAACTAAATGAAGTATGCAGAGTTTGTCCGTTTTATGCAGTCGGATCGCGTTCTGATCCTGTTCAAAAGCAGGATCAGAGGGGAGGGGGGCGAGGGGGAAGAAATCCTCCAATTCTCCAACTCTCCGAACCCCAAATCTCTGTCCTAATTAAATGACACTCATTTGTCCCTTCTAACACAATTGATCCCTTTAAATTGAAATTTGACAGTTTTTTTAGTTCTTTAGACTTAATATATATATATTTTTTATCTCTCGATGTTTTGAGTTGTGTCAGTGTGACTAATAGGGATAACACAACCAATGACATGGATGGCACACACACACAGAATTCACAAAAAGTTGTATTTTTTACCCAATGCAAACCTAAATCTTTCTATTATCACATACACTCACCTAAAGGATTATTAGGAACACCTGTTCAATTTCTCATTAATGCAATTATCTAACCAACCAATCACATGGCAGTTGCTTCAATGCATTTAGGGGTGTGGTCCTGGTCAAGACAATCTCCTGAACTCCAAACTGAATGTCTGAATGGGAAAGAAAGGTGATTTAAGCAATTTTGAGCATGGCATGGTTGTTGGTGCCAGACGGGCCGGTCTGAGTATTTCACAATCTGCTCAGTTACTGGGATTTTCACGCACAACCATTTCTAGGGTTTACAAAGAATGGTGTGAAAAGGGAAAAACATCCAGTATGCGGCAGTCCTGTAGGCGAAAATGCCTTGTTGATGCTAGAGGTCAGAGGAGAATGGGCCGACTGATTCAAGCTGATAGAAGAGCAACTTTGACTGAAATAAGCACTCGTTACAACCGAGGTATGCAGCAAAGCATTTGTGAAGCCACAACACGTACAACCTTGAGGCGGATGGGCTACAACAGCAGAAGACCCCACCGGGTACCACTCATCTCCACTACAAATAGGAAAAAGAGGCTACAATTTGCACAAGCTCACCAAATTTGGACAGTTGAAGACTGGAAAAATGTTGCCTGGTCTGATGAGTCTTGATTTCTGTTGAGACATTCAGATGGTAGCGTCAGAATTTGGTGTAAACAGAATGAGAACATGGATCCATCATGCCTTGTTACCACTGTGCAGGCTGGTGGTGGTGGTGTAATGGTGTGGGGGATGTTTTCTTGGCACACTTTAGGCCCCTTAGTGCCAATTGGGCATCGTTTAAATGCCACGGCCTACCTGAGCATTGTTTCTGACCATGTCCATCCCTTTATGACCACCATGTACCCATCCTCTGATGGCTACTTCCAGCAGGATAATGCACCATGTCACAAAGGTCGCATAATTTCAAATTGGTTTCTTGAACATGACAATGAGTTCACTGTACTAAACTGGCCCCCACAGTCACCAGATCTCAACCCAATAGAGCATCTTTGGGATGTGGTGGAACGGGAGCTTCGTGCCCTGGATGTGCATCCCACAAATCTCCATCAACTGCAAGATGCTATCCTATCAATATGGGCCAACATTTCTAAAGAATGCTTTCATCACCTTGTTGAATCAATGCCACGTAGAATTAAGGCAGTTCTGAAGGCGAAAGGGGGTCAAACACAGTATTAGTATGGTGTTCCTAATAATCTTTTAGGTGAGTGTACAGTCATGTGATTGAAAGATTTTGGCAAACTTTTTAAAAATAATTTAAGTAGGTCATATTTAACTAGAGATGAGTTCAATGCCTTGAAGGAACTTGAAGCAAACTCAGATCTAGTTATTAAATCAGCAGACAACGGTGCCGCTATTGTAGTATTGAGTTATGAGCAGTCTGATGAAGAAATAGAGACAATTTTATATTCAATTAAGAGCGAACCCTACACAAGAAATCAAAAATGAAATCGATGCCTTCATCTCTTCAGCACTGATGGCTTAATGGATAACTGAAAGAGAGAGATGTGTTTAATTACGGAACGTCCTGTTTGTCCTGTGTTTTATGTGCTTTACAAAATTCACAAATCATTGGAGGATCCGCCAGGTAGACCTGTTGTCTCTGGCAACAGTTCACTTACTGAACCCATGTCCCAATATTTTGTCTATTGTATTAAGAGATTAGTTGCCATCATATCTAGGAGATACCAGAGATGCTATACAACAATTAGATTCTCGCCCTGAAGGTATTTTCCCTCCCTCAGATTATTTGTTAAAACTAACTCTCTTAAGGTTAATTATTTTCTGTGTGCGGGGGGGTACTATTTGCAAGTACAATGCACAGCTATAGTTGCGGCATTTGCACCGAACTATGCCAAACTATTTATGGGTCATTGTGAAGAAAATTGAAATGTACAATTCAAATGGTAATCTATCTGTCCAGTATTACTTTATGGAGGAGATACAAGATACATTGACATTCTATTAATATGGGATGGTACAGAACAAGATCTAGTACTCTTTATAGAATATATAAACTTTAAACTTCAGATGGGGGTCAGTAGTTTTGAACATAGTTACACATGTATACATTTTTTTGACCTCTCTATCTTTAAAGGAGTAAACAACACACTTGAAACTACCATATACTGCAAGCCACGGGAAGGAAACACTACTACAGGCCAAAAGTAACCACCCACTGTGATGCATCTTTGGTACACAATATACCTGTAGGAAAGTTTTTATGTATACAATGTAATTGCAGTACATTAGAGGAGTATTAAATTAAATATTCTAATGAGGGAGAGGTTTGCACAAAGGGGATATATATTACATGATGTTGAAACAGCATATACACATGCAAAACTTGTTGATAGAAGCACTTAATTTGTAAGAACAAACATAAACATGTTTCTTCACTGAGTACAACCCACAAGTGACAGAACACTTCAAGCCTCCATTCTTTTGCCTCCCATAATTACCTTCAGACGTGCACACAACATCAGAGATAGGGTGGTGCATACTGTACATTCACCACCATCTCCTCCTTTCTTGTAAACCAGAAGGCAGTGTTTGTTGTGGCCGATCAAATACAACGGATACATACATTTTTATCATCATCCCCATTCAGGCACAAATATAAGAGATTTTATCAATTGCAATACGACACATATAATTTATATGCTTAAGTGTTATCTTAATTATACTAATTATACTAGGATGTATATAATGCCGGTCTATACTAGCATCTGTAGATTGTTCTGAAGAACATGCTGGTAGCATTGAAATGTTAGTCTGTTTTGTCTTCTAAGGTATGTTTGAATTAAAGTTAACTGCTCTCATATTATGTGCTTTTCCTGACGAGTCCATTAGAGGGAAGTCATCAGTGGTAAGCAGTCTACTTGGATGGATGGATGGATGGATGGATATATTCATACAGTCACTACAACTTTTAATTTTCCTCGCAGAGTTTATACACAATTCTCATTAACCAGGGCTCTTGTTATATTGTAAATCAGTAGCAGACATTGTAAGGAACCTTCCCGAGTAATGAGCAATGTGTGCGCAACATTAACAGAATGGTAAGTGGCTTCATTAATACCATTTGTATACCATTAATAGCATTGGCGTGTACATAAGGTCACGTGGGTGCCACTCAAATTCTCAAATTCTGCCTAATTTCTTGCAAATCTACAATTGTGATTTTCTCTGTATGCCGATGCTTGGTACTTTTACTAGATTGCTTTAAAAGCAAGTTCACTTACTGCATTACAGCACTGGACTAAGTTTAGACATAGTAGTACTCTCTATTATTGGTATGTGTGTGTGTGTGTATATGTATATATATGTATGTGTGTATATATATATATATATATATATATATATATATATATATATATATATATATATATATATATATATATACACACACACAGTACTGTGCAAAGGTTTTAGGCAGGTGTGAAAAAATGCTGTAAAGTAAGAATGATTAATGTTAATAGTTTATATTTATCAGTTAATAAAATGCAAAGTGAGTGAACAGAAGAAAAATCTACATCAAATCAATATTTGTTGTCACCACCCTTTGCCTTCAAAGGTATTTAACAGCGAGAGACAGAATAACAACAAAAAAATCCAGAAAAACGCATTTCAAAAAAGTTATAAATTGATTTGCATGTTAATGAGTCAAATAAATATTTGATCCCCCATCAATCAGCAAGATTTCTGGCTCCCAGGTGTCTTTTATACAGGTAACGAGCTGAGATTAGGAGCACTCTCTTAAAGGGAGTGCTCCTAATCTCAGCTCGTTACCTGTATAAAAGACACCTGTCCACAGAAGCAATCAATCAATCAGATTCCAAACTCTCCACCATGGCCAAGACCAAAGAGCTGTCCAAGGATGTCAGGGACAAGATTGTAGACCTACACAAGGCTGGAATGGGCTACAAGTCCATCGCCAAGCAGCTTGGTGAGAAGGTGACAACAGTTGGTGCGATTATTCTCAAATTGAAGAAACACAAAATAACTGTCAGTCTCCCTCGGTCTGGGGCTCCATGCAAGATCTCACCTCATGGAGTTTCAATGATCATGAGAACGGTGAGGAATCAGCCCAGAACTACACGGGAGGATCTTGTTAATGATCTCAAGGCAGCTGGGACCATAGTCACCAAGAAAACAATTGGTAACACACTACACCGTGAAGGACTGAAATCCTGCAGCGCCCGCAAGGTCCCCCTGCTCAAGAAAGCCCGTCTGAAGTTTGCTAATGAACATCTGAATGATTCAGAGGAGAACTGGGTGAAAGTGTTGTGGTCAGATGAGACCAAAATCGAGCTCTTTGGCATCAACTCAACTCGCCGTGTTTGGAGGAGGAGGGATGCTGCCTATGACCCAAAGAACACCATCCCCACCGTCAAACATGGAGGTTGAAACATTATGCTTTGGGAGTGTTTTTCTGCTAAGGGGACAGGACAACTGCACCGCATCAAAGGGACGATGGACGGGGCCATGTACTGTCAAATCTTGGGTGAGAACCTCCTTCCCTCAGCCAGGGCATTGAAAATGACCCAAAACACACAGCCAAGGCAACAAAGGAGTGGCTCAAGAAGAAGCACATTAAGGTCCTGGAGTGGCCTAGCCAGTCTCCAGACCTTAATCCCATAGAAAATCTGTGGAGGGAGCTGAAGGTTCGAGTTGCCAAACGTCAGCCTCAAAACCTTAATGACTTGGAGAGTATCTGCAAAGAGGAGTGGAAAAAAATCCCTCCTGAGATGTGTGCAAACCTGGTGGCCAACTGCAAGAAACGTCTGACCTCTGTGATTGCCAACAAGGGTATTGCCACCAAGTACTAAGTCGAAGGGGTCAAATACTTACTTCCCTCATTAACATGCAAATCAATTTATAACTTTTTTGAAATGTGTTTTTCTGGATTAGTTTTTTATTATTCTATGTCTCACTGTTAAAATACACCTACCATTAAAATTATAGACTGATCATTTCTTTGTCAGTGGGCAAACGTACAAAATCAGCAGGGGATCAAATACTTTTTTCCCTCACTGTAGGTACACTTGCACACAGTTTTTGAAGGAGCTCGGCAGGTAGGTTGGCCCAAACATCTTGGAGAACTTGCTTATCTCTCTTCATGTAATCCCAGACAGATTGGATGATGTTGAGATCAGGGCTCTGTGGGGGCCATACAATCACTTCCAGGACTCCTTGTTCTTCTTTACGCTGAAAATAGTTCTTAATGACTTTCGCTGTATGTTTGGGGTTGTCATGCTGCAGAATAAATTTGTGGCCAATCAGATGCCTCCCTGATGGTATTGCATGATGGATAAGTATCTGCCTGTACTTTTCAGCATTAAGGAGACCATTAATTCTGACCAAATCCTCATCTCCATTTGCAGAAATACAGCCCCAAACATGCAAGAAACGTCCACCATGCTTCACTGTTGCCTTTAGACACTTTGACACTTTTTTTTTTATCTTTTCCCTGTCCAAGTGATAACACACAGCTTCAATTATGTTAAGGTTGGGCCTCTGAGGTGGCCAATCTAATACTGTGAGTGTTCCATCTGTAGACTTCTGATCCAAGTAGGTTTCAATCATGTTTGCAGAGTTTTTGGGGTCATTATCATGCTGCAAGATAAAGTTTTTTGCCAATTAGTCGATTTTCTGAAGGTATAGAATGATGTAAAAAATCTGTTTATATTTTTCAGTGTACATAATTCCATCGCATATGACCAAATCCCCTACACAAGGGGTGGCTAACCCTGTTCTTGGAGAGCTACAATCCTGCAGGTTTTCCAGGTCTCTCTAAATCACCAATTTTTGGATACCTTGAACAATTAAGCAGTTGATGATCTGGATAGAACAAGAAACTGTAGGCCCTGTGGATCTCCAGTACCCGAGTTAGCCACCCCTGTCCTACAACATTGCCTGAAATGCATGCCCAGACCATGACAGAGACACCATGCTTCACAGAAAGCTGCATCAGTGTACTTCTCGTCAACTCTTCTTCTGATAATACTGGTGTCTTTGTGAACTTTCAAGTTTGGACTCATCGCTCCATTAGACTTTCTGCCACTGGTTGTTGCTGCATGCTTTATGGTCTTCTGTGTACTGCAATTTTTCTGCTTGTTGCCTTGTTTCTTAGCTGCAACATGCCCTACATCACTATTTCTTGTAAGATTTCTCACAGTTGAATGTGTACTTTGGTTCCTGATGACTTCACTGGATTTCCTTCTGTCCCTCAATGAAGTGACCTTTATGCACTGTTCATCAGATGCAGACAGCTTTTGGGTCTTTGGTGTTCAACTTGAACAGTTTCTTCAAATTTCTTTATGGCAGCTTGATCACCACATCTTGAAAATTCGGTTAGGCAGGCTAGTGCTTGCTGATAATTGCCTTGTTGATACAAAACTGTTATAATGTGTGTCAAACTGTGTTAGTGTAGCCATTTCCAAATCAACTGATACCTTGTAAGATGGCTAGAAGAACACAGGTTTGGTTTCCAAACTTCTCCTCGAGGCACCCCAGCCATTCCATGTATTTGTTAAATTCAACACTAGCTGGTTCAGCTAATCAATACCTCATTAAGTTGAATCAGGTGTGCTGGTGGTGGAATTTAACAAATTACCTTAACAATTGCCTTTTGGAAAACACAAGAAACTCTTCTTAATTTTTATTGTATTCATGTTTATTTGTATTTATTGTAATATTATACAGTGTTTTAACAAGCCAATAAACTCTTACTGACCAGATAAATAGCTTTAAACATAAAACATGTTCCATTGATGAAAGATAATTGTCTGTTAATCAAATTGACCTTGACACACAGAGCAACTTTATCCAGTTCTAGGGCCATATTTAAACCAAAGATTTACCAAACCTCTATTAGCAAACTGCAAACATTTATATGATGCCAGCTTTGTTTATTTTTTTTTATATGGCATTGATTGAAATCAGAGTTATTATGCTCCAACACCCTTGGATAGTTTATCAATGTGTATCACATTTATTGACTACTATACCAGATCAAAACATATTTAATATGCTTTTAATCTAAGATGCCTTAACATGACAACTGCACTTACTACAGCTTTAAGATGGAAACAGCTTTAAGTGGATTGGCATTTTACGAAGCAATAAACAATGCTTAGAGTTATGTCCTTATCCACATTTAGTAAAAGAGATGAGATAAGATTTAGATAAAGATAGATATGATTTTCCACAAGGTCTACACAGAATGCATGTATTCAGAAAGTATGTTGTTTTCAGTAGTATGATTCTCATCAGTTTCATTTGAAGCCCTAACAGGCTAAAGGTCAGTTTGCATCCGGAACATCTGCTCTCTAATCAAAGCTTTTGGACTGTTTTCAGTGTATAGTTGACGTTTACTTGTGGTTTGGAATACATTTTTAATATGTTTATTTTTTTGTTTGTTTTTTGTTTTACTTCTATGCAGGATCTCTTCTCAATTAATGCCTATGTTTATGCTCAGAAGCCTCAACTAGACATCCACAGTTTTGAGGGCAACTTTACTCGGGTAAGTTTCCATTAAGTATCCGTTCCATATGTATGTATAGTGCCTATAGAAAGTTTACACCCCCTTTCAAATATTTCACCTTTTGTTGACTTATAGCCTGGTTTTAAAATACATTCAAATGTTTTTTTTTTTTTTTAATCTATCTACACATCCTACCCCAAGTGAGAAAATATTTATCTTCCTTCCACATTGTAAACAGAGCTTTAATTTCTGCATCGTCCCAGTTGTTTCCTCCAATGCCGGCATTTGTGATTTGTACTGCTCAGCTCAATATAATCGCATTTCGGATTGGATAGTAAACAGCTGGTCTCGTTTTAAAATGCATTGATTTGCATGGAAACCTGCTTCGGTTAAATTTATATAGTTTTAATGCAAAATTCGGATAATTAATAAAGTTACCTGGTCCCGTTCACAATTTCACAAGGCAGTTTTCACATGTAAAATGCATGCTGTTAAATTCCAGACTTCAATCATACTTAGTACAAGAAAAAAACAATAACAAGTTTACCAGCTACACACTTTTATTTTAATCGACCATTTGAAATGTTTACATCATTATAACTCATTACTTAGCCTAGACTTTTTTAATATATATAAAGATGTGAGCTAGCGAAATGTATCAGTACATTTAAGGCTATAGATCGATATGACATTCAACAATACAGAGACAATACTGTGTGTCCTGCAGTGGTGTAGCTGTGTCGGTGCCCGTGTTTATTCTGTGTTTATTCTGCGGGACGAAGTGGCGTCTCTGGGGGTGGGGCTTGAGTTGCGTCACACGCTGACGCTTTCCACACGGCACAGGGCCCGGAGCGTTCACATTCACATTTAGGCCGGGTCGAAAGATTTAGGCTGGCCCAGGGCCGGGTTAAAACCAGTCCCACTTTTTGACCCGGCCCTGGGCCAGCCTAAATCTCAAGTGTGAACGGGGTCATATTATGGCATGGTCTGAAAACTTTATAGGGTGAAATTCTGTGGTATAAGCATGATATTGGAAAACAAAATTATATGATGATTGTGTGCAGTTTTTCAAAATGCAGAGACATTTATTTTATTTATTTTAAATATTAAAATACTTTCAAACTATTGATTGGGCTGTTTTCTGGTGCAGAAACTTAGTAATTTGGCCAGCATACAAAAGATAAGAGCCAAAGCAAAACTCTTCTTTTTAGGGTTATAGAACTGATCTGAAATGAAGCCAAATTTACAACTATTTCATACAAAACACAACATCTAATTTCAACAAAATTATATCTAATCTGTTCTACAATAATGTAACCCTCTATCCTGCAGTTTATTAAGAAAGATAAATAATGGAATACACTGCCTCACTGAAACCAAGCAAACTCTTAAGATGTGCATGGCCAGTGACTTTGACATCAGCTGCAGGTTTTTCTCCTTTAAGGTCACAGTTTCTACAGTGATTTTATTAATAGCAGATTAGCTTTAATATAGACTGAAAAAGGGGCCTACACTGTGCACACAACCACAAAGAGGATCTTTGTTTATTGCTTTCATTCTTGGCCACACACAAGGCTTAGCAAGAGAGCATTTCCTGTTCTGATTCATTCTCGTTCTTTTGCGTAACTTGTACTCTGGCTTTTTAGGGTTGACTCACTCTCCCTGCCACCCCCCCCACCCCCCTACCCCCCTTTTAGCAGAACAGTTTTCTCACTATCCTCTGATAGCTAACAACATAGTTGAAATATTCTCCATTATATACATTTTGCAACTTCACGTGCCATTTCCCTAACATTCGATAAAAAAAGAAATGGTAACTAACAATTTCTTCAACTAACAGAATGTGATGGAATAGTGCTCATGTTTATCATATCAGGCAGGTAATTTGAGAGGGAATGTGATCCCCTTTTCATCTTTTGACTTTGTTCATTTTAAGCAGCCGTCTCTAATTAAGAGAATGGTTTGGAGGTGGGAAGGGGGAACCCATATCATAAATTAAAAACTGACCCAGCTTAGGTGAAATCTCATCTGATGTCATCTTCAATAAACTTCAGATGAAATCTGAAAAGCCAGATTCAGTCCTATTACTGAAAAAAGTATTTTGTTTAAAATTGTAGTTTTATCATAGCAAGTTTTATAGCTATAGTCAGTTTCTGTAATTAATGTGTGATGGGTTTATAGAATGAGTGTGGGTGTACAATGAAAACTGATTGTGTGGCCTGCAATCTTGTCATTAATCATTGCAGCAAAATACACGTTTAAGATAGAAAATAAAAAAAATGTTTGAGAAATTTAGAATGAAGATACTGCTTTGGATCTCTCTAATGCAGTGAATCTGTAATACGTATTAACTGTCAAAGACTCCAGTACATTACAATAAACAGTACTCATTTTCATTTGAAACATGAAGACTAATTCTCTCCATAAACATTTCCCCTTTACTCACACTTAATTCTCATTATTTTTCTGTTTGTCTATTATCAGATTTAATTAAAAAAAAAAAAAAAAAACGGAATGGACTGAAAAGGTGCATCAAAATACTTTTTGGAGCATCAAACAATGGAATTGAGCACCCATGCATATGAATATAGTAATACACTAGTACAATCAAATTATATATGTTTTCAATGCTAATGCTCTATATTTGGGTCTTTCTGGTCTGTGTGTGGGCCATGTTTGTAATTATTTTTCCTCTGAAATTTGTGTTTAGGCATCATCTGTAACAACCTAACCACAGCATGCGGTCTGTAAAGATGCATGTTAAAAAAAAAAAAAACACTAGGCAATTTTCTTATACTGTAAAAATCATGCTCAATGCACACAACCCCATTCTTAGCTGGCAAAACATTACTCTGGGTTTCTGTTTACACTGCAAACAGGGGATTTTTCCTTCTTTGTATGGCTATAATTTATGATGTAAGTCTACTTAAATTAATATTTCCATTGTAAATTAGGGATTTGAATTAACGAGAATCAATTTTAGTTTTTGAACCTATTGGCATTTCTTTTTAATTACAATGGAGTAATGCAAATCAAGCACTCCTTCAATATGCCTTTCATTTCAACAGGAATTTATAGTAAAAGTCTATTGATTGCCGTTGAGTGCCTAGAAACAAATTCAAACGTTCATTTTTTTTTTTTTCCCTGACTGCTCTGTACTTTAGGTTCTAATTATTAGTAATTGCAAAAAATTACATCACCAAACTTTGGAAATACTTTATCATTCCAGTCAATCCAAAGGCAATTACTTTGCAGGCTCAGGCATCTATCATTCGCAATGAACTGCTACTGTGGCGAGTTAATAATGAGCTTGATTATTTCTGTGAATGTACTGAAATTAGCACCACAAAAAGTGCTTGTGCTGAACTTTTACGAAAAGAGCAAAGTAAATTGTTTAAATCATGTTTTTTTTGTTTTTTTTATAAGAATAATACATACATTTTAACTATTGAGTTCCATGTTAGAACATTAGAACATAAGAAAGTGTACAATCGAGAGGAGGCCATTAATAACTAAGTGATCCAATAATCATGTCCAGTCTATTTTTGAATGTTCCCAAATTGTCATTTCAACCACATCGCTGGGGAGTTTGTTCCAGATTGTGATAACACTCTGTGTGAAGAAGTGTCTCCTGTTTTCTGTCTTGAAGCCCAATTTCCATTTGTGTCCCTGGGTCCGTGTGTCCCTGCAGATGTTGATAGTGCTTTTTTATTGGATATATTTATTTGTATTATAAATATTTCCCTGTGGAAGCTGCAGTGATGGCGTATTATTTTCATTTCAGGAAGACAATGATCCCCCAATCCATGAAAGCCTGAGCATTGAGAACACTCTGTGGGCCAGCACTGTTGTAGCTTCTGGTGAGAACTATTAATACTTTCATATTTGTTTTCCTTTATAAATTAATTGTTTTCAATGAATTTCTAGTTTTTATCCTACTGATGAAATTGAAGAAACTGACGTTTTCTGTAATGTTGTCTTTAGTCCTTGTGCAGCACTTGTGTCAGTCTGTTTCTGACTTCCTGTCTAGCCTTTGTTGCATCTTTATGCCACTGCATGCTTAATAATGGATGAAGTGAGAAGGTGCTTATTTTAATTGGATAATTGTCAATATCTGGACTTGGGTGAAGGATTTCACAATTTAATTTAACTAGTTCACTGTCGAAAGGTTATAAAGAATTAATAGAGTTAATATGAAGACAAAAATAAATAAAGTAGCACCCTAAAATTTGTCAGTGAACTTACACGCAAAGCTATATGTTAAATATTTATACTTCTATATATATATTTATATTTAAATGTATATATGTGTATATGGTTTTGTGAATCATCTTCATCATCAGCAACCTTTTGCAGCTCTTGATCTTATCTTCCCATCTTCTGTGTGGTATTCTTCTTAGTTATTTTTCTTCTCTTGGGATCCATGTTAGCTTGTTTAGTCCATCTGTGATCTGGCTCTTTGCCATTTTAACATCTTCACTCTTTGAATTATGGCACATGTCTTTGTTCTTGGATACATGTATTTGTTGTGCTATTATTTTTATTCCAAGTATACATGTTTCCATGAGTTTTTGTGTTTGATAACCAGGTTTATGAGCCATAGGTGAACACTGGTATTATGTATTGCTGAAATATATTTATCCTGAGGCAAATGGGCAAACATCCCATTTTTTGTTGGCCATGGTAGACATAACTGTTTATTTTAATCTACTTAAAATGTATTGAACTTAACAATATGACATAACATTAGTTCATTTTGTGTGCAGTTTTCATAATTGCATCTATGAGTTCCTGTAGTTGAAGCTCTAGGTCGTAAGGTCTTTTGGCAAAGATGACAATGTGTTGGCAAATCATAAGTTGCACAAATATGCTCTTTTCATATGATTTCCTTTTTCTTCCCACTCAGAGGTTTTGAATACGTCTTTAAGCATTGCTATGAAATTTTTGAGAGATTGTATCTTCTTGACATACTCTTTTGCAGATATTGATATTGTCAGTGTCTTGGAGTCTAAATGTTGATATAGCATTTATGTAGATATATTTGATGTGATATATGTATGTTTTGATTGCTTAAAGCACAAATGACTAATCATGTATTTTTTTTAATCAAATGCTTTTTATAGTCAGTTAATGATTGATATTATAATTATAATTATAATAAATGAATGAATAATGTTAAACAAAAAGTCTTCTAATTGTATTAATACAGATCACAGTACTTTGGTAGTACATAGGCTTTTTATCTTGTAAACTGTGTTACAAGCATAAGTACGTGTGCTGTTCTCAAATTACTATTAAGAAAAATAAAAAATAAACATCCAGTACAAATAATACACAGATTAGAAATATAAAACACAGTACATACAGTAAACATAAAGCTGTATGTCTAAACTAAAGGCTTTTTTACTGCACACTAATGAGAAACGCCATCTTGTCATATTGAGTGACAGGAAGCACTGACATTTTCGGTTCCTCCCCTTTTCTAAAAGCTCAAGCCCAAATGGTGGTTTAAAGCACACCTATAATGAAGGTGTCATTTGATAGGTTATAACCCCAACAATAGTAGGTTAACAGGCATTGTGCACCTGAAGTCAGGAAGTTAGAAAAAAATAGGTTTGTTTGCTTTAACACCAGTGCTGCTAGTCTGAACATAAAATGCCTGTGTTGCCACGTATATGATAGGTGACAATACCAGTCTACTTTCCATTTTTACAAAGACCTAAGCCAAACTTGTTGGACTCTGTAATATATAAGGTTTGAAATACAACATATGCCGTATATTTCTGGGTAAGTATTTTTTCTAACATGAACCGCCATTTCACCTCGCAAACCCCAAAATCCCATTAAGGGTCAGTGACCGCAATCATTTATAATTGGGTTAACTACTGTTATTGTTGTACTCTTTACTATGATTGTATCAGTTTATATTATGACTTATGTTGCTGTAAATTATGACAAGGAATGTGTTTAGAAATATCTTATTTGTAATAAAAATACTATTTTAAAAATACCAGCTCACTAAACTAATTTAAAAATTGTATATTTTGAAATGTAGATTTCATTTACACAATGACATCTGTAAACCAGAAATCCCAAAACTTGCAAAAACATTGACAAATTGAAAAGATCAAGATTTGTCTTAAGTGCAATAGTAGGATCGTGTGGCGACCTAATAAAATGATTAAAAAAAATAATATGCATGATACATAAAAAACATTTGTAGATGAAGTATTGTAGAAAACGAAATGTATTGTTGAAATCAACAAACTTTTCTTACACGACTTTATTTAATACATTTTTTTATTTTCACATATGTTTTCTCACAGAATAAATAATTGTATATTAGGCTATAATACTTTTACAACATTAATTTAAAATGTGCTGCAAACATATACCAACTCTCCTGGCAGTAGATAAGCAGTTTTAACAGGATACAATGATGACCAATAGTTGATGCTTCAAAATAATACATAAATGCATGTAAATAAATAAGTACTATGAAATCCGTTTGATTGATCAGTTTAAAAAAAAATTACTTGCGTGTCCAGTTCACACTATTTAATATGCATTTAATGTAATATCACATATTACATTTTACGTCTTCGCCTATTTCTTTCTAATTTAATTACTCTATTGTATTTATTTATTTTCATTGTATTGTATTAATCAGTATTTTTGTTGCAATACTAAAAAATGTATTTTTAATGACCCTAGGTAAACAAAATCTAAGATGGCAGATGTGATAAAAAAAAAAAAAAAAAGCTTAAAAAGACATTTGTTAGGGGTAAAAAAAAAAATTTCTTTTTGTATTGCGAATATCTAAGTTAAAGGCATAATCTAACCCTGTATGTGTATAACAGCTTTAATTATTATTATTGTTTTAATTAATTGACCACCCTATTAGTAGCCACCTCTTGATAGTAGCATTTGTTTGTGTGATATGAATAAACCTTTTAAAACCACTTTAAACTTAATAATAATAAAATACTGGATCACTTGACTGTTTAACGTTATGATATATTATTTTCTCATTTTGAACTGCATCCTACATACACTTACTTCGTTGCACCTTTAGTGATCTTACACACCATCGATCTGTGGTCGGTCTTCTCTGTAATTATCAAGACCCCAGCAATTGGAGCCGAAGGGTTCTAATGTGTTCCCCAACAATTCCCCAAACACTTTTCCCTTGACCTGACCTTGACCCACAGTGCGACCTCACTTCACAGGGTATTTCTTGCATTTTAGCAACTGGAGACATCTGTGTGTTCTTTACACCTTTGACATCTTGCCAGTATGTTCATACCTGGAAAACACCTGGTCTACCCATACGATTGTAGAAGCTCTGACCTAAGTATCTCTAACCATACTGCTTACTGCAATATTGCAGTATAGGGTAAACAGAGTAAGGCTGGTAAGGTTGGCTAGCTTTTGGCAGAGAGGGCAAAATAAAAATAAAATACTGCAGGAAGATATTGAGGTTCAACCACCTGGACTACACAATTTGATGCTTATTGCTAAATAAGAAATACTGGAAATGAATGTGCCTTTATTCATATTTTACATTATCAGTGGTTTTAACTGTCATGTTGAACAGTGTAAACAGCAATTTTATATAATGCATGTTAATTACATTCTCCAGAATTAACTCTATTTTAATGAAGTGTGTGACCTAGGTCTTTCTTTTGCCTCTGTCCCCTTTTGAATGTGTAGTTTGAATGCAGTAGGATAGAAGTGATCCCATGCTTTTGCAGACGTTTCTTCAATACTGTAGAGGTATGCTACAGTTAGATTTTGTACAGAAAATCTCCTAGACTGCAATAGTTAGGATTATACTAATGTAATTTGTTGTCCCTTTTAATTGTTACTATATTATATAAAAGTATCTTTGTCAAAAATTGCCCAGGCATCTTTCACCCTTGCTGTTTTGGCCATGTGATTTCAACTGAGTACTCCACAAGTTAGTAATATGTGATATGGTGCCAGATATTCGTAATTAGCATTATTTGTCATATTCATATATATATATATATATATATATATATATATATATATATATATATATATATATATATACACACACACACACACACACACATTTGTTCTTACTTTTTATTATTTCTTAATTTATACATTTATAAATTACTGCGAGCCTGGCGTTGTGGGTGAAATTCCAAAGGGTGGGTGATTTCTTATTTTTGTCACCCCATTTTTAAATAATATTAAAAAAAGAAATACTGAACTTAAACAGTATCAGAGTAGAACAACCAATAATAAGGCGATTAATAAGGCTTTTGCACAGCTTAGAATTGCATTTCAATAACACAGTTCAGGGAACATGAACACATTGATATCCACTTAGTGGATCATTAATCGAATCCAGCCAAACTAAATGTAAGAAATCAATAACAATGCATTAATAATGATAATAGAGCATCCACATATGCACTGAATTTAATAACGCTTAAATAAAATAATCACCCATTAGCTTTGTCAGAAGCACACTCACTGTATTTTCAATAGATAAAAATACACAAACTTTCTGAGTAAGTAAATCACCAAGGATATTGCGGCTACACAGCACTGTAGTAGGTGCTGGACACATTAATGTTGGACACACAGCAGCAGTAATATGTAAATAATAGGATTATGTTTGATTCTGTGACAACCTACATACATACAGACAGTTATGTGTATTGGGTTGTATTTTATTTGTCCACAATATTGTTTGTACTGCAATACTTCATTGTATGCCCTGTCAGGACAATGGCATAGACGTGTACACAATATTACCGAGGAGGTATTCATTCGGGATGTGTCCAGACTCTAATGCACTCCATAGTCTGGACTGATACCAGATGTACACATCGTGAGCCCCCCTATACACTCACCTAAAGGATTATTAGGAACACCTGTTCAATTTCTCATTAATGCAATTATCTAACCAACCAATCACATGGCAGTTGCTTCAATGCATTTAGGGGTGTGGTCCTGGTCAAGACAATCTCCTGAACTCCAAACTGAATGTCTGAATGGGAAAGAAAGGTGATTTAAGCAATTTTGAGCGTGGCATGGTTGTTGGTGCCAGACGGTCTGGTCTGAGTATTTCACAATCTGCTCAGTTACTGGGATTTTCACGCACAACCATTTCTAGGGTTTACAAAGAATGGTGTGAAAAGGGAAAAACATCCAGTATGCGGCAGTCCTGTGGGCGAAAATGCCTTGTTGATGCTAG
This sequence comes from Amia ocellicauda, assembly GCF_036373705.1. NCBI lineage: Eukaryota > Metazoa > Chordata > Actinopteri > Amiiformes > Amiidae > Amia > Amia ocellicauda. The sequence goes on along the minus strand of NC_089859.1, from coordinate 37,854,740 downwards.
AGGTCAGAGGAGAATGGGCCGACTGATTCAAGCTGATAGAAGAGCAAATTTGACTGAAATAACCACTCGTTACAACCGAGGTATGCAGCAAAGCATTTGTGAAGCCACAACACGTACAACCTTGAGGCGGATGGGCTACAACAGCAGAAGACCCCACCGGGTACCACTCATCTCCACTACAAATAGGAAAAAGAGGCTACAATTTGCACAAGCTCACCAAAATTGGACAGTTGAAGACTGGAAAAATGTTGCCTGGTCTGATGAGTCTCGATTTCTGTTGAGACATTCAGATGGTAGAGTCAGAATTTGGCGTAAACAGAATGAGAACATGGATCCATCATGCCTTGTTACCACTGTGCAGGCTGGTGGTGGTGGTGTAATGGTGTGGGGGATGTTTTCTTGGCACACTTTAGGCCCCTTAGTGCCAATTTGGCATCGTTTAAATGCCACGGCCTACCTGAGCATTGTTTCTGACCATGTCCATCCCTTTATGACCACCATGTACCCATCCTCTGATGGCTACTTCCAGCAGGATAATGCACCATGTCACAAAGGTCGAATCATTTCAAATTGGTTTCTTGAATATGACAATGAGTTCACTGTACTAAACTGGCCCCCACAGTCACCAGATCTCAACCCAATAGAGCATCTTTGGGATGTGGTGGAACGGGAGCTTCGTGCCCTGGATGTGCATCCCACAAATCTCCATCAACTGCAAGATGCTATCCTATCAATATGGGCCAACATTTCTAAAGAATGCTTTCAGCACCTTGTTGAATCAATGCCACGTAGAATTAAGGCAGTTCTGAAGGCGAAAGGGGGTCAAACACAGTATTAGTATGGTGTTCCTAATAATGCTTTAGGTGAGTGTATATCGTGTGTGTGTGTGTGTATGTGTGTGTGTGTGTGTGTGTAATGGGAAGTGCAGGTGTAATTGCTGAAGCTGTTCTCTTATCTATATGAATGTACAAATAATAGAATGTTTAAAACGTCACAAACGAGTACAGAAACATCACTTAACATCACACTGCTTTCATTCATCCACCTGCAGAGTCCTATTCCTTTAATGCTGTGACTCAATTAGCATATGGTAATGACTCTCTAATTGGAAACATGAGATGCAAGTGTATTCTTTAGAGGTTATTAAGCATAGCGCAATCAAATTTGAATTGCGTAAGAGCCCTAATTAGACCAAGTGCGCAAAGTTGGCACAAACATTGGGAATAATAGTCCACTGTGGATATGTGTACCGACTATTGGCGTTTTACATGGAGACTTTTTGTTCCCATGTGCAGTACAACTGCTTAGTAAGTGTCAGCATAATTAAGGAGTATGACATACCACAGCCGGACACAGATGCAGGCCCATGAGGAATCATTACGGGTGAGGTAGGTGAATAGTAACCTGTGCTCAATAGGATTCAACAGTAAACAGATCTTGTCTGTTGTCATATATACTGTGGCAATACCACTAATAGCAGCTTGTCTGGTTAATACTAACATTCATTATTCTGCATTTTCCCTTGGCTGTCATGAGCAGTTGCTATATTGGCAGTGTGCACGCAGGTGGGTTTGCGTGGTGCAAACAGGTTTGCGAGGTACAGGAAAAAAAAAATGCTATATTCCAATGTTGTGTAAAATGATAGGTTGTGAGTTCAACCGTGGTTATCTGAGAAAATAAGCACCCAAGGGGGAGGGGTTTTCAGCGTGCATTCGCTGGAACGTGTCAAAGACATTTGTCTATCAAAGCTGCCATTGGCCCTTGTGCCTGTCACTCAAACAGGACCCTTCCACTTCCTGTTTGTATAAAAGGTGACGTCTGCACAGAGACTTCCTCTTTTTGCCTGGGGCTAGAACTCCTATGCGACCTTGCAACCCTTGGGCAGTGCTTATTTTCCTCAAATAACCACGGTTGCATTTGCAACCTATCATTATCTATCGCCCAAGGGGGAGGGGTTATAGTATAACCAAACCATCGCAAGGGAGGAGGCAGCAAACTGGTAAGGGAGCCTGCCCCAACTAGGAGCCGTACCAACTCTATGATAGAATCCACAGGGGCCCCTTGGGGCCACATCACTGTCACTCTGAACTGGGAAGAAATAACAAATGGTCTATCCACAGAGCAACAAGATCCTTGTGTCTACCACGAAGCCTAGCAATAGCGGCCTCCTGCTTTACTAGCAGAGCTAGGAGCGGGGCCAAGACCACACCATATAAGCACAGGGTGCAACCACTGCTGGATAATTCAATTAATAATGGAACTATATACACAGCGGGGCAACAAGAGCCAACTCAAGTGCCTTCTGCTGGACACAGCAGCAGCAGCCCCCAGCACAGCTAGCATAGCTAGGGCGGAGACACAAACTGCTGGCAAAGGAACTATATACATAGCGAGGCACAATGTGCCCTCGCTAACAACCGGAAGTGGGCGTCCACGCTCAACTTAAATAAGGAACGGACAAGCTCAACTGTCTATTCCAATTAACTACATACACTGCGTGGTACAGGAGCCAGCTGCACCACACGCAGGACACAGGAACAAGTTTAACGCTGCCGACCAGCAGCTAGCATCAACAGATGCTCTACTGATGTCAATAAATGAACTATATACACAGCAGGGCACAAGAGTAAACTCAAAGGCCTTCCGCTGAACACAGCAGCAGTGGCGCTCAGCGCAGCTATCATAGCTAGGACAAAGCCACAGACCTGCTGACAAAGGAACTATGTACAATGACGGGGTACAGGTGTAAAAAAACACATGCACTCCCGCCTACAGAATTAACTATATACAAGTCACTGTTTGGTAGGAAGGGAAAACAGTTCTGCGTTGCTTTTCCCAAGCATTCTCAACAGGGGCAGACTGGGATAGAAAAGCCAGGAGCCAGTGCCTGATAGGCTATGGATGCTCAACTGGAGCCAACACCAGATCCCAATAGAAGAAACCTGGCCTGTAGAACCGAACAACTCACAGCCGCACAAATGTCTGCCAGTGGGGCACCTTGAAAAAGGGCCCATGATGTGGCAACGCCTTTAGTCGAGTGGGCCACCAGGTGTTCAGGCACTGGGGCTCCAGCCAACTCGTAGGCCGTGGTAATGGTGTCCACAATCCAGTGCGAGGCACTGCTTTGAAAGCGTCTGGCCCAACGTCTGTGCTCCGTAGGACACAAACAATTGGTGTGAGCGCTCCAAATAGCACCTGAGAGCCCGCACAGGGCACAACAGGTGTAGCCTACTCTCCTCCTCTGAAGAGAAGGGAGGAGAATGGAAAGCCATCAACTCAATGGGCCTGTTGATATGGAAAGAAGGAAGGAATGCAGGATTAGGCCGAAGCGTAACCCTGGAACCATCTCCCGCAAAACGGACATACGCATGGTGAACAGACAGGGCATATAATTCGCTCATGTGTTTTGCAGACATAATTGCCAACAAAAAACGCTGTCTTCAGTGACGTTAATCTTAAGTCAACTGATTGCAAGGGGTCAAATGGGGCCTTGGAAAGCGCATTTAGCACTACATGAAGGCATTTTTCAGAAAACTGCACCACCAAAAAATGAGAGCCCGGAGGCTCGCCATCAGTCCTACCATGATACGAGGCCAAATAAACCTTGAGCATGGACGGGGACTTGCCCTGGTCCAACAGCTCCTTCAGGAATTGCAGAATGACACCTATATGGCAATTAACTGGGTCATGAGACTTCTCCCGACACCAAGTTTGAAACGTCCGCCAGCGGTAGGAGTACTGCAACCTCGTAGAGGGAGCTCTTGCCGACTGAATAGTAGCCACTACCTCGTCCAACAGACCCCGAGCCATCAGGCGATCCCGCTCAGGGGCCAGGCCCAGAGTTGGAGCAGGATCAGATTGGGATGCCACAGTGTGCCCTGTACCTGAGACAGCAAGTCCGCTAGCGGGTGGAGGCGCCATTCTGACACCGGGGGGCCTCCCCAAGAGAGGAAGTTCGCCACCATGTTGGAACTGCCCAGGAGGTGGAGTGCTCTGATGGAGCGACCAGACACCTCCCTAACTTTTGATGTAGGCAACCACTGCTGTGTTGTCTGTCCGCACTAGAACATGACTGCCCCGAAGGGCCAGCTTGAAGTGACTGAGACCTAGGAGCACAGCTCGTAATTCCAGGGCGTTGATATGGAGGTCCCTAATGGGCCGTCCAACTGCCCCAGACTCCCTGTCCATTACAGACAGCTCTCCAACCCTGCTTGGAGGCGTATGTTTTCAAAACCACTCAGTGGCAGATTGGCACCAAGGGCACACCGAGGATTACATTCGAAGGGCTCTGCCACCAACGGAGTGCCTTCCAGCACGCTTGAGTGACTGTCACTTGACGTGCTCTGTCGCGGGGAGGATGCATCCCATGGGACCCGAACCACCACTGCAGAGGTCTTAGATGAAGGAGTCTGAGGTGGAGGGTTTGGGACGCAGCCGCTAGAAGGCCCAGCAGCCTCTGGCAATGGGACACCCTGGCAACGCAAGGGGGCCAACACACAACATCCATGCACTTGGAGAAAGTACGAGGAGCTAGAGACAGGCCGAAGGGGAGAAAAGCAAACTCAAACACTCGGCCTTCGAAGGCGAAGTGTAGAGAAACTTCCTGTGCACCTGCGTAATGGGGATGTGAAAGTAGGCATCTTTCAAATCCACCAAGGTGAACTAGTCTCCCGGCTTGATAGCCTGAGACATGGCACGCAGGGTGAGCATCTTGAAACGCAACACCTTGAGGTGGTGATATCAGGTACCTCAGATCCAAGATGTGGTGGAAACTGCCATCTTTCTTGGGCACATGGAATTATGGGGAATAGAATACCTCATGCTGCCCCAGAGGGGGCACTTTGTGGATCGCGCGTTTCTCCAAGAGAGAGACAATTTTGACGCAACACACACTGTAGTGGGTCCCTCACTCGCGTCCACACCATGACTCTGAAGGGGGGTTGATGGGTCTGGAACTGTAGGGAGTAGCCAACTGTTATAATTTGGAGGTGCCAATTGGAGAGTTGCTTGGGGGGGTGTTTGGGTGGGCCAGAGGCTGCTGCAACACTTCACGGCCTGGCGTTTGGGCTGGCTCTACTGCGGCAGGCCTGGGTAGGTGCCTGTCTGCTGGCACAGCTCAATGAGAAGGTTGTCTGCGAGCCTGGCCCAGAGGTGCTGATTGGGGGTACACTCTGGTGAGCTGTAGTGACTGCTCTCTCTCCTGGAGGGAGCGTGCCAGCATGCCCTCCATGGACAGTCCAAATGTGAACCTGGTCGAGATGGGGGCATCCATCAGCTGGGTCCTGTCTGCATCCGGGATTCGCCTCGCCTGGGACAGTTTTGAGTTGACGGCATGCCGCCACAGTGGCTGCCAGGGAATGTCCATTTGCACATGCCCCATGGCACATGACCGTCACTAGGAGGTCTGCCGCTTCAGCCAACTTCCCAGTAGACTGTGGTGCCCCCGAGGCCCTCGTATCCGGGGGCCTCCACCAGCTGGGCAATGTAGAGGGCCAGCAGGGACTCGGCGGAGTATCGTCCTGCACTGCCTGTTATGACAGGAAAGGTCCCTTGGCGTCGCAGAGAGAGGGGGGCTAGGACACCACTGCCGAGATGGTGGAATTCACCCTAGGGAAATCCACCAGCCCCACTTCCTGCACACCCTGGGTCCTGGCGTAGACCTTACCTGCAGGTGCTTGGGTGGGGGCCGTCGCTGGGTGGTCCCAGGTAGAGTGCAGCTCCACCAGGAGGTCAGGCAGTAGCAGGAGGGCCTGCGTGGGCTGCTGGGACCACTGCCTTCTCTCAAACCTAGAGGGCAGGGGGGCAGGGTCCACTGGCCAGGGGATCTGCAGGGACTCCACAGCCTGCTAGGCGACTGCCCAGAACTCAGCCTGATGGCCCAACGAAGCAGGGACAAGATCCTCATCTGTGGGGGGGAGGAGGGGGGAAGCCACATCCCCTCCCTCAGATCCGCCTCCAAATTGGACCCCCCATGAGGGCTGAGGGAGATTACATCATCTCCCAAGCTCACCTGTGGACTGTCCTCATCCGCAGAGTGGACAGACAGGCTCCCGTCAGACTCCATAGACGTGGCCGATGGAATGGCAGGTGGAGGAGTAGGGGGGGCAGATCTGGTGTTGAGAGCCAGGATGGCAGCATCTCGCCCCCTGTCCGCTGAGCTCGGACCCCTCCGCCGGCGTCTCGGTGGAGATGAGACCGACGGTGAGGAAGAGGAAAGGGAGGGGGAGGGGGCCTGGGGACACCTCTCCACGGGCCTCCCTCTCTGTCTTCTAATTGTCATGACCAGCGATGTGGCAGGTACCTCAGCAGTCACTGGCCTGACAGAGGAGACATTGGGGCTGACGGCCAGGTGGAAGAAAGGGCCCACAGTTGCTCCGCCTCCCAGACAGGAGGGGTAGACCATGTCACCACTCCAAGCGGGTAATGTGCGGTGGCCACAAACAGTACAGCGATGGTGGTGGGAGGAGGAGAAACGGGGTCTCTCCATCCCGTCACTACCGTGCACGTGCATGCACGCAAGTGCGCACTGCTACTTGTGCGCACAGCGAGTGCTCCGGTCAGCGCAGGTACCGAAGGCACACCAGCAGCCGAAATGCTCTCGCGACAGTGGACTACCTAGTACGATTTGCCGCTGTAAGCGCGTCTCCACTGGCAACGTAACACAATACATTGGGGGAGGGGCACTACACGCCGACCACACATTGGGCACTGCACTGGGGCACTGGGTTGAAAAACCAGGGAACACTTCTACCAAGTTGTGCCTTTTCTTTTGTGGCAAGAACACGGGAGTCCCAAGGAGTAACGCCAAGCACCGCCGAAGTGAGATAGAGAGATAGAAACCACATTTGTTTTGTTAAATAAATACATGTATATATTATTCCACCTTCATTAGTTCTGAATATTTCAATGATATTACCACTAAGTTATATTTTATAGCGTTGTAAAAGCAGTTCAGTCCTCTGTGTATGGTTGCCAAATATTTTTAACTTTGCTGATACAGATTTATGTCCAGTGGAGACAAAACAGCATGCGACAATTCCCTTTCTGATCGATTCCCCATGCTTCTGAGGATCAACAAATATGGGATAAGTTCATCAAACATCCGTACCTTCTTTCTTTTGAAAGCTTTCAAAACTTTGAACTGCTCTTCAACCTAGTATACCCTTTAGAAAAACATCACAGGACTCTGTTGCCTTATTTGATATGAACTGCCTCATTTTGCCCAGTCCCCACTACTGTGGAAAGGGCATCCACAAGGTTATGGATCATGTTAGGGGTTTGACACCACTGCTATTAACAATGTTCATTGTAATGCCGATCTGTATCTACTGTAATTTAGGACTGATAATAAGTTGCTCACTAATTTTTTTTCACCACCTCCTGGACAGCTTGCAGGGCATGATTCATTGCTTCTATTTTTTTTTTCTCTGGGTCCTGATGACTCTGGAACTGTTTAGGATATGTTTAAGTTTATAAGTGGCCTTGCTTTCTCATCATGTTCATTTAATATTAATAGCACATTCATCTTCAGAACGAGGCTGAGATAATGAATTGGCAAATTAAGATGAGAATATTGATCAGAATTTATATTGTTCTACGATGATGTTAAGGACACCTTCTAAGTGTTGAGTACTAAGCTTTTGTGTGCACGTGCGTGCGTGCGTGCGTTCGCGTGCCTGCAAATTTTTAGGTCCTCTAAGTCCTTTTTTATATGATTTAAAATAAAATCTTCACTCTTACACAGCTGCAGTGTTTAAAATACATTTTAAGGATGTACATATAACAGTTAAAGCTATTTTCAGTAAGCTGTACATAGCCAAGTGGTCTGTAGCTAATTATCCAAAATAAAGACGTGCACATCTAGACAGTCCGCAAAGGTCAAGCTTGCATGCCAGTAAATGGAATGAGGTGAAAATGCTTGCTTTTTTCTTATTAGACTTATTATGAGGCTTCAGATAGAAGTATCCCTTTTCCTATAGAGTATTGTGTGCAGCAGGTCCATTAAGTATCTGTGTAGCAAGTATTCTCTTTGCAAAACTGACATGCTTTGCTATAAATCTATGCAAATATATTGAAATATTTAATTGATAATCTGGGCTAAACCACAAATATTAATGCACATTAAATACATTAGATCCTTTCATCTGACAATGTAACATAATCATGCACTATACAGTAATATCTCACATCCCATCATAAAAGCTATAGCTACCATAACAGTGGTGTTGATAGGGGTGGGAGTAACTTTAAGTGAGGAGTAGTTTTCATCTACAATGTGCACATTATGCAAAGTAAATAAAACAGTGTTTTGGTCTGGTGTTTTAACAGTCTATGGTCTGGAGTAGAACATGCCTGTATTAATTTCAATTTTTCATTTTCAATTTTCTCACTGTTTAAATGGTGAGTTTCATAAGAAGGTAATTGGATACAGTGGGCATGTTTTATTTTCGATAATGTTAGCGAGACAGAAATGAGAAAGGTGTTGGGGATCTGCATTATTATAACAAAGCAGTCAATTTATGTGTACAAGACATTAGAAATGTTCTGTATTAGTGAATTGTGGTCCTTAAAGGTCATAGTCCAATAATCTCTTCAAAACATTACCTTCCTTAAACCATTGGAAAAGGTCGCTGCATTCGTCCAACTAAGTAAATAATTAATAATGAAATAAAATAATTAACCTAATTGTGGCCCTCATTGAGTTAAGTGGAGGATGACTCAGTGTTACACAGTGCTCAAATAATTAGGCTGAATGTTTTTCACACATGCAGTATTCTTGAACAAACAGCTTCAATTTAAGACTTTCTGTGAGTGAAGATGATCAATGATACATGAGCTTAACTCTGAATTGCATAATGAAGAGCCTTCAAAACCTTTTTCAATTATTACTTTTTTTTTATTGTTATATTTGAGTTTTGTCATGTTGCTGTTTACTTCCAAGTTCTAAATGCTACCAGCCCCCTCTTAAAATAAAATAATATCTATGTTCATATATAATCCATAATGCTTATTAGCAATTATCATATGAACAATGTTTGGTTATTATCATTATATATTTCTTCTGAGATATTGGTTGTACATTGCATAGATGCAGTAGTGTACAGTAGCTTACCGATGTTACTGTAGGCTTTTAGTAATACTTAAAAAAAAATTGCAAACTTTTAAATATTGGCTGGGAACCAAGGGGCTGATAATACACGTCATATACTTGAACTGGGACAGGTATAGATATTTTATTTGTAAAGACAGATTATTTTAAGTGGTTTAACTGTTTATATATAATATTAATATGAATCAATTATGTTTTTAAATCATCAATTATATATATCTTAAACATCAAAAAATAGATGGAATACATATTATCTTAAATGTGAAAAATGCAACGGTCATTTTTATCCTATTAACAATTAACTTTATTTTTGTTAAAAGTAAACCAGGTTATTACATGTCATACAATTCCCTTCACATATGTCTAAAAACAAAATGAAAAAAATGAAAATATTTATATAAGATAATTGTACCCAGTTATGAGTTTGGGAAGACAGAAGCATGTTTCATTGTCCACTCTTATTTGATAAATTAGCTCTTATTTGCTTTTGATTAATTTAATTAACCAATTCACAATTTATATCAATATATAAGCTAGCAGTTACATGAAACAAAGTGGTATTCTGTATTCTATGTGGGGTATTCACTGTACAGAACTGATCCAAAGATGCAACTGTATATACAATATAAACTTAATAATAAAAAAACAACCTTTCTCCATAATACATTTCCTTGCACCACCAACTAAAGTATCTGTGTATGTATTTCTATTTGTAAGTGCAAAATCATTTTGTGCAATTATTTGTTGCCACCAGGTGAAAAACATTGCTCAAATTCTTATCAAAGATCTGCAAACTGATATTCAGTCATATTAATTTCCTTCATTCCATTTTCAATTGACCTGTGTTCTTTTTAACAGGAACTGTAATTGGAGTGGTGATATACACAGGAAAAGAAACAAGAAGTGTGCTGAATACATCCCATGCAAAAAATAAGGTAAATGCTTTCAACACAAACCATTTCCATGTGCTGTTCTTCTCTCCCATAGAACCAGGCAAACACCTGTAAAACATGCTTTTCAGAGATATTATTCTGTTAATAGAGCATTTGCATTTGATATCTGAGGACTGGGGCATAAAGTAAGGGATCTGGTTTTAAGTCTCATTATAATCTCTCACTGGTAAAGGAAACATTATAATACAACAAAATAATTGTATATTATTATATTATTATTTGTGAGATTTATCTGTCAACATTACTGCAAGACTTATGGTGCAGGAACAAAAAGACAACTATTAAGTGGAACAACCTTCAAAGGACATGCATGTAACTGTTTTTATAGAAATATGGTATAGATGCCATGGAGATTGAAAGTAATCCAAAGGAGATTTAGTAATTTAGTTTTTGTTTGTTTTCAGTCAAGTCCTTGTGGTCTAAAATGCTAATTGTGCTGCATACATTTAGTAGTTTTACAGAATTCCTGGCCAATAAATACATGTATTTATGTTCCTACAGATGAAGTTGACCAGGGAGTTTTAAATGTAAAATAAAATAAAATAAAATAAAATGTTTAATGAAATTGTTGAGAAGTACAAAAAGCTCAGATCATTTCCTGACTGGTGCCCTAACTTGCTAGTATACTTAGCTCTCTAAGTATTCCAAATGGCACCATCTTGATCTCTTTCTAATAGCTTTTTTCTATAGACAGAGCACTCCACACACACACAAAAACTGCTTGACCAAAACTCATATTTAGCAATCAAGCAACTGAAAATGAAGCTTCTCCTGAAAAGGATCCTTAATTGCTTGACTAGACTGAGAGCATGTCTAGGTTTCATGTTCTTTCATGTGCCTGGGTTATTTGATGACCTTATCAAACACCGATTCTGGAACATGAAAATGCAGATTGAATGACAATTTTGAGAATATGAAAATGAATCAATTTTAAATACAGGGGTGGGGATAAGAATCACAAGCAATATATATATATATATATATATATATATATATATATATATATATATATATATATATATATTGACAGTATATGTAATAAATAAATAGTTTTAAATATGCTCTTTAAATAGGTTTGTGATATAAGATATACCTGCAGTGTTCCAGTCAAACTATTGCAGCTGTGCATGCGATGTGTTTGATTATAAAGGAGGGGAGGGGGTAAAGGGGAAACTGAAGAACTACAGAAATCAATTGTGACAGGTTGCCATTTTCCTGCCACTCATTGTAATACGTTATTCAGAGAGTAGGATCCCAGTGAAAGAGGCGATAATACAAATTGCCTGCAGCAGTTATTGTAAGCCCTTGGGCATATTGATTTGTGTTTCTAATAAAAAGATGCTTTCAGACGTCTCCATGACAAAGGGAAAGGTGATCTGCATCTATATGTGAATCATTATGTCCTTTTTATTAGAGTTTGTATAATGGCTTTTTAAATACATTAGGGGGGAAGAGCAGAACTATAGCAATCACTCATTGACTAGGAGAGACTTGCTCATTCGTTGTTCTTTTTAAACCTTAGGAATGCACAATTTCTATTTTGTTTTGTTTTTAATGTTTAACTTTTATGCATTTCTTATCATACCCCACATACTATAATTACTATAATAATAACAGAATTATGTATTCTTTTACATAAATTATGTATGGTTTTTCACTAGTTCCAATGTTTTCATTAATATATGAACTAAAGCAAAAGTAATCTTAATCTCTTCATTATTTTGTACAAAAGCAAATTTACTCCCACAATCACAGTATACACTATATACATAATTCAACACCCTTTTTTCCCCCCCAATAACTGAAAATTCTGTTATTACTGTAATCATGTACAAGCAGGATTATGATAATATTATATATTAATAACCAGGAAAATAATTGTATTGCAACCCGAATCTTGTGGCTAAGGACTACTAGTGTACGGAGAAAATTTGAGATGTGTCCAAAATCTGAAAAAATCCAATTGGTCTGTTTTATAGTATTGCTATGAACCCAAATCTCCAAGATGGTAATTGGAATTCATTCACTAGGCTTTGACATTAACAGAAAGGATTCATAAAAGCTTACCCCCCACACATTTAACAACATCTGACAGTCATCATTTAAAGGAGACCTGACATTCAGTGGCAGGTAGTGAAGAAGACAGAATTCACTTGAGTTCTGTTTACAACTGAAATTTTTCTAAGTGACAGCTGGCATTGTGCATAACTGTCAGTGGTACCAGCTTCACTCGCCTTTCAAAAGTAGTAAAATATATATAGTAAAAACTATAATATTAAAAAAGTGCTTGATTATTTTGCAAATTAGGTCTTGGCTTCAATGATATGTATTATGAGTAATAGAAATATGTATTTATTAATATTCAAGAACAGATTTGAAAAAAAAAAGTTTTATATATTATTTTTCTAAAATAACCATTATTTACCATTATAAAATTATTTCTTTATTAAAAAACAAAAAAATGACAATCATAATGGAGGTAGTCTCACATGTAAATAAACATATTTGATGGGGTTACTAAAAATATGTGCAGCCTCTTTGAGAGACTTAAGATGACTGTAGAATCATAGGACAGGGTTTCCTGCTTTGAGGGGCATAAACTTCCCCTTCCTCTTGCAATGAAGGGTGGCATACAAAAAATGTAATCAGATTTTTATGAGCACTAATCATGCAGAGCGGTTTAGGCTTTCATAAACAAAGAATAAAAATGAAGCCAGTCTGACAAAGTAATTCAGTAGCACATGGACCTGCCACAATTTATTTTTCAGGATTATGGATGTGTACACAATGCTATTGCTCCTTTAATGAGCCTGCTTTGATATTACAGCTGCTAACAATTAAAAATTGTGCTCCATAGCCTGAAACTCTTAACGTAAATAAACGTGGCATTTCTGCTGCTTTGAAAAGGGAATAAGTTAAGTGCTGGAAAAACAAGCTTGATTTAGACATCTGGTGCATTATCAAAACAACACTTCGAGCCCAAATTTTAAAACAAATTAGCCTTAAAACATGTATGTTGTCTTAATGTTGTGTATTCCACAGTGTGTGCCATACATCACTGCAGAGTTGTGCAGGACTAGGGTGACTGCTTTCATGAAAATACAATGTGCTCAGTAGTAATCTGCTTTTATATCAGTGGAAGCTGATGAGTTCGATGAGGATATCTGTTAGCCAAGCAGATTTGTCATGAAAAAGAAAAAAACATATGTATATGTAGGTATGTGTATTGCACTATAACTTCGGCTGTGAGCTTAGATTAGAATTCTTTGAATTAGAATTCATTAAAATGCTCTTGTTTACTCTGACAGCACACTGTAGACTGGCACTAGGAGCTAGGGCTGTGCTGAAGGGTTAATTTTTACCTTCGAAGGTTTGGAGCACATTACCAAACAAAGGTTTGAAGCTTCGTTGATGCTAATTTGCATAATGTATTGATGATGTCACTTTAGCTACTAGTGTATAGATTTGAATGAAAATCAAATTTATTTTTACACGTAATTCATATAAACAAAATAAAACATCCCCTTGTAGTTTATCTCAAACTGTTACCATGTTTTTCGTATTTTTTTACAAACCGTTTTATGTATAGGTATTGATTTTACTTGCATATTAACCTTCCAGTAAAAGCACCTCACTCATAATAAATTGTATGCGTGGTGATGTATGCATCTTAACTTTAATTTGTATTTTATTGAATACTGAAAAAGTGTCAAATAGTGAATCGGTGTAATCCTCTTGATGAATATACCCCGGTGTTCAGTAACATTAAAAAAGACACAACTATACTGAAAGTAGTAAATACTAAAGACAGTAACCTTTACATTTGGGTTAAATATAATAAAAAGATTCCCTTCTACAGTTCAGAGTTAATGTCAACATTATATATTTTTCTGTATGTAATAATAATAGTCAATTGCAACAAACTTGTGGAGTTAGTACAGAGCTGCATATTAAACACAAGATCATCTCCAGTAAGCTACAGTTCTATGCAATTGACCCATTAAGCCTAATATATAATGCATAATAATTTAAACTTCCGTTGGATAAAATGATCCCGGAGGTTGCTTGTTCCTCCATGATATACCAGTTTTCAGTTCCACAGCTTATATTAAGCTTTTTGGGGATCTTCTGTGCATTTAGCAAAAACTTCTAAACAGCAGATGTTTTTCAAAACATTTGTTTTGTTTTACGTTTCCATTATATTGCACAGCACTTTGTTGTAAAGATGGCGGATAAAGAAACCATAATTCAGAATAATGGAAAGAATACCATATTGCTATCAGCATTGCACTTGCTTAGTTATATTTCACCCTTGACTTCTAACAAGTTTGCAATTGGTTTTAAACAGCCGCAGTAAACTAAATCTAACTCTAAGCATAGTACATATTAATGATGCCCTGTGTTAGGTTGAAATTTTAAATATTTTCTACATTTGTCCCACATTGGTTTGAGTTTCTTATGAAAAGTAATGAATGTACATACTACTACTAATAAAGGTTTCTATTATTTTTATGGAAACTCTGCATTATAAAATATGGGCAGTCTGTATTGTGCTCATTGTGATCTTTTTAATCAGTAATCAATCTTGTTGAATAGATAGTTTTTTAACCTTGACTTTCTAGATAAAGTTGGAGCTGTCAATGATAAAGGTCACTCACAGATGTTAATTAACCTAGAGGGAAATTAACCAACGAAGAGTTTAAATGTGACATTTTGTGCAAAAAGTTAATCCTATAGAACACCCAGTGAGCTTTTTCCATGCAAAGACAAGATTGATAGGTTTTATATTTAGAAGTGTAAATGCTACTTCCCAAAAACCCTTTGTCAGAATCAATGGAGGTCATTATTTAAAAAACAAAATCAAACTGTATTATGGTTTTTCAGTGTTTCCCACAGGATTTTGGGAAACTGTGGTGGGGAGACCTCATGGCACGGCCCCCTGTGAGAAACTTTTGTACATTTTAACAGTTAAATGCATCAATCTGGTGCACTTTGAGAGGAAAAGAGGCTAGAGCCTTATGAACTCTAGTTTGTTTCTTGACCAAAAGCCTAACAGTCATCTGGTTGGCTATTGGCTTGCCATCTAACTATGCTAGCTATCCTAGCTGTTTCTTCCTTTTCATCTGGTGCATCTCTCTTCTTCAAATACTCTGAAAATCATGTAAACCTTAATCTTAAAACAGTACTTGAATTTGATTAACCTTCAAGAGCTTTGAATGAATTAATATAATCAATATAACGTTACATATCAGTTGGGATGTAGCTTTGCCAACTTGATGCTGGAAATAATGTAGCAGTACAGTTCCAGTACGGTACAAGTGTGTAGCTAATGTTAGTTGTTTTACTTCACTTCATTCATATCAATGTAAATGTAGTTAGCAAGAGTTAACTCAGGGAATACTGTATGAGTAAACTTGGCCAGCCTACTAATAATGTTTACACTAATAATTCTTATTGAAGTGCCAATATCGACAGTAATTATCACTTTCAGCTACATATCACAGTCGGGATACACAGATAGCTTTGCTAACTTGATGATGAAAATGTTTTAAATAGGGGTGTACATTTTTTTTTTTCGAAATTGAAGATTGAAACGAGCGTTTGATTTCGACCATCGAATTTAAAGACGGGATCGCGACTTATTTATTAATTTATTTGGCTTCGCCAAACCAAAAGTAATTTGAATATCTGCAAAAACAAAATGACAGCAGACAATAGGCTAAATATCTCTGCGTATGTGAATTTCTCCTGCATATCCGTTCTTATATGTTACTAAATATTTTAATTAAATACATATACAGCATTTCAGCTGTAAACTTAATGAGTTTATGTGGTATAGGCTATACTGAATATAATATAGCTGACAATCTGGGCTTTGTAATAAAATGTGTAATTGTGAAAGATTTATAATTGTGTTGACTGCTGAAACGTGATTTTCTTCACATCATATATTCATATATTATTATCATTATTTATTTATTTTAGCAGATTTGATCCTGCTTTAACTCTCGTCTGTAGTACTCAAGCATTCACATTTGCCAATGAACACCTGCTCTCATCTCATGCGCAATGCTCATGCTCATGCTCTCCTCTTGTGCGCAAGAAAATATTTTGGCGGGCCACCACAGTTTAGATAATTAATGGGAACCACTGCTTTTTACATTGTATTTTACAAGGCTGTTCTTGTGCCCTCTTTCCAATGTAAATATGCCAGAGACTTTGATGAGAAGTCAGGCTGAACTGTCAAGAGTCACCAAAGTAATAAGATTGGAAGAATAACAAAATCTACATTGGGCCTATTTAGCTTTCTGTATAAGGTGCATGTATTAAGATGTGCAGTGTTGTGGTTATTGTTTTTTGTTTTGTTTTGTTTTGTTTTTTCTCTCTCAGATTCTCTCTGGTAGAACTTATACCAAAGTTAAATAATAAAATACATAAAGCTTCTTCTAATCCTCTGTTTCTGTATATTCAGAACAACACCCACTATGGCAATGCTGGCTGACACTTTCCTTACTCCAATTTTGTTGTAGCATTTTCAAACTTAAAACAGTATTTCTATTATTCATTATCCTTGTTTTTGTTTATGTTTTTGAAATTAAAACAATGTATATAAATTATCATAGCTAGTGTCCATTTGTTTCCCATCAGGTATTAGAGCCTACATAGTGTTCACAATTAAAACAAGGAATCCCTGGAACTTCAGTACCATTTGAAAATATGTTGTGCTTCAGTGTGGCTAAACATGCATGTCAGGATCCAGATGCTGTAGTCTTCTTTTAACATTAATTGTAATTAATTTGACATATCAAGACTATACATAACCTACTCAATGTGTTTATTTCACTAGTATATTCTCTGATACAGGATATGTATTTTGTATGTGTTATTTCTTAATATTATTGTAACTTACAATCGAAATATTCTATAAAGCTCTAGATAGAATATTAGTTGATGAAGTATTCTTGTTTGCTCCATCTTTTCACAAAATATGTTTTTCCTAACATAATTAGTAGTTATCTTTAGAGTTAAATCAGTTGATTTAATCAAATAGTGAAATATTTTCTCGGTGAAATAGCAATTCTGGCAATCATTGTATTGTCATTAGTAACAGCTTGGCATTTTTGTGTGTGGGTTTTGCTATATTAATGCAGTGCACAAGTGCAAACTGACATTAAGTGATAGAATTAGACATTATGCTTTTAAATACTATTTTCACATTTATTGCAAACAATAAATATGACAAATATTGGTACATAAACCAAACATTTGAAGCAACGCATGGAGATTTAAAACACATCTATTTGCTCTTTGTCTCTTCAAAATTAAGCCTAGACTTTCATCCAGTCTTCTCTTGTAAGTCTAATCCTAAAATACATCACCATTAACGCTTGACAAGCAGAACTCTGCGGGAAATGTCATTAAGACAAAGCATGACTGCCTCCTACTGCTTACTAGTGTTGAAAATGTAACCTGCAATGAAAAACAATTATATTGTTTTGTACTGTAACATGTAGATGAAATAGAAGACTGCTGTGTGTTTGCTGGTGAGACATTTAAATATTTACAGAAAGAAGCTGCTTATAAAGGTACATTTTTTAGGATAATCTAGCATTTAAAATGGATGTATTTATTTCAATATGTCAAGTACTGTTCAAAAATCCTACAAATATTTAATGTATAATAACCACTAAACTCTAAGGAAACAAGTAAATGGCTTGATGGAATATATTAGAAATCTGTAATTGTAGGGTTGTGAATCATATTTAATAACTTCTTTCCTTTTGAGTTTCCTCTGGTCTTCTGCCAAAGGTTATCTCTAAATGTTTTTTGGAGAGAGCATGCTGCTTTAGCAAGACTTTAATGCATGTCTTTTCATAGTTGCTTATTAAAAAAATAAAAAAAAAATAAGTGTTTGCATTAAGTATAACATTACAAATATATGCACAGAGTTTAATTTTAAATTGTTATATTTTAGAGCAATAATGGGAATGTTTAGAAATCGAACTAGAAATAGCTAAAGCTTCATTTTTTGGATTAAGTGGAAGCAGACTTAGAAAATGTCTGTTTTCTTTGATTTATTAATACATTCTACATTTATTCCACACAAGCATATACAGTCATACATACATATGGATATAATGAAGAACATTTTACATAACTAATAGACTGTCCTAGAAAAAATAAAAATGTGTACGCTTTTTCTCTCATTGTTTCATAATCATGTAATCTGTAGGTGCTAATACCTCTTAAAATGTGAACAGAATTACACAGTCCAGCATTGCTTGGCATTAAGAGTTATGAATAAATTAATTGTTGTGATATTACCCTCCCAAAAATGCACTGTTAATCATTTAAAACTGATATTTGTGCAATACTTTATCAGGATGTATTGTTATGTGCCTGATGTAAAGCACCGATGGTTGTTACCAGCAAAGGATAACAGCTAATTTCTTCTGCCAACTTAAAAACTGACTGGCCTGATTTGTATCATGATATGGTGCATCACGTATTTCCCCTTTCTTTAATACTTTTCATGTACTGAAAATTTGTAAAAGGTCAGTAATTAGTGGTCTGCCCATTTTATCTACCTATTCAGTGTGCGCCTATGCTGTTTTTTTTTTTTTTTCCTATCAAGAATGTAACACATTTTTTTATAGTAAAAATGAACAAGATAGTTGTAGAACACAGCCCTTCCCTTTGGAAGTTTGCATTGACCCTTACACACCATCTGGTAGAAATTCTAAGGCCTTCTGTCATCTGTTGCTAATCACCTGCACATTGCGTTCAATGATAAACACTTTGGTATTACTAAAGCAAGATATGCATGTGCTTGTTTAGACATTCCTGCCGTTCAGAAAGAAAAGATGCAGGAGCTGGATGTAATGGAAGGGTGATGCAGTCACTGAGATCAGTAATTAGACCGCTCACACAGTGCGTCCTACGGACTGAGATCAAAAGCAACATCTCAGCAGGCTATACTTTTGAATCCCGTCAGCGAGGGATTGTGTGGAGTAGGGCGGTTCAAGAAGTTTGTCATTGACTCAACAGTTATTCCATCATGACTGTCAGTTTTTTTGTTTGTTTGTTTTTTGCTTTATTTGGCATAAAATGTTTCTTGGCTTTGTGTTATTATTTCAATTTTTTATCTGCGGCTATGGAAGATTACTCATCCTAATTGCAAGATACTTATCAGTCTGTAGATCTTAGTGTTACATAGGTCAACTATATCTGTATATGGACACTGCAAAAACCTTGATAGCTAAATAAAGGTCACCAAATACTGGAATAATTTTCTGTGTCTAATAACAGCACTTTTGAAAATACACTTGAAATACCTCTGTATATAATCTTGCACTTGTACATGATATTAGTTTAGTTTACTTCAATTAAGATTTTCTCTTTTGTAAAATGGTTTTGTGAACTGTGTATATTTTGTATCAACTGAAATGTTCCCTGGTAAAGGCATCTGCTAGGAAATTAACAATAATAATTACCATTCAATATGAATTTGTGCCGTACTATACCATTCATGAGTCTGCTATGTGGGGATTACCAATTTAATTATCTGGATAAATTCATGTTAATGGCAAGTGGTGAATACTTAACATAATATTTAAATGTAGAGAGATGTTGGTGCTTATTATTTAATGCTTCTTATTCTTATGTGCTTATTGTATGGTCTGCACAGATGTCAAAGCCAAAGAGATGGAGTACAGGGGACAAATGTGAAACTAATGTTCTGTCGATTACAATTGATATTTGTGACAGTACCAGGACTTTATTTACCCTATCATGTCATCTTAGGCAAGTATGGGTCGCAACCT
Organism: Amia ocellicauda; assembly: GCF_036373705.1. Lineage (NCBI taxonomy): Eukaryota > Metazoa > Chordata > Actinopteri > Amiiformes > Amiidae > Amia > Amia ocellicauda. The sequence goes on along the minus strand of NC_089859.1, from coordinate 37,834,854 downwards.
ATAATGTAACCTGGACACATTCCCTACGCAGACCCCTTCACATTCCGTTTTCATTTTTGGACAGGAATTCCATTAATTGGTTGAATGACACAGCTGAGAGGGGTGCCAGTGTTTTGTATTAGCTTAACAGCTGAGAGGAATTCAATATTTCAAGGAGATGATGTCCGATTTGCCAATATTGAAACTATGAAAAAAGTCAATATTGTACAGCTAAACCTTGATGCTGCTTTGCGTTATGTAATGTATTGTGACACAGTATGTGCCAAGCTTGTGCTTTCGCTTGTTGACAGCTCATCAAGAGTTGCTTCACAAGTATGTCTGCCATTTTAAACTGTTTGGCATCCTAGATTAAACAGCAGGGCAGAGGATAAATGTGCCTGTAAATCCATTTCCGGGAAAGAGTGCATATGAAATGATTCCTTACTATTCCATCACAGTTCTAAGTTGATCCTGAAAAATTTAAATAGAGTACCTGTTGTTATGGTTATCTAGCACCATGCATATTCTTCAATTAAACATAAAGCCTGGCTTCCGGAAGCCAAGGGGAAGCATTTTTATTCCACACCAATGCCATGTCCTAAAATCACAGGCCCAGATTTAGTGTGTGTCATAGGTTTTGCACCAGTCCTAATGTGTTTTTTGCGACATAATAATAATCCCTCAATGTGTGATCTTTTTAGAAGGCTTATTTATAATAGGACTGACGGACAATCTCTGTTGGCCTGTTTAAGGAGTCATTTATAACTATGTATTAGGGGTGATAGATTCTGTTTAATTTAGAAAAATGTTATACCTTTTAAATAATACCACTTAAACGCCCCCACACACACACACACACACACACACGCACACATGAACGCACGCAAGCACGCATTTATATAACATGTTAGTTTTAAAGAATGCTTTTATGAATTGTGGTAGACTACAAAAGCATATAGAAAGTGAAGCAACATTTTTAAAATAATAGCATTAATTACAAAATTACAAAAATGTTATGCAGTTGATTTAAATAATGCTAACAAGCTAAACTGTACAAAACTAAATGACATTGAAAAATGTGAATCTTTGGCCAATGTAATATAAAATAATAACACTCACTCACTAATGTGGAGGGGATATTGCAAGAGGGAATACTGCAGCTCAGCTTCTTGCTGTATTAAATCTAAAATATCAAGACCTGCAAATGGGGAGGAGACTCTTTTTGCTGATGTGGTTTCCAAAATTAGTAGGCAGTGCGAAAGGCACTACAAACCAGTCACATTGTTTATTCAAGATAAAACAGAGGGTGGAAGCTGCAAATGGTCCCTGCGAGAGACCGCAATTGCTCATGAAGGTACAGAAATTTGGGGTTCCATGTTGTAAATTGAAAGTATTTATCTACCCGCTGATACAAAACCACAAACCTGTACCTGTATCCATAACTGTAGTGGTTACAAATATGAGTAGAAGAACAAGATACAAAATATAAAATATAAATATATATCTGTGTAGTTATCTGTTAGCGGGTGGATCAATGCTGATGTGTTTGCTTATATGTAATACCAGATCAATGCAAATATTTTATTAAGCGTCCACTTATGTGTAGCATGGTGCAGATAAAAAAAAGTGAAAATATTTTGTGTGTCTCCATAAACAATAGGGAGCATTTAATTTGTATGCATGTTGGGCATAACATCTAATTTGTTACGTGCAGTGTACACCTTTATTGCAGTTACTGTAAGCATTCTTTATTTCCACTGTACACAAAGAGCCATGGAAGTGTGAATAACCCTATGGAACACCTATGCAAACCCGCTGAACAGGCTTTGTATACATTTTGGCATAACCCCACAAGACTTTTTGATAACTTGAGTTATCTAAAAGCAGAAGAGCTGTGAGAGAATTTGCAGGTTGTTTTCTTGCAAGCATATTTTTTATTTAATACAGTTAAAATGTAACCACTTACACTGTATTATTGGGACAGATTGGGGGCGATTCAAGGATTTGACCCCTAGGGGGGCTCAGCCCCAATGAGAATCTGAGATGTGCAAAGCACAAGTAATTAATAAATTACTGTTACATTCCCCAAAACAAAAACACCACAAGGGTGGCTGCTCTCAAACTGGCGACTAACAATACTGACTTGAAAATGGGGTCTAAAGGGGATTTCAAATATGTCCATGAATGTGCTAACTAAAGACTGTGAAACAACCTATGCTTTCATGGACAAAACAAACTGAAAACCTAAAATGAACAATAGAGTTTGGTAGTGAAGAATATATTATAATCAGGACAATCATTCCGGGTGCACTGCAATTCATGTGAGCAATACATTTGCTGTTAGACTACTTATTTCAGCTATCTTGTTTTGACTGCTCACTTTCTCACTTGGTGCTTGCTCTTTCATTCCATCTGTGGCCTCTCCATTCCACTCCCTTTGTACTAAAAATCACAGGCATACAGACCATTTTACTTTACTAGAAAATAAACATTTTATATGTAAAGGGGACTCATGACTGGGATAAAACTAACTTTTCTCAATATCATTTGGTAAGTGTATTGGTTGAAAGTATGTTTTGTAAAAGGGTGTAAAAAGTAGAATAACTTGATTGTAGCAACTAATTGTAAATATAGCATCCCTATAATGCATGTCAAATTGTATAATTACTGGAATGATACTAGCTTATTTCAGCATCCCTTGATGTATTCCAGTCTACTGAATAGCTTAGCTAGGTACTTGTAGGCCTACATCTGTCCAGGAGGGTAGGTACTGGGGCAGATGCATCTCTCTCATCTGTGCCCCCTCCCTTATTCCTTATTTCTAATGTTTCTCTTGTTTCCTGCATCCTCTTTCTACTCTTTCCTTTGTCCCTTATTTCTCCTCTTTTCTGTCTCCTGTCATCCCAGGGTCAACCATGCCTACAATCCCGCCCCAGGATTTTAATCGGATCCAATATCCGCCCATAAATTGTATTTAATTTTGGCACTATTCATACGGAGCCATCGCATAAAACCAAAAATATCTATATTATAATTAATTCAGTCACTACTATCATGCTGCTTTAAGCAATATCATTACTATAAAATGTAATTGTGGCATTAAAATTCTACCATGCTATAAAGAAATTCAGTAGGGCTAAAACACACAAATAACTTTGTATTGTTTAACAACTTGTGTATTGTATTTCATTATGGCATGACAAATTTGCAACATCCTGTAATGCAATACGCCGATTAATTTTTGTATTTTGGTACTAAAAAGCCTCCATAATGAACATACCCGTGGAACAAGTGCAACATAAAAGAGAAAAATAACTGCTTATGTGTATTTACATGATTACTGTACACAACATAAAAATGTATTGATTACAATCAAATTACTACGCTACGATTAAATGACAGATCGCTAGAATTAGCTTTTTCAGACTCGCACAGCATTAAACACACCAGTAAAACAAGCCCATGCAAGAGAGAAAGGTCACGTTTGTGTAGCACAGATTTTTGCAGTTCTGCACAGATCTGCAGAATTCCTCCAATCCCATTAGTGGAGCAGTGCAGAAGCACGAAACAGAATGAAACAAATACACACCCAGTTGTGGCCCATTTATGCAGCATCCACCTTTTGATGCATTTTTTTACTTTCACTTATCTGTTCCTGACATTGGTGTTCCCTGTTATTGCTTTTATTATATGTGTACTAATTGCAATTTACTTGTATGTGTATGTGTATCTGGTCTATTAGTAACTCAATTTGACGCTGTATTTTTTGAACATGCAGGTTCAACAAATTCACAATGCACAGATGCATTAGCTCCAAATTATGTTTACTTAACTGTTTCTTATAATACTCTAACATTCCAGCAACCTGGTTTCAAACTAATGGAAATTGGGAGTAGTGAACTACGTTTTAGTGACTGCAATTAATAAAGGGTCTTTAAAGTAACAGGCAGAAGTTAAAGTTCCTTTGGAAAGCATCTCCTGTAACAGCCTCGTGGCAAAGATTCAGCCCAGCACAACTCATCTCTGGCCCAACTAATCAGGAGACATGAACCCCATCAGATACCTATGAAAGCTTTACTTCCTAGTTTCCTCATACAGATTCTAGTCAGGTCGCAATCCAACTATGCTGATCTCATCTACACAATATGTAAGTGTTATGCCATATATTATGTAAAGCACATCGCCACAAAGATGTGCCCCACTCCTCTTTGGCTAATGTTATTTATGGATCCAGAATAAATTGGTGTTCTTTTCAAATTTCTGCCAGTCTACTTACTTTCTTTATGTACTCTCTCTCTGAGGCAAATAGGTGACTTGTAACCATACACTCCTTTTAAGCATGATTTACCATCCTCATGCTAATAATGTTAGGATGCTATGAAGTATTAAAATAATTGAAACATTTGTATTTTGTTGGAAATCAAAGTCAACTTCATGGTTCAGTGGCCATTGGTATTTTAAGTTGCTTAGGGAGAACCTATAATATACACTCGCCTAAAGGATTATTAGGAACACCTGTTCAATTTCCCATTAATGCAATTATCTAACCAACCAATCACATGGCAGTTGCTTCAATGCATTTAGGGGTGTGGTCCTGGTCAAGACAATCTCCTGAACTCCAAACTGAATGTCTGAATGGGAAAGAAAGGTGATTTAAGCAATTTTGAGCGTGGCATGGTTGTTGGTGCCAGACGGGCCGGTCTGAGTATTTCACAATCTGCTCAGTTACTGGGATTTTCACGCACAACCATTTCTAGGGTTTTCAAAGAATGGTGTGAAAAGGGAAAAACATCCAGTATGCGGCAGTCCTGTGGGCAAAAATGCCTTGTTGATGCTAGAGGTCAGAGGAGAATGGGCCGACTGATTCAAGCTGATAGAAGAGCAACTTTGACTGAAATAACCACTCGTTACAACCGAGGTATGCAGCAAAGCATTTGTGAAGCCACAACACGTACAACCTTGAGGCGGATGGGCTACAACAGCAGAAGACCCCACCGGGTACCACTCTCTCCACTACAAATAGGAAAAAGAGGCTACAATTTGCACAAGCTCACCAAAATTGGACAGTTGAAGACTGGAAAAATGTTGCCTGGTCTGATGAGTCTCGATTTCTGTTGAGACATTCAGATGGTAGAGTCAGAATTTGGCGTAAACAGAATGAGAACATGGATCCATCATGCCTTGTTACCACTGTGCAGGCTGGTGGTGGTGGTGTAATGGTGTGGGGGATGTTTTCTTGGCACACTTTAGGCCCCTTAGTGCCAATTGGGCATCGTTTAAATGCCACGGCCTACCTGAGCATTGTTTCTGACCATGTCCATCCTTTTATGACCAACATGTACCCATCCTCTGATGGCTACTTCCAGCAGGATAATGCACCATGTCACAAAGGTCGAATCATTTCAAATTGGTTTCTTGAACATGACAATGAGTTCACTGTACTAAACTGGCCCCCACAGTCACCAGATCTCAACCCAATAGAGCATCTTTGGGATGTGGTGGAACGGGAGCTTCGTGCCCTGGATGTGCATCCCACAAATCTCCATCAACTGCAAGATGCTATCCTATCAATATGGGCCAACATTTCTAAAGAATGCTTTCAGCACCTTGTTGAATCAATGCCACGTAGAATTAAGGCAGTTCTGAAGGCGAAAGGGGGTCAAACACAATATTAGTATGGTGTTCCTAATAATCCTTTAGGTGAGTGTAGTTCAAATGTCACAACCCTTAGGATAATGTCACGTGGATAGCAAATTTTTATATTTAATTTAAATACGCCTACACTTCTTTGTTTTAATCTCCCAGAACTACTTCAGCTACTCTCAAAAGTAATAAAATACTAACATTGCTTCAAATATTAGAATATCCATGCACACCCCTGATATCACCATCACCATCAGCCTATATCAATCCACTGCTGGATGAAGACATGCCTGACATTTTTCCACTTACTTCGATCTACAGATTCTCTTTTCCATGTCACGCCTGAAAAGTATATGTTTTTATCTTCCAATTTTTTATTTGGTTGTCTTCTGGGTCTCTTGGGATACATTCAATAACTTCCTTTGTCCATCTTTGACCTGTTCTTTTTGCATATATATATACACTCACCTAAAGGATTATTAGGAACACCATACTAATACTGTGTTTGACCCCCTTTCGCCTTCAGAACTGCCTTAATTCTACGTGGCATTGATTCAACAAGGTGCTGAAAGCATTCTTTAGAAATGTTGGCCCATATTGATAGGATAGCATCTTGCAGTTGATGGAGATTTGTGGGATGCACATCCAGGGCACGAAGCTCCCGTTCCACCACATCCCAAAGATGCTCTATTGGGTTGAGATCTGGTGACTGTGGGGGCCAGTTTAGTACAGTGAACTCATTGTCATGTTCAAGAAACCAATTTGAAATGATTCGACCTTTGTGACATGGTGCATTATCCTGCTGGAAGTAGCCATCAGAGGATGGGTACATGGTGGTCATAAAGGGATGGACATGGTCAGAAACAATGCTCAGGTAGGCCGTGGCATTTAAACGATGCCCAATTGGCACTAAGGGGCCTAAAGTGTGCCAAGAAAACATCCCCCACACCATTACACCACCACCACCAGCCTGCACAGTGGTAACAAGGCATGATGGATCCACGTTCTCATTCTGTTTACGCCAAATTCTGACTCTACCATCTGAATGTCTCAACAGAAATCGAGACTCATCAGACCAGGCAACATTTTTCCAGTCTTCAACTGTCCAATTTTGGTGAGCTTGTGCACATTGTAGCCTCTTTTTCCTATTTGTAGTGGAGATGAGTGGTACCCGGTGGGGCCTTCTGCTGTTGTAGCCCATCCGCCTCAAGGTTGTACGTGTTGTGGCTTCACAAATGCTTTGCTGCATACCTCGGTTGTAACGAGTGGTTATTTCAGTCAAAGTTGCTCTTCTATCAGTTTGAATCAGTCAGCCCATTCTCCTCTGACCTCTAGCATCAACAAGGCATTTTCGCACACAGGACTGCCGCATACTGGATGTTTTTCCCTTTTCACACCATTCTTTGTAAACCCTAGAAATGGTTGTGCGTGAAAATCCCAGTAACTGAGCAGATTGTGAAATACTCAGACCGGCCCGTCTGGCACCAACAACCATGCCACGCTCAAAATTGCTTAAATCACCTTTCTTTCCCATTCAGACATTCAGTTTGGAGTTCAGGAGATTGTCTTGACCAGGACCACACCCCTAAATGCATTGAAGCAACTGCCATGTGATTGGTTGGTTAGATAATTGCATTAATGAGAAATTGAACAGGTGTTCCTAATAATCCTTTAGGTGAGTGTATGTATGTATATATATATGTATGTATATGTATGTATGTATATATATGAGAGAGAGAGACATTTCTGTGACAAGTCCTTGATTATTAATAATGACAACAATATTACTAATAATAATACAAAATACATGTATTTGTGGGGGTAGTGTAATTTACGAGATCTTTTTATTTTTTCTACATTGTATTTTGCTTGTAATTTTGAGAATAAGAGAAATATCCTGATTTAAGGGGTAAACTGTCCCCAGTGGCACAAGCACAGCTGATAATTGTGAACTGGAAAGATGTGTATATCAAATAGTTTACAAAATGAAGCCAGCTGTGTTTCCCTACATACTGTGGCTTCCTGACATGCATCATTAAACCTTATTAGCTACTTCCTTTTACAGAGATTCTTGTAGTCTTGAACGCCTCATATTAACATTTTCTGTCCCTCCAACTGGAAATTATTTGCTTTATTGTAGAGTGTCAACTTGCTCTAGTTTGTGATGCGTTGTAATTGGTACTTTAGAGTATAATCATTGTGAAACACCGTGCACTGCTTTTCTTTATTCCCAGATTATAGCAGACTTTCTTCTTTTTTTTTCTACTTTATCTGTCAATCTAGCCACCTTTTACCCACGTGTCCCAAACTGTGGATTTTTCACAATTCACTAAGTATGAAATGGATCATAAAATGTTATCACATATCATGGAAAGAAAGGCATAGAAAATAGTGTGATTGATAAACTTCTGATTATTTATTGAAATGTAAAGCTGATTGTATGGGCACTTAAAAGTAACCCAAAGTAGGCATGGAAGTTTATACTTTCTGTGAAAGACTGCAGTATTAAATGCTTCAGTTCTTTCTGAAACAAATGGTAATTTAATATACCTAGTCTGTGACCTTAACTTGACTGGGAAATGTGTTTGTATTTATGCATTTTTAAAATAATAAACAATAAAGTAATAATTTACAGGTTTGATATTTATATATATATATATATATATATATATATATATATATATATATATATATATATATATATATATGTGTGTGTGTGTTATGTTGTACCTAGTTGCAGCCTAATGTTTTTGCTTTCTGCCTATTATATCACTTGAGTCTCAATTGCCCTCATTGCTCACTCTGTTTTTATTTTAATTACTTGTTTATACAAGGAATTTGTGGTGTAAAATTACATTTATAATGTTGCTCTATTTATTATCTTTACCTTTACTATACTGTACTTAGCATTACTTATAGCCTAGTTATTATTCCTGGTGTTATTTATTATTCTGTGTATTGTGCAAAAACTAGAAATAACTATCTTTTTAAGATCTTAAAAATTAAGATTTTGTTAATGATGATGTTCTATCAGGTATATTGAATAGTTTGTTTAATCCAGAATCTAGTAGTGTGTGAGATTATATTGGAAACTACTAATATTCAGTCTTTCTATGTAAGCTATAACTATTGCAAAAGACAATTACCCGAATATTCACAGTAGAATCCAGTTTAAGAATTCAGACCTGTATTTTCAGCACTTTCTGGGAACACAAGTCGATCAATTTAGTACTTAATACATGTGTGAGTAAAGCATTAAAGCTGATGCTCAGATTCAGTGAAGGTGAAAACTGTCCTTAGTAGATTGCAGATGAGGACTGGGTTAATGTAATTCATAGAAAACAGGCATGTAGCTGTAAAATCATGAAGAAGTAGATCAAAAATGGTGCAAAGCTTTTCAGATGAAACCTGAACCTTATTATAGAGACTTACTGTTTCAATGTCTGTGCATGTTGATGTCATTTGATAGCTCATGTTACTGAAGTAATTATTCTGAATACCTGGGTGGTCCAATGCAAAAAAAATGCTGTTTACAATTGATAGCTTCCGATGCAGAGAGAAATATTAATAGTATGGATGTCTGAAGTTTAAGGGACCATTAACCTTTTCATTACTGCAGTAATGTGCATTTGCTTGACAGTAATAGACCTTCTCAGCTGTGGGAGTTCAGAGCTGGATTACTTTGCTCATGTGTGTAATTGTAGGAATTGTAAAAAACTTCTGAAAAAGTCAACATTAATTGAGTCATCTTATCTAAGTTTTAACAATATTACATCCAGACAGATATCCTGAAGAAATGTACTTTTGTCAAGTGCCCTTGTACCTTGTTGTTTCTTCTCCCATGTTGATTCTCTCCAAGATGCTATGCTTTTTAGTCTGTATCTGATCTTTATATGATAACTTTATGGTTCCAAATGTGTTAATGCATACAATGTTTCAAATGAATGTTTTAAGTGAAGTCTCATAAAAAGCTTAGTTTTCAATATTCAGACCTCATTGAGTTTTTTTTTTTTTATCATGTGATATTTTACTGCATTTATGCTTTATTAATTAAACTCAGTAGAAGCTGTTAATGACCAAAGAAAGCTGCATAATTTTCTCTCCGTGTCTTTATTGAGCCGCTGATTCTGTTACCAAATGTCTTCTTTGTCATTTGAATATAAGAGTTAACCAATTACATTAATCTCTCACCCTACTTCATCCTATTTTACCTGGCATTTCATTCTCACACTTTGCCTTCATTTAGCTTATGTCAATTACATCAGTCAGTTTTTTTTAAATCAAGTTTCTTAGAATTAGGATCCAGATAGTCTTGACCACAATTGATTAATAGTTAAAGGTAAGTAGTGATAAGGAAAATAAATGCTGAAAAGCATTTAACACCCTAAACATAATGTACTGACTTCCATTGCACTAACTTTCCGGTTAGCAACACAATAGTTCATGTGACGCTAATGCTTGAGCACCGATGAAAATCATTTGTGAATTCAAACAACCTGCTGACTGGGTTTGCAGTGAGAACCCTACGGCTGTAATCTGATCACATACAGTGGGGGGGAAAAAAGTATTTGATCCCCTGCTGATTTTGTACATTTACCCACTGACAAAGAAATGCATGTTAATGCATGTTAATGAGGGAAATAAGTATTTGACCCCTTCGACTTAGTACTTGGTGGCAAAACCCTTGTTGGCAATCACAGAGGTCAGACGTTTCTTGTAGTTGGCCACCAGGTTTGCACACATCTCAGGAGGGATTTTGTCCCACTCCTCTTTGCAGATCCTCTCCAAGTCATTAAGGTTTCGAGGCTGACGTTTGGCAACTCGAACCTTCAGCTCCCTCCACAGATTTTCTATGGGATTAAGGTCTGGAGACTGGCTAAGCCACTCCAGGACCTTAATGTGCTTCTTCACCAATTGTTACCAATTGTTTTTTTGGTGACTATGGTCCCAGCTGCCTTGAGATCATTAACAAGATCCTCCCGTATAGTTCTAGGCTGATTCCTCACCGTTCTCATGATCATTGAAACTCCACGAGGTGAGATCATGCATGCAGCCCCAGACCGAGGGAGACTGACAGTTACTTTGTGTTTCTTCCATTTGCGAATAATCGCACCAACTGTTGTCACCTTCTCACCAAGCTGCTTGGCGATGGTCTTGTAGCCCATTCCAGCCTTGTGTAGGTCTACAATTTTGTCCCTGACATCCTTGGACAGCTCTTTGGTCTTGGCCATGGTGGAGAGTTTGGAATCTGATTGATTGATTGCTTCTGTGGATAGGTGTCTTTTTTATACAGGTAACGAGCTGAGATTAGGAGCACTCCCTTTAAGAGAGTGCTCCTAATCTCAGCTCGTTACCTGTATGAAAGACACCTGGGAGCCAGAAATCTTGCTGATTGATAGGGGATCAAATGCTTATTTCCTTCATTAACATGCAAATCAATTTATAACTTTTTTGAAATGTGTTTTTCTGGATTTTTTTGCTGTTATTCTGTCTCTCACTGTTAAAATACACCTATCATTAAAATTATAGACTGATCATTTCTTTGTCAGTGGGCAAACGTACAAAATCAGCAGGGGATCAAATACTTTTTTCCCCCACTGTACTTGTCTCCAATTTGATGGCAGTTAAATGGAGTAGAGACCACAACACTGAACTGATATTCTGAAGACATGTCCTGTGCTGTTATAGAGCTGCCTATCTACATGGTCAACATTTTGGGGTGTGGTGTCATTAACATGTTTGCAATTCTGATGAAAGCAACTAAATGACAAGAAGCACACGTGGGAATGTTAACAATTGAACACACAATGACATTCTAACTAGTCAAAGCAACTATCTGACTGAATTGTATATCAAAGAAGCAAAAATTTAAGAAAAATAAAACTAAAAAATGTAAAAAGTAAATACATTTTTGCAAATACAATCAGTGATATAGTGCTGTACCCACCCCTCACTTCTTGGACAGGGAGAGTACCACTAACTGTTTTGATGATCATATTTTATTATATTTATTATAAGTAAATGCAGTAGTGTGGAGTAGTGGTTAGGGTTCTGCACAGGGTCGTGACAGCATCTGTCATGCCCACCAAGGAAATACTTATATTTCAGAAGCAGAGATGTGTGCTTGGGAAGAGATCAGCTACATTATGTCAGAAGATATAATCTCAAGTGCTGTGTGGGATAATATTAATTATCCGAGTGTATTAAAAACTTGGCGAACATGAATTTCACAGGACCTCGGTGCAGTGCCATGACTGGTTAAAAATAAGCTGAAGGATAATAACCGGATCGGTAGCAGACTATATTAATCATATTTTATGAATAACTGGACGGTGTTTCAGGCTGTTGTCCTGTGGATGGTGTGCAGGTCTGTTGTATAACAGCCCCACAGAGACAATCAGTATGAAGGCGAACATGATTTAGTTAACGTGTGAATGAATGAATAAATAAATACAACAGATCTGGGTTTCCCTCTAAAACATTAAGGACTGGTTTAATAAATGTGTCCATAAACGCCATGACTGAAACGTTAAATTAACTTTAGTTAAGTTAACCTGCTATATTGTAGCTGCTGTTACTGTATTATTAATTGTGAAATGTTCTTGTATATTTTGTTTCAACTGTAACTTGCCCTGGTTAAGGACGTCTGATAAGTAAATTAAAAATAATACGTTTAAAAAAGGCATAATTTGCAGTTACAAATGTGTAGTAAGAGTAATAAGTTAAGGGAGTCAAGTTATGCCATTTAAAATGCATATCTATTACCACATAGCTTGATGATGATTACAATAATAACAATTATAATAATAGCAAATATTTATTGTTTTGTTGCACGGACGCTTAAGCCAGTGGAACCAAGGCACTAGATTGCTCCAGTAAATGCTCAGCAGTATATATGGGTAAATGTGAAAAATAATGTGATATCTTGTAACAATTGTAAGTCAAATAATAATAATAAGTAGTATGTATTATTGAAACTATTCATTTATTATTTCAGTTAGTATAAGAGCTTTACGTTAAAATGCTTCTGTGAATAATATCTTCATTGTCTTCAATAATGGATATTCTGCAGCCAGCAGTTGGTCCACTGAATATAACAGTTCTGTATACCTGCTTGATTGGGTGCTTGAGGTTTTCAGCTGGTATTTTCATATTATTATATAATGGTAAAATACAGATGGAAGAGCAAGATGGGATTGTTTGTTTTTGATGTTGTTGTTTTGCTTTTTCTGTTTAATTTTATATTAATCTAGAGGTGTTCTTCTAAATTTGCACACTTAAACAGCAAACAATATATAATTTAAGTACACTTTATTAAGATGAGTCTTTCAATTATTGTTTTATTTGGCATGCTTCAGCCTCCAAAGGTCAAGCAGAAAAATCTGTCGAACACAAAGTAATCAAAGTGTTTTTAGACTTAATGAACTGATGGTAAAATACACTTTCTCACAGTAAGCTGATTCCTTTGATTTTGCAACTCCTCTTGTGAGAGTGATGTGCTAATTTATGTGCAGAGAGCTAAATCAATGGTGCATGTTCTAGACCATTTTAACAGACACTATAACAAATATCTTATTGTGTTATAATTATTTTGGCCAAGGAGCTAGTTTCAGTTTACTTCCTAAATGAACCCCAGACTAAATTTTGTACTCGTAGGTATATAAAACCATATTGAAAGGATGTGCCTTGTACACCCCCCTTCATGTTTGTGTGCACCAATGAACCAGTAACAGCAGCTAGTTTATATGAAGAGGTCACCAAAAGGAGCAATCTATCATTTCAGAGTTATCCATTGTTTTACACTAAATGTCACCTAATACCTAGTTGTTTTAGTAATGCTCTTTCATGTTTGTACAAGTTCGATCATTTCCCTGTTTTGCCAGTTTCCTTCCATTGTTTTTACTGGGCTATTGGTTCTAACTAAGGGTGCCGTTTCGGTTCGGACTCACTACCAAGAACTAGTTAGAAGGGAAAGTCAATCTAGGTGTGTTTCGCGCTATGACCAGTTCATCAGGTTGTATGGCTGTGTGTTTTGCGGTGTGGTCACTGGACCCAGCATTCACAGATCATTTGAACCAATGAACCCAGTATGAGACTCGATTCTTGGTTCATGGTCGCATTACAAGGCATTGTGTGGGGTCATGACACACTGCAGTAAAGTTAAATCAACTGAAATAAATGAGAAAAAAGCATGACATTACATTGTGTATCTATATCTTCCAAAAGTCTGGGTTTGCAGTTCTGCAATTGATTGTTGCTCAAAACAACCTATTTTATTTATTTATTTTTTACGTTTAATATTACTGCATAAAAATAAAATTTAAATAGTTTGAAACAAACTACCATCAGTGTGACTGTTATGCAGTCTAAAGGCTGGTTCACAATAGAGGTTTGTTTTGTATTCAGTACCGTTCCGTTCTTTTGGAGAAGAGCGTGAACAACAAATTTTGATTAGCAAATGAACCAAAACTAAACGAACTGAGACAATGAAAGAGTTGGTCTCAGTCCATTTGGCAAAATAACTGAGTTCGTTTCGATTGGAAAACTTGAATGTGACACAGGAGGGTCTCAGTTATTTTTCCAAAAGAAAACAAACTCCACATTTCACCCAAAAACGTGTACAGTACCAGTTAAGATAACATGCATTTGTAGTTGTTAATTTACTTATTGTTAACGGTAACATCAGTAATCTGACAATAATTGGTTATTGGGCTATATTTATCAAGGGTGTTACGAAGGTATTTCTCTAATTTGTTTCTAAATGGAATATAATGCAAATTAAAGTGAATACATCAGAGCATACAGCTTTATCTAAAGATGCTGTGTGTGAGCAAGTCATTTTTCAATCATGTTGCAGCTTATTTGTACTTTTGTTTGTGTGAGACAATAATTGTCAGAAATAACGAATTGCTATAAAAACCCTTCATTTAATGTATTATGTAAAGTAGCACTATATGTTTAAAGGTATGGCAGTAGCAGTAAAATACTCCTAGATGGATATCTACACTGTGTTATTGTATATTTTTATATGGGCAAAACAATCACTATTCGGCAGCACAACCATTTTCCTGCTCCATTCACACAGACCGTTGCCGGCAAATTGCCAGCAATTAGACTAGGAACCTTGCCGGAAAATTGCCGGCAACGACCCATTCACACAGACCTTGTGAAACAGAAGGTGTGAGATAATTTTTGTTGTTTTAACAGCAACAACAGTCTGTTAAAGACTAGCAGAAATCATGGATAGAATATGCTAAAACAAATATTTGGGCATGCATCCCTCAAAACAGACCACATAATTGGTTATTGAAATATTTGGAGATGTCTGTTTGCATCAGTGACGTGTCACCGTAGTCTCAGGCAAGCAGTGTCAATGGAAAGATGGAAGAAATATAGGTAACAGAGGCTAACTTTTCAGGCTAAGTTTAGTAATTTGTTATGCAACTGACTAACTTGCATTAGAATAGTCTAACTGGAAGTGTGTACACCAATTTTGTAAACCTATTAAAATAGTCTAATACTGTTCCTATTTTAAGGCACAAGCATGTGGTGATTGCTAGATCACATCTCCAGCCCACAGGAGTTTGTTTGCATCAGTGCAAAAGTAACACAGATTATAAGCTTTGTGTTTCCCTTTTTCTCACTTTCACCTCTAATATATTTGGTCTTTAAAATTTGTAAGTGTTAATGTAAATGAGAGAGCAATTCGGGGGAAACACTGTTTATTTCCAAGGCATCTGTCCAATCTCTCAAAGTTAGACGATAATAAATGTTATACTTTTACACTGATTGTACTGATAAATTATGTTATCCTTGAGCTATTGACATTGTCAAGCTTACCCATGTCTGCCTTTCCTGAATATTTTGTCTAAAATTTCAGAGCTTTTCTATGGTACGATGCAGAGGAACAGTTTGAGTTAGTGCTTATGCATATTGCGAGACAGCGATTCTTTATTTTATTACAACAAAAAAGACTAACTCCAGAAAGCCAGATTAAATCATTCCTTTCACTTTTAATGGGATTTGGATGAATAGAGTAAAATATGCACTTTGCATTCATTGATAGCATCTTTAGGTTGAGGTAATTGAGTCCCTTTTTCACCCTTTTTTTTCCTCCGCTGACTGAATGAATAATTACTTCATCCGATCCTCAGCGAGGCCTGAAAACTTAGGCTGCTTTTGTCCACCAAAATAGATCTGGGCTTTGAAACATGCCCTGTGTCCATTGCTGTAATTTTTCTTCATTCTAATCCCCAAAAAGCTATTTTTCTCAATAATTCAAGCATAAACCATGTAGTTGGTGAAGTGATGGAAAATTACAAGATATTTGTCCACAATTTTCTACTTTTATTTTGTTACCCCTTTTTACCCACACAGATACAAACACACACAATATATATATATATATATATATATATATATATATATATATATATATATATATATATATATATATATAATATAACTGATAAATCAGTAGTCATAGTCCCTTCAGTCACTCAGTTCTGTAGGGAAGAGGCAGACTCAATCACAGGAATGTTTTTTTTTTTTTTTTTTTTAGTTTTTTTTCCCTTTCTGAACTATTTAAATATAGTCTTCTTTTCAAACTGTTTCTTTATTTAGGGAAATGATATGTTTTACTGCTTTTTGTGAGTGCAGTCCAGAGATGAAAGCCCCAGTGTGATAGAGGTTTACTGTTGATTTGGCAGAAGAAGAAGAAATCCTTTTTGACATAATTTTCCCACATGTTTCATTGGCTGAGAGTTGCACTTGAAAAATAAAAGAAAAAGTTAGAAAGGAGAAAGAAAAGCATTTGAATATGGGAACTTTTCAGCATGCTTTAGTAGTCCCCCAAACACAAACCGCCTTTGTGTGTGTGTGTGTGTGTATATATATATATATATATATATATATATATATATATATATATATATATATATATATATATATATATATATATATATATATATATATATAACATTTACATTTAAAGTGGTTGTGAATTAGTAAATGTCCTCAACATTTGTATTTACCCCTCCCCAGATGTATTTTTAGTGAGAGTGAGAGTATGGTTTAATTGTATAGTCTACTCTGGATAGTTACCTTCATGGGATTTTTTTTTTTAATTTAACACATTTTATGCAGTACTTAAGATAAATAATATTGGTCAAACCTGTTCTAATGCAATTATACCCATTAAACCAATACCATTTTTAAAGTAATGAGAAAATGGTAAACATTTTGAAACGGATATTTCCCTTGCATACTTGTAGAAATATAAGCAAGTACACTGTTCAACAGTGTGAAACCACCAATGTCTTTAGGATGAGAATAATCAATGTGTTGTAATTATTCTTTATTCCTTACAGCCTGTATTAAAAAGGTGATGTTACATCTCCTGAGACTATTCTCATTTAATTTTGCATTTTCATTATTTATGTATTATAAGAAATATGATAATAGAAACACTCCAAAAGATTATATTTGAAACCGTGCAGCCAGTTGACTTGCTAATCACAGGGTACACAGATGAGATCATGAATAGGAATTTGAATAAGAAGAAAAAACAAAACAAAAACATTAGGTTGCACTGTACCCATTTGTGTGTGCTATATAAGGTCCACAACTGCATGTATTGGTTATCATGCTTACAGTGAGGGAAAAAAAGTATTTGATCCCCTGCTGATTTTATAAGTTTGCCCACTGACAAAGAAATGATCAGTCTATAATTTTAATGGTAGGTGTATTTTAACAGTGAGAGACAGAATAACAACAACAAAATCCAGAGAAACGCATTTCAAAAAAGTTATAAATTGATTTGCATGTTAATGAGTGAAATAAGTATTTGACCCCTTCGACTTAGTACTTGGTGGCAAAACCCTTGTTGGCAATCACAGAGGTCAGACGTTTCTTGTAGTTGGCCACCAGGTTTGCACACATCTCAGGAGGGATTTTGTCCCACTCCTCTTTGCAGATCCTCTCCAAGTCATTAAGGTTTCGAGGCTGACGTTTGGCAACTCAAACCTTCAGCTCCCTCCACAGATTTTCTATGGGATTAAGGTCTGGAGACTGGTTAGGCCACTCCAGGACCTTAATGTGCTTCTTCTTGAGCCACTCCTTTGTTGCCTTGGCTGTGTGTTTTGGGTCATTGTCATGCTGGAATACCCATCCACGACCCATTTTCAATGCCCTGGCTGAGGGAAGGAGGTTCTCACCCAAGATTTGACGGTACATGGCCCCGTCCATCGTCCCTTTGATGCAGTGCAGTTGTCCTGTCCCCTTAGCAGAAAAACACCCCCAAAGCATAATGTTTCCACCTCCGTGTTTGACGGTGGGGATGGTGTTCTTGGGGTCATAGGCAGCATTCCTCCTCCTCCAAACACGGCGAGTTGAGTTGATGCCAAATAGCTCGATTTTGGTCTCATCTGACCACAACCCTTTCACCAAATTCTCCTCTGAATCATGCAGATGTTCATTGGCAAACTTCAGACAGGCCTGTATATGTGCTTTCTTGAGCAGGGGGACCTTGCGGGCGCTGCAGGTTTTCAGTCCTTCACGGCGTAGTGTGTTACCAATTGTTTTCTTGGTGACTATGGTCCCAGCTGCCTTGAGATCATTAACAAGATCCTCCCGTGTAGTTCTGGGCTGATTTGTCACCATTCTCATGATCATTGGAGCTCCACGAGGTGAGATCTTGCATGGAGCCCCAGACCGAGGGAGACTGACAGTTATTTTGTGTTTCTTCCATTTGCGAATAATCGCACCGTTGTCACCTTCTCACCAAGCTGCTTGGCGATTTTCTTGTAGCCCGTTCCAGCCTTGTGTAGGTCTACAATTTTGTCCCTGACATCCTTGGACAGCTCTTTGGTCTTGGCCATGGTGGAGAGTTTGGAATCTGATTGATTGATTGCTTCTGTGGACAGGTGTCTTTTATACAGGTAACAAGCTGAGATTAGGAGCACTCCCTTTAAGAGAGTGCTCCTAATCTCAGCTCGTTACCTGTATAAAAGGATCAGGTATTAATACAACTTTATGATGCAATTCAACATGCCATATCTTCCCAGTGGCATTATTGGATTCCCTTGCGTACTCTTTGAATTTCAAGTGAACTTCTGTTACAGAAACATATTTCTCAGAAGGGATGGCAAGACTTTATAACCACCCTTTTCTCCTGTTACATATATTGCAAAGTCATGCTTTAATGATGATAGGAATATGTATGAACACTATTTATTCCACTATGTTGAAAGAACTGCATCACATACTAAAAAGTGTGACTGACTTCAGTTCAGCCTCTTCAAACTTCAATGTTTTTGTTTTCAGTATTCTGTTTCGTCTTTTTACTGTTATCCACAGCAGAGTACCTCCTGTCTTTTTATGATTTTGTTATGCTAAACATTTTTTTTTCTTATTGTAGGTGGGACTGCTAGACCTGGAACTCAACAGCTTGACAAAGGCACTGTTTGTTGCTCAGGTGGTCCTCTCTGTGGTGATGGTGGCTTTGCAGGGGTTTGTAGGCCCTTGGTACCGGAATCTATTTCGCTTCATCCTGTTGTTCTCCTACATCATCCCTATCAGGTACTGACTTAATGCATTCCCAGGCAAGAGTCACATGATCATCATGTCAATTTTATTGAATCATTGAACTTTAGAGACTTATACTTTACTGATCTCTTGGCATTCCACAATATCTTTCAATGGGTACATTTCTAATCCTTCCCCACGGTAAAAATACCAAAACTTTGAGCAGAATCATATAAACATAATGTCATAAGGTTTCTGTGCATTTATCTATGTGTTTAAGTTCAGCTTTGGAAACTTCTTCATTCTTTTAGTTTGTCATGAAACGGTCAAGGAATGTAATGTTTCTATTCTAAGATCTACGTCTCTGTAATTTCACCATTACAGAACATTTAGACAACCACAACACATACAAACACTGGGGCAAGCAGATGACTGACATACAAATATTTTCATGTCTAAAGTAATCTTTAAACTACAGACAGAGATGTCATAATTATGGCTTGACCACATAACCATACTTGCATATCTGAATACACACAGATGTATGATTTTGAAATTTTGGTAACCGCAAGAAACTTGATTATATGTTAGATCTGTGTAGGAATTAAGAAAAGAAAGCTGATTTCCAGATATCCACAGATATAAACAGATAAAAACATAAACACAAACAGCTAACATCTTGTTCTCTCAGAGATGTACACATGCACACACAACCACAAATGGAGGAACTTTTTGAGGTGGGAGGTGACAACACAAAGCCCAACATAAACTGGGATAACAGTCACAAACACAAAGCTTATCAGGTATGTGGATTATCACCTGAACCCATATAAAAAAAAGAGGTGTTTGGGCAGTAGAAAAGACTGCAGTGGAGTGGGAAAGGTGTGGGGCGTGGGGGGGGCTTGAGGAACCAACTCTGTTGTCTAATTTCACTGATTAGGACTTTCTTGAAATATATACCCAGTTCTCATTGTGAAGGAAATTGATCTTATCAGGAAATTGGAGGAGAAGCCAAGCAAAATGTGCTGATACTGGGAGGATCAAAATGCAGGGAGAAAGACCACTGTATTTTCTTCTTTTTGGATAATGTTCATATTACCAGACTGCCACGGATGCTTCATCGTGGGGGCAGCGTAAAATACATTTATAATAGGGAAATCTCTGTGAAGTGGGAAAACACCACCAATCACTTTCACGTAATTAAAATAAAATAAAATAAATGTTATATTTTTACTTTACAATTACACACTATGAATCGCACTAAAAAAGACTAAAAAGTCAACCTGCATTATAGTGCTCCAAGTACCCTAAATTGCTTTATACTCTTCCAATACCCACTATACTGTCATTGTATTTATGGGAACTATCTTTAAACAGAAGGCAGTCATTTTATATATGGGAGGGAAGGATATTAGTATTTCTAAAACCATTGTGAAGAAAAGTTATCAATTTATTTTCACTCCCAGTCCCTGTGCATGTCATTCAGTGTTTCAGACCTATAAACAGTATTCTGTATGTATCTGTATGCATATAAACATGCATATACATTAAAAGACATATTTAACAGTGGCCTTTTGGCATTTTATCTCCATGGTGAGTCCTCACCTCCGCATCCCCATTTTCATCATCTGTTTCAGAAATGATTTAAGATTTTAAATATTGCTTTTAGGAGTCTTCAGACGTATTGTTTCTTTCATAGGACCAAATCATTCTTAGTTGAAATTTTGTTTGTGCAGCTTACGTGTTAACCTGGACATGGGGAAAGCAGCCTATGGGTGGATGATAATGAAAGATGAAAACATTCCTGGTACAGTAGTACGCACCAGCACCATACCAGAAGAACTTGGACGATTAGTGTATTTGCTCACAGATAAAACAGGTAGGAAAAAAGACATTAGAAAAAAAATGTGCTTATACGTGGTTGTTTAAACCATGTATGTATGTATGTATGTATGTATGTATGTATGTATCTATCTATCTACAGTGAGGGGAAAAAAGTATTTGATCCCCTGCTGATTTTGTATGTTTGCCCACTGACAAAGAAATGATCAGTCTATAATTTTAATGGTAGGTGTATTTTAACAGTGAGAGACAGAATAACAACACAAAAATCCAGAAAAACGCATTTCAAAAAAGTTATACATTGATTTGCATGTTAATGAGTGAAATAAGCATTTGACCCCTTCGACTTAGTACTTGGTGGCAATGCCCTTGTTGGCAATCACAGAGGTCAGACGTTTCTTGTAGTTGGCCACCAGGTTTGCACACATCTCGGGAGGGATTTTGTCCCACTTCTCTTTGCAGATCCTCTCCAAGTCATTAAGGTTTCGAGGCTGACGTTTGGAAACTCGAACCTTCAGCTCCCTCCACAGATTTTCTATGGGATTAAGGTCTGGAGACTGGCTAGGCCACTCCAGGACCTTAATATGCTTCTTCTTGAGCCACTCCTTTGTTGCCTTGGCTGTGTGTTTTGGGTCATTGTCATGCTGGAATACCCATCCACGATCCATTTTCAATGCCCTGGCTGAGGGAAGGAGGTTCTCACCCAAGATTTGACGGTACATGGCCCCGTCCATCGTCCCTTTGATGCGGTGCAGTTGTCCTGTCCCCTTAGCAGAAAAACACCCCCAAAGCATAATGTTTCCACCTCCATGTTTGACGGTGGGGATGGTGTTCTTGGGGTCATTCCTCCTCCTCCAAACACGGCGAGTTGAGTTTATGCCAAAGAGCTCGATTTTGGTCTCATCTGTCCACAACGCTTTCACCCAGTTCTCCTCTGAATCATTCAGATGTTCATTGGCAAACTTCAGACGGGCCTGTACATGTGCTTTCTTGAACAGGGGGACTTTGCGGGCGCTGCAGGATTTCAGTCCTTCACGGCGTAGTGTGTTACCAATTGTTTTCTTGGTGACTATGGTCCCAGCTGCCTTGAGATCATTAACAAGATCCTCCTGTGTAGTTCTGGGCTGATTCCTCACCGTTCTCATGATCATTGGAACTCCACGAGGTGAGATCTTGTATGGAGCCCCAGACCGAGGGAGACTGAAAGCACCAACTGTTGTCACCTTCTCACCAAGCTGCTTGGCGATGGTCTTGTAGCCCATTCCAGCCTTGTGTAGGTCTACAATCTTGTCCCCAACATCCTTGGACAGCTCTTTGGTCTTGGCCATGGTGGAGAGTTTGGAATCTGATTGATTGATTGCTTCTGTGGACAGGTGTCTTTTATACAGGTAACGAGCTGAGATTAGATGCTCCTAATCTCAGCTCGTTACCTGTGTGAAAGACACCTGGGAGCCAGAAATCTTGCTGATTGATAGGGGATCAAATACTTATTTCCCTCATTAACATGCAAATCAATTTATAACTTTTTTGAAATGCGTTTTTCAGGATTTTTGTTGTTGTTATTCTGTCTCTCACTGTTAAAATACACCTACCATTAAAATTATAGACTGATCATTTCTTTGTCAGTGGGCAAACATACAAAATCAGCAGGGGATCAAATACTTTTTTCCCCTCACTGTATGTAAGTATATATAAAAAAACATGTATGTACAACAGACATAATGAAAAAGAAATGCAACCACCTAGCATATTTCATACATATATAGCTGTAAGCACTTACCTTTATAAAATGGTATTGATAATTAAGTGCTAGGATTTATTTATTTATTGACACTGGTACGGTTCATTCAGTGAGAAAGTAATGGTTCATATGGTGCAGAGAATGTGGTATACATATCATATCAGTTCACACAAAGGAGGGTGATTTAGTCTCTTGTTAATAAGGCTACCTTGTTCAAGTCCTAAGGTGGGACTCAAATCCAGGCCTGTTAGAGTGCTTTACTCCGCTTTATTTAGATAATATTGTTTGCTTCATGTTATATGTTTTATAAGCTTCCTGCACAAAATAATGGTCCCACAACTCTGTTTCAACCCTGAGCAAGAAAACTACAAACAAACCAAAATAAAGGAAATATTAATATTGACCTGCTATAGTGATTTTGTTCAATGAATACTAAGAAAGTATACAGATACTGGCCTGTTATTACCTCTTTGTCAAATGTGGTAGGCCAACCACACAGAAAACTAAAAAGAATTATAGTTGTTGGGTCTGAGGAATGTCGTGGCACTAACATAATTGGAAGGTAGTTGCCTTATGACTGCAAATTGGGTTTGCGCTTCATCAATACACATTTTGACAAGAAGCGTCCATCACTGTGGCCCTTGCATTTGCCAAGACAGAATAGAGAATGAAGTGTCCCAATAATTACATTATAGTTTCCTTATTGTTGGACAAGAAAGCAATATGGTATAATTAGGTTTGATTGGAGAGCATGTTTCCGGTAAGATCTGAAATTAATGATGTTGCTATAGAGACACATCTGTGGCTACCAGTGCATGAAACATAAAGTAATTCCTTCGACAAGAGAAGACATCTGTTAACTGCAAGGATGCAAGGCGTATTGACACTGACCAGAAATACTAGACGTTGTGTGATAAATGAACAAATGGTGCTGAAATAGTGAGACAGATAATTTGTACTTAAACTACAGGGAGGATTTTAATCCTCTCACTCGTTGTATTTGAAAATGCCATTGTTAAAGGGAACAATTCAGTGGAGAGTTCATAAGTTTCACAACCCACCCCTGGCTATTGCCCATTACAGCAGAGCATTAGTTTTAGCATGGATGTTTTATCTGCTTGAAATATCACACTATTAGTACAGAAACTTTTATTTCTCAATGGTGATAGGGAAGCAATGATTGGTGAAAAGCAGTATGATAAAGATAGTATCCTTATGTATGTGCATTACTGGTGTTGTCATGATTTTGTAAGCCTGTTCTATGAGAGTTGTGCTTTCAGAAAATAAATGGAATGGGTTGCTAACCTTAATAGGCCTAGATGCTGAATTAGTCCATATACATTAACTGCTTGTACAAACATTAGACATTTGACTATTACTGTTACATTTTTATATTTTTAAGACGCACCTGGAATAGGATTTGTAGAGACAGGGCCAGATATATGCTCATTGGTTGTCATATCAGGCTGAAATAATAATTAATAATTCTTACTGCATATTTGTAAGAAGTTAACTTTAGTTCCCTAGAAGAAATTTAATTAATATACTTTACTGTGAGAGAAATAAGTTTTCTCCAACACAGAACAGTATTATTTGATGCGAGCATCACGAGTGGTGCATTTAATAAAGAGATGCTTATAATTTTACTTCAGTATGTTCTCTACCTCTACTTGTAACTCATCATTACAACCCCCCAAAATATCAACATAATAGTGAAGCTTATGGGAAATTATAATATATATCATTTGGATTAGAAAAAGTGTTTCGCCAACTATCTTAAGCATTTTCTATATGGATGTTTGATGTCTTGTTTAATGTATGTAATGTATTTTAATATGCTGTTTAGCTGTCTGGGACAGGGTTAAGATCTGAAGATATTGGGCTTAGCTGATATGTTCTTTATCAATACAAGTAAAGCATGAGAACTAAATTATTAATTGTGAGAACTACGTGAAGGATTTTATTCTATTCTACTTTGGATTAGTACATTACAAATCTGATTTAGTATAGTATTCCTTGTTACAGGGTGGGCATATTAACTTATTTATTTGTCTTTTCGAAACATGCAGATCATCCAGCTTCACTATTATATTAAACATGGATTTTTGTTTCCTTATTTCTTCATCACCATTAATAATACAAATAATAATAATTATAATCATCATTATAAAAAATATATAATAACATTAATAAAAATGAATAAAGGTCTGATTTGAATCTGGGACTAAAATTAACATATCTGTCTTTTTCCTGAACAATGTTGGTCTCTTATCATTTCAAGACTTCAAGGACAGTGAGTCCATTAGTTTATGGGTTGTAAGATACTGTGTAACTGAACTTAAGCATACTTTGTGTACAAAGCATACCAATTAAAGTGTTCAGGAAGAAATTAAAGCAGCTGAAGATGACAGATGCACTGTGTGAATAGAGCTGCCTGACCCTACTTTGGATTACTTCGGCTGCCTTAAAACTTGATTTTCCATTAATTGGGAGGGGGGGAATAAATATTTCTTTTCTCCCTCTACCAGGTGTTATTTATATGTGTGTGGTCCTAAAATGTTAAAGCCTGAAAGCTATAGTGGGTATCCTAATATGTTTATGATATGCTTGATTTACAATTCGTGCTATTATTTTCTTTCCGTGTCCTCATTTAGTTTTTAGTTATAGCCATTTTTGGTTTATTTTTTGTTTTTTTTGTTTTTCTTAAACAAAACCAAATCTGAATTCAGTTGATTATAATCTAATGTGTATGATAATTACTGGTAAATTGACAGTACTTGTGTTTTTAAAATGAATGTCGTCGTCTTCATCATCATCATCATCATCATCATCATCTTGTGTTTAGCAAATTACATTTTGTAAAGACTTTCTTGTGAATGGAAATCCACTTAGGTAATTGTAATGGGTTAATTTATTTAAAAAACAAAAACAATTGGGTTTCATATGGATGCATAATTCCCTTAAGATTGAATAGTCTGAAAATGTGCAATAAACCTAAGTGCTACAATTAAGGGGGAACAAAATCACTTTAAAAATCCTTTTAGGTTGGAAAGAACTGTAACGGAAATTGTGTGGCCTTAAAGATATTAAAATAGCCTATTAATCCTGTACAATAAGCAGATACAACAGGTAAATAAAGACAGAGTAAGAATGTAATGTAAAGGTATATAGCTTGTTAAAGAAACTTGTTAAACACTATACTGAACATAATAAATGACTTGTAGAGAATGGAGGGGAGTAACTTAATAAAGCTGTCATTGTCTTAAGCAACTTAATTTACAACACAATAATGTTGGAATGTTTTGTAGGGTGGACATGACTCTCCCCAGTGTTTTAGTTATGGCCAATTCATTGAACAAATTATCCTGATATGATATTACATTTATATCGTATATAGAAATAATAATCTGGGACTAAAGTTATATATTTTTAAATATGGATTATTATATTGGAAAGGGTAAAAAAAAGTAAAATAAAACAAAATAAAAATTATACACATAAAAGCTATTCACGTGTTGATTGTGTTAGTGACACAATCATTTTTAAGAATGAACAAGTAAAAAGCAGAGCATTTACCTACATATTTAGAAATACATGTAAATATTTGGCAATTTTGTTATTTACAATGTTGATTTACTACTTACAGTGGAAAAAAAAAACACAGCATAGGAATTTAATGATCAGTGCTTGAGCTGTTTACAAGGTTCAATTAATCTACAAGCCTTTTAAAATGAAAAAAAAGATATACATTCTTAAATTGTTTTTATTTTAATCAAGATTGTTGCCACCTGTACAAAAACATATCTGCAATGTTCTCTTCATGGCCATGGATATTCAATTAATTAAACACTAGTGTGAAAATAATTCAGTTTCTCTGGTTTGTATGTTTGTAGTTTATGATAAATTAAAACTTGTGCCTAATCACAATGTTTTATTCTTAGACGTCACTTACAACCAATTCTTAATGAAAATGTACATACATATATATACGTGTGTGTGTGTGTGTGTGTGTGTATATATATATATATACAGTGAGGGAAAAAAGTATTTGATCCCCTGCTGATTTTGTACGTTTGCCCACTGACAAAGAAATGATCAGTCTATAATTTTAATGGAAGGTGTATTTTAACAGTGAGAGACAATAACAACAACAAAATCCAGAAAAACGCATTTCAAAAAAGTTATAAATTGATTTGCATGTTAATGACGGAAATAAGTATTTGATCCCCTATCAATCAGCAAGATTTCTGGCTCCCAGGCGTCTTTTATACAGGAAACGAGCTGAGATTAGGAGCACTCTCTTAAAGGGAGTGCTCCTAATCTCAGCTCATTACCTGTATAAAAGACACCTGTCCACAGAAGCAATCAATCAATCAATCAAATACCAAACTCTCCACCATGGCCAAGACCAAAGAGCTGTCCAAGGATGTCAGGGACAAGATTGTAGACCTACACAAGGCTGGAATGGGCTACAAGACCATCGCCAAGCAGCTTGGTGAGAAGGTGACAACAGTTGGTGCGATTATTCGCAAATGGAAGAAACACAAAATAACTGTCAGTCTTCCTCGGTCTGGGGCTGCATGCATGATCTCACCTCGTGGAGTTTCAATGATCATGAGAACGGTGAGGAATCAGCCCAGAACTACACGGGAGGATCTTGTTAATGATCTCAAGGCAGCTGGGACCATAGTCACCAAGAAAACAATTGGTAACACACTACGCCGTGAAGGACTGAAATCCTGCAGCGCCCGCAAGGCCCCCCTGTTCAAGAAAGCACATGTACAGGCCCGTCTGAAGTTTGCCAATGAACATCTGAATGATTCAGAGGAGAACTGGGTGAAAGCGTTGTGGACAGATGAGACCAAAATCGAGCTCTTTGGCATAAACTCAACTCGCTGTGTTTGGAGGAGGAGGAATGACCCCAAGAACACCATCCCCACCGTCAAACATGGAGGTGGAAACATTATGCTTTGGGGGTGTTTTTCTGCTAAGGGGACAGGACAACTGCACCGCATCAAAGGGACGATGGACGGGGCCATGTACCGTCAAATCTTGGGTGAGAACCTCCTTCCCTCAGCCAGGGCATTGAAAATGGGTCGTGGATGGGTATTCCAGCATGACAATGACCCAAAACACACAGCCAAGGCAACAAAGGAGTGGCTCAAGAAGAAGCACATTAAGGTCCTGGAGTGGCCTAGCGAGTCTCCAGACCTTAATCCCATAGAAAATCTGTGGAGGGAGCTGAAGGTTCGAGTTGCCAAACGTCAGCCTCGAAACCTTAATGACTTGGAGAGGATCTGCAAAGAGGAGTGGGACAAAATCCCTCCTGAGATGTGTGCAAACCTGGTGGCCAACTACAAGAAACATCTGACCTCTGTGATTGCCAACAAGGGTTTTGCCACCAAGTACTAAGTCGAAGGGGTCAAATACTTATTTCCCTCATTAACATGCATATCAATGTATAACTTTTTTGAAATGCATTTTTCTGGATTTTTTTGTTGTTATTCTGTCTCTTACTGTTAAAATACACCTACCATTAAAATTATAGACTGATCATTTCTTTGTCAGTGGGCAAACATACAAAATCAGCAGGGGATCAAATACTTTTTTACCCCACTGTATATAATAATAATACTGAAATAATACTTAAAAAAAAAAACAGTACATCCGGAAAGTATTCACAGCACTTCACTAAGCACATTCACAGCCTTTGCCGTGACACTCAAAATTGAGCTCTTGATTGGAGTCCACCTGTGGTAAATTCAGTTGATTGGACATGATTTGGAAAGGCGCACACCTGTCTGTGTAAGGTCCCACAGTTAACAGTGCATGTCAGAGCACAAACCAAGCCATGAAGTCCAAGGAATTGTCTGTAGACCTCCGAGACAGGATTGTATCGAGGCACAGATCTGGGGAAGGGTACAGAAAAATTTCTGCAGCATTGAAGGTCCCAATGAGCACAGTGCCCTCCATCATCCGTAAATGGAAGAAGTTTGGAACCACCAGGACTCTTCCTAGAGCTGGCCGCCCGGCCAAACTGAGCGATCGGGGGAGAAGGGCCTTTATCAGGGAGGTGACCAAGAACCCAATGGTCACTCTAACAGAGCTCCAGTGTGTCTCTGTGGAGAGAGGAGAACCTTCCAGAAGACCAACCATCTCTGCAGCACTCCACCAATCAGGCCTGTATGGTAGAGTGGCCAGACGGAAGCCACTCCTCAGTAAAAGGCACATGACAGCCAGCATGGAGTTTGCCAAAAGGCACCTGAAGGACTCTCAGACCATGAGAAACAAAGATTGAACTCTTTGGCCTGAATGGCAAGCGTCATGTCTGGAGGAAACCAGGCACCGCTCATCACCTGGCCAATACCATCCCTACAGTGAAGCATGGTGGTGGCAGCATCATGCTGTGAGGATGTTTTTCAGTGGCAGGAACTAGGAGACTAGTCAGGATCGAGGGAAAGATTAATGCAGCAATGTACAGAGACATCCTTGATGAAAACCTGCTCCAGAGTGCTCTGGACCTCAGACTGGGGCAAAGGTTCATCTTCCAACAGGACAACGACCCTAAGCAAGATAACCAAGATAACAAAGGAGTGGCTACAGGACAACTCTGTGAATGTCCTTGAGTGGCCCAGCCAGAGCCCAGACTTGAACCCGATTGAACATCTCTGGAGAGATCTGAAAATGGCTATGCACCGACGCTCCCCATCCAACCTGATGGAGCTTGAGAGGTCCTGCAAAGAAGAATGGGAGAAACTGCACAAAAATAGGTGTGCCAAGCTTGTAGCATCATACACAAAAAGACTTGAGGCTGTAATTGGTGCCAAAGGTGCTCCAACAAAGTATTGAGCAAAGGCTGTGAATAGTTATGTACAGTTGCATTTTTTGTTTTTTATTTTTAATAAATTTGCAAAGATTTCAAACAAACTTCTTTCATGTTGTCATTATGGGGTATTGTTTGTAGAATTTTGAGGAATTTAATCCATTTTAGAATAAGACTGTAACATAACAAAATGTGGAAGCGCTGCAAATACTTTCCGGATGCACTGTATGTATATGTGTGTGTGTGTGTGTGTGTGTGTGTGTGTATATATATATGTATGTATGTATGTGTATACGTGTGTACATCTGTGTATGTATGTATGTATGTATGTATGTATACATACAAATGTATAATTAAATAAAATACTGATGTCTTGTCATTTTTAGTTTGTTTAGAGAAAAACATAGAGAATAATCAAGATTTAAATCGTGAATCATCCATTAGTTTAAAAAATATATATATTTTATTTTTAGGCAATATCACCCAGCCCTAATACATACATACATGCATACATACATGCATACATACTAATTCAGAAAGTTACAAGCAAGATATCCGAGTTAATGTACCACAATGGATCTTGTAGCCATATATGGCTAGTGAAAAGAAAACATTACTTAATTTATGTTTATGTTATGCTAAAGTCTTTTTAGACCAGTTTTATTCTGGATGATTCATTGGGATCAAATATCTAATTTGAGGATGAATTCTTAAAACATGAAACTAAACAAAATACAAGGAGTACGTCTGTTCAGGATCTTTTCAAACATATATATTGTAGTTACCTTCCATTGTTTTCCATTGTTACAGATCTCTGATGTTTTTATTTTATAGTGAGATATTTTCTTTCCCCATTCTTAAACGGGTAAACTGATCTAAAATCTTGAAAGGAACCCTGAATGTAGCTTGACTAGTCCACTGTTTCTTTTTTGAATTGCAGGCACTCTGACACAGAATGAGATGATCTTCAAGCGCCTCCACCTAGGCACAGTGTCCTATGGGACAGACACAATGGATGAAATTCAGAGTCATATCATACAGTCTTATGCCCAGGTAATCCAATTTTGTACACTAACTAATAACTGTAAAATCAGTACAGTGATAAGCCTCTCACGTTTTTTGACATAATGGGCTTATCACTCTAGTGATAGCTGTGATAGAGTGTCATGGAGCTGTGTTGATCGTTTGTGGGCAGCGTCTGTGTGGCGCAGTTCGAATACCAAGCCGTGGGCTCCAACCCACACCAGCTACATTGGTGCCGTGACTCAGATTTCATCCGACTGATGCCTATTGGTCGCTGAGGTTGCTGCAGATAAATGAAGGTTCAGAGGGGGAGAGTGTAATGGGGCTTGTCATGTACATGAGCTCCTTACAGGTGCCGTAACCCCTCTTTAAAATCAGTACAGTGATAAGCCTCCTACATTGGGAGACCTGGGGAAGGATTAAATAAAACAAAATAGGTTTGCATACGTGGTGCTCCATAGGTTTATTCACATGCCTCAGCGGCTCTTTGTGGACAATGGAAATAACTGCTTATTGCTTACAGTTACCGCAATAAAGGTGTACAGTACACGTAACAAAGTAGATGTTGCGCCCAATACAAGTGAAATGTTCTCTATTGTTTGTGCACAGAGGGAAAATAGGTTATCTTTCAAGTTGGAAGCACTGCCCAAGGGGGAGGGGTTTCTTCGCACTTCCTTAGGAACCCAATCGAAACATCACTCTATCAAAGCTGCCATTGGCCCCTGTGCTCGTCACTCAGAGCAGGTCCCTTCCCACTTCCTGTTCTATAAAACGTGACATCAGCGAAGGTTCGTCCTCCTTTGCCATT
Organism: Amia ocellicauda; assembly: GCF_036373705.1. Taxonomy (NCBI): domain Eukaryota; kingdom Metazoa; phylum Chordata; class Actinopteri; order Amiiformes; family Amiidae; genus Amia; species Amia ocellicauda. The sequence goes on along the minus strand of NC_089859.1, from coordinate 37,803,471 downwards.
TCACTGGACTTGAGAATGTAAGTCCCTGGGGCCAGTCTACCACCGAGCACTCATGACGACAGACTCCTCCAAGCAAGGTTGGGGAGCAGTCTGTGACAGATGTGGAGTCCGTGGCAGGTGGACAGAGCCAGCATGGGCCCTCCATATCAATGTCCTGGAGTTACAACCAGTACTCCTTGGACTGTCACACTGACAGACGTGCTGGTTCAGACGGAAAACACAGAGGTGGTTGCCTATATCAACAGGCAAGGAGGTCTCCGGTCGAGCAGACTGTACTGTCTAGCACGCCGCCTGCTTCTGTGGGCGCAGCCACAGTTCCGCTCCATCAGAGCAATTCACCTCCCAGGCCTGGCCAACACGGCGATGAACCTCCTCTCTCGGGGAGGCCCTCCAGTCTCGGAATGGTGCCTCCAACCGGTTCGGCAGGGCGGACGTGGATCTCGTTGCCTCGTCAGAGTTCACACACTGCCCACTATGGTTCTCTGTCTGAGACCGCTCAGGAACCCTAGAGATTGACGCGCTAGCCCACATATGAACGCGCTGTCTCCTTTACGCATTCCCACCGTTCCCCCTTCTCCTGGTGGTCCTGGAGAAGGTCAGGAGAGAACGAGCGACAGTTCTTCGGATAGCCCCACAGGTAGCCCCTTCACTGCCCACATGCCGCCTTGATGTAGTGCTGGACGCACTTTCCCAAGCCCAGTGTGGCTCCATTCTGACCTGTGTAGAATGGAGCTCACTGCTGCTGTTCCCAGCTGATTTCGCTGCATCGCTGTGTACATTAGTTCCTTGGTCAGCAGGTCTGTGGTCAGCCTCGGGCTGTGTGCCATAGAGCAAGAGTCCGCTGCTGCTGCCATCAGTGGTAAGCACCTGAGCAGGTTTAATAGTTAATTTGTCAACACAGTAGAGCTAATGTTGCCCTGTGTTAGCCGGTCTAACCAGCAGGCGTCAACTGCGCCTGTGTTCCATGGGTGGTGCATGAGTTCGTTTCTGCGCCCCGTGATGTATATAGTTTGTTTGTACAAAATCTATATTGTCAGCACAGTGGAGCTCTTCCACTCTGTACTATTCAGTTGAGTTGGATGCTCCTGTGCTGTGCGCAGGCGGCATGAATGTTCCTGCTGCCACGCGATATATATATTTTTGTTCATTTGTACAACATTGTAGAGCTGGTGTGGCCTCACTCCTAGCTGGGCTAGTGGAGCAAGCGGCCAATGCTCCCATGTTAAGCGAAGAGTGCATTAACGGTTTCCTGCACACCACAATGTTATGGTTTGATTGTCATGGTAGAGCCTGCTGT